>NC_064821.1:175619848-176244848 GCF_024166365.1 Elephas maximus indicus
AAGTCTTTTTTAAAAGATTTCTCAGTAGACGTTTTTCCACTGACACGTTTTAAAAACAAAATCAGATTTTATACATACATTTCTTCTTATGAGGCGTTTTTCCAGGTATTACTCTTAGTTTATTTATATATTTATGTGAGTGTTTGTCAATTTATCTCACTTGTAGCTCCCTGTTCTTTTATCTAAGTATCCTGTGTTCCAGTCGTCTAGTTAGGTATGCCACGTGATGAAAGGAATGGTTAATTATGATGTTATTCTCTGGAAATGGTTTGAGAAACAGAAACTCTGACCAACTGGATATGTGTCCTTGACATGGAGAGGAAATCATTGGTGGATGATTTAAGTGAATATTTCTTTGCTTTTTGTGTCTTAAGAGCTCACTTAGATAAAGAAGTCATAAAATATTCCCAAACCACTTGATTTTAGAGTACATTTCTTGATCACCTGTTGTGAAATTATTTTATGCCTTAGTAAATTCTAAGATTAATTTGCATTTGCTAGAACATCACATATCTTCAACTGAACAACAATAAATTATATACAGATGGAAAATTGGAAAACTGAGAGTTAAGTTGATTTACATGGAGTCCAATCATTTCAAAAGAATATCTGTTGAATAAAAGTGTGTCTTTTTTCTCTCTGGGGAAAAAATATTTCCAGATATTTTCTCCAAATTTTAGTGATATAAAATAATGTATAAAAGAACTTCAAGTTAGGATGCAGAAGTGAGCAGAATTATCCATTTTTCCTGCCAACACTTGTTAAAATAACTAAGGGAATATTCAAGTGAGTGGAAAAAATCTGGCAACACTGAAGAAAATAAGTAAAGTTGTTTCCCAAATGCAGCGAAAAATAGGTGACTATTAATACTTGATATAATGTATATTGGACAGACTTAAGGACAACATCAAGAGATGCCTTATACCTGATTCTTCTCTTAATAAGCAACAATGTCTGAGGGACATTTAGAGAACACTTATGCAGAACCCTGTTAAAAGTTACTAATTTGTAGGGATATATGAATGCAAGGAAAGCCTTGAATTATGTAGGCAGCTTGTGATTTGGACTTCATTGTTTTCCCTAATACAATGTAATATTGGGAAGCATTGATAATGACAAGGATTCAAAATTTGATAAATGGTTAAAATACACTGAAAGGCAGCATGAAGTAGAGCTGCTAATAGGCATGGATCGAAGTAGCAACAGAAAAATAATAACAACAACAACAAAAGCCTGCAAAATCATAGGGTTGCCTAGTTGGGGATTTGTCCAAAGAGAAGGGTAAAAATAAGAAATTGGACACTGCTGCTATAGTTTCAGCAGACCTAGAGCAGAAAAATATGCATAGGAAGTTCCTCTGTTAGGTAATTCTAAGTGTTCTCCTCACTAACCTCAAGTACGTAAACACAGTTTTATGCCAATCATCTTTCCAGTTTAATATTTCTGTTTTGAATATACCTATGGTAAGGTTTATCTAATAGGATGAAAAGGAAGAGACTTTGCCTCTGATGACAGAAAATTTAAATGTGATAAGCAAGAAGTCAACCACACATCTGTCCATTTGTTGTGCCGTCGTGACTTGTGTGTTGCTATGATACTGGAAGCTATGTCATCAGTATTTCAAACACCAGCAGGGTCACCCATGGTGGACATATTTCAGCAGAGCTTTCAGACTAGAACAGACTGAGAAGAAAAGCCTTGCAGTCTACTTTGAAAAATTAGTCAATATAACCCCTGTGGATCACAGAACATTGTCCAAGACTTCAACTTGCTTACTTTGGATGTGTCATCAGAAGCGATTGATCCCTGAAGATGAACATCATGTTTGGTAGAGTGGATGGCCTGGGAACATGAGGGAAACCCTCAATGAGATGGACTAAGACAATGGCTGCAGCAATGGACCCCAACCTACCAATGATCATGAAGATGATGCAGGACAAGGCAAAGTTTTGTTTTGCATGAGACCGCCTTGAGTCAGAACCAACTCGATGGCAACTGACAGCAACAACACAGAAGTAGAGACACTCTTTGGTAAAAGCAGCAAATAAGGCAATGAAACTAAGATATGCTTTGTTTTTATCCTATCCTGGGTCTTGTACCAATCTGGGCATAAAAACTTATTTTAAAAATCCCAGAGAGTAAATTATTTTGGGAGGGTTCAGTATTCCTTGGCATTTTCTAGATATATTAATTTAAATAATGTTCAAAACATAATTCAAGGATAATAGGCTAGCCTATTGCCACAGCAGTAGGAAAAAGCTATACTCCAATTTTTTAAACCAACTGGAATCAGTTAAATCCAAGCATCTGCTTTGGGAACTTTTGAAAAGACCGTTAACTGTATTGAAGACAATTCTGGAGGATCACAGTGAGTTGGTACATTTGAACACTTCTTCCAGGTTCCAGGAAAAGATATATTCATGTTGGATTCTCTGTGACGTGATCTTAGTGTGTATTGCTCTTCTGTGCTAGTAGAGGCTGCCTTTCACTACAGAGGCCGAAAATGTTGAATACTCACTTTCTTAGTTTCCTTTGTTATTTTGCGTGTAATGGGACCAGTTCTTGGCCAATGGAAACTTAGGAGAATTCTGCTGGAGAGATTTTGGGAGATGTTTTTCTATATAACAAAGAGACAGTCATGAGATTAAATGTGCCTTTCCCCATTGTGGGACATAGTGTTTCTATGTGTGACACCTGGGACTGTTGCAGTGATCTGATGTTCTAGAAGTGAGACCTCACCAGGCCCCTGATGACTGCAGAACAGCTACATGCATGACATTTGATTGAGGTTCTGCATACCTCAGGAACTTTTTTGCCTCTGATATGTTCATTACATGATACAAATTATAATCTTTCATGTGCCAAATTTCTGGCCTTTAATGACTCCCTGATATTTATCCTGGAAAAAATGAATAATTGTTCAATTTTTTTTTTCTTATATAGCTTTACTACAGTTCCAAATGTCCTGCTCATCTGTTACTAGATTTATAGTTTTAGTTTATTGATTCTGTTGCCAGAAATAGGGGGATCAAATATACAAGTGAAATTCTAATATCAGAAAAAAATTCAAAAGAAATTGTAAAAAGGGGAGGAGGAATGTAACAAATAAACACTTATCTCAGAGTTGACATTTTGTTTAACTCAAGTTTAGCCTATCTTCAGCTGATTTCTTAGATATACAAATCTGGACAGTTTTCTCTAGTATAACAAACCAAAAGGAGTAGTAATTCTATCCTAGGTATTCAAAATGGCAAATATAAAACTTCCATGAACCAATGTGTGGTAAGCATTTCAAAAAGTGATCGATGTCACTATGCCATGATACAGAACCTAACCATAATCTGCTAGAGAATGAGAAGAACCAGGAGAACTTTTCGACTTGGAGAAAATTATATCCTTGAATAGATCTTCAACTTATAAAGATTATTAGACAAAGAAGAAGAAAACAAACAAACAAATGTAAGCCGTTCCAATTCACCAGCTGCTCCCTGGAAATCCTATAGGGCAGTTCTAACCTGTCCTATAGGGTCGCTATGGGTCAAAATCAACTGGATGGCAATGAGTTTGATTTTTTGTTTAGTACTCCGAAAAAATTCCACAACCACCCAAAAAAAGAAGAAAAAAAGATGATTATACTGTTAGAGAAGAAGAAAAAATAAGAGGCTTTGGTTAAAATCTTCCTATAAGAAAAAGAATAAATGTTAGACTATGTCTGTCTGTTTTCAACATAATTCAATACGACTTGGATCCTCTGTAAGAAGAGATGAAATGTGATATGATAAGACAAAAGACATAAGACAAATGTTCTGGCTGAGAGTCAGATTCAAATGAAAGGAGATGAATGAGATAGGGAAATATTGAAATTAAACGCAGTAGCAGGTGGAAAAAAGCCTTTATATTTTAGGGAAAGGGAATAACAGAATTGATGCTGTAAAAATGATGTGGAGGACACATATGTCTCAGAATAGGGAGGAAAAGGGGCAAAGGGATGAGAATAACAAGCATAGCGGGTATGTATGGAGCAACAAGAAAAGAATCAAACCTAGAGATAATTGGTGTTCCCCAGAGAGACCTCAAAGCACAACGGAAAGGAAACTATAGTAAAAAATACAATAGAAAAAAAAAGTTAAAGAATGTCACATGTCTGCAGATTGAAAGAGTTCAGCAGGGTTCCAGGGAAGACTAATGGAAGTAGACCAATGCCTACACAAATTATGACAACCTTCTTTAAATCTCAGGTATCTAGAGAGAATTCTATAAAAAATCTATGCAGAAAGTTCTAAAAAGAAAAAAAGAAGCCATAGGTTATCCACAGAGAAAGAAAAAGTAGGGCTTCCTTTAAAATTAAGACCAATAATACTAAATCAAAGAAGCTACTGAAACAATGATTTATCTATATAGTTTTAATGAAAGCATTTGTAACCCAGGGACTTCATTCTGTGATTACTTAAGTGAACACAAGGCGTAAAAGAGTGTTAAACTGTATGACCCTTGTATCCAAGTTGATTTTTTTTTTTTTTTTTTTACTTGAAGCTGTCTGAATGATGATTTAAATTTAATAGTTCAAGAATGGCATGTTATGCTATAAGATGTTTGGGATAAATTTAAATAATCTGCAAATATAATTAAAACTAAGTATCAAAAACATTATTTCAAAACACAGTGCAAATGTCCCCTACAACCTATACCTCGTTACTGAATATTTTTTACAATATTATGCCTCAACTGAATCTAGATCTCTCCTGAAAACATAGCATCACCTGTTTGGGTTTCCTCTAGTGAAAGCAGCTTATTTTCCAATAGAGAGGATATCTCATTGTCATTTAAAGAGTAGGCATATCTTTGTTATTTCATAAATGTCTCCCATAGTCCATTGCTCTTGCACATGCATATTATACCTCTGACTTCTTTAAAGCCTGTATGAGCCTCTGCTCTTCCTCATTGCTGGCACCTAGCAGCAACTTTTCATAAGGTTTTCACTGGTTAATTCTTTTTCAGAAGTAAACTGCTGGATCCTTCTTCCTAGTCTGTCTTAGTCTGGAAGCTCAAGAAAGGTGATTCAACCCAATGCGGAAATTATTGAACAGTATTATTACTATCACACACCAGTAAAAATTTTGTTGAAGATTATTCAAAAGTGTCTGTAGCAATATATTGACAGGGAACTGCCAGAAATTCAGGCTGGATTCAGAAGAGGACATGGAACCAGGGATATCATTGTTGATGTCAGGTGGAGCCTGGCTGAAAGCAGAGAATACCAAAAAGATGTTTACCTGTATTTTATTGACTCTGCAAAGGCATTTGACTGTTTAGATCATAACAAATTTATGGATAACATTTCGAAGAACGGGAATTCTGGAACACTTAATTGTGCTCATGAGGAACCTGTAAAATAGATCGAGACGCTGTTGTTCTAACAGAACAAGGGGATACTGGGTGGTTTAAAGTCAGGAAAGGGGTGCATCAGGGTTGTATCCTTTCACTGTACCCACTTAATCCATATGCTGAGCAAATTATCTGAGAAGCTGGACTGTATGAAGAAGAATGGGACATCAGGATTGGAGGAAGACTCATTAACAACCTGTGTTATGCAGATGACACAATCTTGCTTGCTGAAAGTGAAGAGGACTTGAAGCACTTACTGATGAAGATCAAAGACCACAGCCTTCAGTATGGATTACACCTCAACATAAAGAAAATAAAAATCCTCACAACTGGACTGATGAGCAACATCATGATAACTGGAGAAAAGGTTGAAGCTGTCAAGGATTTCGTTTTACTTGTATCCTCAATCAACAGCCATGGAAGCAGCAGTCAAGAAATCAAAAGATGCATTGCATTGGGCAAATCTGCTGTGAAAAACCTCTTTAAAGTGTTGAAAAGCAAAGATGTCACCTTGAAGACTAGTGTGCCCCTGACCCAAGCCATAGCATTTTCAATCACATCATATGCACGCGAAAGCTGAACAGTGAATGAGGAAGACCAAAGAAGAATTGACTCCTTTGAATTGTGGTGTTGGCAAAGAATATCGAATATACCATGGTTGGCCAAAATAAGAAACAAATCTGTCTTAGAAGAAGTACAACCAGAGTGCTCCTTAGAAGCAAGAATGGCCAGTCTACATCTTATATACTTTGGATATGTTATCAGGAGGGATCAGTCCCTGGAAAAACACATCATGTTTGGTAAAGTACAGGATCAGTGAAGAAGAGGAAGACCCTCAATGAGATGGATTGACACAGTGGTTGCAACAATGGGCTCAAGCATAACGACTGTGAGCATGGTACAGGACTGGAAAGTGTTTTTGTTCTATGGTACAAAGGATCACTATGAGTCTGAACCTGCCTGACAGCACCTAGCAACAGCAACGACAACCAGCAACTAAATTACATACTGTTGCAGACACTGACATCTGCTTCGTCATCATTTTCTTCTCTAGTCTTGCCATCACCTGGGAGATTTTATAATTCATATGGATGACTCAGGAAATATCCTAGTCTCCCAAATATCTGGCTTCCTCATCTGGAAGGGCTTGTACTAACACCTTTCTTCTGCCATATGAACCCTAAGTTTTCCAACTCTGGAGAAAAAAAAAATTAAATCTCTACTCTTAGACCAAGAATTACTGGTGATAAAGTAGTTAAGTGCTCGGCTGCTAATCGAAAGGTCAGCAGTTGGAATCCATCAGCTACTCCATGAGAGAAAAGATGTCACAATCTGCTCCCCTAAAGATTACAGCCTTGTAAACTGTATGAGGCAGTCCTACTCTGTCCTATAGGATTGTTGAGTCAGCATTAACTCGACGGCACACAACAACAGCTCTTAGACCACAATGAGCTGTGATGTTATACCCTCCAAATTTGCAAAATTTTTGACAAAGTCGGGGAGCAACGAGAGCTCTTATATACCTAGCGCAGGGTGAATTGATTCAACCATATACATTGTTTTGTGATTTTGAGCCTGTGCCAACTCTATTCTAGACATATATATTGAAGACAACTTTACACGTGTGCTACAAAAGACATAGTGGTATTGTCTCTTTTTTATTAAAATATATTTCAAGAAACTTCTAAAATGTCAGTCATGGGAAAATAACTAAATATATTGTGGTATTATGTTGGATAACTGCATGTTTACTTTTAAGATATATTGTTTACAACTTTCCATCTCTTCCCTGTAACACATTGTAAGTCATATATCATCTGGTATCTTGATATGTTTAGCCAATGAGAAGGACTGGTGAATGATTTGAAGATATGAAAGGGCTTCCCTAAGCCAAAGTATATCTTCTCCACCTAATTCCTGTGGTATTTAAGTAGAGGCTGCCTCTATTCCATAGCTCAAGTTCTCTCTTCGGTCCCAGTTCTACAAGTCAGTTACATTACAGTTCTTGTGCCCATCATAATACTGTATCTTCACATTATTCTTCCAGCCCTTTGTGGTGGTAGTGGCTTCTTACAGAGTGCAAAACATGCTGTATAGGTTGCAAGATAATTACATGAGTTGAAAAACTCCCTAAAGTCTTTTATGTTAAGATTTATGTTAAGACTGGGACGTGACTTGCAATGAAATAGGACACTGAAACTTGGAATGCAGACATTTGAGAAGAAATATATGAAGCTGAGAACCTGTGAGCCACAAATTCCCTGAATTCTCCTGATCAGCAGAAATAGCCCCATTTTCTTTTGTCTATAAACACTAACCTGAAAGACTGTAATAACTTGCCCAGAGGCAATTGCCTTATAACAAGATATCTATTCTGTTTGAAAGCCCTGGTGGCACACCGATTAAGTGCTTAGCTGCTAAGTGAAAGATTTGTGGTTCGAACCCAACAGACACTCTGTGGGAGAAAGATGTGGCAGTCTGCTTCCATAAAGATTCATTCAATGGCCTCAGAAATTCTACAGGGCAGCTCTATTCTGTCCTTTGGGATTGCTGGGAGTTGGAATCGACTGAATGGCAGTGGGTTTTATTCTCTTCAAGACTAACTTCCACCAGTCCTATGGGCTCCATAGTCATTACTACAGATACATTCTATCACTGCTTAGGATGGAACTGCAAGACATGTTTCATGAAAAGATGGTTTACACATCAAAAGAATTGTGAGACCTTAGATTTTATTGTTAGGTAACTGAAAATATGTGTGGAAATGAATTCTCAGGCTGTTAGTCTCAGGAAGATGAATTATAACATTGGATCACACTAAATTTATTCATATAATTACATTCATGTAAAATTTTGTGTTTAATGTCTTAGTCTCAAGAAACTTTAAGTGTTCTTGGTTGGTTGATAGATACATGGCTTTATTTAACAGTGGCTTATATTCAATGAGTTTGTCATGCTAGAATATCTCTGGCATAATGTGGAGTAAAGAATACGAATATTCAGGAAAATAGGGATTTTAGAGTGGATTATTATGTATCACTGTTTGGTGGTACAGTGATTAAGTGCTCAGCTGCTAACTGAAAGGTCAGAGGTTCAAATCCTTCAGCTATTCCTCAGGAGAAAGATGTGGCAGTCTGTTTCTGTAAAGATTTACAGCTCCAGAAACCCTATGGATATGAGTTGGAATCAACTTGACGGCAGCAGGTTTGGTCTTTGGTGGCTTATCATAATCTGAGCTGTGATGCCTGAGAAGGCCTAGTGGCCCATATCTTCACCAAGGCATTGAGAAATACAAGCATAAGAGGAAACTTTCTCAAAATTTAATTATTGTAGCTGTATTGATAGTAGGAGGTGCTGCCAATGAAACGGGCTCTAACAACTTCATTACTTCTTTTATGTAAATGTTAGGAAATTAATTGTGAAGGAATGGGAACTTTATACTTGGGATGGAAAGATGTAGGAGGATTTGGGTTTTTATTTTCTTTTTAAAGAACAGCTCTTTTACAAGACCATCATAGAATCTGAACACTTGATTATTCAGTCAAAAGTGATTACAGAGTTTACACCTCCCATTTGAACAAAGAACTATGTGATCTACCAAGTCATGGGGTGCATACAGGAGAAATCCCTGTCTAAATAGAAATGGTATATACTGGATAGCGTTAGTGTATATTTTGAAGATAAAAGTAAATTGCATGAATAAGTAACTCAGGCTCCAATAACACCTACTCCTACATTCATTTTTAAGCCTAGGTGGGGAATTCCTTATTATCAATTGGTAGAGGAAGAAAAATACCTCATGTCTGGTTTACAGATGGATATACAGGCACCAGAGCAATGGTTTAAATTTATATTACAGCTCTATTCATAGATGGGCCTGAAAGGGAGAGGTAAAGAAAAATCATTCTAGTGGACAAAAGTTCAGGCAATAATCTGATTGTGTGATTTACCTGGAGAAAGTGATAGCCAAAAGTCTGGGTTTTCATGAATTCATGGCAGTGTCAAGTTTGCCGATTGATTAGGGATTTAGAAAAAAAACAAGACTTGATGATAAGGAAATCCATAAAAATCATGAATCCAAAAATATGGATGAAATTCACTGAATGAACAATGTGTGAGTATATAGTTATGTGCACCGTAACGTCCATTCAGGTAATGTCCCACTATATATATGTGTGTTCGCATAAGGCTTTTTTGTTTAAGAAAAGCAGCTCTCCTTTTATTTATTACCCACCCAGTGCCGTCGAGTTGATTCCGACTCATAGCGACCCTATAGGACAGAGTAGAACTGCCCCGTAGAGTTTCCAAGGATCATCTGGTGGATTCAAACTGCCGACCCTTTGGTTAGCAGCTGTGGCACTTAACCACTATGCCACCAGGGTTTCTTTTTATTTATAAATTCCCCCTAATGGCTTTAAAGACCCAAACTTCCAAAGTGAATGAGCAACAGGATTTCAGGGCACATCCCAATCCCTGTTGAACCTCCTCCTTCGCCTCCTCCTCTTCCTTCCCCTCTTCCTGCCTTCATTCACCCATCCTGCAAACATGCAGCCACTCACTTCTGGCCCAGGGCAGGGCCTGCTGAGGCTCCTCTGCTGCCGTGGGCACTGGCCAGGCCTGGGATATTCACGGCCTCCTGGCTCTGGGAGTGATCAGGGAGCTATTGCACGAATAGGGTCACAGAAGACAGGGTCATCACTGCCACCAGAGACCCCAGCACCTGGCAGCCACCTCTCCTTACCTACCTGTGTACTCCTCCCTGTGCACAAAGTCCCCCTCCAGCACAGCCCCCATCTGGCCAGCAGCTACACACCCAGTGGATACAGCATGCTCTCAGGCTTGCCCATCATAAGACTTCGAAATAACAGGACTTACAAGGCTGGTTCATAACTATGGATTATATGGGTACTGCCTATATATAATATGGTGTTCAAACAAAGTCTAAATCGGATAATGTCCTATTTCACAGAATTTATCATGGACATTAAGTGACATGTGACTGTATTCGTCTCCCCAGTTAATATTCACCAAAGGGATCTATTGCAAATGAGCCTTTCAATTATCAGATAGAATAACACATTTTTCAGAGGTCAGTAGTATTCTTTCTTTATCCATCTACAACTTGGTCATGGTATACGAATGCAGGCTATGCACTGGTTTAACAACAGGGATTTCCTGTTCCTGACGATGATTAACTACTCATAACCTACTACTAAAGCTGCTAGACTTAGGCTAATTCTGACCCACTGATTTGACACTATTTCATAGGGAGATAAGACAGGCTCCTGGTGGCAGATTAAGAGGGACTATATATATATATTTTTTTTTTTTCTCACTGGAATTGACATATAATGGGGATATGGATTTGCTTTCCAGTACCACCATTCATAGCTGTGTCAAGTCACCCACAGTCTTAGTTTTCTAGTACTACTATAACAGAAATACCACAAGTGGATGGCTTCAACAAAGAGAAATTTATTCTCTCACAGTCTAGGAGGCTAAAAGTCCAAATTCAGGGTGCCAGCTCCAGGCGAAGGCTTTCTCTCTATGTCAGCTCTGGTGCAAATTCCTTGTCATCAATTTTCCCGTGAAGGAGTTTCTCAGCATGGGGACCCCAGGTCCAAAGGTTATTCTTCTGGCTCTTGCTTTTGATGGTATGAAGTCCCTTGTCTCTGCTTGCTTCTCTCTTTTATATCTCAAAAGAGATTGACTTAAAACACAGTCTAATCTTGTAGATTGAGTCATGCCTCATTAACATAACTGTCTCTAATACTGCCTCATTAACATCACAGAGGTAGGATTTATAACACATACGAAAATCACATTAGATGATACAATGGTGGACAATCACACAATACTGAGAATCATGGCCTAGCCAAGTTGACATATTTTGGGGGGACATAATTCAATCTATGATGCTTACAATTCCAGTATCACAACCTTCTCTAACCAGAGAATATATTTCACAATGAATGAAAAAAAAAAAGAGTAACAATGAACTCGTGCTTACAGACTTACCATTATCAATTTTTTTTTTTTTTTTTTAAGATTTGGAAGTAAATTTTTCTTTTTTTATTGAACATTAGGTGAAAGTTTACAGAATAAACTAGTTTATCATTAAATTGTTATTACACATATTGTTTTATGACATTTGTTAACCCCAGCACATGTCAACATTCTTTCATCTCAACTTTGGGTTTTCAATTACCTGCTTTCCTGTCCCCTCTTGCCTTCTAGGCTTGCCCCAGGGCTGGTGTGCCCCTTTAGTCTCATTTGGTTTTATGGGCCTGTTCAATCTTTGGTCGAAGGGTGAACCTCAGGAGTAACTTCATTACTGAGCAGAAAGAGTGGCCAGGGGCCATACTCTCAGGGTTTCTCTAGCCTCTGTCAGGCCAGTAAGTCTGGTCTTTCTTTCTGAGTTAGAATTTTGTTCTTCATATTTCTCCAGCTCTCTCCAGGACCCTGTAATGTGTTCCTTGACAGAGCAGTCAGTGGTGATAGCCAGGCACCATCTAGTTGTACTGGACTCAGTCTGGTGGAGGCCATGGTGGATTTGTTTGATTAGTCCTTTGGAATAATCTTTCCCCTGTATCATTAGTTTTCTTTGTTCTTCCTTGCTCCCAAAAGGGCAAGACCAGTGGAGTGTCTGAGATGGTCACTCATGGGCTTTTAAGACCCCAGACGCTACTCACCAAAGTACAATATAGAACATTTTCCTTATAAACTATATTATGCCAATTGAGCTAGATGTTGCCTGAGACCATGGTCCCCATAGCTCTCAGCCAGCAACTCCATCCCTCAGGGAGTTTGGACATGCCTATGGAGGTTCCATGACCTTGACTTGTACAAGTTGTGCTGGCTTCCCCAGTATTGTGCATTGTCTTACCCTTCACCAAAGTTTCCATTTATCTATTGTCTATTTACTGTTTTTTCTATCCCTACCTCTCCCCTCCCTCACAACCATCAAATACTGTTTCTTTTTGTGTGTAAACCTTTTCATGAGTTTTTACAGTAGTGGTCTTATACAGTATTTGTTCTTTTGTGATTGACTTATTTCACTCTGCATAATGCCCTCCAGATTCGTGCATGTTATGAAGTGCTTCACAGATTCCTCATTGTTCTTTATCATTCAGTAATACTCCATTGTGTGTGTGTACCACAGTGTTTATGCATTCATCTGTTGATGGGACTCTTATTTCTCTAGGATATATTCCTAGGAGTGGGATTGCTGGATCATATGGTATTTCTTTTGATGCTTCCTGCGTCATTTAATATTTTCCCCATAGAATCTTTCACTATTGCAACTCAGGGCTTGAATTTTTTCTTCAGTTCTTTCAGCTTGAGAAATGCCAAGTGTGTTCTTCTCTTTTGGTTTTCCATCTCCAGCTCTTTGCACATGTCATTATAATACTTTACTTTGTCTTCTCTAGCAACCCTTTGAAATATTCTGTTCAGTTCTTTTGCTTCATCAATTCTTCCTTTTGCTTTAGCTGCTCGACATTTGAAAGCAAGTTTCAGATTCTCCTCTCACATCTATCTTGGTCTTTTCTTTCTTTCCTGTGTTTTCAAACACCTCTTGCTTTCTTCAGATATGATGTCTTTGATGTCATTCCGCAACTCATCTGGTCTTCGGTCACCAGTGTTCAATGCGTCACATCTATTCTTCAGATGGTCTCTAAATTCAAGTGGGATATACTGAAGATCATATTTTGGCTCTCGTGGACTTGCTCTGATGTTCTTCAGTTTCAGCTTGAACTTGCATATGAGCAATTGATGGTCTGTTCCACAGTCTGCCCCTGGCGTTGTTCTGACTGATGATATTGAGCTTTTCCATCTTTTCTTTCCACATATGTAGTTAATTTGATTTCTGTTATGCAGGAAGCATCAAATGAAGATGAAAGGAATACACAGAGTAATTATACCAAAAAGAATTAGTCAATGTTCTACCATTTCAACAGGTAGCATGTAATCAGGAACCGATGGTACTGAAGGAAGAAGTCCAAGCTTCTCTGAAGGCACTGGCAAAAAACAAGGCTCTAGGAATTGATGGAATATCAATTGAGATGTTTCAACAAATGGATGCTGCACTGAAGGTCCTCACTTGCCTATGCCAAGAAATATGGAAGACAGCTTCCTGGCCAACTGACTGAAAGAGATCCATACTTATACCTATTCCTGAGAAAGGTGATCCAACCAAATGTGGAAACTATAGAACAATATCATTAATATCACACTCAAACAAAATTTTGCTGAAGATCATTCAAAACTGGCTACAGCAGTGTATCAAGAAGAAACTGCCAGAAATTCAGGCTGGTTTCAGAAGAGGATGTGGAACCAGGAATATAACTGCTGATGTCAGATACATCCTGGCTGAAAGCAGAGAATACCAGAAGGATGTTTACCTGTGTTTTATTGACTATGCAAAAGCATTTGACCTTGTGGGTCATAACAAATTTAGGATAACACTGTGAAGGATGGGAATTCCAGAACACTTAATTGTGTTCATGAGGAATCTTTACATAGATAAAGAGGCGGTTGTTGGGACAGAACAAGGGGATACTGATTGGTTTAAAGTCAGGAAAGGTGTGCGTCAGGGTTGTATTCTTTCACCATACCTATTCAATCTGTATGCTGAGCAAATAATCCGAGAAGCTGGACTATATGAAGAAGAATGGGGCATCAGGATTGGAAGAAGACTCATTAACAACCTGCATTATGCAGAGGACACAACCTTGCTTGGAGCACTTACTAATGAAGATCAAAGACCACAGCCTTCAGTATGGATTGCACCTCAACATAAAGAAAACAAAAATCCTCACAACTGGACCAATGAACAACATCATAATAAAAGGAGAAAAGATTGAAGTTGTCAAACATTTCATTTTACTTGGATCCACTATCAACAACCATGGAAGCAGCAGTCAAGAAATCAAAAGATGCACTGCACTGGGTGTATCTGCTGCAAAGGACCCCTTTAAAGTGTTGAAGAGCAAAGATGTCACCTTGAAGACTAAGGTGCGCCTGACCCCAGCCATGGTATTTTCAATCACATCGTATGCATGTGAAAGCTGGACAATGAATAAGGAAGACCGAAGAAGAATTGACTCCTTTGAATTTTCGTGTTGGCAAAGGATATTGAATATACCATGGACCACCAAAAGAACAACAAATCTGCCTTAGAAGAAGTAAAACCAGAATGCTCCTTAGAAACAAGGGTGGCGAGACTGCATCTTAGATACTTTGGACATGTTTTCAGGAGGGATCAGTCTCTGGAGGACATCATGCTTGGCAGAGTACAGGGTAAGCAGAAAAGAGGAAGACCCACAACGAGGTGGATTGACACAGTGGCTGCAACAATGAGCTCAAGCATAACAACGATTGTAAGGATGGCGCAGGACTGGGCAGTGTTTCATTCTGTTGTGCATAGGGTCGCTATGAGTGGGAACCAACCCAACAACACCTGAGAACAAAAACACAGTATTTCTATTTCTAGCCTTCTAAGGAAGTGCCATATTGTTTTCTGAAGTGGTTGCATCATTTTGCATTCCCATCAGCAGAGTGTAAGGGTTCAAATCTCCCTGCAGCCTCTCCAACATTTATTTCCTGTTTTTTCGATTCATGCCAGTAATGCCAGGGTGAGATGGTATCTCATTGTGGTTTTGATTTGCATTTCTCTAATGGCTAGTGAACTCATGCATTTTCTCGTGTGTCTGTTAGCTACTTGAATGTTTTCTTTGGTAACTTGTTTGTTCATTTCCATCACCCTTTTTTTTTAAATTGGATTATATATTTTTGTTGTAGAGGTGTTGGATTTTCTTGTAGATTTTAAGATTAGACCTTTGTCTGATTTGTAATAGCCATTTTTTTTTTTTTTTTTTTTTTCTCGGTCTGCAGGTTCTCTTTTTACTCTTTTGGTGAAGTCCTTTGATGAGCATAAGTGTTTAATTTTTAGAAGATTCCAGTTATCTAGCTTAGCTTCTGGAGTTTGTTGTTGGTTGTGGTTTGTATCCTGTTAATGTCATATGTTAGGGCCTTTAGCGTTGATCGTATTTTTTCTTCTAGCATCTTCATAGTTTTTTGCTTTATATTTAAGTTTTCAATCCATTTTGAATTAGTTTTTGTATATGGTCTGAGGTATGGATCCTGTTTCATTTTTTTTGCAGATGGAAATCCAGTTTTGCCAGTGCCATTTTTTAGAAGTAAACCCTGGTGGGGTAGTGGTTAAGTGCTACAGCTGCTAACCAAAAGGTCAGTAGTTCGAATCCATCAGGCGCTCCTTGGAAACTCTATGGGGCAGTTCTAATCTGTTTTACAGGGTCGCTATGAGTTGGAATCGACTCAATGGCAGTGGGTTTGGTTTTGGTTTTGTTAGAAAGACTGTCTTTTCCCCATTTGAGGGATTTTGGGCCCTTGTCGAAGATCAGGTGACCATAGGTGGATGGATTTACATCTGCATTCTCAATTCTGTTTCATTGGTCAATTTTTCTGTCGTACAAGTACCAAGCTTTTTTGACTACTGTAGCTGTATAATAGGCTCTGAGGGCAGGTGGTGTGAGTCCTCTTACCTTTTTCTTCTTCAGTAATGCTTTACTTATCCAAGCCTTCTTCCCTTTCCATATAAAGTTAATGATAAGTTTTTCAATCACTTTAAAGAATGTTGTTGGTATTCTGATTGGGATTGCACTGTATTTGTAAATCACTTTGGGTAGAATTGTCATTTTCACAACGTTGAGTCTACCTATCCATGAGTATAGTATGTTTTCCCTTTTTTATGTAGATTTCTTTTGTTTCCTGCAGTGGTGTTTTGTAGCTTTCTTTGTATAGGTCTTTTACATCCCTGATTAGATTTATTCCTGAGTAATTTTTTTTTTTTAGGGGCTATTATAAATAGTATTGTTTTCATGATTTCTTTTTCATTGTTCTGTTTATTGGTGTATAGGAATCCAATTGATTTTTTTAAAGTTGATCTTGTATCCTGCTACTCTGCTGAATCTTCCTATTAGTTCCAGTAGTTTTCTCTTGAGTCTTTTGGGTTTTCTATGTATAATATCATATCATCTGCAAATAGGGACAGTTTAACTTCCTCATTACCAGTTTGGATGTCCTTTATTTCTTTTTCTTGCCTTATTGCTCTAGCTAGAACTTCCAGCACAATGTTAAATAGGAGTGGTGGTAAAGGGCATCCTTGTCTTTTTCCTGTTCTCAAGAGGAGTGTTTTCAGCCTCTGTCTGTTAAGAATGATGTTGGCTGTTGATTTTGCATCAAAAAAAAAAAAAAGAAAAACAAACCCATGCCATCAAGTCGATTCCGACTCATAGCGACCCTATAAGACAGAGTAGAACTGCCCCACAGCTTTCCAAGGAGCGCCTGGTGAATTCGAACTGCTGATCCTTTGGTTAGCAGCCGTAGCATTTAATCAACCACCAAGGTTTCCTGGTTTTGCATAGATTCCCTTTGTTATGTTGAGAAATTTCCCTTCCATACCTATTTTATTGAGAGTTTTTATCAGGAATGGGTGTTGGACTTTGTTGAATGACTTTTCTGCTTTGATTGAGATGATCATGTGATTCTTTTTTTTCCTTTTATTTATGTGGTGGATTACATTGATTGATTTTCTAATGTGGAACCATCCTTGCATACCTGGTATGAAACATACTTGGTCATGGTGTATTGTTTTCTTGGTATGATGCTGAATTCTATTGGCTGGAATTTTTTTGAGAATTTTTGTGTCTATATTCATGACAGATATTGGTGTGTAATTTTTTTAATTTTTTTATTTTTGTGGTGTCTTTGCCTGGTTTTGGTGTCAGGGTTATGCTGAGTTCATAGAATGAATTTGGAAGTATTGCTTCCTTTTCTATGTTCTGAAGTAGTTTGCGCAGTAGTGGCATAAGTCCTTCTCTGAATGTTTGGTAGAATTCTCCAGTGAAGCCACCTCGGGCAGGGCTTTTTTTTGCTGTTGTTGGAGTTTTTTTTTTTTTTTTTAATTACCTTTTCAGTCTCTCCTTTTGTTATGGACCTGTCCAGATTTTCGACATCCTTTAGTGTTAGTTTGGGTAGGTAATATGTTTCTAGAAATTTGTCCATTTCATTTAGGTTTTCAAATTTATTGGAATATAGGTTTTCCTAATACTCTGTTCTGTATATGTCTATGATGTCAAGTTGGCTAATTGTGCTCTTTAGCTCTTCCATATCTTTTTTGAGTTTCTTTCTAGATGTTCTGCCCTTTACCGAGAGTGGTATGTTGAAGTCTCCTACTACTATTTTGGAACTGTCAATTTCTCTTTTCAGTGCTGTTAGTCTGTTTTACGTATTTTGCAGCCCTGTCATTGGGTACATAGATGTTTATTATGGTTATGTCTTCATGATGGATTGTCCCTTCAATCATTATATAATGGCCTTCTTTGGTTTTTTATGGTGGATTTTATTTTGAAGTTTATTTTATCTGACATTAATATTGCCACCTTTGCTCTCTTTTGCTAGTTATTTGCTTGAAATATTTTTTCCATCCTTTGATTTTTAATAAATTCACAACTTTGTTTATAAGATGAATCTCTTGTAAACAGCATATTGATGAATCCTGTTTTTTTTTTTTTTAATCCGTTCTGTCACTCTCTGCCTTTTTATGGGTGCAGTTAGGCATTGACATTCAATGTAATTATTGATAAGTGTGAGTTTATTATCGTCACTTTGTGGTGCAGACATTTTCTTTCTTCCTCTTACTCTCCTGTGCTGAATTCCTTTTGTTTGTGAATTTCTTTTGTTTTTGTTTGTATTGAGACTATATGTTTTTCTTCTTTATTTTGATGGGTAGGTTTGTCATTTTTCTTTGTGGTTACTTTGAAATTTACCCTTATCGTCCTAGGTTTGAACCAGTCTATTATTACTTGGGATCGCCTTACCTTCCTCTCCATTAGGAAGTTCTATACCTACACTGTTTATTCCCTCTTTTATTGTTCCTATGTTGTTGTCATTTACAGATTAACCTGAGTCATTCCCTGTTATAATTCTTTTGGTTTTGGATAGTCCTTCAGAGTTAATTTCCTAAGTTGGTATCTGGTTGGTACAATCTTGTATCGTAGATTCAGGCTGTGGTTTGATGTTGTTTGTTCTCAGACTGAAGGACTCCTTTTAATAATTCTTATAAGTTTGGTGTGGTTTTTACATATTTTCTTAATTTCTGTTTATCTGGAAATGTCCTAACTTTACCACCTTATTTGAATGAGAGTTTTGAGGATATGTTATTCTTGGTTGGAACTTTTTTCTTTCAAGGTTTTATATATGTTGTCCCATTGCCTTCTTGATTGCATGGTTTCTGCCAAATAAGCAGAGTTTAGTCTTATTGTTTCTCCTCTGTATGTGACTTCTTTGTTTTTCTTGAGCTGCTTTTAGGATTTTTCCTTTGTCTTTGGTTTTAGAGAGTATGATTACCATATACCTTGGTAATTTTCTTTTGGGGTCTATTGTATATGGGGATTGTTGGGCTTCTTTGATAGTCAGCTTTTCATCTTTCATAATATTGGGGAAGTTTTCTGTCAGCAATTCTTCAATAATCCTCTCTGTGTTTTTCATTTTCTCTCCCTATTCTGGAACTCCAATTACTCACAAATTTTTGCTTTTGATTATAGCCCACATAATTTTCAAAAAGAAAAAAAGCCTCAGGGGTCCCTCCAACTTGGTGTCATGATCCAGGGGAGTGGTTCCCCAGTTGAGCAGCCCTTCACAGCCTTTCAAGAAGAAGCAAAGATGGCACATGGAGCCAGATGTTCAAGAGAAGGGGAAGGTGGCAGAAGGCACAGAAGAAACCAAAAGAAATGGAAAAAAGCAACATCACCAACAGATAAATGGCACTCAGTGAGTCAGAAAGTTTGAGTAGGATGAATCCAAGCAGCCTGGAGCCAAGAGACTGTAGCAAGTGGGAAGCAGAGGAGACCAAGGGGTGGAGAGGGAGAAGGGTGCATGTTAGGAAAGCACGTACTGCTGGTTAGTAGGTGCTCTGTCTCCTGTGGAAACTTCGTGAAACTGTTTTCCTGTACTCCTTGTCTGCCAATCTCTGATGTGGGTGGAGCAAATCCAAGCAGCACAGATGCTACGATTCCTGTCCAACGGAGCCACCGCTGCCAGTCAGGAAATGCAGAGGTAGAGCAGCAGGGATAGAATGGGGGGGTGGTGGGAAAGCATGTATCGCTGGTTATCAGGTACTCTGTCTCCTGCCGGGAGCTCCGTGAAGCTGCTTCCCCATGATCCCTATCTGCCAATCTCTGACAGGAGTCCAAGATAGTGAATCTGTGCTGCATTAATTGATAGGGGACCTCTGCACATCTCTCTGCCCTCTCTGCCCTCTGTCAGTTCCTTATTCCATTCAGTACTTGGCTGAATTCTTTATCTCTTCATTTGACACTTCGGGTTCCAGGATTGACATTTGTCTCTGTTTTACTTAGTTTTTCAGGTCTTTGCTGTGGAAGGATGGCGTGATGCTTCTGTCTATGGTGCCATGTTGACCAGAAATCCTGATTTTATCAATTTCACTATTATGTGGAACCAGCAGATCTGATAGAATGGTGGAAAGACTTATTGAAGACTGCTGGGGGCAGGGGGAAGCCATTGAAGTTGGAGTGCTGTTTTATCTATATGTAGTATATTCTTTGAAACAGTTGCAAGTATGGTGTTTTTACTTGTATAGTAAGAATGCCCAGGTCTGAGAACTACAGAGTGACAATGTAATTGGCCTTTCTTACTATACCACTTAACTACTAGTGCACAGAATTTTTGCTTCCTCATCCCATACTTTGAGTTCATTTTATTTCTTAATAGCAAAAGGCTTCCAAAAGAAAATTCAACATTGGTCTGCCTGTTTTAATTTCAGACTACCAAAAGGTTCTTCATGCCTTTGAACCAATAGAGAGAACAGGGTGATTTAGAGGAAAAAAAGATTGCTGGTACTCATTGAGGGCAGAGAAAGCTATGAATGGAATCTAACTGCTTTACTGGACACTTCTTGGTACTTCATGATATACAGTAAATGTCAGTGAAAAAGTACAGCAATTCAATAAATCCAGGGTCACTAAAAACACAGACCCTTCAAAAATTATTTGAATCACTCCATCAAGTAAGGAATCCTAACCAGCTGAGATGTTAGGTCAATGTCAAGGTAAATGCTTTAGCTAGAAAAGAAAGGGTGTAATAAATATTCACTATGGTCATTGACCAACTAAAGTATATGGAATGTAGGCCACTGCATATTTCTGTTAGCTATATATCAACCAAATATGTATGAATATATGTGTTTGTATGCATTCCTGTATGTATATATGTATGCATGTATTAATATTTCATCCTTCACTACCCATTTGGAATGAGGACTTTGGGTGATGCTTAACTTTATTATCGTAGATAATCAGAAGATCACTGGAAGCCACATTCATAACTGATAAGGAAAACTGCATGTTGTTTGAAATTCCTGGATTTCAGATTGTTACAATGACCATGTTGGGGCTTTGTGTTTACCCTTTTTCTGTCCAGAATGAGAGTGTCTTTATTTGTGATGATATTACCTCATGTTAGCCAAAAGCATGAAGTTATATGGTGGGAAGATTAGAATGGATACTAAGTAGCAAAATGAGAGACAGAAATATGTGGTAAGAATATAAACATTTTTAATAAGTAAGAAAATAGTAAATTCAAACTTCCCTAAAGTACTTATCTTGAGGAAGTATGAGGATACAAAACTGAAATGCTATGTATCAAATAGTGTTTTAGTATGTTCTGAAGAGGGTGTATGTTCTGATGATGTTGTAATTTTTCTCTTGGATTGTGAGATCATTAGTGTTCATTGTATTATTATGCTTTGTAATTTCAATGCACACTACATGTATAATTTTATTTTTTCAAAAAAATTACTCTTCGTTTATAACCTCATATCAATCCTAGATTTGTTTTTCACATATCCTCATGATATCTGTTCATTTACGTCATATAAATTATCATTTCCCAGACACTTTTATTCTCCCTTCATTTGGCATCCTTCTGTCTTCAATTTCTCCTTCATACATTATATTATATCCTCCTTAAAATCCAATTACATTCTTACTAGTATTGTCAATTTCTTCACTGATATTCTTCTGTACCAATTAAAGTGGTCATTCCCATGTTGACTTCCTCTCAAAAAATAACATTATAATTCCATTTCCTATCTACCTAATCACAATGAAACACCATCATCCATCTACCCAGTTGCCTATGCAATTCTTTCTTCTCCTTAATCTTCCTATTTTCCCTATCTTTAATCTATAACACTAGTTTTGACCATCAACATCACCTGTCTGGATTACTGGCACAATTTCTCCAATTTCTAAACCTACGACACATACCCTTAAGGAACATTCCATTCCCTAAGACATGATCAAAGTGAAGTTTTTAAAGTGTACTTGTAAATTTGGTTACATTCTACAACTGTTCCTCATTGTTCTAAGATAAAATATGATGAAGTACTATGCAACTACTAAAAATATTTTGTAAAACTATGAGGTGACATTAAAAAATACTCATGATATATTTGCAATTAAAGTGCACATTAAAAAGTTTATATAATTTAAGTTTGTAAAAAGTGACCTACGAGGCGGGGCCAAGATGGCTGACTAGGTAGAAGCTATCTTGGATCCCTCTTGCAACAAAGACTTGGAAAAACAAGTGAATTGATCACATACATGACAATCTACAAACCCTGACCATCAAACACAGATCTAAAGAGTTGACCTGAGTGACAGAGACTGAGAACGAACAACCACGAGGAAGCAGCGACTGTTTTCGGAGCCTGAAGCCAGTGTCCCAGCCAGGAAACCTTGGCGCTGGGCTTTGGACTGGGTGCAGGGGATTTGAACACGGCATCCTGAGATGGTGCAAACACGGGGCACAGTCCTAGCCCCCTGAACTGACCTCGGGGAAGCCCAGCCAGTGCACGTAGGCAATGCAGTGACGCGGCTGACAGGAGGAGAAGTCACCAGGAGGCAGTGACTGGTTTTGGAGCTGGGAGTGCGGCGTCCCAGCCGGGGAACCTTGGCACTGGGCTTTGGACTGGTAGCGAAGGAACTGACCGTGGCTTCTGAGACAGCGCAAGCACAGGACGCGGGCCTGACCCTCGGGGGCAATCTCTATGCAGCCAGCACACACAGTCGAAGCGCCCCTCAGGAATCTCAGATAAAACAGTCATCCCAAGCAAGATAAGTAACTTTGTTTATATTCGGGGTGCTACTCTCTCCTATTTATCTGACCCCTCCCCTCCCCTTCCCAGGCAGCTTCATTAACGTTGGAATTTCCTGAGCCAGAGGGTGAACTGCACTGTGGTTTTTCTTTGTTTCTGTTTTTTGGTCTTTTCCTAACCCATTCTCCTGGCCTGAGAGAAGCAGCTACAAAAAAACAAGGGACCAAAAATCTTTCCCTAATTGGACTAAAAACACAGAACCAGCTACAGCCAAGCATATGTGATCCACAGTCTTGGGCTTTCATCCCTACAGGGAACAAGGTGGCTATTATAATGCAAAGGCATTCCTGATAGGGATCTGACTGTAATAGTTTTAGCGGATTACTGGAAAGACAAGTTTCCCAGGTCTGATATCTCTGCATATTAAACAGAGCCCTCACTGACCCACAACAGGGAACTGAGGGCTGAAGCTCCCCCCAGACCACCTAGCCTCCTGCCTTAGGGGTCTAAGGAGGGTGACACCTACCAATCTGTAGAGGTACTTGCACTGGGGGCCTAAGGTACAGCTGCAGAGCCCACCCACCAAGGTGCTTTAGGAATAGAGACACGCCTACCTCACTGACACTTGGGGGAAGCCTGTCAGCATCTTGCCGCCCCTGGAGTGTGAACCCCTGCTGCTACTAGAATCTGGTGCTCACAACTATCACCACTACTTCTCTAGGTGGATAGGTGACAGTCTGCACCACACACTTGATGACCCAAAATCAGATTCTACTCAAGAATAGTGAATGGACTCTTAAGCTTATATATCTGGTAACAGCCCAAACCAGCTGGTAATAGGACACAAGTGAGTCAAGGGCTACAACCATCAAGACAGTGCAATCTAGTAGCCCATCTATGTATACTGAAAGAAAACAAAACAAGATAAGATTCAGTGAGCAAATATAGAATAAATCACTGCAATATCTTAGTGATGGCTCGGAGACAGCAGTCGATATCAAAAAACATAAAGAAGCAGACCATGATTGCTTCTACAACTCCCCAAACCAAAAAATCAAAATCTTTCCCAAATGAAGATACAATCCTGGAATTGCCAGACACAGCATATAAAAAAATAATTTACAGAATGCTTCAAGACATCAGGGATGACCTCAGAAATGAAATAAGGCAATCTACAGAAAAAGCCAAGGAACACATTGATAAAGCAGTTGAAGAACTAAAAAAGATTATTCAAGAACATAGTGGAAAAATTAATGAGTTGCAAGAATCCATAGAGAGACAGCATTCAGAAATCCAAAAGATTAACAATAAAATTACACAATTAGACAACGCAATAGGAAGTCAGAGGAGCAGACTCAAGCAATTAGAATGCAGAGTGGGAAATCTGGAGGACCAGGGAATTAACACGAACACAGCTGAAAAAAAAATCAGATAAAAGAATTAAAAAAAATGAAGAAACCCTAAGAATCATGTGGGACTCTATCAAGAAGAATAACTTCCGTATGATTGGAGTCCCAGAACAGGGAGAGATGACAGAAAACACAGAGAGAATAGTTGAAGATCTGTGGGCAGAAAACTTCCCTGACATCATGAAAGACGAAAGGATATCTATCCAAGATGCTCGTCGAACCCCATTTAAGATTGATCAAAAAAGAAAATAACCAAGGCATATTATCATCAAACTTGCCAAAACCAAAGATAAAGAGAAAATTTTAAAAGCAGCCAGGGATAAAAGAAAGGTCTCCTACAAAGGAGAATCAATAAGAATAAGTTCAGACTACTCAGCAGAATCCATGCAGGCAAGGAGGCAATGGGATGACATATATAGAGCACTGAAGGAGAAAAACTGCCAGCCAAGAATCATATATCCAGCAAAACTCTCTCGGAAATATGAAGGTGAAATTAAAACATTTACAGATAAACACAAGCTTAGAGAATTTGCAAAAACCAAACCAAAGCTACAAGAAATACTAAAGGAAATTGTTTGGTCAGAAAACCAATACTATCAGATACCAGCACAACACAAGGTCACAGAACAGAGCATCCTGATATCAACTCAAATAGGGAAATCACAAAAACAAATTAAGATTAATTTTAAACAGAAAAAAAATGTTCAAAACAGGGAATCATTGAAGTCAATATGTAAAAGATCACAATAATCAAAAAGAGGGACTAAATACAGGCGGCATAGAACTGCCATATTGAGAGAGATACAAGGCCATACAGGACAATATAAGTTAGGTTTTTACCTAGAAAAATAGGGGTAAATATTAAGGTAACCACAAAGAGGTATAACAACTCCATAACTCAAAATAAAAACCAAGAAAAACATAACGACTCAGCAAACATAAAGTCAAATACTATGAAAATGAGGAACACACAATTTACAAAGCAAAAAGTCTCAGCACAAAAAAGTGGAAAAAAGAAATTGTCAACAACACACATAAAAAGGCATCAAAATGACCACACTAAACACATACTTATGTATAATTACGCTGAATGTAAATGGACTAAATGCAACAGTAAAGAGACAGAGAGTCTCAGACTGGATAAAGAAACATGATCCATCTATATGCTGCCTATAAGAGACACACCTTAGACTTAGAGACACAAACAAACCAAAACTCAAAGGATGGAAAAAAGTATATCAAGCAAACAATAAGCAAAAAAGAGCAGGAGTAGCAATATTAATTTCTGACAAAATAGACTTTAAAGTTAAATCCACCACAAAGGATAAAAATGGGCACTACATAATGATAAAAGGGACAACTGAACCACATTAAATATTTATGCACCCAATGACAGGGCTGCAAGATACATAAAACAAACTTTAACAGAACTAAAAAGTGAGATAGACACCTCCACAATTATAGTAGGAGACTTCAACACACCACTTTCGGAGAAGGTTAGGACTTCCAGTAAGAAGCTCAATAGAGACACGGAAGACCTAATTGCTACAATCAACCAACTTGACCTCATTGACTTATACAGAACACTCCACCCAACAGCAACCATGTATACTTTTTTTTCTAGAGCACCTGGAACATTCTCTAGAATAGACCACATATTAGGTCATAAAACAAACCTTTGCAGAATCCAAAACATCGAAATATTACAAAGCATCTTCTCAGACCACAAGGCCATAAAAGTGGAAATCAATAACAGAAAAATTAGGGAAAAGAAGTCAAATACTTGAAAACTGAACAATACCCTCCTGAAAAAAGATTAGGTTATAGAAGACATTAAGGAGGGAATAAAGAAATTCATAGAATGCAATGAGAATGAAAATACTTCCTATCAAAACCTCTGTGACACAACAAAAGCAGTGCTTAGAGGTCAATTTATATCAATAAATTCACACATACAAAAAGAAAAAAAGAGCCAAAATCAGAGAACTGTCCCTACAATTGAAAATAGATAGTAAGCAACAAAAGAATCCATCAAGCATCAGAAGAAAACAAACAATAAAAATTAGAGCTGAACTAAATGAATTAAAGAACAGAAAAATAAATTGAAAGAATTAACAAAGCCAAAAGCTGGTTCTTTGAAAAAATTAACAAAATTGATAAACCATTGGCCAGACTGACTAAAGAAATACAGGAAAGGAAACAAATAACCCGAATAAACAAGATGGGCCACATCACAACAGACCCAACTGAAATTAAAAGAATCATATCAGATTATTACAAAAAATTGTACTCTAACAAATTTGCAAACCTAGAAGAAATGGATGAATTCCTAGAAAAACACTACCTACCTAAACTAACACAATCAGAAGTAGAACAACTAAATAGACTCACAACAAAAAAAGAGATTGAAACAGTAATCAAAAAACTCCCAACAAAAAAAAAGCCCTGGCCCGAATGGCTTTACTGCAGAGTTCTGCAAAACTTTCAGAGAAGAGTTAACACCGCTACTACTAAAGGTATTTCAAAGCATAGAAAATGACGGAATACTGTCTAACTCATTCTATGAAGCCACCATATCCTTGATACCAAAACCAGGTAAAGACATCACAAAAAAAGAAAATTACAGACCTATATCCCTCATGAACATAGATGCAAAAATCCTCAACAAAATTCTAGCCAATAGAATTCAACAACATATCAAAAAAATAATCCACCACGATCAAGTGGGATTTATACCAGGTATGCAAGGTTGGTTTAATATTTATGCAAGGTTGGTTTAATATTAGAAAAACCATTAATGTAATCCACCATATAAATAAAACAAAAGACAAAAACCACATGATCTTATCAATTGACGCAGAAAAGGCATTTGACAAAGTCCAACACTCATTTATGATAAAAACTCTCACCAAAATAGGAATTGAAGGAAAATTCCTCAACATAATAAAGGGCATCTATACAAAGCCAACAGCCAACATCACTCTAAATGGAGAGAGCCTGAAAGCATTTCCCTTGAGAACGGGAACCAGACGAGGATGCCCTTTATCACCACTCTTATTCAACATTGTGCTAGAGGTCCTAGCCAGAGCAATTTGGCTAGACAAAGAAATAAAGGGTATCCGGATTGGCAAGGAGGAAGTAAAGTTATCACTATTTGCAGATGACATGATCTTATACACAGAAAACCCTAAGGAATCCTCCAGAAAACTACTGAAACTAATAGAAGAGTTTGGCAGAGTCTCAGGTTATAAGATAAACATACAAAAATCACTTGGATTCCTCTACATCAACAAAAAGAACATCGAAGAGGAAATCACCAAATCAATGCCATTCACAGTAGCCCCCAAGAAGATCAAATACTTAGGAATAAATCTTACCAAAGATGTAAAAGACCTATATAAAGAAAACTACAAAGTACTACTACAAGAATTATTTACTGATTAGTTAGTAGATAAGAACTACTTTAGGTGAAGGGAAGGACAATACTCGATACATGGAAGGTCAGCTCAACTGGACTGGACCAAAAGCAAAGAAGTTTCTGGGATAAACTAAAGGCTTCAAAGGTCAGCGGAGCAAGGGCGGGGGTTTGGGGACTATGGCTTAATGGGACTTCTAAGTCAATTGGCAAAATAATTCTATTATGAAAACATTCTGCATCCCACTTTGAAATGTGGCGTCTGGGGTCTTAAATGCTAACAAGCGGCCATCTAAGATGCACCAATTGGTCTCAACCCACCTGGATCAAAGGAGAATGAACACCAGGGTCACACGATAACTATGAGCCCAAGAGACAGAAAGGGCCACATGAACCAGAGGCTTACATCATCCTGAGACCAGAAGAACTAGATGGTACCCGGCCACAACTGATGACTGCCCTGACAGGGAGCACAACAGAGAACCCCTGAGGGAGCAAGAGATCAGTGGGATGCAGACCCCAAATTCTCATAAAAAGATCAGACTTAGTGGTCTGACTGAGACTAGAGGAATCCCTGTGGTCATGGTCCCCAAACCTTCTGTTGGCCCAGGACAGTAACCATTCCCGAAGACAACTCATCAGACATGGAAAGGATTGGACAATGGGTAGGAGAGAAAAGCTGATGAAGAGTGAGCTACTTGTATCAGGTGGACACTTGAGCCTGTGTTGGCATCTTCTATCTGGAGGAGAGATAGGAGGGTAGAGAGGGTTAGAAACTGGCAATATTGTCACAAAAGGAGAGACTGGAAGGGCTGACTCATTAGGAGGAGAGTAAGTGGGAGTATGGAGTGAGGTGCATATAAGCTTATATGTGACAGACTGACTTGATTTGTAAACGTTCACTTAAAGCTCAATAAAAATTATTAAAAAAAGTGACATACATGCATAGGCATAATTCTATCTATTTTTCTCTCTTTCTACATATCTATCATCTACCCACACATAGGAGACTGTAGAGAAAAAAAAATCATGATTTTAAGAGTATTTTCCTTACTTAATGACTTATGAACAATTTTTCTCTCTCTTGTTTACATATTCCTGAATTTTTAGAACTGTCTACAATTGATGTCTATGCTTTTCCTTTTTTTCTACAATATGTTCCTATCGACTTGTAATAAAAAATAGTTAAAGATAAATAATATATGATTTTGATTTTTCTTCTCCTAGTTGATAATGAATTTCCCTGCTTTTCCTCAAAAACAACTGAACAACTGAGAGAAAAGATACCAGTATTAGATCCTATGAGATTCTGTCTGATTTAATCCCTGCTCCTTTGTACCAAGTAAATGTCAGCTAACTTCACTTTGCCAGATGTGAGGCATTTATCTATGAATGTTTGCTCATTTGACAATATTAGCTCTGGCTTAAGTCAAATGTTACTTATAAAGGAAGAGGAAAACATTGATATTTAAAGCCTCCTCATCTATATACACCATTCACACACACACACACACATATGTATATATATATTTAAGTATATATATATTTCTGTATATATGTATATGGTGGCTATGAGTTGAAATTTACTCTATGGCAGTAGGTTTTACACATACATTTACACACACACATATTTCTGTTTTGACTATGCATCGGCCCTTTCCGGCACTATCTTCCCTGCTTCCTCTACAAATAGAATTTTGGGACTCTTCTGTGCAAATTAATCTATACAAACCCTATCATCTGATTAGTCTTGATGTGGCAAACACAGTGTGGTAGTTTGACCAACTATCAGATTTCTAGAATAAAGTTGGATGATCACTACCAAGAGGTTACAACACTCAACGTAAATGTTTTCCTTCCCACATTTCTACTCCATTCTCACTCTTGCCCCACTCAGCAAGGTTAAAAATGCGTCAGGCCCAGGGGAGCTTCTTGCACTCTTTTAATTATTATGCTTAATAAATGATGTTGTACAACTGTTCCCATGTACTTTAGCCATACCTATCGTGAGGTTTCTCTTTCAGTATACAATGAGTTTGAATAATACTATGTGCTTGTGTCATGGATTGAATTGTATCCCCCAAAATAACTATCAACTTGGCTAGGCCATGATTCTCAATATTGTGTGATTGTCCAACATTTTGTCATCTAATGTAATTTTCCTATGTATTGTAAATCCTACCTCTATGATGTTAATGAGATAGGATTAGCAGCAGTTATGGAAAGCCCTGGTGGCAGTTCAAATCAGCCAGGTGCTCCTTGGAAACTCTATGGGGTAGCTCTACTCTGTCCTATACAGTCTCTATGAGCTGGAATCAACTCGACGGGACTGGGTTTGGTTTTGGTTTTGGTAATGAGTCAGGACTCAATCTATAAGATTAGGTTGTGTCTTAAATCAATCTCTTTAGAGATAGAAAAGAAACAAGTGAGAAGTGGGGACTTCATACCACCAAGAAACAAGAACCAGGAGAATAGCATGTCCTTTGGATGCAGAATCCTTGTACTGAGACACTCCTCAACCAGAGAAGATTGATGATGAGGACATTCCCCCAGAGCCAACAGAAAGAGAAGGCCTTCCCCTGGAGCTAGCACTCTATATTCGGATGTCTAGCCTCCTAGACTGTGAGAGAATAAATTCTCTTAGTTAAAGCCATCCACTTGTGGTAGTTCTGTTACAGCAGCACTAGATAACCAAGATAGCTTGTGTTGGTCAAGGGGGTTATATGCTCAATAAGAAATAATCCCAGTCCTTAAGGAGCTCTCATTCAGTTTTTTCCTAAAATATTATTGCTAATATGTCTAGAACAATAGCTTTTATATTTATTTGTAACTATTTATTATGTTTTTTTTTATTATGTAAACATACCTTATATAGCATATGGCTCATGAAAAAAACATTTTTTCTCACTTCTGCCATGAAGATGTTTTAAAAAAAGTTAAAATGGCCACTCCAAGTTGATTTCATTGAGAAGAAGTAAAATTCACCCTTATGTTGTAACTACTGTTCCAAGCTTTCACATACATTTTTCTTCTTCCAACTCATAGTGACCCTATAAAAAAAAAAAAAAAAACAGAGTAAAGCTGCCCTACAGGGTTTCTAACACTGTAAATCTTTATAAGAGCAGACTGCCATATCTTTCTTCCACAGGGTGGCTGGTGGGCTAGAACACTGATTTTTCAGTTAACAGCTGAGAGCTTAAACACTACCACCAGGCCACCTTTCACATAAATAAAACAAAAAACTCGTTGTCGTTGAGTGGATTTTGACTCATGGTAACTCTATAGGACAGAGTAAAACTGCTCCATAGGGTTTCCAAGGAGTGGCTTGTGGATTCAAACTACCAAGCACTTGGTTAGCAGCCAAATAGAATCCTTTAATTTCCAAAATAATAATTTAAGAGACGTAGAGTAAATCTACCACTGCTTGTCTGTCAGTTTGTCGCAATGTGATGGCTTATGTGTTGCTGTGAAGTTAGAAGCAATGCCACCAGCATTAAAAATGTCAACATGGTCACACGTGGTAGACAGGCTTCAGAGGAGATTCCAGAAAAAACAGACTAAGAAGAAAGATCTCGTGATCTAATTCTAAAAAAAAAATTGGGTAGAGAAAACCTTATGAATAGCACAGAACATTGTCTGATACAGTGCTGGAAGATGAACCCCTCAGTTGGTAGGCGTTCAAAATACAACTGGAGAAGAGCTGCCTCCTAAAAGTACTAGTTGTTGTTGTTAGGTACATTGAGTCTGTTCCGACTCATAGCGACCCTATACACAACAAAACGAAACACTGCCCGGTGCTGCACCATCCTTACAATTGTTGCTATGCTTGAGCTCATTGTTGCAGCCACTGTGCCAATCCACCTTGTTGAGGGTCTTCTTTTCTGCTGACCCTGTACTCTGCCAAGCATGATGTCCTTCTCCAAGGACTGATCCCTCCTGAAAACATGTCCAAAGTATGTAAGATGCAGTCTCGCCATCCTTGCCTCTAAGGAGCATTCTGGCCGCACTTCTCCCAAGACAGATTTGTTTGTTCTTTTGGCAGTCCATGGTATATTCAATATTCTTCACCAACACCACAATTCAAAGTTGTCAACTCTTCTTTGGTCTTCCTTATTCATTGTCCAGCTTTCACATGCATATGATGTGATTGAAAATAGCGTGGCTTGGGTCAGGTACACCTTAGGCTTCAGGGTGACATCTTTGCCCTTCAACACTTTGAAGAGGTCCTCTGCAGCAGATTTGCCCAATGCAATGCATCTTTTGATTTCTTGACTGCTGCTTCCATGGCTGTTGATTGTGGATCCAAGTAAAATGAAATCCTTGACAACTCCAATCTTTTCTCCGTTTATCATGATGTTGCTCATTGGTCCAGTTGTGAGGATTTTTGTTTTCTTTATGTTCAGGTGTAATCCATACTGAAGGTTGTGGTCTTTGATCTTCATTAGCAAGTGCTTCAAGTCCTCTTCACTTTTCAGCAAGCAAGGTTGTATCATCTGCAGAACGCAGGCGGTTAATGAGTCTTCCTCCAATCCTGATGCCCCATTCTTCTTCATATAGTCCAGATTCTCATATTATTTGTTCAGCATACAGATTAAATAGGTATGGTGAAAGAATAAAACCCTTATGCACACCTTTCCTGACTTTAAACCAATCAGTATCTCCTTGTTCTGTCCGAACAACTGCCTCTTGATCCATGTAAAGGTTCCTCATGAGCACAATTAAGTGTTCTGGAATTCTCATTCTTCGCAGTGTTATCCATAGTTTCTTATGATCCACACAGTAGAATGTCTTTACATAGTCAATAAAACACAGATAAACATCTTTCTGGTATTCTCTGCTTTCAGCCAGGATCCATCTGACATCAGCAATGATATCCCTGGTTCCATGTCCTCTTCTGAAACTGGCCTGAATTTCTGGCAGTTCCCTGTCGATATACTGCTGCAGCCGTTTTTGAATGATCTTCAGCAAAATTTTGCTTTCGTTTGATATTAATGATATCATTCTATAATTTCCACATTTGATTGGATCACCTTTCTTGAGAATAGGCATAAACATGGATCTCTTCCAGTCAGTTGACCAGGAAGCTGTCTTCCATATTTCTTGGCATAGACGAGTGAGCACCTCCAGCACTGCATCTGTTTGCTGAAACATCTCAATTGATATTCCATCAATTCCTGGAGCCTCGTTTTTCACCAATGCCTTCAGAGCAGCTTGGACTTCTTCCTTCGGTACCATCAGTTCCTGGTCATATGCTACCTCTTGAAATGGTTGAATATCGACTAGTTCTTTTTGGTATAATGACTCTGTGTATTCCTTCCATCTTCTTTGGATGCTTCTGGCGTCATTTAATATTTTCCCCATGGAATCCTTCACTATCGCAACTCGAGGCTTGAATTTTTTCTTCAGTTCTTTCAGCTTGAGAAGTGCCGAGTGTGTTCTTCCCTTTTGGTTTTCCATCTCCAGCTCTTTGCACATGTCATTATAATACTTTGTCTTCTCGAGAGGCCCTTTGAAATCTTCTGTTCAATTCTTTTACTTCATCAATTCTTTTTGCTTTAGCTGCTCGACGCTCAAGAGCAAGTTTCAGAGTCTCCTCTGACATCCATCTTGGTCTTTTCTTTCTTTCCTGTCTTTTCAGTGACCTCTTGCTTTCTTCATGGATGATGCTCTCGATGTCATTCCACAACTTGTCTGGTCTGCGGTCACTAGTGTTCAATGCATCAAATCTATTCTTCAGACGGCCTCTAAATTCAGGTGGGATATACTCAAGGTCATATTTTGGCTCTCATGGACTTGCTCTGATTTTCTTCAGTTTCAGCTTGAACTTGCAAAAGAGCAATTGATAGTCTGTTCTACGGTCGGCCCTTGGCCTTGTTCTGACTGATGATGTTGAGCTTTTCCATTGTCTCTTTCCACAGGTGTAGTCAATTTGATTTCTGTGTGTTCCATCTGGCGAGGTCCATGTGTATAGTCGCCATTTATGTTGGTGAAAGAAAGTATTTGCAATGAAGAAGTCGTTGGTCTTGCAAAACTCCATCATTCAATCTCTGGCATTGTTTCTATCACCAAGGCCATATTTTCCAACTACTGATCCTTTCTTCTTTGTTTCCAACTTTCGCATTCCAATCGCCAATAATTATCAATGCATCTTGATTGCATGTTCGATCACTTTCAGACTGTAGCAGCTGATAAAAATTTTCTATTTCTTCATCTTTGGCCCTAATGGCTGGTGTATACATTTGAATAATAGTCGTATTAACTGGTCTCCCTTGTAGGTGCATGGATATTATCCTATCACTGACAGTGTTGTACTTCAGGATAGATCTTGAAACGTTCTTTTTGACGATGAATGCGACACCATTCCTCTTCAAGTTGTCATTCCCAGCATAGTAGACTATATAATTATCTGATTCAAAATGGCCAATACCAGTCCATTTCAGCTCACTAATGCCTAGGATATCAATGTTTATGCGTTCCATTTCATTTTTGATGATTTCCAATTTTCCTTGATTCATACTTCGTACATTCCAGTTTCTGATTATTAATGGATGTTTGCAGCTGTTTCTTCTCATTTTGAGTCATGCCACATCAGCAAATGAAGGTACTGGAAGCTTTACTCCATCCACGTCATTAAGGCCAAATCTACTTAGAGGAGGCAGCTCTTCCCCAGTCATCTTTTGAGTGCCTTCCAACCTGGGGGGTTCATCTTCCAGCACTATATCAGACAATGTTCTGCTGGTATTTATAAGGTTTTCACTGGCTAATGCTTTTCAGAAGTAGACTGCCGGGTCCTTCTTCTTAGTCTGTCTTTGTCTGGAAGCTCAGCTGAAACCTGTCCTCCATGGGTGACCCTGCTGGTATCTGAATACTGGTGGTGTAGCTTCCAGCATCACAGCAACACACAAACCCCCACAGTACGACAAACTGACAGACATGTGGGGGCCTCAAAGCAGAGTTGAATGTAATGACATGGACTGAGTAAAGTTTACATGATCTTCATTTGCAGATGTAGTATGTTAGTAATCTAGTGCTGCTATAACAGGAATACCATAAATGCATGGCTTTAACAAAGAGAAGGGTATTTTGTCACAGTAAAGTAGGCTAAAATTCCAAGTTCAGGGTGTCAGCTCCAGGGAATGCTTTCGTCTCTCTGTTGGCCTTCAAATCAATCTTTCCTCAGACTAGGAGCTTCTCTGCTCAGGGACCCTAAGTCCAAAGGACATATTCTGCTCTTGGCACTGCTTTCTTGGTGATATGAGTTTCCCCTGTCTCTCTGTTTGCTTCTCTTTTATATCTCAAGAGATTGCCTGAAGACACAATCCAATCCTGTAGGTTGAGTCCTGCCTCACTTAGATGACTGCCACCCATCCTCCCTCATTAACATCAGAGAGGCAAGATTTACAACATATAGGAAAATCACACAATACTGGGAATCATGGCCCAGCCCAACTGATACAAACATTTTTGGGGGACATAATTCAATCCATGACATGTAGCATGACTCAAATGAGAAGAAACAGCTGCAAACATCCATTATTATTGGTACTTGGAATGCACGAAGTATGAATCTAGGAAAATTTGAAGTTGTCAAAAATGAAATGAAACACTGAATATCAACATCCAAGGCTTTCATGAGCTGAAATGGACTGGTATTGGCCATTTTGAATCAGACAATTATATAGTCTACTATGCCAGAAATGACATTCTGAAGAAGAATGGCATCACATTCATTGTCAAAAAGAACATTTCAAGATCTATCTTGAAGTACAATGCTGCCAGTGGTACAATAATATCCATATGCCTCTATGGAAGACCAGTTAATATGAATATTATTCAAATTTAAACATCAAACACTTATGCCAAAGATGAAGAAATTGAAGATTTTTATCAACATCTACAGTTGGAAATTGAACAAACATGCAACCAAGATGTACTAATAATCCCTGGTGATTGGAATATGAAAGTTGGAATAGGAAAAAAGAAGAAGCAACAATAGTTGGAAAATATGGCCTTGGTGATAGAAATGATGCCAGAAATCACAAGATAGAATTGTGGAAGACCTACGACTTCTTCATTGCAAATACCTTTTTTCAACAACATAAATAATTACAATACGCATGGACCTCATCTGGTGGAATACACAGGAGTCAAATCAACTACATATGTAGACACTATGTAGAAACTCAATATCATCAGTCAAAACAAGGCCAGGGGCTGACTGTGGAACAAACCATCAATTGCTCATATGCAAGTTCAAGTTGAAGCTGAAGTAAATGAAAACAAGCCCACGAGTGCCAAAATACAACCTTGAGTATATCCTTCCTGAGTTGAAAGACAGTCTGAAGATTAGATTTGACACACTGAACACTACTAATTGAAGACCAGATGAGACTGTGGGATGATATCAAGGATATCATACATGAAAAAAGCAAAAGATCATTAAAAAGACAGAAAAGACCAAATGGATGTCTGGTCTTTAAGAGTTCCAGAAGAGACTCTGAAAATTGCTCTTGAATATAGCATAACTAAAACAGAAGGAGGAAATGATGAAATACAGGAGCTGAACAGAAATTTCAAAGAGAGGCCTGAGAAGACAAAGCAAAGTATTATGCTGAAATGTGCAAAGACCTGAATTTAGAAAGCCAAAAAGGAAGAACACACTGGGTATTTCTCAAGCTGGAAGAACTGAAGAAAAAAATTGAAGCCTCAAGTCTCAATATAGAAGGATTCAATGACCAAAATATTGAACGATGAAGGAAGCATCAAAAGAAGACGGAAGGAATACACAGAGTCACTATGCCAAAAAGAACTTGTTGATGTTTAGCCATTTTACGAGGTAGCATATGAGCAAGAATCAGCATTCAACAAAGAAACCCAAGTTACATTGAAGGCATTGGTGAAAAATAAGGCTCCAGGAATTGACGGAATATCAACTGAGATGTTTCAACAAACAGATGCAATGCTGTAAACGTTCATTCTTCCAAGAAATTATTGCACATGTCATTAATATCACACACAAGGAAAATTTTGATGAAGATAATTCAAAAATGGTAGCAGCAGTACATCAACAGGGAACTGCCAGAAATTCAAACCTGATTCAGAAGAGGAGGTGAAAGGATGGATATCATTACTGATGTCAGATGGATCTTGGGTGAAAACAAAGAATACCAGAAAGATGTTTACCTGTGTATCATTGATTATGCAAAGACATTTGACTGTGTGAATCATAACAAATTATGAATAACATTGAGAATTCCAGAGTGCTTAATTGTGCACATGGGAAACCTGTACATAGACCAAGAGGCAGACCTTTGAGCAAAGCAAAGGGATACTACACAGTTTGTAATCAGTAATTGTGTACTTCAGGGTTGTATCATTTTACTATACTCATTCAGTCTGTATACTGAGCAAATAATTAGAGAAGCAGGAATCTATGAAGAAAAATATGGCATCAGGATTGGAGGAAGAATCGTTAACAACCTGTGATATGCAGATGATGCAATCTTGCTTGTTGAAAGTGAAGAGGACTGAAAGCACTTACCGATGAAGTTCAAAGACTATGTTCTTCGGTATAGATTATAAGGCAACATAAAGAAAACAAAAATTCTCACTAGACCAATAAGCAACATCATAATAAATGGAGAAAATGTTGAAGTTGTCAAGGATTTCACTTTACTTGGATCCACAATTAATACCCATGGAAGCAGCAGTCAAGAAATCAAACTATATAATGCATTTTGCAAATCTGCTGCAAAAGATCTCTTTCAAATGTTAAAAAGCAAAGACATCACTTTGAGGACTAAGGTGTGCCTGACACAAACCACGGTATTTTCAATTGCTTCATATGCATGGAAAGCTGAATAATGAATAAGGAAGACCAAAAAAGAATTGATGCCTTTGAATTATGGTGTTGGCGAAGAATATTGCATGTACCATGGACTACCAGAAGAATGAACAAGTCTGTCTTGGAAGAAGTACAGCCAGAATGTTCCTTAGAAGGGAGGATTGTGAGACTTCTTCTCCTGTACTTTGAACATGTTATCAGGAGGGACCAGTCCCTGGAGAAGGACATGATGCTTGTAGAGTGTCAGCAGAAAAGAGGAAGACCCTCAATGAGATGGATTGACATGGTGGCTGCAACAATTGGCTTAAACATGGCATTGATTGTTAGGATTGCACAGGACCGAGCAGAGTTTAGTTCAGTTATACGTAGGGTTGCTATGAGTCAGAACTGACTTGACGGTACCTAACAACAATTAACAACAACAATAACAATATAAATCTTATTACAATTTGAGGGAGAAGAGCCCTTATATAGTCCCTCAAATCTCCCATTGCCACAAGGAGAATTCGAGTGTCCATAATCTTAACTACATGCAGCCTTTGAGTACTGGAATGACTTAAGATGAAAAAAAAAAAAAATCTGACATAAACGCTTTACACAGCCCTAGTGTCCCGTTCTCTCATAAAAAGGAAAATTATATATATATTTGAGATCAGGTAGGTCTGAGTTTGAAAGTCTCCTCTGTCAATTACTAATACTATACCACACACCATAAACCTCTCTTAAATTACCTTATTTTAATATAACTGAAACAATATTAATGACCTCATAAAAGTTTGAGAGATATTGAAAGAAATATTATATATGAAATGACTACCACACAATAATGAAAGAATTCAATAAATGGTGATCTCTCTCTTTACCTCTATGAACAATAAGGTGATTAAGAGGCATTAGATGCTGTAATGCTTAAGAGAGTAGATATTAGAGACAGAAATGTCTGGGCTCAAATTCTAGCTCTACCACTATGAGACCTTGACGTGCTAATTTATAAGTTCCTGAATTCTTAGGGAAGTTGAAGGGGTTACAATCTGTGAAGAACCGTGTCTGGAGCATAGTCAGTAGCTATTATTATTTTTATAATTCCTGAACAATAAAAGCCTTATCCACCAAGTGGTAATTTCTGTGTAACTATGCTATGACGATGAAGCTGCTAAGACATATGGAACCAAACAATAATTTTCCCCAGCCCTGTGCTGACGGTGGTGCCATGGTCAAGAGCTACTGGGAGCTACAGCTGCTAACCAAAAGGTCGGTAGTTCAAATCCACGAATGGCTCCTTGGAAATGCTATGCAGCAGTTTTACTCTGTCCTACAGGGCAGCTATGAGTTGGAATAGACTGGACAGCAACGAGTTTTGTTTGGGTTTTGGTGTCTAACGCAGATGAAGAAATAAATCAACGTGTGTATTGTTGAAATGATCTGACTTGATCATCTCCCTTCATTCAACCCTAGTGCTTCCTCCGACTAGGGGAGTTCATCAGAGAACCGATCCCTCTCATAGTTACCTACGATCCTATCACATATTGTTTTGCTTACAGTTACCTACGATCTTATCACATATTGTTTAAGGGGAAATTAATTAGTAATTTTTCTGGGACATAAACACTAGCATAATCACAACCAGCAAAAACAGCCATTAATCCTTTTAATCACCATCACAATATTACCTCCCTATCCTGGAAGTTTTTCTTGTCCAAGACTTTTCTTTTTACTTTGCTTGTGTCCATAATTACCTCCATTATCCCTCTTCCTACTTTTTCTCTCTCTTCTCTTCATCCCCTTCCTCAGTAAGGTAACAATTTCTTAAGGCTTTCTTGAGCATAATTTCTTCCCTAAAGGTCACATTTCAGCCTGCCCAAAAGGACTTCAGCTTTCTTCAATGAGGACTTAGGTGAAACAATGATGCCAGGTATTTTCCCCTTTGTTTGATGAGTTTTTAAGAAAACATTTTGATGTTATTATTTTATGTGCAAATGGATAATATACCTCTGTAATATTGCTTTTTCTAGTCTAATTTTCAAAGTAAAGATTGCAAAAACACTATGGAAGTGCAATTAATGTTCTATACACACATATATATAGGTATATAATCATAAATATTGTACATATTATACTTTTACAATGTTTTTGCAGTTCTTAATTTCATAAATGAAACACAAAATATTAAACTCATAATCCTTAAAAATGTTTTTTCCTACCTTCTAAAATAGGTATATTTTAAAGCTGAGGATATTTTCTAAGTAACAACACAAGTTATCAGAATGGATGATGGAATTTGCAACGTCATAAACATGGAGATTAGTTGTGAACACTCACACTTCTGCATATGTGCACACATACACATATAGAATTACATTGTGCATCCTTTACTCCTGACTAATATCCCTCCATAGCAAACTCCTGTATAAGGTGAGAGGGATGAGATCACTGATTGAAGCCTTGGTGATAGACAGAAGCACAGTACCCTGAGAGTTTCAGGAAAGCCTTTTACTCAACTCTCCTCCCACAGGAGTTTACATTTTCTGTTTTATCTCTGGGACTGAGCTTAGTGACAAGCACACATTGAAAGTCTGTGAGAAATGCCATGGGAGCTGCTTAGCAGCATTCAGATGCAGAGATGGAATTTGAGTACCCAGCATCGTGCCTGCCTCTTTTCCTTTAGAACTCATAATCAGGCGAATCTAAAGGGTAGTTGGAAAAGAGGCCATCTGCATGTCTCTTATCTCCAGAAAAAGATGCATCTTGTCTTTTGAATCAAATCTAAAGGTTAGATACCTGAATAGCTTTCATTTGACTGGCATGCATAAGGTAATAAAATGGCTAGTTCTTTGAGACAAGTATATTTTCTGTAACAGTCCTACTGTATGGATCTATTTTATAAACTATACTTTCCCATAGTCCTTTTCTCTGTGATTCTGGTCAATTTGCTTTATATTAAGTAGCCAATATGTTTCCAATAATACTAACATAATATTTGTTCAGCATTTCATGAGAGAAAATTAAGCAGTTAACTCTGATCTATAATCAAGAGCCAACCTTTATAACTAATACTCTGTGCTTGAAATGGGTACACATTTGTTTGTAAATTATACATAATTTTGTAAAAAATGCTGTAGTAATCTTCCCATCATTAAATACATCTAGAATTCCAAGTCTAGTTGAGCTACAAAATATTAAGAGCAATGAGGATATTTTGTCTTTCATTCAGTAGTAGTTACAGTATAATACATTCACTAGTGTGAAATTAAGAAAGGCGTGAGAAAGAAATATAAAAGCAAATGACTGAATTGGAAAAGTGATAAAAATGCAATCACTGAAGCTGTGATATGAAGTGTTTTGTGAGGCTAGCTCTCTGAATTGTTAAAGTTAGAAACAATTCCATTTTTAATGATATTGTTAAATTCACATAAAACAATTGTTTTAAATTTGAAGTATTGCAGTACAGAGAATTAACCTCAGCCCCCAGACAAGATGTATAAGGTTAAATGTAATAGAAACATAAATCTTCTGTAAGTCTTATTAAAGGAGAAATATCTGCAGTATCTGATTTAGATTTCTTTCAACCAAAAACTCCCATTCTGAAATGCTAGCATTCTGACATGGTGACAAATTGCTGGAAAAAATGCTAAATAGTTAAACGGACAGGTGATGGATGGCCTCATAAGCCTTGCAGGGCAGCCTGTGTAAGATGCTAATTGGTTCTGTGGAACTGCTTTTAGTCAATAAATTCACTTGAGAGATTTTTTGTGTGTGTATGTGTGTTATACATTTTTAAAGAATGCAGTGCTGTAGGTGACAAGCCACTTACAACATATTAGGCCACCAACAACTTTATTACACCCAGTGTCCAAGATATCTCTTTTCTTAGATTTAGCCTACATTCAAAAACTAAATATTCATTATTCACATCCCAATGACTCAAAAGTATTCTTTAATGTTTTTTTCTTCTAGGAAACATCCCCTCTTAGACATTTTCAAATAAAATTAAGTGATAAAAACGAAACCCTTTGCTATCGAGTCAATTCCAATTCCTAGTGACCCTGTAGGTCACAGTAGAACTGCCCCATAGGGTTTCCAAGGAGTGGCTGGTGGATTCGAACTGTCAACATTTTGGTTAGCTGTTGAACGTTTAAACGCTGTGTCACCCTTTAAGATCAAAATATAAAGAATTTTTTTTCTAGTGTATGTGAGATATTGGCAGATCTAACATTTTCCCTAACAAGTTGATTTTGTTTCGTCTTTTTAAAAAAGTAATAAAATCTGGTGTAATATTTATTAAATTCATTTTCTTATTTTCAGAACCTTGCTTATTGGAAGGAAGGAAGGAAGGAAGGAGGGAGGGAAGCAAGGTGAGAAGCAAGGAAAAGTGTGGAAGAAAAAGCCTAAATTTCAGTTGATTGGCGTCACGAAGAATATTCTTTCCAAGGTTGAGAGACAAATGCTAGCAAATGGATCTGTTAATTCTTCATGTAAAAAAAAAAAATTTTTTTTTTCATAGCTGCCCTAAATCTTTATGTTCAATAACAGAGGGGGTTAGTTAGCATTTGCATTATTCCATTGAGAACTCAAGTACTTTTGAACACAAAACTGTTTTTCAGTTTTCAAAATATCCGAGACAATTCCTCCTGCAAGAAAGAGCTAGGAGTACGAACTGGACCAATTACTCCACTGACAACTATCCCATCTATCCACACAGAGGAAATAAGATACTTTATAGAGCATAAGTAAACAGGCTCTGGATACGGAATGCCTGGATTCAAACCTAACAATTAGTATTTAATGTCCTTGGACAACTTCTGTGCTTCAGTTTTCCCATCTTTAAAATGGGAATAATACTAACACCTGATTCATAAGTTTGTAAATTATTTATATATAGAGTACTTTTATCCACACTCAATAAATTTCAGCTGTTATTAATTTTTTTTCTTAACAAACCTATGTAATAAATTTTTTTTGAGATACAGATTTGGGCTTATAATTTTTATAAGGTGAAAAGAAAATAGGATAAGGAACAGGATATGCACTAATATATACTTACAGCGCTTTTAATTGCACACCTATGTAATAGTTGTCCCTCCGTTTTAAGAATGCTCCTTGTAGCATGCTAAAATGCTATCTCTATATGCCTAAGATACCGCCAAAGTCATGCTGTATAAGCAAAATGAAAGTTTGTCTAAATGGCTTAGAAATTGCTGATTGAAAGGTTGAATTATTCTGTTAACACTAATTCCCCTGAGCTGAATCAATCTGATTGCTATTTTGATATTATGACTTTGATTAGAAAACCACAGCTTCTTCTGCTTTTCATCAACAGCATAAATCTAACCATAACCATAATATAAACAAATGAGAATTTGATCATTGAACTAGAGAACGTAAAACAAACAAATATAAGAACAAACCCAAAAGGATTATACCAGTTAGGAATACATTTAGCTATACACAATGACATCAACACTGATTAAGAATCAGTCCTGACTTCCAGTAATTTAAACTAATACGAGTTAATATTTCTCATATATCAAGAAATGAGGAAGTAAGTATCTTTGGGCATTGGTTCAAGACTTCAGTGATATTCGTCCCAGAATCTCTGTGATTTTCCTCTTTTCTCTCATGTTGACATGAAGGTTACAGAAGCTTATGGTGACATGAAGCTGGAGTGTGATCAAAACAGAAGGGCAGACTGAATAGCATCAGCTGCATCTTTTCCTGTTTTAGAGAACACAAAGCCCTTCTCAAAAGTTTCCATTAACCTTCTGCTTGCATCTCATTGATGAGACTTATGTCACAAGAGTACTTCTACCTGCAATACCAAACAAAGAATCCACCAAACCCTTTGCCATGGAGTCAACCCCGACTCATAGTGATGATATAGGACAGAGTAGAACTGCCCTATAGGGTTTACAAGGAGCAGCTGGTGGATTGGAACTGCCAACCTTTTGGTTAGCAGCCTAGCTCTTAACCACTGAGCCACCCAGCTGCAATAGAGGTGAAAAAATGAGTACTTAAGTTCTCAGCCTAGAGAATAGAAATAGAAAAAAGAGGTTGTGGATCTGTTTCAGGTTAGCCAATAAACAACGTAATTACAATAACATTATTCATTTTCATAGAATGTGTTTAGAAAAAAAAACTATTGATATTTGGAAAAAAGTTTTTTCCCTTTTGCTAAATTTAGCTCTTTAAAAAAATGGTTACCATCCTTGGCCTTCAGTGTACATCAAAATTATATTGTAGTTTGGTATATTAAAAACATTTCAAAGGGTCGGCAGTTCAAATCGACCAGGCGCTCCTTGGAAACTCTATCGGGCAGTTCTACTCTGTCCTATAGGGTTGCTGTGAGTCGGAATCGACTCAACGGCAGTGGGTTTTGTTTTGTTTTTAATGAAAATAAGGATAGTCAGAATCAACGGCAAAGGTTTTTCTTTTTTTTTAATTTAGAATAGCAACAAAACATGGAATACTCAAGGATAAATCTGACTACGGTAGGCAGGATCCATAAACTGAAAATGATGAAATACTCCTGAGAAAAATACCAAAAAAAAAAACAAAAACAAAAAACTGTTTATGTCAAGTAGATTCCGAGGCATAGCCACCCTGTAGGATAGAGTAGAAACGTCCTATAGGGTTTCCACTGAGCAGCAGCTGGTAGGTTCAAACTGTAGAACTTTTGGGTAGTAGCCTAGCTCTTATGCACTGTGGCACCAGGGCTCCAGACAAGAAAAAGTAAGGAAGACTTAAATACATGCAGAGATAGACACATTTACAGATTTACAGTCTCAATGTTATTAAAATACCAATCATCTAAAATTTGTCTACAGGGTCAGCACAATCCCTATCAAAATCCCATTTACCCTCTTTTTATAAAATTAACACTCTGATTCTAAATGTTTTATGGAATTTCAGAAGTGATAGAAACACAAAAACAACATTTAAAAAAGAGCACATTTTGGAGGACTTTTAAACTGATTGAAGACTTGCGGAAGTCATAAGGCAGTATGGTATTCACTTAATGGTAGACAATTAGATCAATAGACACATACATGTAAGGCCAACGGACTTTCAACCAAGTGGCAAAAGCAATTCAGTTGAGAAAGATGGTTTTTTTTAAACACATGGTACTGGAACAATTTCATAGCCATATCCAAAAATCAAAACAAATTATACAAAGAAAAATGTTAATGAATTTGTAGAAACAAAAAAAATTAACTCAAAATAGGTTATAAAACTTCTGGTGATAAAAAAAATAGATGAAAATATTGGTGACCTTGGATTATACAAAGATTTTTTTTAGATATGACACCAAAAGCATTGTCCTTAAAAGAAAAACAAGTTGATAAATCATCCTTTACAAAATTTACGAAGTTCCAGTCCTCAAGATATTCTGTTAAGAGAATGAAGACAAGTCGCAGTCTGGGAGAAGCTAATTTCAAATTGCACTTCTGATAAAGGACTTATATCCAGAGTTCATGAAGATTCTCAAATCAAGATAATGAAAAAACACGAAACCCAAAAAAGAGATGCGCCAAACATTTGAATAGAGGTTTCACCAAAGAAGATACAGAGATGGCAAATAATCACATGAAAAATTTTCAATATCATCAATCACTGAAAAATTCAAAATAAGGTATAATGAGATATTACCACACACGTATTAGAATAGAAAAAATGAGATTTGCCAACCAAGTATTGGCAGGCACGTGGGCATGTGGAGCAACTGGAAGTCTCATACAGGTGGTAAGTATGTAAAATGCACTTGAAAGAACAACAGCAAAAATAGATAAACTCTACTTCATCAAACTGAAAAAATCTTTTATACGTCCATGCACATTATCAAGAAAGTGAAAAGACAACCTACAGAATGGGGGAAAAAAATTGGGGAACCATTTATTGGATAAGGGCGATACTACCACAGATTTATTATAGATATTAATAGTCAGATGTAGCAAACTCACACTCCAGTTTATTCAGTTGACTACACATATCACGCACTTTAGGTCTTAGTCATTCAGTTGTTCAGTTTTGTTATTTTGCCAAACAGTTTAGTATTTGTGGTATATTGTTCTTAATTGTTTGTGCTTCCTCATCCTATGCCTTGATAAAATTTTCCCAATTGTCTGGGGTGTACTTTTAAACATTATTTGACCAATGTCTAATCAGAGATATCTAATCTGATTTGTCAGATCCCAGGATATTCTCGAAATTGGTTAAGGGTCCATGATTCTGATTCATGGCAACCCCCTGTGCTCATTGATCCTTACATAGCCAAGCCCACGCCAAATATCTTATCTTGCCCTTTTTACTTGCAAGTGATAAACACATTTAGGTAGGCTTAACCAAACTTCTTTCCCACTTCTTGCTAAGAACCCTGACAAGGCCTGCCCTTTGACATGGGCTAGATCTCTTCCTCTCTCTGAACTTTCATGAACTAAGGAGGCTCATTAAGCCAAGTGCAACTTTACTCGTGAGGAATAGAATGAGGGATTCCAAAAGCCTAAACCAGGTATAGCCCTGGTGGCACCACGGCTAAGACCTACAGCTGCTAACTCACAAGTTGGCAGTTTGAATCTACCAACCACTTCTCAGAAATCCTATGGGGCAGTTCTACTCTGTTCTATAGGGTTGCTATGAGTTGGAGCCTACTGGACAGCACCTAACAACAACAAATCATGTGTAGGCCAAGTCTCCAGAGCCTGCCCTGGTGGTTATTGGGTGCTATTAATAAAGTGGTAGTTTAGATTTCCACTCGGCTGTTTTACCCTGTGTGTATTCCTTTAGTAGCAAACTCTAACACGGAGAGAGGGAGATTGGTAGGAGTTGGGGAATTTTAGAAACCTGAGCTACTACATAATCATAACAGCAGTAAAATTTACCCCAAAATCTTAAGTATGAGATGAGCTGGAATGTGATTATTTTTTCTAATAAAATCTACAAACAGCCTTTAGTCATGTTTAAATAAACATAATCAGCTTTTGTTTCTTAAAGAAATTATCTTTTAAACATTTTCCATTAAAAAAATTACTTTTCTTTTTTCCACAATAGCACTAATTATTTTATAGGAATTATTGCATGGGATTTAGCTATGCATTCATATTTCTGGTTCCTTTGCATAGGCCTGGCATACAGAGGACATTGTTAAATATTCATCAAATAGGTGAGTGAAAAGAACTTTAACATTCTTCAGTTCTGGAGAAAAGATGATGAAACTGGCATTTCTACATTGCCCGTGAGCAAACACGGATCAAGCTGTAAGTATAAGGCATGTAAAACTTTGTAAAGGTGATCATACTCATCTGCCTCTAAATTCCTTTGGGGGAAATGTAGAAACAAACTCTACTATTTATTGAGCGCCTGCATCAATTGCAATGTTGAGACTACCTTTATTGTTGCTGATCCTTGCACTGGCTCTGCACGGTAGATATCATTTGTATTTTAGCCTTGAGGAAAATGAATCTTGGAGAGGTGGCACGAGGGACCAAATCTGGATGTTTTGAACGTGCGCTCTTCCCAGTGGTCTTTTCTTTATACTCATATACAGAATGATAGAGTCAATATCATGGATATTTATGAGTGACCAGGTTATCTGGAGCCTGAAATATTTTTTAACCCCACACCCTTTGGACAAATTAACTTTTTGTATATAATTACACTCTGGGTGCAGCTCAGCATGTATGGGAGCAAGATAGTGACTTCCATGAAATTTTCTTTCTCTACTGGTCCGATCTTTCACATCGGACATTTGTTGCCAGCTCTTAGAACTTAAATTCTGTACTCCAATCTCTCCAGTTAACATTAGGCAAAAGAATGGACTGTACGTATTAACTCTTATTGCATCCAAACTGAAAGAATAATGACATGTGCCCTGCAAAAAAAAAAAAAAAATCCTCCTGCAGGAACTTCTCAAACATTGTAAGGCATCCTGACCAATCTTTCCTAACTTCCTGGCTGTTTTATCTTGGCAAAAACTATTAATTCTGGATGCTTCACCTCTTGTAGCTCTCCAAATTTGACTTATTTATAGCCCCACACCCAGAACATTTTTTCCTGGGCATTAATGGGTATTTTAATATGGTTGACTATTAGAAGATTAACTGATCTGAAACAATGAGCTTCATATTCTTTTCAAGTGATTACAATAGACTCAAATAAGAACATTCTATTTTTTTCCTTAAAAGAATGGGTAAAATATACAGTTTTATGGAAATGCATTATTCAACTGAACTATTGCATGCACATTAAAGATGTATAGGAATGAAACTTCAGATGGTGTATTACATTAATGTGACTCAGAATTGCAAATAATAAATGTCAATAAAAGCAATCTATTTTCATCAACTGTATCTCGAATTTAAAATTGACTGTAATAGAATTATTATTCACTTAAATATCCACGTAATTTGATTTGAGGTCAAAGTAAATGCGCAGTGCTGACTTATGTATATGTGTTTTATATAAATAGGAGCTTTAGCCTGCAGTTTAGCAGCTAAAGACATACGGTAAATTGAATTGATCTGTAGTTAAGTTTTCAGATATGCTTCTCTTGTTTCAGCGTTGTGATCAAATAAAATAGGAGACATATTACAGGGGTAAAAAGCTAAGCTGTTAAAGAAGACAAACTGGATTTGTAACCATGTGAAAGCCCATGGTAGTGCTATGCACTTTCTATTATTTAATCAGACTTTGTGACTCCACTGTATAGGCCTTGGGTCTCTTTGGAACTGATACATACTAAATATTTTATCTTATTAATACAAAGAATTGTGGCCACACACCAGACTGAACAAACAACTGTGATGTGATTTCTAATACAATGTTCTGTATTTATGTGCCACAAAAGCTAAGGGTAGATTTATCTAGAATATTAAACTAGTAAAACTGAACTACTGAATCAAATATAGCTAAGACACCAAAAAATGTCTAAATGAGTGAGATAATTTTATAGAAAAGTTTGTTTTAATTTTTTGTTATTCTTAAAAAATACTTGTTTTTGTTCTGAACTTTAAATTTCACACATTTAGCATATACTACAATATATTCACATGCAATCTTGGCAACAAATGAATGTTTCATTAATAGTGAGATTCTATAATGTGTCATTTACAAATACCTTTTATAAAATTGAAAGCCTAAGTTTCAATAATACCAATTTTGAGTCATATCATAGTCTTTGTTTCTTTAGAAATTAATAACTGATTGTAATATTCCTTTATTTAATAAGTGAGGTCGATTGATATAAAGCTAAAACCAATGAGCTAAGGATTCCTGAAAAAAAATACAATTTTAACACAAAAAAGTAACAAGTTTGACAGCATTCAAGGGTTGTCCTTCAACCATAGTGAACAGTGTGAGTTTTTGTTGACATTAACCTTCCATTGAATATTACCAATCTCTCCAGTTAATGTTAGGCATTGCCAGTGGCAAAAATGAAAATTGCCTAGACTTTACTAATATTTTTCCTTCCTACAAATTCCTGTACCTTTTCAGCTATAATTGTTATTAATCAAGAATAATCATGGTGCTATTATGTTAATATCAGTGTTTTTTAAAGGAATTCTAAGTTACCAAAATTAATATAAATAGCTAAATACAGGATCATTTTGAAAAGGGGAAATATTTTAAAGCTAATATTGCTACTACAGTCATAGAAATATATTTTGTCCGGGGCACTCATGGTAATTATAAACACTTAAAGCAAAGGTAACTTATTTTTTTCTTTTTTGCTTATTTTTAGCTTTCTTGTTTTTATTAAAAATAGTATGTAAGATTATAGTTCATATATAAAATTTTAATTCATATACAAATGTAATCTCTATAATTTAACCAATGACATGTTTAATATTTTTCAAAAGACAAAAAAAATTATATATTATGTTTTTCTGTAGAGTAGAAAATTCATGCTAAAATCCAGTAAATTGTTCAAAATTCTTCATCTTTTCTTTTCCAGCTAACATCTTTAGAGCATTATCAAAGGAATTACACAGTAATGTGGAGGAAATAAAAAGGGCATAAATGGTGATGACATGGTTTGGATGAAGAAGGTGATCTAAAGATAATTTCTTTGTGCTGATCAGATCAAAGTCCTATCCTTAATTCTCATCAAATTTACTAATCTCTGCCCGTATCATGCTACATCAGAAATCTAAAAGGAATCAAATTAGTTGACGTTATGGTCATTTTCTTTGAAAGTTTCACTCTTTTAACTGAAATCGGGAAAGGAGTGTCTCCTATGATTGCCGAGTTGATTTCTCTGTGGCCTTTCTTAAGGTCAGTACAAAGATTGTGAACACTGTGCTCCTAGTCTAGGTAGCTCAGAGTCGGGAAAGAGAAGACAAAGTGTATTTACCCTCCTAGGTCGGGAGATCCTTGAGGACAGCAATTATGTCTCAATCCCCTTTACACAAAGTAGGTACAGAGTGCCAGGGGCTAATGTTGCATTAATTTCAAAATATGGGTTGAGAGATGAAGCAGTAGAGCAAAGATGGAAGGAGCAAGTAGATCACAGGGTAAAAGCCTGAGGTGAGGCTAACCAAAAGGTCAGCAGTTCAAATCCACCAACTGTTCCTTGGAAATTCTGTGGTGCAATTCTACTTTGCCCTAAAGGGTCACAGCGAGTCGGAATCAACTCGACAGTAATGGGTTGTCATTGGAGTAAGGAGCGGATGCATAGAGTTCCTAACATGGAATTCAGGTGACAGCATTACCTGAATTACCAGGTAATGAAGAGCTTTTGCTTGTGCTTTTGTTTCTACTATAATTACTGATAAAGATATGGTCTCTCTTCATTTCCCTCACCGTACAAGCCCAGTGAAATGCCCCGGTCAACTTAGTCAAGGTTGATCTAATAAACAGGGTATGTTATTCTTGTGCTTCTCTTTGCACCTGCCTCTCTTAAGGAAGTTACTGGCTGGTCCCCCACCTCGCCCACTCTGTCCAGGTCGGGATCTGCAGCAGAGTGTAAATGGTCCGTGAAATGATTTAAAACTTTTACGAGGTTGAGTTTTAGCAGGGCCCACAGATGTCAGGGAACCCAGTGTGCTTCTGGCAGTAGAGACAGTGGAAGACAGAGATAGAAAGCAGGACTGGCAGCTCCTAAAAAGGGCTGACAAAAGCAGAGAAACAAGGAGGGGTGAGGAGAAAGAAAATCTGAGAGAGAAACTGAGCAAAAAAGACAGAGAGAGAAACTTTGGGGACCTTTCAGAGGAATGAATAGCCAAACTTTTTAGGGCATTTTGTCACTATTATTAATCCTTTGTTAAAAAATATTATCAGCATCCAAAGGTATATAAAATAATGTAAAAACTCACATATTTACCACCCAGCTTCATCAGTCTTAGCATTTCGCAATAATTGCCTTCTTTTTAAAAATAAAATATTAGCGACATCGTTAAAGTTCACACACTCTCCCCTTTGCCAATTCCTCTCTCTCCAGAGATTGTTACTGTCCTGACATGGCACTTACCATTTATTTCTATGCTTAGAGGATCACTGTGAGTTGGAATTGATGGCAATGGGCTTGGTTTTTGTTGGTTTATGCATTATTTGTATTTGTTTACTACATACACGTGTATCCATAAGTTATACATGTTGATTTATCATGTTTTAAAGTGAGTACAGATGACATAATATGTTTTGAGATGTATTAGTGATACACATTACTATAGGTCATTCATGTTATCTGCTTTATACTCCCATTTAGTTATCTGTCCTATTTTTGTATATAATTATGTTGCCTCTAATATTTTACCATTGTAGTTAATGTAACAAAAACATTGTTGTATATGTATTATTGTGCACAAATACAAGAATTTCTCTAAGATGTGTATTTGGCAATGAATTGCTGACCAATAGAGCATATGCCTCCTAATTCTTCCATATATTGCCAACTGCTCTTCAAAGATATTGAACTATTTACACCAACTCAAATGTATATGAGAGTACCTGTAGTTCCATATCCTTACCAATCTTTATCTTAAAGGTTTGATAGTGTTTTGACATTCTAACGAGTATGAAAGTATATTTAAGGAGCCCTGGTGAGGCAATGGTTAAACGTTAGGCAGTTTGAATCCACCAGCCACTCTGAAAGGATAAAAAAACCCTGGTGATCTGCTTCCATAAAGATTACAGCCTAGCAAACCCTGTGGGGCAGTTCTACTCTGTCATACAGTGTTGCTATGAATTGGAATCAACTAAAAGGCACATGACAACAACATACTATAAGCCATAAGCCATTAGAGTTTCCTCCTTTTTGAATGGCCTTGGCATGTTTTTATACTGGGTGTATTATTGTTTTCTTATTGATGTGTAGTAGGTTTTAATACATAGATATAGATAGCTGCCACTGAGTTAGCTCTGACTCATGGCTACACGTTGTACAACTGAATGAAACATTGCCCCATATCGTCCTCACAATCACCGCACGTTCAAGTTCATTCTTGCAGCTGTTGTGCCAATCCATCTCACCGAGGATCTCCCTCGCCCTCATTGGTCCTCTGCATCACCAAACACTATGTTCTCCTCCAGTGATTGATTAGTTCTGATAACATGTCTAAAGCAAGGGAGTTGGACAGTGTTCTGTTATGATTCATAAGGTTTTTATTGGCTAGTTTTTAGAAGTAGATAACCATTCCTTTCTTACTAGCCTGTCTTAGTCTGAAAGCTCTGCTGAAATATGTCCACCATGGGTGACCCTGTTGCTTATTTGAGATACTGGTGGCATAGCTCCCAGCATCACAGCAACATGCAAGCCACCATGGTATGACAAACCGTATATATTAGATAATTTTCTGCCATCTGTATGAGTTGTATTTACTTTCTTTTAGGCTTTAGCTTGGCTTTTAATTTTGATTGTGTGTTTTCTTTTTTTTTTTAATAAAGATATTTAATTTGATGTAATCGAATGTACTGTTCCTTTTCTTTAAATAATATATGGTTTTAGCATGTAGTTTAAAAAGCCTTTCCTCATGGGCTGTCATAAGCAGATTTTCTTACATTGTCTTGTCACACAATTTTTTTTTTTTTAAGCTTGCATATTTTGGTTTTGAGCTCAACTGTAATGTATTTAGCTCTATGCACTAGAAATCAATCGAAAAAAAAATTTTTTCCCCACTCAAATTGAAAATTGTCCAAACGGTACTGCTTCCTCTGTCATATTCTCAGCTTCTCTAGGGCTAATTAATGCTTTGCACTCAGCTACAAACCTAAAGGTCGGTGGTTCAAATCCATCAAGCAACACCCTGAAAGAAAGAAAGGGCTGGCGATCTGCTTCTGTAACTATTAGGAAAACCCTGTGGAGCAGTTCCACCCTGTAAACGCATGAGGTCGCCATAAGACAGAATCAATTTTATGGCAATGGGTTTGAGTTTTTTTGTTTGTTAGTTTTCTTTTTGGTAATTTAGGGCTATCACTTCAATTCCATTTGCCTGTTTGTCAATACTACATTGTCTTAATTACTACAGAATTAGGATAAATTCTAATATTTGGTAAGTAATTGTCTGCCTCTCGTTCTTCAAAATTATTTGGGCTGTTCTTACTCTTTTGCTTTTCTATCTACATTTTAAATCTGCATGTTAATATTCACTAAAGAACGATAAAAACAACCAAACTCGTATTGAAATTTTATTAAAAGTACTTGGATCTTTTACTTTAATTTGGAGAGTATTATTATTTTTACTATATTTAGACTTTTAATCTAGAAACATTATTTTTTCTATCCATTTAGGTTGCATTTTATACCTTTAATAGTAATACTTTTTTTATATAAGTAACTTTCTTAATATATTCATATAGTTGTTAGATTTATTCTTAGGGATTTAAAATTTCTGTTATTGTATTTGCTACCTATTTATAGTTACAATTTCTAATGTTTAGATGCTATGGTGTAGAACAAGCTTTATTGTTGATTTTGTATAAAGAAGCCTTGCAAACCTCTTTCATTGGCTCTAATAGCTTGCAATAGGATTGAGCTATCTACATGGGCAATCATGTAATATGCAAATAATGACAATTTCTTATATTTCTTTCCAACTTCTGTATGCTTTACTTCTTTTTATTTTCATGGTGTGTTGTTTACAACCTGCAAGACAATATTGAATAGAACTGGTGTTTGAAGCCATCATTTTCTTATTCCTGATTTTTAAAAGAAATGTTTCTTACACTTTTTCTTTGAAAATTAATTTGCCTATATATAGTAAGTTAATTCTATCCATTTAAGAAAATCTCTATTACTAGTTCATTAAGAAGAGTTTTTTGAAATACTGTTTAATTTTATTCCATTCATTGAGATGTATATATATTTTTAATTAGTAAATGCTGTGACTTAGCTTGATTATAATTAAATATATACATTTATATGTGTACCCGTTGCTGTCAAATCAATTCCGACTCATAGCAACCCTACAGGACAGAGTAGAACTGCCTCATATTGTTCCCAAAGATCTCCTGGTGGATTTGAACTGCTGGTTTTTTGGTTAGCAGCTGCAGCTCTTAACCACTGCACCACCAGGGTTTTCATTTATATGTATAAACATCACTATATACTTATATATACATGAATATATATATGTGTGTGTATATACACAAACACATACATTTCTCCATTTGGTGTTCTAATATTTTGTTATAATTTTTGCATCCATATTTAAAAGTTAAATTGGCCTGTTGTTTTCCTTTGTTGTTATATCTATGAACAGTTTTTTTTTAATTAACTTTTATTAAGCTTCAAGTGAACATTTACAATTCCAATCAGTCTGTCACATGTAAGTTTACATACATCTTATTTCCATCTCCCACTCGCTCTTCCCCTATTGAGTCAGCCCTTTCAGTCTCTCGTTTCGTGCCAATTTTGCCGTCTTCCCTCTCTCTCTATCTTCCCATCCCCCCTCCAGTCAAGAGTTGCCAACACACTCTCCAGTGTCCACCTGATTTAATTAGCTCACTCTTCATCAGCATCTCTCTCCCCCCCGCTGACCAGTCCCTTTCATGTCTGATGAGTTGTCTTCGGGGATGGTTCCCGTCCTGTGCCAACAGAAGGTCTGGGGAGCATTGCCGCCGGGATTCCTCTAGTCGCAGTCAGACCATTAAGTATGGTCTTTTTATGAGAATTTGGGGTCTGTATCCCACTGATCACCTGCTCCCTCAGGAGTTCTCTGAACAGTTTTTTATAGCAAGGTTTTACTACCCACATAAAAGTGATTTGGGAATTTTTATTCTCTGAAATAGTTTTTATAACACTGAGATTATACGTTTAATTAATGTTGGTGGTGCCTTTCTAGTAATATAGATAAAGGATGAAATAACTTGAATATATAATATCTACGGTTTAAACCTAGAAACTCACCAGCCTTCGTGTTCTTACCAGAGAGGCCTGCTGTTAGTGTTACCAGCTGACCAGAGGGATTATCCTGTTTTCTTGCAGTGCTCCTGTTGTGATTTTCATGGTGCATTTTTATATTCTTAGGCATTCTTCTGACTGTTTTGGAGTTAATACCTGACCCTAAGTTCACATAACTGATGACAAGACAAACAATTTTTGAGTGCTTACTCCAAGAATAAGGAGCCCTGGTGGTGCAGTGGTTAAAACTCTTGGCTGCTAACTGAAAGGTCGGCAGTTCAAACCCACGAGCTGCTCTATGGAAGAAAGATGTGGCAGTCTGCTTCTGTAAAGACTATAGCCTTGGAAACCCCATGTGGCAGTTCTACTCTGTTCTATAGGGTCACAATGAATCGGAATTGGCTCAATGGCAATGGGCACTCCAAGAACACATACGAAGTTCATTTTATAGGGTTAATTTTGTTTCATGTACCAGACATGTGCTAAGCATTTTATAAATCTTATTTCAATTTCCTCTGAAAAAGTTCTGTGAGGACAGATAAAGAAACTGAGGGACAGAAAGGTGAAGTAACTTCCTCGAGATCACACTGCTAGTAAGTGATGGAGAGAAGCTTAAACCCAGGCATTATATATCTAGAACCCATGCTCTTGCCCACACATGGTGTTGACTCCCCTCTCAGTTTTCCACATATAGTATTCTTTTAGTAAGTCCTTGCTTTCGTCCTATCCATTGTCTATTTTTGTGACTTTTAATAAACGTCACATGAGATATAATTATACTTTCCAAATATTAAGAATTACTACTAATAAAAAACTAATGATAAATACAAGTATACATTATAAGACACTATAGTTGACAATTACAGGTGTGTGGATTTGGATTGTGGTTAAACTTGAAGTGAAAACTTTGCTTTGTACAAAACTACATCATTCACTGTGTATTTGGTTGAATGCAGAAAGCTAACTGTATTTAGAACATTCTAAGCTGAGAGGTACTGGTGTTGCTCACACAGAGAAATATATTGAGGATATCAGGCAACCAGGTACATTATATAGAACACATTGCACAGGTTTGTGCTTTCGTGAATTCTTATTACTTTAAATGGCGAGTAAAGTTTGAGGCCCCTAGGGATGATTATTATTAGGTTCATGTCTAAATAAATGGGGAACAGAACCCATGTTGTATACTGATAATTTAGTGTGGCCTAGTTCAATGGCATCCTCCTCAGAGCTGACTCACTATACATGAACAGGGTCAAAGAAGCGTTCACTGTAGCAGATCCTTTGGTGCCCTGGCCAGATCCTCTAAGCCTTCCCATTCCACCCCTGTGACTCTATGACCGAAGACTTTCTGAGCTTGTGTGTAGGGCGGGCCAGAAATGCTGAGAGGTTAACACTCCCGGAGATGGCCCACTGAAGAATGGAGGCTGGAGCTTAAATACCAGAGCTTCCTTATCCCATTGGATCAGGGTTGGGGCAACTCTGAGGCCTGTTCCACTCTGTCTGCCAAAATTCCCCAGGAAAACTAGCCACAGCTTTCCACAGCTCACCAGCTGCTCCTTGGAAACCCTGTGGGGCAGCTCTACCCTGTCCTATAGGGTCGCTATGAGTAGGAATTGACTCAAAGGCAATGAGTTTGGTTTTTGAGGGTTTTTACTGTATTCTTACCCTTTCTTGTTTCTCTTCCTAATTCCTCTTCTTATTTTTCTTGGAATCATCTCCTAAATAAGCTGCTTGCTCTCAAATCTTTGTTTCAGGGTCTGCCTCTGAGAAAACCCAAACTGAGATAAACACCCAAATTCTGGTTGAAATTAAATTGGAAACACTTTCAGTAATTAAATTCTTCCTCATTACTAGTATTTCCTCTCACAATTACTACTCTGTAGCTTCTTTTATCTCTAGTATTCAAATCACCACCCTGAGCACCAGGGCTGGCTACATAATTTGCAGGACCCAGTGCAAAATAAAAATGAATGGCTCTATGTTCAAAAAGTAGAGAAAAAGTTGCACTGAAAGGAACTAAAATGTGAAACTTTTCCCTTTCTTATGCCGGCTGTCTCTCAAGCTGTTATGGTGTTGATTTGTTGTTTAATGTTAGAGTGCAGACCCTCCCAGGTGCCAGAGGGCTGCACCTCAGACGCTGCATGTGTTAGCTCACAGCACACTGGCTCCTGGATTTCTCTTCACACCAGCCCCTGGACTGGCACACTCTGCCCCAGCTGGGGGCAGGGGAGTACTGATGACCCAGTAGATGGCATATGAGCCATCATTAGTTACACATGTGGCATTAGGAAAGCAGGGTTCTTTCTGAAAGGGGAGCAGGCAGTGGACTGGGGAGCAATAGAAATGGTGTCAGCTGGCTTTATTACAAATTAGTGCTATCTAAGGTTCCTACATGGTGCAAAGTGTTTGCACTAGACTGCTAACCTAAAGGTTGGTGGTTCAAACCCACCCAGCTGGACCACGGAAGAAAAGGGCTGGTAATTTGCTTCAGTTAAGATTACAACCTAGAAAGCCCTTTGGAGTTCAGTTCTGCGCTGTAACACATGGGGTCGCCATGAGTCCAAATCAACTTATGGCAACTAACAACAACAACAGGGAGTTCCTGGATTTCACAAACTGTTAAGAGATCAACTAGTAACCAAAAGGTTACCCAGATGTGCCTTGGAAGAAAGACCTTATGACCTACTTTCAAAAGATCCCAACTGTTGAAAACACTGTGGAGCAGAGTTCTACTCTGAAACGCATGGTCGAGGGCAACTTTTTTTTTTTTTTTAAATACTATCTAATGCTTTTTAAGGATCCCTGGTGGTTCAATGGTTAAGCACTCGGCTTCTAACCAAAAGATTGGCAGTTCAAACCCACTCAGCGGCTCCCTGGGAGAGAAACCCGGTGATCCCCTCCCTTAAAGATTACAGCCTAGAAAACCCTGTGGGGCAGTTCTATTCTGTCACATGAGATTGCTGTGAGTTGAAATCCACTCGATGGCACCTGAAAACAATAACAATGCCATCTAAAGGAGCCCTGGTGGCACAGCGGTTAAGCTCTTGGCTGCTAACCAAAAGATCAGTGGTTCTAACCCACCCTCCACTCTGTGGGAGAAAGATGTGGCAGTCTGCTTCCGTAAAGATTTACAGCCTTGGAAACCCTATGGGGCAGTTCTACCCTGTCCTATAGGGTTGCTATGAGTTGGAATCAACTTGCTAACAGTGGAATAAATGCTGTCTCACCTCGTCTCCATTCTCATTAATACTTGCTAACAAGTCTGCTCATCTGTTAGATTCTTTATCACCTTCTCAGGTTTTTCCAACTTTCCTCGATTTCATTTCAAATCTCTCATCTCTCACCTTGCCTGGCTGACTGCTTGTCATTTTTTAAGAATCAACTCATCAATCAGTCCCACAGAAATCTCCTATGACATTTATGTGCCATACATGTCAGCCACAAGTCTGGGCTGGCTGCTTTTCTGCGATCTCCAATCACTCACTAAGTAGATTTTTATTCTAGTGGCCAATAAGTGTTTATCAAATACACAAATGTCTTTAATCTAGTTATTTCCATCCTAACTATAGAGAAAAAATACAATAGTCTTATACCCAACTTTATTTTAAAAAAAGCCCAGATGTCTGAATTTACCTTAGCTTTGTTCTGCAAATCCAAACCTTTCAGTGTCTTTAGCTATGTCTTCTTTCTGTCTGAGGTTAACCATTCTACAGTCTCACGTCAATTGTGATAAGCACTTAACCTTTTGCCCAGCCTGGTAGGAAAGACCAAATTTAAACAGAGTAGCATAGATGATAACCCTGAATTGTCATCTTTGAGTGGAGTCCCTGGGCAGTGCAAATGGTTAAGACACTTGACTGCTAACTGAGAGGTTGAAGGTTTGAGTCCACCCAGCGGAGCCTCAGAAGAAAGGTCAGGTGAGCTATCTCCTAAAACTCAACCACTGAAAACCTTATAGAGCACAGTTCTGCTCTCATACCCAAGGGTTGCCGTGAGTCGTTGCTGCCAGCAACTGGTAATCAGCGTACAAGTAGAACTGCAGTTCATGCCAGCTGTTGTAAGGAAACTGAATTTATTAAAATATTCTATATTATTAAAAAATATTTAATAATATACCTTTTATGTATATATTTTAGGATATATGTGCATCTTTTTATTGTACAGTGCCTAGACTTTATTGGTTGATTTGTTTTATCCCAGATTTTCTTACTAGAAATTCATTACTAATGTTTAGATGTAGCAAAATAGTTACCAAAATACTACATATACTTATTTTTGTAGGATTCTCTTTATACTTTAAATTGCATGTTATCTAAAATAAGATTCCTAGTTACTTTTAGTCATATGTCCTACTGTTGGACAACGTAGATAGACAGGGTGTCTACAACTATTTTGATTATCAAATGTGTAGTGCAAACCTCTGTTAAAATTTTTATTTTATTTTTCCACATTCCCTGAAGTGAAGTGTTACTTCCTACTTCCTTTTATTCATATGTCCTACTGTTGGACAACATAGATAGGGTGTCTACGACTATTTTGATTATCAAAAGTGTAGTGCAAACCTCTGTTAAAATTTTTGTTTTATTTTTCCACATTCCCTGAAGTGAAGTGCTAGAGGTGGTAAAATAAAGTGAGAGGGAAAGAAACGTGGTAATGATAGGAACTCAGGAAACATAGCAAAGCTCACACTTTTCCACCTTTATGTTCTGGCACTTTTAGCCTGAACTGTTAATTGTTCTTACAGCTTAACTCCTTGTTACCAGTGATAAAAAAGGTACCATGTTTCCACAGACAACTATTACCATTACACTCATACAGTAGGCAAGATTTTCATTTTCAATAAACTTTTTTCCTAGTTTTTGTTAATGGAAATGAATGCAAATATTCACATACTCCCTTTTGCCAACCTAGTATTCTGAGGAATATTTGAAAGACATTTAATTCTCTAAAAGAGTAGAAAAAAATCAGTAATATATAAGCCTCTCTTCTGAAATTAGTGTCGTGCAAACAGAAATAGAAAATTCCTTCCAGTATAAACTAATAACTTTTTTTGATCTTGGAAATTAAGTTCAGAAAGCTTAAACATTTCTTTGAATAGCAAACAAAGTTCTTTAAAAATAACTTTGATTTGTTAACTACACAACCTTTTTATTCACTTAAAAAAAAAAAAAAAAAACTCCTTCCATCTCTTTTCTTCACAGTTCACTTTCTTCACCTCTTTAAGAGACAGTAATTAGGAACCTTTCTTTTCACTAGAAAGGAGTTCCGGTGGTACAGTGGTTACACACTCGGCTGCTAACTGAAAGGTTAGCAGCTACTCCACAGGAGAAAAATGTGGTCTTCTGCTTCTGTAAAGAGTTACACCCTTGGTTTTTTGTTTGTTTGTTTTTTTAGAAAAACTTGTACACATCTTGCTATATACTACTAATTGCTCTCCCCCTTATGAGACAGCACACTCCTTCCCTCCACTCTCTCTTTTCATGTCCATCCAGCCAGCTTCTGACCCTCACCTGCCCTCCCATCTCCCCTTCAGATAGGAGACACCAACATAGTCTCGTGTGTCTACTTGATCCAAGAAGCTCACTCATCACCAGTATCATTTTCTATCCCATTGTCCAGTCCAATCCCTGTCTGAAGAATTGGCTTTGGGAATGGTTCCTGTCATGGGCTAACAGAAGGCCTGGAGACCATGAGCACTGGGGTCCTTCCAGTCTCAGTCAGACCATTAAGTCTGGTCTTTTTATGAGAATTTGGGATCTGCATCCCACTGCTCTCCTGCTCCCTCAGGGGTTCTCTGTTGTGTTCCCTGTCAGGGCAGTCATCTGTTGTAGCCAGGCACCATCTAGTTCTTCTGGGCTCAGGCTGATGTAGTCTGTGGTTTATGTGGCCCTTTCTGTCTCTTGGGCTCATAATTACCTTGTGTCTTTTGTGTCCTTCATTCTCCTTTGCTCCAGGTGGGTTAAGACCAATTGATGCATCTTAAATGGCCGCTTGCTAATGTTTAAGACCCTAGATGCCACTCTCCAAAGTGGTGTGCAGAATGTTTTCTTAATAGATTTTATTATGTCAATTGACTTAGATGTCTCCTGAAACCATGGTCCCCAAACCCTGGCCCCTGCTACAAAGTGTTCAGTTTATTCAGGAAAAAATAAAAAAGAGTTACAGCCTTGGAAACCCTATAGGGCAGTTCTACTCTGTTCTATATGTTCTCTGAGTCAGGATTAACTTGATGTCAATAAGTTTGGTTTGGTTTTCCTTTCTTTATCAAGAAGGCAGAAAACCTGGTGGTGTAGTGGTTAAGAGCTATGTTTGCTAACCAAAAGGTTGGCAGTTCAAATCCACCAGGTGCTCCTTGGAAACTCTATGGGGCACTTTAACTCTGTCCTGGGGGGTGACTATGAGTTGGAATTGACTCAACAGCAATGGGTTTGGTTTTTTTTTTGATATCAGGAAGTCAGACAGTTTTGGATTGTTCACTATTGCAGGCTCACACAAAGCCAAAGGCAAGGCCTTACCTGTCCAGGTGAGGGTGGCTGACAGGGAAAGTTTTAGGAGAGACTGGGAAAAGAAAAAAAAAAAAATTAAGGGCACTGCTGTGAATTATGTAACAGAAGCCTAGAATACAAGCATGCACATTTTCATATTTAGCACTTCTCTGAAAGGAGTTTTTATAATAGGATCTGCTTTATATTTAGATCCATATCATCTTTGGTTGCCTTGTCTGGTTCCAATCCTCTGAGGGTGTTCTATAAATAGCAGTGACATGAAAGCCTCAATATCTTTTTACAGAGGTAAATGTTCATTGTGTACAAAGATGTTGCTGCAACTGGCCCATCCTTTCTAGAACTTTCACTGTGGCTATTTTTAGTACTTTCTTATCCTGCCACTTTTGTAATAAAAAGCAGAGGATAATGTGATTTTTGTAAACCTGAAATCCATCTTGCTTGCTAGTTCATCTTTGAATCCCCAGAGTTAGCACAATACCTGTCACACAGTAGGTGCTCAATAAAGATTTATTGAATGAGTGTGGCCATTATGCTCTGACCCACTTAAGACTGTGATGTTATCATAGTATTTTAGGTGAATTATAAATAACATTTTCTTTGCATTTAGAAACTTCTTTCACTTAAAACCAACTCATACCTAATGACTCCCAAGCCTGAATTATAAAAATCTATGTTATTAACGCTAATAAAATAATTTGTGAATTTTTTACAACTCATTCCAACTGAGATGCTTTTTAACAATGTCTGAGAGTCATGTGATTCAATAGCAAAATGTATATAGCTTTACCTGTTTTTTTATTTTTTTATTTTTTACCTATTTTACAGTAATTAAAATTATCAGACATGTTTGGTCTTATTTGAAAACCAAAACGTGACCTAATCATAGCAAAGACGTTCCTCTTTCTCTGTAGCACCTAAGATAAGCTGGTTGTTGATAACAAGACCCATTCTTTCTCTATCAGTGAGATAGTCCCTGATGGAAGGTAAACTTCTTGATTAATCTTCAATCTGGGTTCTGGCATGGTTATCCCAAATCTTCCTCTCTACTCCTGTGTAAAAAAGTTGAAGTTTTAGTAAAAAACCTAATCCTTGTTGTCTGCTTAAATGGAACTGCTGCATAATGTCACACTTATCATAAAAAGGGCTTATTGTAGCTTTTTCCCCAAAGAAAGGTGATCCAACAGAATGAAGAAATTAATATCACATGCAAGTAAAATTTGGCTGAAGATAATTCAAAAATGGTTGCCACAGTACATAGAAAGGGAACTTCCAGAAATTCAAGCAGATATCAGAAGAGGATGTGAAATGAGGGATATCACTGTTGATGTCAGACTGATCTTGGCTGAAAGCAAAGAATGCCAGAAAACTATTTACCTGTGTTTTATTGACTCTGCAAAGGCCTTCCAATGTGTGGATCATTACAAATTATGGATAACATTGTGAAGAATGGGAATTCCAGAACACTTAATTGTGCTCATAAGGAACCTGTACATAGACCAAGAGGCAGTCCTCAAACAGAACAAGGGAATGCTGTGTGGTTTAAAGTCAGAAAACACGTGTGTTGTGGATGTATCCTTTCACCATACTTATTCAATCTGTATGCTGAGCAGATAATACAGAAAACTGGACTATATGAAGAAGAATGTGCCATTAGGCACATTAACAGCCTAAGGTATGCAAATGATACAACCTTGCTTTGTAAAAATGAAGAGGACTTGAAGCATTTACTGATGAAGAAAAAAAGACCACAGACTTCAGTATGGATTACACCTCAACATAAAGAAAGTGAAAATTCTCACAACTGGACCAATAAGCAAAATCATGAAAAACAGAGAAAAGATTGAAGTTGTCAAGAATTTCATTTTACTTGGATCCACAATCAACATCCATGGAAGCAGCAGTCAAGAAATCAAACAATGTATGGCACTGGGCAAATCTGCTACAAAAGACCTCTTTAAAGTGTTAAAAAGCAAAGAAGTTACCTTGGGGACTAAGGTGCACCTGACCCAAGCTACAGTGTTCTCAATAGCCTCATATGCATGCAAAAGCTGGACAATGAATAAGCAAGACTGAAGAACTGATGCCTTTGAATTATGATGTTGGCAAAGAATATTGGATATACCGTGGACTGCCAGAAGAATGAACACAACTGTACAGCCGGAATGTTCCTTAGAAGTGAAGACGGTGAGACTTTGTCTCACATACTTTGGACATGTCATCAGGAGGGACTGGTCACTGGAGAAGGACATCATGCTTGGTAAACTAGAGGGTCAGGGAGAAAGAAGAAACCCTCAAGACGATGGATTGGCACAGTGGCTGCAACAATTGTCTCAAACATAGCAAGGATTGAAAGGATGGCACAGGACCAGGCAACATTTTGTTTCTGTTATATATAAGGTCACTATGAGTCAGAATCAACTTGAGGACACCTAACAACAACAACATGTAACTTTTAGGATATTTGGAAATGTATGCACTTAAAAGGTTGTCAAGTACTCTTTTCACAAAAAACAGTTTTTTCAGAATAGCCAGGGAAGAAAAGTTCTCCTAAGTATCATTTCATTTTGTGTCTTTTTTCACCCAGGAGTCTGTCTTTCTCTGAAAAGTTTTCAGATCATCATTTGAGATCATAATAACTGGACTACAGCTTTCCTTCACGTTGTCAGAGGACTGTTACCCTGGTTATTACAAGTCTACAAACATCTTACACCGCACTCTGCAAGGGCAGTTTAAAGCCTTCATATGCCTTCATTCTAAGACAGTAGTTTTGGGTAATTAAAAATGTACATGTTTCCGTATGAGTTTTAAAAATTACATAAGTATGAAAAAATATGAGCTTTCAAAACTTCATCCCCATTTCTTACATTTTTCAACCTGGAGGAAACTGTTGTTAACATTTGATGTATATCATTTCAGATTTCTAGTTTATCTAATATATTCATAAAAATGTATGTCATAATACATGGATATCACAAAGATATAAATATTTCCACAAGTTGCATCATATTAGTATCAATGACGCTATCCTTTATAGCTGCCCATATTGTTATATATGGGTTAATACCATTCTTTCAGCTGCATAATATCCATAGCATTAACTTACAGTAAGATATTAATTATATTATTAACGGACATTTGTACTGTGGGATCATTCGTTTACAGGCAGGCTGAAACATTTGGCCAGGCTTTTTTGATAACTGAACATAGTAGACAGGAGATCCTGGGTGATACAAACGGTAGTACAAGTTTTCTTTGCTATTTGGGGTGCTAGAAAGGAAGACTTTCGCTAATGGTACAATGAGAATTGTTCAGGAGAATGAATCTTAATGGCATTTCATAAAGATATTTTACCATAAATAGATTCTACAGTAAACAGTCTATTTCAGTAGTAGAAAGCAGGCTTTAAGAAGTATTGATCTTCCTATATTACAAACATGGATGTTAACAACAAGTCCTACATGCCTTTCCCCCTCCAAAAAATCACTTAACTTTACTTCTTTTGAATAAGCCATCTTATTGAAACAATTTATCTTTATTACAGATGCTGTCTATGGAATCATTAAAACATGAAATTAACCCAAACTAATAGGAGGTTCATATACCTGTCCCTAACAGGGATCAAAGCTATAGATAATTGAAGTGAAGGCCAGAGATGATTTTTGCTAAAAAAAGGAGTTGGCAAATGTTAATACCTTGTTTCAGTGTATTTATTTAAGGATAACTAATTTTTTGTATTCTTGGTTACTACTTTTTTTTTCTTACAGAAATTACAATGACTATTGAATATTAAAATTTATTAAACTTTATTTGTGGCTTTATCTTAAAAAATATAAATAACATCAAACATTTTATTGAGGTTTTGCAATTTTTACTATTAAATTTCAGCCCAAACAAATAGGCTGAAGAAAGTATTACAGAATGTGCCCAACGTTGGCATATTCTCTAATGCGTTCTTCCTAGGTAGTCAAGAAGGATAATAGAAAAATATTGATTTCTCCCAGGGCAAGCAAAGAACCGTGAAGAACAATAAGCCAAAGAGCTATCTCAGGAAAGGATCACGGGCCTGGAAGAGGCACATTTCCCACTTAAAGTTCCTTGCAATTGTCGCCCAATGAGATTTTGGAATTGCTTTTTTTTTTTTTATGGACTAGTGATTGCGATCCGTAGTGCTTCTCATTCTTTTGCTTTTTAAACTGAAGTGTAGCCTTCCTGTCTCTGTTTCACTGTTGTGTGTGGAGTACATGGAATGTAGATTATTAGGTTTTTAGTAGGTGGGTATTGAGACCAAGAAGGGGTATATCTGACTGATGTATATACTATTGTGAGATCCTGGACTTTCAGACTCTGCCGTCATTGGATGTGACTATTACGGAGACGTGAGTGTATTTTAGCTAAGGAAGAGAAGAAAACATCTAGTAGTGACCAAGAGGGTAAATTCTTTGTGACGAAGATCTGATAGTTATACCCAATTATCTGCTTCCCCCTTTTTAATAAGATTATTTGTTTGCAACATGTTGTCACCAAGCCTTCAATGGACTTGCTTTAGATCAAAGAATGTGAGTGGAAGAGATACATGCTAGTACTGAGCAGAAGCTGTCACAGTTATCACATAAGCCCACTACTGATTTTTTCTTCTACCATAGACTGACATGTCCCAGATAGATGCTGTTCCTTTGACTTTCATCTAAGAGTTAAGAAGTCCCATGATGCAGTCACCACTAAGAGCCAGCATTTGGGCTATAAGCTACAACTAGTTGGGCATTTCCCTTCTACCATACCTAATATTGTGGAAGCTACAAAAGAAATTTATAAACTCTAACGAACTTTACCATTGAAAATTTGAGTTCATAGGTATTTTTGGCATGTCTAATACAAATGAATGAAAACCCTGGTGGCGTAGTGGTTAAGGGCTACATCTACTAAGCAAAGGTTGGCAGTTTGAATCCACCAGGCACTCCTTGGAAACTTTATGGGGCAGTTCTATTCTGTTTTATAGGGTCGCTATGAGTCAGAATCAACTCAACGGCAATGGGGTTTCAATACAAATGACGTGATTTGATTGTCCAAATCATACCAAATAAATTAATTTTATTAAATGAGGTAATATGATCTTTGCTACTAAAGGATGCATTGAATCAGACACCTGCATAATTCGTTGCTCAAAGAGTCTTGAGCCAAAAACAAAATTTTCAAGAGGGGCTTTCTGTTTTTAAATTTATAACTTTTGCAACTTGTTTCCTGATTACAAAGAACGTATAGATATGGTTTCAGTCATTGTGATCTAGGCTGCATAGGAAGACAATCACTTTTATTCTATATCTAATTACTTAAAGTTGAAGTTGCTTTATGAATCTGAATTATTTAGTGATTAAACAAACAAACAAACAAATGAACCCATTGCTGGACTCGCCGTGACCCTATAGAACAGAGTAGAACTGCCTCATAGGGTTTCCAAGGAGTTGGCTGGCAGCTTTGAACTGCCAACTTTAATTAGCAGCTATTGAGGGCACATATGTAAATCAGTTTACATTTACAATAAATTCTTACATTTATTTGCTTAGTTTTTGAATGTCATTGGCGTTGTGTTGTTGTCATTTTATTTTTTTTGTTTCTTGAAAGATTACTTTATGATTATTCTTATTACAAGGTAGAAAGGGTAACTTATACTTGTTTCCTTCAACCACTGCCAAATAAAAGAATTCACATATATGTATTTTTTTTTCTGAAAGTTTTGATTTATTTAGTGGGGTTATCAGTAATTTTTAAATGAATTAAACTTCAAGAAATTATTTCAGATACTCCTTCTAGGGTGATAACTTGGTTATAAAGCAAATAAAACAAAAGATAAATACTTATTTAAGCCATGTAGCTAGTAGTTACCTGGGTGCTATGGCTTAAATTATACCTTAAAATGATAACTCTTAAACTTTCCTGTTTATCAAAAATAAAGAGAAGATAAATGAGATGAAGACTGAAAGGGAAAAATGTAGCATTGTTCCTGCCTTACAAAGGAATAGGTTCAGCACATTTAAGGCAAAATATATAGTGGCAAAATTCTTTTTTCCAGCAATCACACTGTCTTAACATCATAACCTTATTTTTAGCGAATGTGTCAAGGTTGGTAAATCTTGAAGTAGATGTGTATTTTACAAGATTGGAAGATACTTATCCCCATCTCCCAAAAATATCCATGAAGTTTTTAAAAAAAAAAAAAAAAAACAGGCAAAATCAAATTTATTCATGGGGAGGAAAAAAAAAAGTTAAAAGAGCCATGGAGTAACAGCCCTTTGCAGAAGCTTGCCCTGGATGTGTGTTCTCACAGCAGAGAACAAAACTCATTATGAGTGCTTATTCTGGTTTCAAAGATTCACACCTCTGAGGGTTATTCAAAATAGCTATGAAGAAATTATTTTAGCAGTTATGAAAAGAAAATAATGACATCACCCGGACTAAGTTTCTATTTCTAAATTTGATATTAGATTGTATTTAAAGTACTTATTGTGTTTTAAAATAATGCCAATATACTGTATTTTTTGGTTTTAGCTGGGAAGAGTCAGTGCTGAATCTTTAATCAAAGAATTACAGATCTGTTTTCAATAATCATGAAATGTTTGTTCAATAGTTAAGTTAGATAATATAAGTTCGGTAGAGAAAGAATAATTGCAAAGACAGTCATAAGCTTTATTTTTATAGTTTCCACTTGAAGGGAAGTAACAATATACATATAAAACCAAAAAAAAAAGTTGACATTGAGTTGACTCCAACTCATAGCGACCCTAAGGGACAAATTTAACTGCCCTGAAGAATTTTCAAGGAGCAGCTGGCAGAATCTAATTGTTGACCCTTTTTTAGGTTAGCAGGCCGACTCTTAACTGGGGCTCCTCTATGTGTGTGTGTGTGTGTGTGTGTGTGTGTGTGTGTGTATATTCCAACCCAAGAACTCATTGCCTTCGAGGTGATTCCGACTCATAATGGCACTATAGGACAGAGTACAATTAACCTGACCCCGGAATCTTTATTTAGGTTATAAATCCCAAAGGAATCTACAGAAATTTTGTCTCCCTACATAATTTTTACATATTACCTGATATACTTGCCTTATTTCTATTTTAAATATTAAAATACTTATTAAAATTTAAAAATCATTTTAAAATGCCAGTTTGCCTCCAACTAACCTACACAAATAAATATGAGATTATAGAACTAAAACTCCTAGACTTCAGTAGTAAATTTTTTTTTAAATCTACACACTTACTTTAGAGAACATAAATCAATGCAGTGCTTTATTAAAAATAGAAATAAATAAATAAATAAAAACAAGAAAATCTAAAAGTATTGTATTTCTTATCTGCATGGAGGTCAAGAAATAAAATAAAACCCGATGGTTAATTACAGTCTTTGGGGTTGATTGGTGCTGCCTTCCTTTAGGAACTCGGGTAAAGGATTGCACAGTGGAGCCCACGGTAAAATTCCTAAATAAAACATATGGTCGGGGGCTCAATATACACTGGTTTTAACTTTAGTACATTGACTTTTAAGCTGCCTCTTTTGAACTTTTGTATAATCTGAAAATTCAAATTCAGAGTTGCTTCTAATTTAATTCTTTTTGGAGAAGGAGTGAGAACTAGTACTGTCACTTAAATTTTTGCCAGGGTGTTAGGAACCAGTTTTTCTGTCCTTCATGCTATGCTTTAGTCCCTAAAGAAGAGGGAAAAAAATCTCTAAAACATTCAGCATATATATGTCTTCATATTATTTGTAATAAGATGACGATAACAGTAACTAGAATGAAGAATCAGTGACTATGTCCACTGCCTTTTTATCATTTATTAGTGTATGCTGAAATGTAGTCTGAGAAGTTCCTAATTACTAGCTGTGTGTTAATATGAATCTTGGGATTTAAGCCAATAGTATAGAATTAGCTGTTTCAAAAATTAAATTAAGTTAAACGGCTTCCATGTTTAAAAAGGTTTGGTAAATGCTGCATATTGATTTTCCTTTCTGGAGAAATCACAACGATTTTAATATTTTAAAGCTTTCGAGAAGTCCTAATGTAAAGGAATCTGAGGGTCTCCTAAGGACAAGGCAATCACAGCAACCTTTTTCAATGAGTACTAACTTGTTAAAAGCTTGAGAAACTGATATTTTCTATAGCAAACTTTGGGCAACGCCACCGTTGAACAATACAAACCGGAAACTAAATCTGTGACCCAGAGATCTTTGGATAGGATCAATATTAAACATTTTCTAGATCATAACCATGCCTTCAGCATCACTCACTTTCTGTTAGGAGTCTGACCTTTTGATGCACAGCTAACTAGTGTGACTTGTCCAAAAACTATACTTCCCATCTTGGCCAACTATCCAATCCAATAAATGCATGTTTTTGATCATACTGAGGCTGAGAGATCATAGCAAGTTTGCTTGGGAAGTCATAGTAAGGTTGGCTGTTATAAAGTTAGGAAAGGACGTCAGGCTTGGTAAAGTAGAGTGTCAGTGAAAAAGAGGAAGCCCTCAAGGAGATGGATTGACACAGTGGCTTCAACAATGGGCTCAAACATAGCAAAGACTGTGAGGATGGCGCAGGACCGGGCAGTTGAGATGTTGATAGAAGGAAGGGACTCTAGGTAACAGTAAATCAATAGAAACCTGTTATTGTTATTAAAAAAGTAATAAATCTTGAAGATCTCTGTTCTCTCTCCTTCTTTCTCCTCTCCTTCTTTCCTATCATTTCTCTGCCTGTCTTTATATATCTACAATATCTAAAAAAAGAACACTATTTGGTAAGCTTATTGTAAATGGGTATAATGGGAGGTAAATAAAGTTCTCATTTCTATGTAAGTTTATATTCTAGTAAAGGAGAAAGACATTAATGAAATAACCACACCATTAAGTAATACTGTAAACTGGATTAAAGTCCATGAAAATAGACAACGAGAGGATCTGACATTGTTGGGCCTAGGGGTAGACAGGTGTGAGGGGTAGGAGTAGTGGTTGAATATCAAAGGTTTTTTTTTTTTCTCTCTGAAAAATGACTTTTAACCTAAGATCAGTAGCCACTTGAGAAAGACAAATTACAGATTAAATTTATTGAAAGCTGCTCTTCTTTTATATACCCTGAATGAATTATTTTTAACAGGTAATCAATAATTTCTTGTTGGGTCCAAGTATGAGTTCAATAACAGAACAGATGCTAAAGGTGAATAAGACATGTTCTCTGGTTCAAGGAGTTGGCAAGCTAATGAAGGTGCTAAAAAGAATATACAGAAAATACATATTAGTGTTCATGGACACAAGTTTTGGAATACGTATAAAATAATTCTTAAATCCTTTGAAAAAAATATGTTACCTCAATATCAGTTTAGAATTTCATGTGTCAGTCACCTCTGTAAACTTTGGCAAATGGAAATTAAATAAGTAATGGAATTCTTGAGAGAAAAAAACGTTAAACAAAAGCTGTAGAAATTCTTAAAGACGCTTCAGTAAATCTTACAAGAAATCTGCTTGTCACTTGCAGTTGTTCAGGTTCCCTCATATGCTTGACACTTGATTACTGATGGGGTCTAATGAGTTCACCAGGACCTTTAAAATACTTTCTTAGAGAAAGCATACCTACCTTGAAAATTTCTCTAACAATTGTTGTATTTCCTTCTCTCTCTGTCACTTAAGTTTGTTTAGCTAAAACTCTAAGTTAATTATGACTAGAAAAAAAATTTGCTGAGCAACCACCCCACGCCAGACACTGTATTAAGTGCTAAGCAAGAAGAGGTAAATAAGGCCCAGTCACAGCCCATTCATTGGCTTTTGCTTACTAAAATAAAGACCATTTACTTCTCTCTCCTGCCTTGTAAATGGATTGTTCCACAGCTAATAGCATTCCGTCTCTGTATAATAGACTTTTTATTGTAAAACAATTATATATAGTTTTTCTCTTTCTGCCTTCACTAACAATGGGCCATTATAACATCAGTGCATATATCCTTTCTTGAAAAGACAACTCCCCCAGCAATAACTCTTAGTTTCTCCCTCTGAGCTATGGGATAGTCCAAAAAATCACAGATTACCCTAGTCCCCCTCCTCTAGGCAATGGTCTGCTCCACCAGAAGTCACATTATGACTATGCATAGAAAATATAGAAGCGCTGTACTGAAATTCATTTTTAAGTTTTGAATTTTACTGAATCATTACAATGGACTCTCCTAAGAGAGTGGTTCCTCCTCCACAACTTATTTGGGGGTATTGAGAAGCCATTTTAATGCTCCTGGAATCCAGATTGCTGGGGTCTGTGAAGTTGGGGTGACCACCCAGGCCATTTGCCCTTAGATGCACTTTTGAACTTTGACTCTGGAGGTAACTGGTTTCTAAAAAGTCACCCTTAAGTCAAACAGTGCTCTAGATAAACTAGTAAGACCATTTTGCCTGGGGCATTGTGCTCTTTTGAGGAATTCAGTCAGTTTCAGGAAACAGAGACTCCAAAGTTTAGGCTGGGAACTGTGTGTTTCAGGTTAAATCAGTAATTATTTTAATTGCTCTTCAAGATAACGCTGTATGAAATCCTTTCTGACTACAAATTGTTTATTAGTTTTGTTCTGGCCCCTTTTCCATGACAGTGCTAATAAGATTTGGTATAAGAATTTTGGAAGTTCTTCTCATCTTTGGAACATTTTTGACTCTCTAGTCAAAATGTTACCCCAATTTGCAAATTATGTATTAAATAAACTTCAATCAACTTCTATTATTGGCTTAATCTTGATTTTTTTTTTTTTTTTGAACTGTATCCACTGGTAGTTTAGATGAAAAGATATTTTCAAGAGTCAAAATTAACTTTTTTTTTTTTTCCAACAAATGGATGAGTATAGTGAGAAAGACAATATGAACTCTTTGGCTCTTGCTCTGCTTGATTACATTTTTTTTTAAATTTTAATACACCTAATTATTATTTCAATCTTTAATGAATTATTCCTTTTGTTTCTTGTTCAAGAAAGACCATCAATTTTGTTGTTAGAAAAATGGGCCAAGTAACCGGTCAGTTCTATAAGAGGTGTTTTAGAAGAATAAACGATGAAACTGAGTTTGATTAAACAGTGCCAGTTTACATTGTCTATAATGTAAGACAGGGTCCTGCGGAGACAGTTGAAGGGTTTTTGAGGAGTGCCCTGAGTGAGCATATGAGTATTATATTCTAATGTTTTGTCTTTGTAATCTGATGGAACGTTCTTTATTAACATTTCAAATATATTAAAAATCTAGTTCACGCTGGAGAAATAGACCTGCAATTCTAGTTCTCTCTTATTTTTATGGGTTGAATTGTGTCCTACAAGGAGTTGTGTTGAAGTCATTAACCATTCTACCTGTAATATGACTTTTTTTTGGAAACAGGTTTCCCTTTGTTATGTAAATGGAGTCATGTCACAGTAGGAATTAAAGAGATTAAACCTAATCCCTTCTGAGTAGTGTTTTATAATAAAGAGCAAAACAGACACAGGCGGGGGAAACCACCATGTGGCAACAAGGCAGATGCATCTGTAAGCAGCAAAAGAACACCAAGGACTATTGGCAATCCCCAGAAACTAGGAGAGGCCCACAGAATGAATTGACATGGCAGAGACATCGATTTGGAGTTTTACCCTCCAGAATTATGAGAAAAGAAATGTTCTTGAAAGACACTCACTTTGTAGAATTTTGTTATGAGAGCACTAGGTAATTAAGGCACTTACTGACCTTTTTATTTTCTGTTACCATGGTCACAGGTTGATTTGCTTAGTTGTAAACCAAATAGTATTAGGCAGTTTTAGCTCTTCCTGCCTGAAGACATATATTTTTGTTTTATTTTTTGCAGACTACAATGCTATTTAACCCAGTACTGCCATTTAGTTTTTAATTTTCAGACAGGAAATTTCCTAGAAATGTGCCTAATATTTCTCATTTAAATATGTCCCCAAATCTATAGGCATGGTTACTGATAGGTTGTAAAGTGAGTTTAGCTTGTTTTACTTTTAGATAAAGAATGGTCCCCAGAAAATTAACTCATGACTCCTGATAAAGGTGTCTAAATAAAAGGAGCCCTGATATGTCCACATATTATGCATGTTTCTGCAAAAATATGTATAACCTACTTGAGCATATTAAATGCATATTACTAAATAAAAGAGCCCAACTTAAAAAAAAAAAAAAAAAACCTGCTGCCATCCATCCAGTCGATTTCAACTCATAGTGACCCTATAGGACAGAGTAGAACTGCCCCATGGAGTATCCAAGGAGCAGTTGGTAGAGTCAAACTGCTGATCTTCTGGTTAGCAGCCTGAGCTCTTAACCACTGCCACCAGGCTACATGCTATATAATTCTAACTACATGACATTCTGGAAAAAAAATGAAACTATAGGGACAATAAGAACATCAGTGGTTGTCAGCAGATCATGGGAAGGAGGGAGGGATGAATAGGTGGAACACAGGACATTTTTAGAACAGTGAAAGTATTCTGTATAATTCTACCGTGGTTAACATATGGCTTTATGCATTTTTCAAAACCCATAGGACTATACAACACAAAAGTGAACCTTAATGTAAACTATGAATATTGGTTAATGAAAATGTATCAGTACTGGTTCACCAGTTGTAACAATAATAGGAGAAAGCCTGCAGAAGAGCAGGTATATGGGAAATCTCTGTACTTTCCACCTAATTTTTCTGTAAATCTACAACTGCTCTAAAAAATAAAGTCTATTAAAAGGAAAAAAATAAAAAAGGCAAATCTGTAGTGGATATGGGGAGTTGCCATATTTTCCTTTGAGTGTGCCTTCCGGTATGTCAGAGTTTGAAAAGGTAAGTTCCTCAGATGCCCTAGTAGCTGCATTCTATATGTAAATTAGATTCCTCCAATTTGATGCACTGACATGAGATTTGGAAGGCAGAAATGGAAAATATGAGGCTTTAGCTTTTGCTGATGATGTACACAAACATTGAAATATTGGATTTTCTTCAGCTGTGTCACAGCCTTGTGTCACAGCCTTGTGGAAGGTTGTGGCAAATGGGGTGGAGGCGGTACGGCTTCCTGATTCTGGACAGTTGTATATTCTTTAAGTCCACATTTTCAATGGCAGCCGAGGTCTTGAAAACATAAAAACGTGTAAGTTCAATATCTATTAAAAAAGAAAAAGTTAAGCTTTTTTTCTTGCTCTGTTTATGTACTCCCAAACTCAAAATCATCATAACTTTCTATTGTCTAAGGAACAATCATATTTATAACACAATTCAATATATAGAATTATGATTCAATTGTAATCCCATAATTTTTCACCATTCTTCCTTCAGAAATTTCTCCTATAGCATTTCCTTATATGTTCTAACCCACTGGTTTTCAGTGTGCTTTCTATGTGCTCATCATTGACATGCACAATACTTCCAAAATAACAATCCTATTAAAGGTAGCGATTCTTAAATTAGAAGAAAGATTCCTGCAGGGCTATTAAAAGAATCATGAAATATTAAGAGAGCACTGTAGTTTTGAAAAAAGATAACTACTCATGGGAGATTCTGATATGCCGTTAGGTGTTTACACCCCACTAACCTGCACTGAGAAATAACGTTAACCAAATCGCACCAATGGTAGTGACAAAGGTAAGCCCTGCATTTTTCCAACTTTATGCCTTTGTTCACAATATTTACTCAGCCTAGAAAATTCTTCTCGTTTATTTGGGTGTCAAACTTCTATCTAATTTTAAAGATTCAAAATGCTGCATCGTCTATGGAGACTTCTATCTTTTAACTAGCCAGAATATAGATCCTTTTCTGTAATCACAAAGAAATGTTATAGTAGTTATCATATTTTGCTTCTCTCCAATTATTTGTGTATGTTTCTTATCCAGTACTAAATTTAAACTGCTTGAAGATAATAATTGCAATTAAATTAAGCCAATTTCTGCCAAATTTACTAGGACTTGTTACAGACAAATTTTTAAGTAGATCACTTAAACTTTGGGGACAACATCAACAAAATCCTTTTAACCCTTTTCTCATTTTCTGGGGCCCTAGTTCCAACACTACTTATGTTCTTACAGAAGAATGAGATTTGACCAAATAATTTAACGCTATGGTGCTAGTAATTAACATGTATCAGTGTGTACTACTGAAAACCCTGGTGGCTTAGTGGTTAAGAGCTACAGCTGCTAACCAAAAGGTCAGCAGTTTAAATCCACCAAGTGCCTCTTGGAAACTGTATGGGGCAGTTCTACTTTGTCCTACAGCGTTGCTATGAGTCGGGATCAACTCTACGGAAACACATCTGTTTTTGGTTAACTTGTATTACTAAAGGAAAAAGGTGGGAAAACCCTACCTTTATCATTAACTGTGTGGCAAGAATTATCATAAATCTAGATTCTACCTGGAAGTGGACCCAAGCTTCACCTTCCCACACCTTGATGATTCTTATCACCGGTCACTTCTCTGGCATTTCCTCTCTTACTTTCACCACTCAAAGTTAGATCAAAACATCCCTAGCCAGTACAAGGAAGGTCAGCCTAATTGGACTGGACTAAAAGCAAAGAGGTTTCTGGGATAAAATGAAAGCTTCAAAGGTCAGAGGAGCAGGGGCTGGGTTCTGGGGAACATGGTTTGAGGGGACTTCTAAGTCAATGGGCAAAATAATTCTATTATGAAAACATTCTGCATCCCACTTTGAATTGCGGCGTCTGCGGTCCTAAATGCCAACAAGCGGCCATCTAAGATACATCATTTGGTCTCAACCCACCTGGAACAAAGGCAAAGGAGGAACACCAAGGTCACACGACAACTAAGAACCCAAGAGACAGAAAGGGCCACATGAACCAGAGACCTACATTATCCTGAGACCAGAAGAACTAGTTGGTGCCCGGCCACAATCGATGTCTGCCCTGTCAGGGAGCACAACAGACAACTCCTGAGGGAGCAGGAGACCAATGGGATACAGACCCCAATTTCTCATAAAAAGACCATACCTAATGGTATGACTGCGACTAGAGGAATCCCAGAGACAATGCTCCCCAGAACTTCTGATGGCGCAGGACAGGAACCATCCCCGAAGACAACTCATCAGGCATGAAAAGGACTGGTCAGCGGGGGGGAGAGAGATGCTGATGAAGAGTGAGCTAATTAAATCAGGTGGACACTGGAGAGTGTGTTGGCAACTCTTGACTAGAGGGGGGATGGGAAGATAGAGAGAGAGGGAAGTCGGCAAAATTGTCACGAAACGAGAGACTGAAAGGGCTGACTCAATAGGGTGAGAGCAAGTGGGAGAAGGGAGTAAGATGTATGTAAACTTACATGTGACAGACTGATTGGAATGATAAATGTTCACTTGAAGCTTAATAAAAATTAATTAAAAAAAAAAAATCCCTAGCCACCCAAGGCCAGATCATTGGGTGCCAGCCATAGGCTCAGGAGTCTGAACAACTCCCTGAACTTCAGACCAACCATCCCCTCTCTCTTCCTCTAACCCCAAGTGACTAGCTCACAAGCTAGAAGTGCTCTGTCTTCTTCATCCACTTAACTGCTCATGCAGCCCTCTTCTATCCACCAGCCACCCAAAGCTGTTTCCTAACAAGCTAGGACTCTGTCGTTACAAATGCCTATGCAACCCTCATCTGAATTAGCTGCTCCAAACTAGGTCAGTCTCATTGCCTCTTGTGGGTTTGTTAATCCTTTATAACTGCTTAAATAATTCATGGAATTTATTGTGTATACTTTCAGGTACCCATTTATTATAACCAGAAATTTTACACAGGAAGAGACGCATAAGACAAGATCTGGGAGTGTTCCAGCACGGGGCCTCCATTGTTCCGAGGGACGTGCCACCTCCTTGAGTTCATAGATGTTCTCAGCAATCCAGGAGGCCTCAGTGAGGAAGCTCCAAGGCCCAGGGTCCCTTAGTCATTGGGATGACCTCTATGAATATGCATGACTGGGGTCTTAAAGCATAGTTATGATTGATCAGATAGATGAACATACATGACTGCTTCATGCCTCCTCCCTTCCTGACACCTGTTGCCAGAGTGGGGTCTGTTGCCCAGGTGGGGGCTGATGCCATGCTGGAGCCTATGTAGCCCCCTACTAATTTACACATGTTTGAGTATTGCCTCGCTATTTTGGAAAACAAAGAGAACCTTAATTGTACTTAGGCTATTCCAAGGGCTATTTTCAGAAACTAGAGACAAAGACCAAACCAAGTTCTCTACCCTACACAGTTGACCCCCTTGGCCTTTGGCTTTTTTTTTTTTTTTTTATTTAACATTTGGAGAATTACCCTCTACCCTCATGCCATCAATATCAGCATTTAAAACTGCCAGTGTTATACCATAGCCTGAAAACTAAGAATCAGAAGATATTGGCATATTACTAGAGTTTCAATCAGTCATTAGTCATTAGCATGGGTCCATCACTATATCATATTGCAAAAATTCCTTTCAGACTGAGATATGCTGCAAGCCTCCATCTGGTCTGGTCAGATTTCACAGACTCCAAAAGTAGGCATCATATCAAGCTTTGCGTTTTTAGGCATCTGTTAAAATTGAGCTAAGAGATATATTATTCCCTTGCTCTGAGCCTCTCTTTAAACCAAAAACCAAACCTGTTGCCATTGAGTCAATTCTGAATTATCTGTTTAGATATTAACAATTTTAGATTTCCCTTGTTGCATAACCCTTAATAAGACAGAGGTCCCCAAGCTGTGGAAAGTTTCACCATCTAAAGCAGCTTGTTTGGCACACCCTGTACCTTTACGTTAAAATGCTGGTTCCTTTGCTTAGCTTGTCCTGTAGCTTTACATTAAAATCCTGGTCCCCCTCTCCTTAACTGCTGCCCAAAGCTAGAGGAAATTGGCTGAAATCAACGTAGGCACCATGTTGACACTCAGAATAAACTTTTAGCTCATTAAGTACTTCATACATGTAACTTCCCCACCTCTGGGTGGAGTTTAACCACCATTTTCTGAACACACAATGCATGAAGTTATATGTAAACCCCATTTTATCTGCTTAGTATGATTAAGAATGTTGCTAATGTAACTTGTGTAAACTTCCTACTTGTAAACTCCTTAAAAGTAACCTTCCCCCTCGCCCTTGCTGAGCAGTCTTGGTGGCAGCAGCCCTGACTGTTACTTTTCTTGTGCATCAAAATAAAGGCATCCTTCTACTCTCCCACCTCTGTCTCTCATTTATTGGCTGAGATGAGTCTCCTCGAGGAGAACCTGGGGTTTCCACACAGCAACAATAAGGGACTTCTCTATTTCAGTATGTGCCTCCCCCTCAATCCACTCTTTCAGTTACAGCTATTATACACAGTTACAGTTCTGGTCAGGTAGGAAAAACAAACAACAACAACAAAAAATTAGTTGAGGCGACATGTAGAAAAAACAGTATAATCATATGAACATCCTTCCCACCCCCATTTTTCCCAAATCCACTGAAAAGCAGAGGAATTTATCCAGTGAGGGTCTTCTCCTGTCTCCCCTCCCTTTATTTTGAGTGTGAGCATACACTCGTGAACATGTATAAGCCAGCAGCTTTATGCCTTTATTTCTCCCATTTTAAAACAGCCAGTATTTCAATTGCCATCTCTTTCTCTGGGAGTGAAAACACAGTCCTTAGTCTGAAGAATATGCAGGATTTTATTTTCCATCTCATAGAACTCTGAGCATCTGCATCCATCACTGCATAAACAAAAGTTCAGTCCAGGGAAAACAACCAAATCACAGCAAATTTACGCCAACTCACAGCATCAAAAATTGCTCTCTCATTGCACATTCGGTCAGGGCCTGGTCAGCTATGTCCCATTCAGTAGAGGTCTGGTTAGGTTATTCCCTAGCCTCCTTGGGCTTCCTCCTTGGGTTCTCCGACCCACACACAGTGCTTTGCCTTCCTAGCCTTCCTAGTTATAGTTGCATTAAAAAATAAATAAATGAGACAAAGAGAAAGTTGATAAGACAAAAATACTGCATTCCTCTTGGAAAAAGTACATTCAGTTCTGTAACAGAAACCTCTATGTGTCCTTCAATTCATACCACATAGCTCTTTACAGATAGTGTAATTGTAAGCCAGCTCTTGACTCCTTCTGATTTTATGAACTACGGGTCATCCACATTCCCAGACTACTAGGTCCACATCATTTGTATATTGGTGAAATTCTGGATGAATTGTGTAAAAATTAAAGAAGGGGAAGGAGGAGGAGGAGGAGAGAAGAAGAAGAAGATGAGGAAGACAAAAAAGTAGAATCAAATCTGCACATATAAAATACTGTTTATACTCTGGATAAGAAAGTGCTCAGATTTTAACAGTCTAACATGGCCCAATACTTTCCTTCCATCGTGATTTTGAATTTCCTTGCCTTACCTTACTTCTACAGTCTTGATGGGGTGTTCTAGAGTAAAATAGAGACGAAAAGAGTTAGAAAATCAATGTCTAGTCAAGAACTAGCCCCATGATAGCAGTAATACCTTTTAATTTGTTAATGTTTTTCCATGTCTTTTTATGTGTAACTTGCTAGGTCATTTTTATTTTACTGTTCCATTGTATGGATTTACCACTACAAACCTGTTTTTTTTTTTTTTCCTTTTCTTTTGTATCTGTACATTTCATTCAGATAATATTACTACTTGTTACTATTATGCACATACTGTTTTGAGATGGAAATTTGAGGTCTACCATACATATTGAATAATCATCATGTTTGTTAGCAATTAATTGATTGGCCTCAAAATTAGAAAGTCATAGCATTTAGAAACTACCTTTAATTTGTTCATTTAGGATTGAAAACCCCCGCCGTTGAGTTGATTCCAATTCATAGCGAAACTATAGGACAGAGTGGAGCCACCCAATAGAGTCTTATAGGGTTGCTATGAGTGAGAATTAACTCGATGGCAGTGGGTTTGGTTCTGGGTTTTGGGATTGGAAATTGCATTCATGCAACAGTCTTATTTTCCTTAGGAAAGTTTGCAAGTCACTTGAATAATTTCCCAGGTTATATAATGGCTATATTTCAAATTATCCTGGGTTAAATTCACTTGGTTAATAAAACTATTGTAGTCACAGTTTATGCATTGGAAACACTTTCATTTATCAAGGCTCTTCTCTTCTTTTGATCATTGCCACCTCTTTTGTCTCTCTAATTCAATGCCAAATAACAAGAAAACAATCCAGGACAAATTTAAAAAGCAAACATTCATTTAATTAACATAATTTTGGTGCTTTTAAATATATGGATATGTATAATAGTTCACCCTACTACAACAAAGTATGGGATTTAATGGAAACCCTAGTGGCATAGCGGTTAAGTGCTGCAACTCCTAACCAAAAGGTCGGCAGTCCGAATCCACCAGGTGCTCCTTGGAAACTCTATGGGGCAGTCCTACTCTTTGCTATAAGGTTGCTACGAGTCAAAATTGACTCAACAGCAACTTTTCTTTTTTTTTAATTGTGCTTTAAGTGAAAGTTTACAAATCAAGTCAGTCTCTCACACAAAAACTTATATACACCTTGCTACTTATTCCCAATTGCTCTCTCCCTGATGAGACAGCCTGCTCTTTCCCTCCACTCTCTCTTTTTGTGTCCATTTCACCAGCTTTTAACCCCATCTACCCTCTCATCTCCCCTCCATGCAGGAGATGCCAACATACTCTCAAATGTCCACCTGATCCAAGAAGCTCACTACTCACCAGCATCCCTCTCCATCCCACTGTCTAGTCCAATCCCTGTCTGAAGAGTTGGCTTCAGGAAAGGTTCCTGTTCTGGGCCAACAGAAGGTCTGGAGGCCATGACCACCGGGGTCCTTCTAGTCTCAGTCAGACCATCAAATCTGGTCTTTTTGCAAGAATTTGGGGTCTACATCCCACTGCTCTCCTGCTCCCTCAGGGGTTCTCTGTTGTGTTCTGTGTCAGGGTAGCCATAGGTTGTAGCTAGGCACCATCTAGTTCTTCCGGTCTCAGGATGATGTAGTCTCCGGTTTATGTGGCCCTTTCTGTCTCTTGGGCTCATAATTACCTTGTATCCTGGGTGTTCTTCATTCTCCTTTGCTCCAGGTGGGTTGAGGCCAACTGATGCATCTTAGATGGCCACTTGCCATCTGGGATGCAGAATGTCTTCTTAATAGATTTGATTATGCCACTTGATTTAGATGCCCCCTGAAGCCGTGGTCCCCAAACCCCTGTCACTGCTATGCTGGCCTTTGAAGCATTCAGTTTATTTAGGAAAGCTCTTTGCTTTTGGTTTAGTCCAGTTGTGCTGACCTCGCCTGTATTGTGTGTTATCTTTCCCTTCACCTAAAGTAGTTCTTATCTACTATCTAGTGAATATCTCTGTCCTACCCACCCTTCCTACCTCCCTCCTCTCATAACCATCAAATAATATTTTCTTCTCTATTTAAACTATTCCCCGAGTTCTTATAATAGCAGTCTTATGCAATATTTATCCTTTTGCAACTGACTAATTTCACTCAGCATAATGCCTTCCAGTTTCCTCCAAGTTATGAAATGTTTCACAGATTCATCACTGTTCTTTATTGACGCGTAGTATTCCATTGTGTGAATATACCATAATTTATTTACCCACTCTTTCGTTGATGGGCACCTTGGTTGCTTCCGTGCTATTGTAAACAGTGCTGCAATAAACGTGGGTGTGTATATATCTGTTCACGTAAAGGTTCTTATTTCTCTAGGATATATTCCAAGGAGTGGGATTGCTGGATGATGTGGTAGTTCTATTTCTAGCTTTTTAATGAAGCGCCAAATCGATTTCCAAAGTAGTTGTACCATTTTACATTCCCACAAGCAGTGTATAAGCGTCCCAGTCTCTCCACAACCTCTCCAACATTTATTATTTTTTGGGTTAATGCCAGCCTTGTTGAAATGAGATGGAATCTCATTGTAGTTTTGATTTGCCATTCTCTAATGGCTAATGGTCGTGAGCATTTCCTCTTGTATCTGTTAGCTGCCTGAACATCTTCTTTAGTGAAGTGTCTGTTCATATCTTTTGCCCATTTTTTAATTGGGTTATTTGTCTTTTTGTAGTTGCGTTTTTGCCGTATCATGTAGATTTTATATATTAGCCACTGATCAGAAATGTTATAGCTAAAAACTTTTTCTCAGTCTGTGGGTAATCTTTTTACTCTTTTGGTGAAGACTTTGGATGAGCATAGGTGTTTGAATTTTAGGAGCTCCCAGTTATCTACGTTTTCTTCTGCATTGTTAGTAGTGTTTTGTATGCTTTTTATGCCATGTATTAGGGCTCCTAACATTGTCCCTATTTTTTCTTCCATGATCTTTATTGTTTTATATTTTATATTTAGGTCTTTGATCCTTTTTGAGTTTGTTTTTGTGCATGGCATGAGGTATGGGTCTTATTTATTTATTTATTTTACATTTTTATTGTGCTTTAAGTGAAAGTTTATAAATCAAGTCAGTCTATCACACAAAAACCCATATACACCTTGCTACACACTCCCAATTACTCTCTCCCTAATGAGGCAGCCTGCTCTGTCCCTCCACTCTCTCTTTTTGTGTCCATTTCACCAGCTTCTAACCCCTCCACCCTCTCATCTCCCCTCCAGTCAGGAGATGCCAACATAGTCTCAAGCGTCCACCTGATCCAAGAAGCTCACTCTTCTTCACCAGCAACCCTCTCCAACTCATTGTCCAGTCCAATCCATGTCTGAAGAGTTGGCTTTGGGAATGTTTCCTGTCCTGGGGCAACAGAAAGTCTAGGACCATGACCACCGGGGTCCTTCTAGTCTCAGTCAGACCATTAAGTCTGGTCTTATGAGAATTTTGGGTCTGCATCCCACTGCTCTCCTGCTCCCTCAGGGGTTCTCTGTTGTGTTCCCTGTCAGGGCAGTCATCAGTTGTAGCTGGGCACCATCTAGCTCTTCTGGTCTCACGATGATGTAGTCTCTGGTTCATGTGGGCCTTTCTGTCTCTTGGGTTTGTAATTGTCTTGTGTCCTCGGTGTTCTTCATTCTCCTTTGATCCAAGTGGGTTGAGACTCAATGATGCATCTTAGATGGATGCTTGCTAGCATTTAAGACCCCAGACGCCACTCTTCAAAGTGGGATGCAGAATGTTTTCTTAATAGATATTATTATGCCACTTGAGTTAAATGTCCCCTGAAACCATGGTCCCCAAACCCCTGCCACTGTTATGCTGGCCTGCGAAGCACTCAATTTATTTAGGAAACTTCTTTGCTTTTGGTTTAGTCCAATTGTGCTGACCTCCCCTGTATTGTGCGCTGTCTTTCCCGTCACATAAAGTAGTTCTTATCTACTAATTAGTGAATGCCCCTTTCCCACCCTCCCTCCCCACCTCTTGTAACAATCAAAGAACATTTTCTTCTCTGTTTAAACTATTTCCTGACTTCTTATAATAGTGGTCTTATACAATATTTGTCCTTTTGCAACTGACGAATTTCACTCAGCATAATGCCTTCCAGGTTCCTCCATAAGAGAAAAAGCTTCCTCCATGTTATGAAGTATTTCAGATTCCTCACTGTTCTTCATCTATGCATAATATTCCATTGTGCGAATATACCATAATTTATTTATCCATTTATCTGTTGATGGGCACCTTGGTTGCTTCCATCTTTTTGCTATTGTAAACAGTGCTGCAATAAACATGGGTGTGCATATATCTCTTCGTGTAAAGACTCTTATTTCTCTAGGATATAGTCCAAGGAGTGGGATTGCTGTATCGTATGGTAGTTCTATTTCTAGCTTTTTATGGAAGTGCCAAATCAATTTCCAAAGTGGTTGTACCATTTTACATTCCCACCAGCAGTGTATAAGTGTTCCAATCTCTCCACAGCCGCTCCAACATTTATTATTTTGTGTTTTTTGGATTAATGCCAGCCTTGTTGGAGTGCGATGAAATCTCATTGTACTTTTGATCTGCATTTCTCTAATGGCTAATGATCTTGAATATTTCCTCATATATCTGTTAGCTACTTGAGTGTCTTCTTTAGTGAAGTGCCTTTTCATATCTTCTGCCCATTTTTTAATTGGGTGATTTGTCTTTTTGTAGTTGAGTTTTTGCAGTATCATGTAGATTTTAGAGATCAGGCGCTGATTAGAAATGTCATAGCTAAAAACTTTTTCCCGGTCTGTAGGTAGTCTTTTTTCTCTTTTGTTGAAGTCTTTGGATGAGCATAGGTGTTTGATTTTTAGGAGCTCCCAGTTACCTAGTTTTTCTTCTACATTCTTAATGATGTTTTGTATACTGTTTATGCCATGTATTAGGACTCCTAATGTTGTCCCTATTTTTTCTTCCATGATCTTTATCGTTTTAGATTTTATATTTAGGTCTTTGATCCATTTTGAATTAGTTTTTGGGCATGGAGGGAGATATGGGCCTTGTTTCATTTTTTTGCAGATGGATATCCAGCTATGCCAACACCATTTGTTAAAAAGACTGTCTTTTCCCCATTTAAGTGTTTTGGGGCCTTTGTCAAATATCAACTGCTCATATGTGGATGGATTTATGTCTGGATTCTCAATTCTGTTCCATTGGTCCATGTATCTGTTGTACCAGTACCAGGCTGTTTTGACTACTGTGGTGGTATAATAGTTTCTAAAATCAGGTAAAGGCCTCCCACTTTGTTCTTCTTTTTCAGTAATGCCTTATTTATCTGGGGCCTCTTTCTCTTCCATATGAAGTTGGTGATTTGTTTCTCCCTCTCACTAAAGAATGTCCTTGGGATTTGGATTGGAATTGCATTAAATGTATTAATCGCTTTTGGTAGAATAGACATTTTCACAATGTTAAGTCTTCCTATCCACGAGCAAGGTATGTTCTTCCACTTATGTAAGTCTCTTCTGGTTTCTTGCAGAAGTGTGCTGTAGTTTTCTTTGTATAAGTCTTTTACATCTCTGGTAAGATTTATTCCTAAGTATTTTATCTTCTTGGGGGCTACTGTAAATGGCTTTGCTTTGGTGATTTCCTCTTCAATGTTCTTTTTGTTGGTGTAGAGGAATCTAACTGATTTTTATATGTTTATCTTATAACCTAAGACTCTGCCAAACTCTTTTATTAGTGTCAGTAGTTTTCTGGAGGATTCCTTAGGGTTTTCGGTGTATAAGATCATGTCATCTGCAAATAGAAATACTTTGACTTCTTCCTTGCCAATCTGGATGCCCTTTATTTCTTTATCTAGCCTAATTGCTCTGGCTAGGACTTCCAGCACAATGTTGAATAAGAGTGGTGATAAAGGGCTTCCTTGTCTGGTTCCCGATCTCAATGTGAATGTTTTCGGACTCCGCATTTAGAGTGATGTTGGCTGTAGGCTTTGTATAAATGCCCTTTATTATGCTGAGGAATTTTCCTTCTATTCCTATTTTGCTCAGAGTTTTTATCTTGAATGAGTGTTGAACTTTGTCAAATGCCTTTTCTGCATCAATTGATAAAATCATGTGATTCTTGTCTTTTGTTTTATTTATGTGGTGGATTACATTAATTGTTTTTCTAACGTTGAACCATCCCTGCATACCTGGTATGAATCCCACTTGGTCATGGTGAATTATTTTTTTGATACGTTTTTGAATTCTATTGGCTAGAGTTTTGTTGAGGATTTTAGCACCTAAGTTCATGAGGGATATAGGTCTATAATTTTCTTTTCTTGTGGTGTCTTTACCTGGTTTTGGTATCAGGGATATGGTGGCTTCAAGGAATGAGTTTGGTAGTATTCTGTCCTTTTTTTGTTCTGAAATACCTTTAGTAGTAGTGGTGTTCACTATTCTCTGAAAGTTTGGTAGAACTCTGCAGTGAACCTGTCTGGAGCAGGGCTTTTTTTTTGTTGGAAGTTTTTTGATTACCTTTTCAATCTCTTCTTTTGTTATGGGCCTATTTAGTTGTTCTATCTCTGTGTTAGTTTAGGTAGGTAGTGTGTTTCTAGGAATTCATCCATTTCTTCTAGGTTTTCAAATTTGTTTGAGTATAGTTTTTCATAGTAACCTGTTAGGATTCTTTAAATTTCAGTTGGATCTGTTGTAATATAGCCCATCTCATTTCTTATTTGAGTTATTTGCTCCCTCTCCTTTTTTACTTTTGTCAATTTGGCTAGTGGTTTATCAATTTATTTGAGTTTTTCAAAAAACCAGCTTTTGGTCTTGTTAATGCTTTCAATTGTTTTTCTGTTTTCTATTTCATTTAGTTCAGCTCTAATTTTTATTATTTGTTTTCTTCTGGGGCCTGTGAGTTTCTTTTGTTGTTCTCTTTTTATTTGTTCTAGTTGTAGGGATAATTCTTTGATTTTGGCCCTTTCTTCTTTTTCTACGTGTGCATTTATTGATATGAATTGGCCCCTGAGCACTGCTTTTGCTGTGTCCCAAAGGTTCTGATAGGAAATGTTTTCGTTCTCATTGGATTCTCTGAATTTCTTTGTTCCATCCTTAATGTCTTCTATAATCCAGTCTTTTTTGAGCAGGGTATTGTTCATTTTCCAAGTGTTTGATTTCTTTTCCCTGCTTTTTCTGTTATTGATTTCCACTTTTAATGGCCTTATGGTCAGAGAAGATGCTTTGTAATATTTCCATGTTTGGATTCTGTTAAGGCTTGCTTTATGATGCAATATGTTGTCTATTCTAGAGAATATTCCATTTGCACTAGAAAAGAAAGTGTACATGGTTGCTGTTGGGTGGAGTGTTCTGTATATGTTTATGAAGTCAAGTTGATTGATTGTGGCATTTAGATCTTCCATGCTTTATCAAGCTTCTTTCTGAATGTCCTGTCCTTCCACCAGTAGCAGTGTGTTGAAGTCTCCTACTATTATTGTGGAGCTGTCTACCTCACTTTTCAATGCTGATAGAGTTTGTTTTATGTATCTTGCAGCCCTGTCATTGGGTGCATAGATATTTAATGTTGTTATATCCTCTTGGTGTATTGTTCCTTTTATCATTATATAGTGTCCTTCCTTGTCCTTTATGACGGATTTAACTTTAAAGTCTATTTTTTTGAAATTAGTATTGTCACTCCTGCTCTTTTTTGTTTGTTGTTTTTCTATCCTTTGAGTTTTAGTTTGTTTGTGTCTCTCAGCTAAGGTGTGTCTCATATAGGCAATATATATATGAATAGTGTTTTTTAATCCACTCTGCCACTCTCTGTCTCTTTATTGGTGCATTTACTCCATTTATATTCAGCGTAATTATGGATAGGTATGAATTTAGGGCTATCATTATGACGTCTTTTTTTGTGTGTTGTTGACAGTTTCTTTTCCCTGCTTAATATTATGTGCCGAGTAGACTCTTTTTATATTGTCCTTTCCTCATATTCATTGTTGTTGATTTTGTTTCTGAGTCTCTATTTTTTTTCTTTTATTTTATTTTGATGTGTAGGATAGTTTGTCTCCTTTTTGGTTTACCTTATTATTTACCCTTATTTTTCTAAATTTAAAATTAACTTTTTTTTCTTTTTTTCAGCTGTGCGGTGGAGAGGTGAGCTTTTGATATTTGACATTGCTTTGCCGAATAAACAGGGTCCTCACCTACCCACATCAGGGGCATAAGGATTGGTGGCTCCACTCAGGTCACCTAGCCATCCATGACAGGGGGGCAAGGATAACTGGTACCTCCCAGGCCTTACAACCAAAAACAGTGGGTGCCCATGGTTCGTCTGCAGAACTCAACCATCTGTACACTCTAGGAAGTAAGGACACGCTTTCCTCAGAGACACACAGGGAACAATTCTTAGCTCCAGCCTTGCTCAGAGTATGACCCCTGCTGCAACCAAATACCGGTAACTACACCAATCACACCTGCCCCTCTAAGATTGTAGATTCTATTTTCCCCGTTTATTGTTTTAATATCGCCTTCTTTTACATAATAACATCACTGTTTCCCTGTTTGGAGCATTTTTTAATCTTGACTTATTTTTGTGATTTCCCTGTCTGGGTTGACTTGTGATTGCTCTGCCCAGTGTTCCAGTCTTGGGTTGATACCTGATATTATTGATTTTCTAACCAAAGAACTCCTTTTAGTATTTCTTGTAGTTTTTATTTGGTTTTTACGAATTTCCTAAACTTCTGTTTATCTGAAAATGTCCTAAATTCACCTTCATATTTGAGAGATAGTTTTGGTGGATATATGATTCTTGGCTGGCAATTTTTTTCCTTCTTTTTTTTTTTATACATCATCCTTTTGCCTTCTTGCCTGCATGGTTTCTGCTGAGTAGTCTGAGTTTATTCTAATTGACTGTCTTTCGTAGGTGACTTTTTGTTTATCCCTAGCTGGTCTTAAAATTGTCTCTTTATATTTGGTTTTGGCAAGTGTGATTATAATATGTCCTGGTGACTTTCTTTTAACATCTACCTTATGTGGAGTTCAATGAGCATCTTGGATAGATGTCTTCTCATCTTTTACAACATCAGGAAAGTTTTCTGCCAACAAATCTTCAACAATTCTTTCTGTATTTTCTGTTATTCCCCCCCAACCCCGTTCTGTTAGTCCAATTACTCGTAGGTTATTTCTCTTGATAGAGTCCCATGCGATTCTTAATGTTTCATTTTTTAAAAAACTTTTATCTGATTTTTCTTCAGATATATTAGTGCCAAGTGCTCTATCTTCAAGTTCAGAAATTCTGCCTTCCACTTGCTCAGTTCTGCTCCTCTGACTTTCTATTGAGTTGCCTACTTCTGTAATTTTATTGTTAATATTCTGAATTTCTGATAGCTGTCTATCTGTGGATTTTCCCAGGCTATTAAATTTTTCATTATGTTCCTGGATAATCTTTTTAATTTCTTCAACTGCTTTATCTGTGTGTTCCTTGGCTTGTTCTGCGTATTGCCTCATTTCCTTCCTGAGGTCTTGAAGGGTTCCGTATATTAATCTGCCTCTGGTAATTCCAGGAAGGCACTTTCAGGTAGAAGATCCCTTGGTTCTTTGTTTTGAGAGCTTGTTGAGGCGATCATGGTCTGTTTCTTTATCTGACTTGATATTGACTCTTCTTTCCAAGCCATCTATAAGTAATTGTATTAGTTTATTTTATGTTTGCTTACTGTATCCTATTTTCTCACTTTGTTTTGATTTGATATGCCCAAATGGGTTGCTTGAGAGAGTTATCTTGGTTGTTTTCACCTTTGGAGCTCTGACATCCTGTCCCCAGATGGCTAGAGTTGTTATCAGGTATATCAGCCTAGGAGTCCACTCACTTTTCTTGCATGAATTCAGCTTAGGTGTCCAGGTAGCTGATCATCAAGTGTGTGGTGCAGGCTCTGTCCTACAGTCTTAGAGGGGCAGGTGTGATTGGTGTAGTTACTGGTATTTGGTTGCAGCAGGCGTCACACTCTGAGCAAGGCTGGGGCTAAGAATCGTTCCCCATGTGTCTCTGAGGAAAGCATGCCCTTACTCCCTAGAGCATACAGGTGGTTGAGTTCTGCAGATGGACCATGGGCACCCAATGTTTTTGGTTGTAAGGCCTGGGAGGTACCAGTTATCCTTGCCCCCCTGTCATGGATGGCTAGGTGACCTGAGTGGAGCCACAAATCCTTAGGCCCCTGATGTGGGTAGGTGAGGACCCTGTTTATTAGGCAAAGCAATGTCAAACATCAGACACTCACCTCTCCACTGCACAGCTGAAATGGTTGATGTCTGGCAACAAGGGCCTATTCTCCTGAAATAGGCCCACACAGGTCCATGCAGAAGGGAAAGTGTTCTCAAAATCCATGGAGTGTTTATGCCTGGACAGGAGCAGCTTCTGTCCTGAGCTCCCCCATTTAGTGGCGCTGTCAAATTATCTTTTCCCCCAAATGCAAATTTGTTCCTTCTCCAAGGCCTGGAGGATGGCTGTAGGTGCTCAGCAGTGCCTATCTCAAGACCAGGGACTTCAGCCACTGAGGCCGGCTTGAGGGTGGGGGGGTACGGTAAAATATACGCTAGTATTTAGCTTTTGCCAAAAGCGTCCTTCTTCTCTGGTTCCGGAGGTGTGAGTAGGCTGCGCGGCCGGCTGCTTCTCCCTGAGAAAACTGCGGCCGAACGCTAGTACCAGCCCGTTGCCACCGCTGCGCTGGGAATGGTGCCTGAGGGTTCCATGCGATTCAGGTACGGTAACTCCTCTCCACTTCTGAACTGTCTCTTCCTTCTCCTGCCCCTCAGTTTGTTTTCTAAGCTTGCCTTTGATGTTCAGGGCTCCTAGCTTGTCATAAATGTACTCGTTTCACTTGGTTTTTTTGGTCTTTGTTGTAAGAGGGCTCACAGAAGCATCTGTCTATTCCACCATCTTGGCCCCACCTCTGTTTTTTTTTTTTTTTTTTTTTAATATTTAAAGCAATGTATATTAATTAGAAGCTTTTTCCTTCCACTTTACTTTTTGTAGACACATCCTTTGTGGGCTTTACCTGTTTTGACTCATTTGCTTTTTAAGACCGTGTTCCTGAACTTAAATATGGTGTACTCCAAAATGCCAGGCAGGACAAATGAATATAACCATAAGTAATGATATAAGCTTGCTTAAACTATGGTCCATAACAGAGATATAGACAGTAATGATGCTTACAGATGTATGTCAAAGTTCTCCCTTACAAGTATCGAGACACAAAGCGTGTTCTCTTTCTTTAAAACACTCTTAGATTATTTTTTTCCCTATGTTTCCATACCAGAGCCCTGCCTTAATTACTCTTTATATTCTTGTTTCCATGCTTTCAATTTCTGTATATATGCATATATCTGGGCTTTTTTTTTTTTTTCTTCTTCTTCTTGTTTTGTCTCTGATTCCACCTCTTTCTGATTTGTGTTATGATTTCTTGTCAAAAAAATTCTTGATCAAACATCCCTTTCTGATGTTTCCATGCTTAATAAATTTTGCTAGCTTCTTGCTCTCCATTGGATCACGTTATGGACTCATAGAAGGAACATCTTAAAATTATTTATTCTGAACTCTTATTTTACACATGAGAAAATATAGCCCAGAAAGATCAAGTGACTTTTCCACACAATTCAGTGTCCCCTATATACCAATTCATTCAGCGTTGATCAAACATTTGTGCTGTACCCAGTGTGATTCAAGAAGAGACTATGTATTTCCACCTTTATCTCCCTAATGCTTAGCAGTATACCTGACTCTTACAATGTGTGCAGACAATATCAGTTGGATGGATAAATGGGTGTATGGATAGATGAGTGACTGAAGGAATGTGAAATGTTCTGAGAATACAAAAATTGCAACAAACTTTCATTATAACTCAGCATTAATGGATAATTTTAGTATCTATCTCATAGAGATGTTGTAAGAAGAGAATGAGTAAATATTTGTGATGTGCTCAGAACAGTGCACTCTTAGTGGTAATGATGACATCAATAACAACAATGACTATAAAGTTCCCACTGTTTGTACCACAAGGGATTCAGAGATGCCTTAAGAAACAGGCCCTGTCTTCAAAGAATTTTAACCTGTTACTTCATTATAGGCTGTCATATGTATGATCTGACCTTCTTACACATATTCTATTCTCTCAATCAGATTATATGCTCCAATAATAATAAATATGATAATCAGTGAATATATAACAAATATTCATTCATTTATAAATATTTATCTTTTATTTATATTACCAATATATATTATTTATTATTACTGGGTAATAATACAATAATATTATTTATATAATTATTTATTTATATTATATGGGCACATATTTTATATATATGCATCTATATATATGATTTGGAAGAAACAGATTAGTTATAATTTGGATTTCTATTAATTTGATTGCTTTATTTCTTTGAAGATTATTTCTGTTTATTCTTGGGCTTAACCATATTTTTATTTCTGAATATCATGATATGATCCTAAGAGTAACTCTCTGGATAACAGACATAGAAACCAAACTGTAGTTTCAAACTTAACACTTTGGTTTCTTGGATACACTGTAATTTTTCTTCCTTATAAGTTCCTGTGTTCTGTCAGGGTCCTTGCCCTTGGAATTAATCACCAGATTTTCTCAAGTACATATTTTATTGCTCGTTGTCTTTAAACACTTAATGGTAAACTTTCTGGGGATTTCTAGCTGCAGCATTTCCTCATCTCAGCCGTTTGCACTATAATTACCTAATTTCTTCACAAACGTCTTCCCAAAAGAGTTAACAACTTCTCTTTTTCCCCAAGTCTAATTTCTTTAGGGATATCACTACAAGGTTACATGTAGGCATGAAATATTCTGAGATATTTCTATATTAATGAGTGTATTTACTTTTTCTTTACCATATTCCTCTGATTAAAAAAAGATGACACCTTTACTGTAGGTCACAAACAATGACATAATAACTACCATAATTTTTGCCACAATTTGGGCCTTTTGGGCAGCAATACTTAATGACTGCTCTGGTCCAATTACAATATGGAAGTGTTAAAAACACAGATTGGTGAAGAGGTAATATAATGCCTAAAATGATAGCATTATAGCAGTTGATACTGGATGGCTGTGCCAAATGGCAGACTGGCAATTTTAAATTCCTCTTAATAGCCTTAAAGTTCTCAGTAATTTGCCATCTGAGTCATTTCTAGATTTTATTAGCAAGACATCAGGACTTAAATGTGTTCTTCACAAATCCATCAACTGATCAGCAACAACTGTGTGTTAACATAGCTTATTTATCGAGGAACATTTAGGCTCAATTTAAAATGAATATTTTAAATGTCTTTCCAGAATATCAAAAACAAATATTTAAAATAAAATTGAAATAATAACATCATTTTAAATTTTTGCTTTAAATAGTAAAACTGATATAAGATCTTAAATTATATGAAAAAATACAGTTGTGTTATTTGGAAAGAAGCGAGTATTAACATTACCTTGCCAAATGCCCCAAGTACCTAGAAGAGTGACCTAGGGGTGCAAGTCCAAGAAGGTGGCCAACAAGGCACGGAATGACATCACAAGGTGCCACAAATATGAAACACACCTGAGTGAGGAAGGCATTCCTGCTGATGCGTCGCCACCGTCAACATTTATTCATCTTGAAATTAAACCCATTGCTGTTGAGTCAATTCTAACACAGAGCTACCCTATAGGACAGAGTAGTGCTGTCCCATAGTATTTCCAAGGAGCAGCTGGTAAATTAGAACTGTTGACCTTTTGGTTAGCAGCCAGGCTGTTATTCACTTTGCCACTAGAGCTCCATTACATGCGTATGAGGTGATTGAGTCCCGAAACTGATATCTTTGCCTTTTAACACTTTAAAGAAGTCTTTCATGGCAGATTTGCCCAATGAAATACATCATTTGATTTCTTGACAGCTGCTTGGAAGCCGGAATGTCAGGACTTTGTCTCCTGTACCTTGGACATGTTATTAGGAGGGACCAGTCCCTGGAGAAGGACAGCACACTTGGTAAAGCAGGGGGTCAGTGAAAAAGAGAAAGAAACTCAATGAGATGGATTGACACAGTGACAGCAACAATGAGCCCAAACATAGCAACGATTGTGGGGATGGCAGAGGGCCAGGCAGTGTTTTATTCTGTTGTATACAGGGTCGCTATGAGTTGGAACTGACTCAATGGCACTTAACAACAGCTTCTACTCAGGCTGCTTACTCATGCGTTTCTGAGTAATGCATGGAGAAAAATGCAGGCAGAGAGAAGGACATACACAAAGGCTCAGAGGCCAGAGAACTCATGCCGCATTGGGCAATACTGTTCAACATGACTGGAGAGTAGAGTTTGACATGGAATGTGTTGAAGATGGTAAGATAAACAGAAGTTACATCATAAAATATCTAGTAAACCATAATAACCTATCGTGCACTTTGCAGAAAATATACCTGAAATATTATGAAAAGTTAGAAAAAAAAAGTTGTGTCTGGGTGTGAAAAAAGTTAACTTGTTTAATAGAAGTTGAATTTCATGTAACTTTCAAAACTATAATTATATATTCCCTTAAAGGGGGTAGGCAGTGTTACTTCTCTTACCTTTTGTGATAAAGTAGTTGCTCTTTGTAGTGGTTGTCTTTATTATTTCTCATGGCAATTTCACTACTGGCATTTTTTAACGTTCTGAATATAAAAATCATGGTTATGATAATTGTCCTTCTGTCTTCATATCTGTTATACTGATAGTTTCAAATGTTGTCCTTCTGTTAACTGCATCCTGGAATAATCCATTGTTTTTATATAAACTTTGCTTTTCTTCCCTCACCATTCCTACCTGTCTTTACATATAGTAAAAAGTGATGAGATAATCTAATTTTATCATTACCTAAGTCTTTAAACAAAACTACCTTGGTCAAAGATATGGTTGCCAAGAACGTTTTTTTTCTGCAGTCTATTGTAATCATCACAGATAATCTAAGGATGCTTACTACACTAATGGAAAGTCATAGGGAAATGAAAATTGTTATGTTGGGGTGATTTCCCTTCATTCTGTATATTTAGAAATCCCTTTGAAAACCTGCCTTACAATTTTTAAAATCTCAGATGCTAAATTAGGGAGCCTTCATATCTATTTGGAAACCCTGGTGGCGTAGTGGTTAAGTGCTATGGCTGTTAACCTAAAGGTCAGCAGTTTAAATCTGCCAGGTGCTCCTTGGAAACTCTATGGGGCAGTTCTACTCTGTCCTATAGGGTTGCTATGCATCGGAATCGACTCGACGGCAACGGATTTTTTTTTGGGGGGGGTATCTATTTATCTACCTGTCTACTATCTGTCTACTTATCTATCTACCTATCTGCCTACCTGCCTATCTACCTACCTACCTACTTATCTGTCTGCCTATCTATCATTTATCTATCTGTCTGTCTGTCTGACTGTCTATCTGTCTATCTACCTACCTACCTACCTATCTATCGATCGATCATCTACCTACCTGCCTATCTATCATCTATCTATCTATCTATCTATCTATCTATCTATCTATCTATCTATCTATCTATCTATCTATCTATCTATCTATCTATCATCTATCTATCTATCTATCTATCTATCTATCTATCATCTATCTATCTATCATCAGTCTGTCTATCTATCATCTATCAATCTATCTAATCTGCCTATCTAATCTGTCTGTCTTTCTGTCTATCCATCCATCCATCCATCCGTCCATCCATTCAACCATCCATCTAACCAACCAACCATCTATCCAGCCATCCAACCACCCATCCATCCACCTTCCTACCCTCTGACCCACCTACCTATCTTTCTACCTACCTACCTGTCTATCTATCTATATATTTATTTCTATCTATGTATATATGTACCTATCTATCTATTTGATCAAGACAGCCTAAATGTTCCTCTCAGCTTGACTAACCTTTAGACAGGCTTCTCTCTGTCTTAACTCCCTTACCTTCCTCTCTCTCCCCAGCACTGATATTATCCAGGCATCTAAATAGGGAGTTATCTCTGTATCTCCTCTCTCTTTCTGGCTCTTGCATAATCTAGATGGCATAATCACAGCCAAAGAAAGCATTCTCAGCCAATTTTCCCTAAATTGAAAACTCAGTAAATCACCCATACATATTTCAGAAACCCCCAACATCCTCCAGTACTTTTCCACTAGCCCACTCTAGCCCATATGAACCCTGCCACCATTTATTTTCATGGAGTTGAGCCTAGACTTAGTTCTTTCGGATATCTCTTTCCGCTATCACAATAGCCTTGACCAAAGTCATCCATGCCTGTTTAACATTATCTGATGTAATTTCCTAAAAAAAAAAAAAAAAAAAAGTATGTACACACACACGACTGACTAGTGGGAGCCATACCTACCACTCATGGGGCTAGTTGTCCTTTGAATTCCAAGTGAAACACCAGAGAGATTAACCAAATATTGCATGTTTGTTTCCTTCTGGAAATGGAAGTTAGTTACCATATTTTTATGCAAATAATGCACACCTTCTATGTTTGTTTGCCAACTGCTCCCTTCCCCCATGAGGTATGTTTGTCAGCTTTCTATGCTAATTTTTTTTTTTTTTTTTTTACAGCAACACTTAAAAAAAATGGGCACAGTGGTGCTTGTGAAAATACTTTGCAGGTGGAGGGAGTGGTTGGCAAACAACACAGAAGACATGTTATTTGTATAAATACACATTACATTCCACTGTTTATAAGAATCTATTTCTCTGCATTTTCTTCTCTCTTAGGGGCTTATTCCAGTATTTTGGAACCACTTAGAGAGACATTGTGTTTCTAGCATCCTCAGTTGGAATATAGGAAAGGAAAAAAAAATGTGCATTTTCATTTAAACTGTTTTATTTTTAGCATGTTTTCTCAGTCTTTTTTTCCCTCCGAATTGCTATTCTGTATTGTTTTGTCCTTTATCCATATTTTTATAGGAATTTTCCTTCATGCTTACTAACTTATACTTACTTATATGTACTAATTTGTATTACGATATATATGCCTTATTTATAAATTGAAATATTTCTCAATTTTAGTATTGTTAATGATATTATATATATATTTATATACATATGAAAAATATTACAGCTCTCAAGCTCTCTTGTAGTTAAGGGTGGACATGTGTGTAAACTATGGCCAATAGAATGTAACTTAGATATCATGTGCAGTTTTCAGAAACTTCTCTAAAATACAGCGATGTGGATGCATGCCCATTAACCATTCTTCTTTGCTAATTTAATCATCCTATTGCTGAAGCCCTCATAGGACAGTGGTTAAAGCATTTAACTGCTAACCAAAAGGTTGGCAGTTCAAAACCACCAGTGGCTCTAAGGGAGAAAGATATGGCAGTCTGCTTCCATAAAGCATTATGCCTTGGAAAGCCTGTGGGGTGGCTATGAGTCGACTTGATGGCAGAGGGTTTGTTTTGTTTTGGTTTTTCTTGGAAAGTAGATGAATCTTTAGACATTAAGATGGGGAAGATTTTAATGGAGGAGTAGTGAGCCACCATACAAGTTGTGGACTCCCTTCCTCCAGAAGAAATTTCTAATGTATTTAAGCCACTGTTTTCCTACATTTTAATAGCAACAGAAATCCTAAATTCTTGCAATATTAAGAGAACAAAAGTTTAATGAACGAGAAAAAGAAATCAAAGTGGTAAGAGAAAAGACCATTCACTGTTATTGGAGTGAGAAAAGCAAAATGTTGCAAGAAGAAGGACATGGTAAATAGTTTACAATGCTTCAGAGCGAATAAACCTGATAAATGTGTGTTGAACTTGGTATTATGAGGCCTTTTGTAATTTTCAAGTATGCAATTTTAGATTGTGTTCTGGTTGTTTTATGTTAGCACTGATAACTTGTTCTATGCAGTTTACATGTTATTTAACAATCTTCTGTGTTTTTATTCACTGTGCTTTATATGTATTTTATTGACAGAGATTTCCTTAGAAAATTTCACAGAAATTACTACATCCTTTTTTTTTTTTTTTCCATTACCATGGTTTACTGTGACTGAAGTATACTTCTTCATTCCCCTGATATTAAGTTTAGCCTTATGACCTGCCTTGACCAATGGAATACAACTGAAACCTTAAGAGGCATCCTGTGTTTCTGCTCACTTCTATTGTATCCTACCTTTGGAAATGAAAAGAGCATACCCAGAGCTGGCATGAATCTAACGTACAATCTGAAGCAGACCCACTCCAGATATGCGAAAGAAATAATGAGAAATATATGCAAGAAATAAATGATTATTTTCATATCATAAACCACTGAGATTTGGAGGTTGTTTGATACATAACATCACAGCAATAAAGGAGTAGATATCTGGTAAATACTTATTGAGGTATTAGTGATATAAATAAATTAATGTGTGCACAGTGAAATTCCCATTAAAGGAAAGAATATAAGAATTATTATGCTTTGAATTGTTATAATGTATTCCTTGTCAACTTCTGAAAATAATTGTTATGCATATTAGTTTCCTATTACTGCTGTAGCAGGTTACCAAAAACTTAGTAGCTTAAAACCACACATATTTATGTTCTTAGAGTTCTGTAAGTCAGAAGTCCAACCTAGGTCTCAGTGTGCTAAAATCGAGTTGTTGGCAGGGCTGCATCCTTTCTGGAGGCTGTGGAGGAATATATCTGTTTCCTTGCTTTTTTCATTATATGCAGCTTATCTGGAGCCCTGGTGGCAAAGTGGTTAAAAACTCAGTATGCTAATCCAAAAGTTGACAGAATCCACCAGCTGCTCCTTGGAAGCCCTGTGGGGCAGTTCTGCTCTGTCCTATAGGGTTGCTAAATGTTGGAATTGACTCAGCGGCAATGGGCAGCCTATCTGCATTCCTTAAATTATGGCCTCTTTCAAAAAAAAAAAAAAAAAATTTTTTTTTTCCCTCTATCTTCAAAGCCAGCAATGGCAGATCAAATTGTTTTCACGTAGCACCTCTCTGACCTATACTTCTGCTCCTTCTTCCACTTTGAAAGACCCTTGTGATTACATTGGGCCAACCCAAATATTCTCCCTATTTTATGGTCACCTAAACTGCAACCTTCATTCCACCTGTAACTTTAATTCCCTGTTGCATATGTAGTAGGCTGTAAAATGCCCCCCTCCAAAAAAAAAAAAGATATGCCTGTTGGAACCTGTGAATGTGATCTTTTTTGGAAAATAGTTCTCTGCAGACGTAACTAAATTAAATAACCTGGAATGAGATCATTTTGGATAAGAGTAGGCCTTAAATTCAACAAAATCATCCTTAGAAAGAAAAAGAAGGGGAGAAGACACAAAAGGGAAGGCCATGTGAAGATTGAGGCAGAGATCAGAGATATGCAGACCTAGGTAAAAAGGATGCCTGGAGCTACCTGAAGCAGGAAGAGAGAAGGAAGGATTCTCCCCTAGATCCTTTTGAAAGAACATGTACCTGCCTACACATTGATTTTGGACATCTGGCTTCCAGAACTGTGAGAGAAAATAAGTATTTTTTTTTAAGCCACCAAGTTTGTGTTAATTTATTATAGTAGCCCTAGGAATCAAATATACCATACAAGACAGCATGTGAACAGTTTCCAAAAAATGTTATTGTTAGGTACAATTGAGACAATTCCAAGTCATAGCAACCCTATGTATGACAGAACGAAACACTGCCTGGTCCTGTGCCATCCTCACAATTGTTGCAATGTTTGAAACCATTGTTGCAGCCATGATGTCAATCTATCTCACTGAAGATATTCCTCTTTTTTTCCTGACTCTTCTACTTTACCAAGCATGATGTCCTCCTCCAGGGACTGATCCTTCCTGATTACATGTCCAAAGTTCTTAAGACTAAGATTCACCATTCTCACTTGTAAGGAATATTCTGGTTGTACTTCTTCCAAGATAGATTTGTTCATTCTTCTGGCAGCCCATGCTATATTCATCATTTTTCGCCAACACCATAATTCAAATGCATCAATTCTTCTTCTTCTGTCTTCCTTATTCATTGTTCAGCTTTCACATGTATGTGAAGCAATGGAAAACACCACAGCTTGGGTCAGATGCTCCTTAGTCCTCAAAGTGTCATCTTTGCTCTTTAACACTTTAAAAAAGTCTTCTGAAGCAGATTTTTCCAATGCAATATACATCATTTGATTTCCCTACTACTGCTTCCATGGGCTTTTATTGTAGAACCAAGTAAAATGAAACTCTTTGACAATTTCAATCTTTTCTCCTTTTATCATGATGTTGCATATTGGTCCAGTTGTGAGTATGTTTGTTTTCCTTATGTTGAGGTGTAATCCATACTGGAGGCTGTAGTCTTTGATCTTCATCAGGAATAGGACTTGCTACTCTCCTGGCTCTTGTTTCTTGGTGGTATGAGTGCCTCCTGTCTCTCTGCTCGCTTTTTTCTTTTATATTTCAAAGAGATAGGCTTAAATTGTAGACTAATCTTGTGTATTGAGTCTATGTAACTGTCACTAATCCCAGCTCATTAACATCATAGAGATAGAATTTACAACACATAGGCAAAGCACATCAGATGACAAAATGGCAGACAATCACACATACTGGGACTCATGACTTAGCCAAATTGACAGATATTTTGAGGGGAACACAATTCAATCCATGACGGACACCTGGTATGCAGTGGTTAAGAGTTCAGTTGCTAACCAAAAGATCGGCAGTTTGAGTCCATCAGCTGCTCCTTAGAAACCCTATGAGGTAGTTCTACTCTGTCCTATAGGATCACTATGAGTCAGAATCAACTTGATGGCAATTTTTTTTGTTGTTGTTATTGTTTAATACCACAAGCAACTGGTCATAAATCCAGATTGGTTGCTTCAACTCAAACAAGATACCATCTTACTTTTTTAACACTATTTACTATATAATGTCGTTCAAAACAATATTCAAATAGTATCTCTTTCACTATTTATTGCTATAACAAACTTCCTTATGATTTGGTGGCTTAAAACTATAATCATTTTACTTGCCCAGGCTTCTGTGGATTAGGACTCAGGCAGGTCATACATTGGGCTGTATTTAGCTGGTGGCTTGCTTGGGCTGGAAGGTCTAAGAAGACTTGACTTATGTCTGTCAACTTGGTACTCACCCACATGGCTTCTCTTTCTCTAAGTGGTTAGCTCTGGATTTCTCATAATATGGTGGTCTCAAAATTGTCATGCTTCACCTGTGGCTTCTAAGAAAGGTGAAAGTGTTGTGCCTAGCATCACTCTCCCCACATTATACTGGTTAAAGCCAGTCACAGTATCAGCCCTGTATTGAGAGAGACTATTGACACCACACTTTATGGAAGGAATAGTATGGAATCGTGGCCATATTTAATTTGCCACACACAGAGCCCACTTCAGAGGCACATGACTTGTCTAGTCACCCAGTATCCTACACTCAGAAGAGTACTGCAGTTGGTTTAATGGTTTAATGCTCTGTATCTCTGTCTCTAAATTTTTAATATTTTTTGAACGAGGGGCTCTGCATTTTCATTTTTATTGGGCACCACAAATTATGTAGCCAGTTCTCACCACACACATAAACCAGGGAGGTAAAAAAGCATTAAACTTATTCTTCAGCTGAAAAAAGAATTCTATAGATGTTAAGTAATTTGCATTAGTTTCCATCTCTTTCACTAGTTCCGCTCTTTCAGCAAGTGGTAGAGTAGGGGTTACTATTTGTAGGCCCTGTGCTCTTTCGATAACCCTATTTTGCTTGATTTTTATAAGAATCTATACTTTTTTTTAAGGATAAAATAAAACTTATAAAATTTTGTTACTTGCCCTAGGTGTCAAGCTAGGGGCTTTAAAATCTTCCAAATATAATCAATTACCTTATGAGGTGACAACCCATTTTATAGATGAGAACACTTGGACTTATTGATTTTAATTAAAGTGCTCTGAAAAAACATATTAGTCAGGAATCCCACATGAGTTAAAAGTCTGGGTGGAATACACTGGCTTCCTGTTCAGAGGAAACTGGGAACTCAAGTGTCATTAGGATTCAAATTCATTATCTTCCTCCCTATGGCATGTTTTCTGGTTATGTTTTAAATCCAGTTGAAAATGTATTCTTTTTTTTTCAATATTTTCTCTATGTTGGCTTATTCCTTAGGCTCATTTCTTAGGTAGCTTTTCTCCAAAGATGGTTTCTAACAGTGCTAGCCTTACATTGGTCTTTATCATTATCTTCCAGAATTCATAGCAGTCCCCACAAAAGAACTCAAATTGACTCACTTTTTTTTTTCTATATGTTCACTCCTGAATCAAACTCTGTGACCTGTGGAAAAGCATATTCTGACTGTTCAGGTTTGAGTCTCCTGCCCAGTCCCTAAACTGGAAGTTAGGCTAAGCACAACTCAAATCTTATGAACTAAAAATGGAGGTCAAGTCATTCCCTAAAAACAAGCTCGAGAGGCAGATATCATATTTCTACTAAGTAGTAGTGGTGTAGTATGAAACCATATATAACATTACAAAACTCATAGTCTTTTTTTTTTTTTTTTAAACCACAATATAAAGTTGTGGGGCTAACTTTGTGATATCACTACTGCCTCCTGGTTCATCTTATTTTCAGTGATGAGAAGTGGAATGATCTGCCTATGTTAAAACACTCCTGTATGCATATTAAATGCTTTAATGTAATATCTCATAAGTCATTTATAGAAGCAGACATTGTTAGTAAATGGGCCATCCTAGTATCTTATGGGAACCCTTGTGGCACAGTGGTTAAGAGCTTGGCTGCTAACCAAAAGGTCGGGAGTTTGAATTCACCAGCCACTCCTTGGAAACCCTATGGGGCAGTTCTACTCTGTCCTGTAGGGTCGCTGTGAGTCTCAATTGACCCGATGGCATGGGTTGTTATAGTTTTGTAGCATCTTAGGCATTTACATGTGATCTAAGGCTGGTCATTTGTAGATGATAGGCTTTATGATATTTTAAAGTGGATAGAGTCTGTAGTTATAGTCATAAGGAAAAACATTATTAACTGTAGGCTATTAAAGATTTTTTTTTTAACTGTAGAAAACTGAACTGCCACCTTTTGCACCCTGCTTTATTCCAGTTTCTATGCAATGTAATTTTTGCATTAATTATAATTATGTATTTGAAATTGCATATGGAAACTAGAAGTCTTTCATTGTGAAATATTTTGGCTTGAAGTAGGCCTATGGTTTATCCTTCTTTCAATGTAATCGTCTTTCTTATACTTTTTAGTGAAATGTATAACCTGTATAGTCATTCCCTAGCTAAAAACTGATGAATGCATACTGTGAACATTTTAAGTAGAGTGTTATTTTTTTTTGGATGTGATCGAATTGTACTGGGAACAAGTAAATTACCAAAAATATATCGTTATAATATTGAGAACAAAGACATTTTCAGTTGAATTTAAAGCATAAACAGAAAACATGTTTTTAGACATATCACGGCTGATATTAGCCCTGAGTTAGCCCTGGCCAGTTTATAGGAATTTGTGTTTTTTATTCTCTTTTATCAGAAACAACATGTCTTTGACATCCTTACCAAATCATTCAAAAATGGAGTAGAATAACTCTCTTGTATGTTAAGTGCACTTTTAAAACTCTTTCCCTTCTTATGGTGTGTCATGGATTGAATTGTGTCCCCCCAAAAACGTGTGTGTCAATTTGGCTGGGCCATGATTTCCAGCATTGTGTGATTGTCCACCATTTTGTCATCTAATGTGACTTTCCTATGAGCTGTAAATCCTTTCTCTATGATGTTAATGAGGGGGGATTGGTGGCAGTGGTGTTGATGAGGCAGGGCTTAATCTAAGGGATTAGATTGTGCCTGGAGCCAGTTTCTTTTGGGATATAAAAAAGAAAAGTGAGCAGAGAGACGGGGGAACTCACACCACCAAGAAAGCAGTGCTGGGAGCAGAGCACATCATTTTGACCTGGGGTTCCTGAGTGGAAAATCTCCTAGTCCAGGGGAAGATTAATGAGAAGGACCTTTGTCCAGAACTGACACTGAGAGAAAAATTTGCCCTGGAGCTGATGCCCTTAATTTGGTATTGTAGCCTACTTTACTGTGAGGAAGTAAACTTCTCTTTGTTAAAGGCATTCACTTGTGGTATTTCTGTTATAGCAGCACTAGATAACTAAGACATGGTGGAATCTACTACTTGTATATCTAGTACCATTCTTGCTAACTTCCTTCCTGATTTTATTTGGATGAAGAAATTCAATATGATTGTTGCTGGGTGGAAACCGCAGGTTCTACTCTATGTTACTCTTTATAGCCCATTAACAAGAGGCCAAGGTGAAAGACCAGAAATGTGCCTTTATTTCATTGGCCAAGGAAAGGAGATAGTTGGAGCTGCTGCCTCCAAGACTGCTTACAGGCAGCTTGGGGAGGCGGGCTTCTACAGAGAGTAGACAAGGAGACGTAAATTCATCACGAATATTCAAGATTTGCCTTCATGCAGGTGTTCAGGGTTTGGGGGATGACTATACATTTTCTGTAGACAAGGGTTTGGAGGAAGAGGTTGATTTTCCTTTATCAGTGATGTTAAATCTCCACCCAGAGGTATGGTGCTTATATGTATTTTGCACTTAATGAGCTAGTAGTTAACTTGGAGTGTTAAGATGGCATAGAAAACCTGCTGAAACCAGTTGAGGCCCACTACGGCTGTTCTGTGGTTATCTTGTCAAGGACAATTTCTGGTCCATTCTATAGGTATCTTGTCAAGGACAGTTTCAGAAAAATGTGCAGCTTATTTTGCTTGGTGTAGGAGGATAAGCCACAGCCAGTGTCTCTTAGAAGTGCTGGGTTCTGAGACTGCCTGTCTCATTCCCTCCTGTCATTTGAACCTCAGATGTTAAAGGTCAGGGCTCATTCTAAATCACCATATAGCTGCCTGTTTTGCCTGGTGGGGAGACGCTGGTGCGGTCGTGAGCTGGGTGTAAGGTTCTGGGGTTTCATGGAGGTTAACTCTTTGTTGTACCATCACAGAAAAGGTTTTGGATCAGAAAGCATTAAGCCATATGGGGACAATTCCGATGCAAAAGCGTGGTAAAATTCATAAGCTCATAAAAAGTACTATGAGCACGAACAGTTCTTGCATCCTGAGGTACCAGGTAATCAGGACATGAGCCAGCTGTAAATGGTAGTGGTGGAGGGTAGAACTTTAACACTTTGGAGCCATGTAGCTTGCTTTCAAATTCATCTGACATTTTGTTCTACAATTCCTGAGTTATTTACCTGCATGCTTCAAGAAGTGTTGACTATAGTGCAGATCCCTCCTTGATTAGTTAAGAGGAAGTCCAACACAATGTGGTCATCCAAAACCACTCTAACTAAAGAATCTAAGGATGCTTACTGGACCCTGATTGAATTAGCAATTGAATTAGCAGTAGTTGAATTAGCAATGACTTTTAAGGAGTGGGACATGTTGTGAAGGAGTAGTTCATTGGATGCTATGTCTACCCAAGGAATAAAAAATACTATCTCTAAAAAACCCACATTGGACAAAACCATATGGGCTCCATTTAGTCTGGTCTTTGATAAGTTCAGAAGACCAAGCCTTATGATTCAGGTGGGTCTGTATGTCTGGATCTGGAGGTGTCATTTTCTTGATCTGGGTGTGATAGATCCACACTTTGATACTGTTGAGCTTGACTGTGGTTGGTGTTGCTAGTAACATCTCAATTGGACTGTTCCACTTCTGCTGGAGAGGTTCCAACTTCCAAGCTCTTAGGAAGACCCAATCACCAGGCTGGAATGGGTGCAGAGGTACTTGTGGTTCAAGTGGGTACTATGTTTAAGTTCCAATTACTGTTCAGTGAGGTTGCCACCAACTGCATCACCAAGGCAACAAAATAAGGCCTGTTGTCATTGCCAATGGAAAGAGAAAGCCCAAATTGAGGGATGATTCCATTCAGGAGGTGCTTCACAACCTCAGTGGCCTTTTCAGTCTTGCTAGGGAAAGCTTCAACCCAGTTAGTGAACGTGTCAATAAAGACTAGCAGCTACTTGTAATTTCCAGGAGCTCCAGGCATTTCAGCAGTGTATTAACAGGGAACTGCCAGAAATTCAAGCTGGTTTCAGAAGAGGACATGGAACCAGGAACATCATTGCTGATGTCAGATGGATCCTGGCTGAGAACAGAGAATACCAGAAGGATGTTTACCTGTGTTTTATTGACTATGCAAAGGCATTTGACTGATCATAAATCATGGATAGCATTGCAAAGAATGGAAATTCCAGAACACTTAATTATGCTCATGAGAAACCTTTACATAGATCAAAAGGCAGTTGTTTGGACAGAACAAGGGGACACTGGCTGGTTTAAAGTCAGGAAAGGTGTACGTCAGGGTTGTAGTTTTCACCATACCTATTCAATCTGTATGTTGAGCAAATAATCCAAGAGGCTGGGCTATATAAAGAAGAACGGGGCATCAGGATGGGAGGAAGATTCATTAACAACCTGCGTTATGCAGATGATACAACCTTGCTTGCTGAAAGTGAACAGGACTTGAAGCACTTACTAATGAAGATCAAAGACCACAGCCTTCAGTATGGATTACACCTCAACATAAAGAAGACAAAAATCCTCACAAATGGACCAATGAGCAACATTACGATAAATGGAGAAAAGATTGAAGTTGTCAAGGATTTTATTTACTTGGATCCACAATCAACAGCCATGGAAGTAGCAGTCAAGAAATCAAACGACACATTGCATTGGGTAACTGTGCTGCAAAGGACCTATTTAAAGGGTTGAAAAGCAAACATGTCACCTTGAAGACTAAGGTGTACCTGACCCTAGCCATGGTATTTTCAATCATATCATATGCTTGTGAAAGCTGGACAATGAATAAGGAAGACCGAAGAAGAATTGACGCCTTTGAATTTTGATGATGACAAAGAATATTGAATATACTATGGACTGCCAAAAGAACAAAAAAACTGTCCTGGAAGAAGTACAACCAGAATGCTCCTTAGAAGCAAGGATGGAGAGACTACATATTATATACTTTGGACATGTTATCGGGAGGATTCAGTCCCTGGAAAAGAACATCATGTTTGGCAAAGTACAGGGTCAGTGGAAAAGAGAAAGACCCTCAACGAAGTAGATTGACATAGTGGCTGCAAAAATGATCTCAGGCATAACAACCATTGTGAGAATGGCACAGGACTAGGCAGTGTTTCGTTCTGTTGTACATAGGGTCGCTATGAGTTGGAACTGCCTCAACTGCACCTAAAAACAACAAGGCATCTTAGTGAAATCCACCCACCAGTAGTCTCCAGGCATTGCCCCAGTTTGCTGGAACCCTGGGGGCACTTCAGCAGTGCTCTTGGGATTATTTTTCCCACAGGTGGGGCAGCTCTTTACCACTGCCGAAATAGTGGCTTGGACCTTTGGTCCAATTAAATGTCTCCTAACTCAATCATATAGTCCATTGCATCCATAGTGGGTGGATTGGTGGGCTTTCTGTAGGATAGTTTGCATGAGTTTCGACAGAATGTAAATCTTTTCATGGGGTGTGTACAGCCATATATCTTTGTTTAAAGTGCCCACCAGCCCCCACCTAGGTCTTGGCAATATCTTTATCTTGTTGTGAGTATTCTGGGTGAAGGTCAGGCGTCAGTAACTCTAAATGGAGGAGTTAGAGGGGCTACTATGACAGGTTTCTGTTGGATTGCAGCTTTCTTTGCTCCTGAATCTGCTTTGTAATTACCCTTGGCCACCGTGGTGTCCCTTTCTGATGCCTTTTGGAGTGTACTACTGCTATTTGGGTGGGTAGGAGAACAGCATGTATAAATTGTAAGATTTATTGAGAATATTTAATGTCCTTACCTCCAGCTGTTAGGAACTCTCCTTTAAGATTGCCCTGTGTGCATGAAATACCACAAATATGTACTTAGAATCAGTATAAATAGTTACTTGCTTACCTTTGGCAATTCTAAGGCCCTGCAGCATGGCAATGAGCTCAGCCTTCTGGGTGGTGGTACCTGGGGGAACCGTTTTAGGTTTTCTTTCTCCTTGTTTCATGTAACTGCTTCCATAGGTGAACAGTTCAAGGTCTGGGTTCTGGAGCACCTGCTCAGTGAGGTCAGGCCAACTGGCATACACAAAGTCCATGGTCTTTAGGCAATCATGTTCTTTTTTTTGCTTTGGCAAGGTAGGCAGTAGGGTGGCTGGGTTTAAACTGGTGGTTTTTTGTATAGTGATGGCTGGGTTTTCTAAAATGATTACTTGGTACTGTGCCATTCACCCTGGGGAAATATAATGCAATGCTCTCTAATATGGTCAGAACCCAGTGAGACATAGTCACCTGGACAGGTTGGCCAATGGTGAATTTTTCAGCTTACTTAATGATTAAAGCTGCAGCTGCTACTGATCCAAGATATGCTGGCCATCCTCCTGTGACTGAGTCTAATTGCTTTGAGAAGTATGCCACCGGCCGCTTCCAAGTCCTGAAAGTCTGGGTAAGTACCCTGGCTGCCACTCCAATGGAATAGTGTACAAACAGGTTAAAAGATTTAGCCATATCGGGGAGTCTTAATGCCAGGGCCTCTATCAACTTTGTATTAATTGTACCAAAAGCCTGTTGCTCTGTACTGGTCCATTCTAAGGGAGTTGTGTCTTTTCCTTCTGAAGCTGAATATAAAGCCTTGGCAATAAGTACCAAATTTGGAATCCAGATGCGGCAAAAAATAGCCATTCAGAAACAACCTCAGTGCTGTCTCCGGTTGGTAGAGGCCACCAAACTGATAACGTCTTTTTGAGTGGGGAGAAGTTCTCACTCTCCCTGTCTGACTTTAAAACCTAGATAAATCGCCTCCTTTTGGTTGACCTGAGCTTTTTCTTCTGTGATCCATTACCCCACATTTCCCAAGAAGTTTAAAACTTATATGGTGTCCTGAACTGAGTTATACTCACAGCAGCTGGCTATGAGGAGGTCATCCATGTATTGCTGGAGGATACCATTGGTCATGGGTGGCTGTCTCAGTTCTCCGGCCAAAGTTGACTCAAAAAGAGTAGGACTGTTTTTAAAACCTTGTGGAGGACTTGCCAACACAACCGCTGTTTCTCTCTTGTTCTTGGGCCCTCCCACTCAAAGGCAAAGATTTCTTGACTTTTATCCTAAAGAAGACATCCTTTAGGTCTAACACAGTGAACCTGGAAAAGGTTGGCAACTAGGTCTACAGCAGGGTGTATAGGTTGGGGACTACGGGATGGAACATGACAGTTACCTGGTTGATAGCTCGCAGATCCTGAATGAGCCAGGGCTGTCCATTTTTCTTCTTCACTGGCAGGATTGGGGTGTTGAACTGTGACTGACACGGTCTGAGCAGTCCATGCTTCAGGTATCTAGTGCTGATTTTGTTCAGTGCCTGTTGGGCTTCAGCTCAGATGGGATACTGCTTAAGCCTTGGAGTAACCATGAAAAAAAAAAAAAAAAAAAACTATACCAGGTAACAATTAAATGACAATACTCCCAGTGCCGTCGAGTTGATTCCAACTCATAGCGACCCTGTAGTACAGAGTAGAACTGCCCAACAGAGTTTCCAAGGAGCGCCTGGTGGATTCAAACTGCCGACCTCTTGGTTAGCAGCCATAGCACTTAACCACTACGCCACCAGGGTTTCCAAATGACTATAGGAGGGGTATTTTTTGCTTTCCTAAGTATTTTGTCAGCCCACATCCATGGCACTACTGCATATTTGATATCTGGATCAACTAACCCTTGGTAAAGTTCTTCTTTTCCATCATTAATTGGTGGTTCAGTAGTGAGGGCCATTTGTAACCACCATGCCTTTTCCAGAGTAACCTTCATTTGCATGTTTCCATTCTCAAAAGAGATCTGTGCTTTTAGTTTGCACAGCAAGTCTCATCCTAGCAGAAGGATGGGGCAATTAGGCATGTAAAGGAAGGAGTTTTTTTTTTTTTTTTGGCTTTAACAAAAAGAAATATATTCTCTCACAGTCTAGGAGGCTGGAAATCCAAATTCTGTGTGCTAGCTCCAGGGGAAGGCTTTCTGTCTCTCTGGGCTCTGGAGGAAGGTCCTTGTCATCGATCTTCCCCTGATCTAGGAGCTTCTCAGCACAGGGACCCTGGGTCCAAAGGATGCGCTCTGCTCCTGGCACTACTTTCTTTGTGATATTAGGTCCCTCTGTCTCTCTGCTCGCTTCTCTGTCTCTCTCTTTTTTTTTTTTAAATAATTTTTATTGTGCTTTAAGTGAAAGTTTACAAATCAGGTCAGTCTGTCACACATAAGCCTGTACACACCTTACTACATACTCTCATTTACTCTACCCCTAATGAGTCAGCCCGCTCCCTCCTTCCAGTCTCTCCTTTTGTGACTGTTTTACCAGTTTCTAACCCTCTCTACCCTCCCATGTCCCCTCCAGACAGGAGATGCCAATACAGTTTCAAGTGTCCACCTGATACAAGTAGCTCACTCTTCATCAGCATCTCTCTCCAACCCATTGTCCAGTCCCTTCCATGTCTGATGAGTTGTCTTCGGGAATGATTCCTGTCCTGGGCCAACAGAAGTTTTGGGGACCATGACCGCTGGGATTCTTCTAGTCTCAGTCAGACCATTAAGTCTGGTCTTTTTATGAGAATTTGGGGTCTGCATCCCACTGTTCTCCTACTCCCTCAGCGGTTCTCTCTCGTGCTCCCTGTCAGGGCAGTCATCGGTTGTATCCAGGTACCATCTAATTCTTCTGGTCTCAGGATGATGTAAGTCTCTAGGTCATGTGGCCCTTTCTGACTCTTGGGCTCATAGTTATCGTGTGACCTTGGTGTTCTTCATTCTCCTTTGATCCAGGTGGGTTGAGACCAATTGATGCCTCTTAGATGGCCACTTGTTAGCATTTAAGACCCCAGATGCCACACTTCAAAGTGGGATGCAGAATGTTTTCATAATAGAATTCATTATGCCAATTGACTTAGAAGTCCCCTTAAGCCATAGTCCCCAAACCCACGCCCTTGCTCCATTGACCTTCGAAGCATTCATTTTATCCCAGAAACTTCTTTGCTTTTGGTCCAGTCCAGTTGAGCTGACCTTCCCTGTTTTGAGTATTGTCCTTCCGGAAGGAGTGTTTAAAGATTTTTCTTGTATAGAACAAGTTAGAGGATGTAGGAAAGGAAGGTGCTCTTCTTTTTTCTTTTAACCACAATGGACACCTTTCACCTCATCAGGGTAGCTTTCTTTTGGGCCAGAACTAAGTGTGTCACCCCAGTATCTACCAAAAACTTTACAGGTTCTCCCTCCACCGTCATTATAACCAGAGACTCAGGTGGAGGTCCTGCCCCCAGTTCCCTTCAGCCTGAGTTTTCCCCTGTTGGCATGATAGGACATTGGATCCTTCAGGTCCGTTTTTATTTCTGCTTTAAATCTTGAGGCATTCCCTTTTCCAGTGTCCCTTCTCCTTGTACCACATGCACTGACAGCAGTCTAATGGGGACTGGGCCTTGGATGTTCTCCTTTGCCCAAATGCCCCTCCTTTTATTGAGTTATCAAGGGCCTGGTCTCCTCCATGCAAGGCAGATGCCAGAAATGCTGCCTGCTTCTTTTGTTCTGAAATTTGCCTCTTTTCTTTTTCCTAATCTTGGTTGGAATACACTTGGTAAGCCATTTCAACCAGCTGAAAGATCCCTAGTTCTACACTTCCTTCAACTTTCTGAAGTTTCCTTCAAATGTCAGGAGTGCTTTGCCTGATAAATATCATATTAATCATTCTGGCATTCTCAGGACTTTTGGGGTCAGTATCTGTGAACTGCCTGAAAGCTTCATAAATTCACCCCGTAAATTTTGATGGGTCTTCATCAGCCTCTTGCTTAACTCCATACACAATACTTTTTCTTCTTCAACCCTTCTAAGAGACACTCCCAATGATAGGTAAGTCGGGGGCATTCTTCAGCTGTGTTCTGGTCCCAGCCAGGATTTCCTGTTGGGAACACCTCTGCCCCACACAGGTTTGCTACTTGCATCTCTTTGTGTCCATCAGCATCTGCCATAGCCCTTTTCTTCACCATGCAGCACTCCTCTGGAGTTAGGAGCACATCTAGTAGCTCCTGACATTCTGCCCAGCTAGGGTGTGTGTGCAAGAAATGGAAGCGAAAATACCTTTTATTCTCTTTGGGTCCTCCCAGTAACCAGGGCAATGATTCTTCCAAATGTACAGATCACTTGTTGAGAAGGGCTAGTGAGCCCAGACCATGCCTGTGCTTCCCACTGGGACTTGTTGGGGGTGGGGGAGGTGCATGCCTCTGGGCTCTGCTGTGCTATGGCTCTTGGGAATCAGTCTCACCTAGGATATTTTCACACCCCTGGCAGCCAAATCAGGGCACTCAAAAGTCATTCTGCCCCACTCATGGGGCGGTGAAACCACTGGCAGGACAGAAGGACCCGAGAGGGGTTGATACAAAGGTTGAGGAGGCTTAAGAGTGGGAGCCATTGCTGGTGTGTTGGCTTTGATGGGTGGAAGCAGGGCATAGGGAGGTGATGGCAAGGACGCCAAAGCAGTGAGAGGAGAAGGCATGGGTGCTGTGGTGGCGGAAGGGGGAAAATCCTCTTTGGAGTCAGGAGGGAAGACTGGCATGACAACCTTTTTTTTTTTCTGACCTAAGATTCTGCATCTCTTTTGTAACTCTCTGTCCTGATATAGAGTTATGAAAGCTTCCACATAATACTTTTTATCCCATTTGCCCTCACAAGGACAGAAAAGATCAAGTTGGAAGTTAGTGCTTTAATGTAGAAATCCATTTGCAAGCCACTTTTCGACACTGGCCAATTCGTATTGAGGTCATTTAGTGTTACTTTTTTTTTCTTTTTCATGGGGCCTGACCTACAATATTCCCAGTTTTTAAGGATGAATCCTGGTGGGCTGCATTCTGGCATACCTTAAATATTCCTCATTTTCAGGACACACACACACACACTTTACACACTCACACAACTTAATTCAATGTACCAACCCAATAACAGGTACCTAGAGCCTTTTACATTCTCAGTGGTCAATTCTTCCCACTTCTTGGGACTCTTATAAGGCCTTACCTAGGAATTACCCTGTTACTTACCAAACGTAGAGCCTTTAATTCCGTTAATGGTTGATTACTCCCACTTCTTGGTACTCTTCTAAGGCCTTTCCTAGGTGCTTACCAAATAACCTCAGATACCTAGAACCTAGAACCTTTTATGCCCTCAATGGTCAATTACTCCCACTTCTTGGGATTCTTCTAAGGCCTTACCTAGGTACTTACCAAATTACCCAGATGTGTTTCCTCTCGCCCATGGACTCACCATTTTGTCCAAAGTGGGCTGGCCTTTAGGACCACCCTGAAGTCTCCTGAAGAATTCTCCAGGTGGCACCAGACCTCAGGCAGTGTCCCCAGCATGGCCTGTCTCAGAAACTGAGTGATGACTCCTGGCTGGCTTACCAGAAATGTTGCCAAGTGAAAACCCCAGGTTTCACTTGGTGTGACTTGTTACAGCCAATAAAAAAGAGGCCAAGGTAGGGGATCCGGAATACATTTTTATTTTGTTGGCCAAGGAAAGAAGACAGTCAGAGCTGCTGCTTTCAAGACTGCTTGCAGGCCGCTTAGGGAGGCGGGCTTCTATAGAAAGTAGAGAAGGAAATGTAAATGCATCATGAATATGCACAATTTACCTTCATGCAGATGTTCATGGCTTGGGGATCACTATGCATTTTCTCTAGACAAGGGTTCAATTCCTCAGAATGGAGGAAGAGTGCAATTTTCCTTCATCAGCATGTTAAGTCTTCACCCAGAGGTGGGGTGCTTATACGTATTTTACGTTTAATGAGGTAATAGGTCACTTGAAACATTAAGATGGTATAGAAAAACTGTTAAAACTGGTTAGGCCTGTTATGACCGTTCTGTAGTTGTCTTTTCAAGGACAGTTTCTGGCCTGTTCTACAGTTACCTTTTCAAGGACAGTTTCAGAAGAAAGTGCAGCCTATTCTTCTTAGTATAGGAGGATAAGCCAGAGCAGGTGTCTGTTAGCAGTGCTGAGCCCTGAGACTGCCTGTCTCATGATTAACAAACAAATAAAGACAAACAAACAAAGCTATGTTTCCAAGCCATCCTTTCACATAGTGTGAGCAATGAGATGGAACTAAATGTCTGCAAAAGCCCTTCGAAAAGAATTTCCTCATCTAAGAATGGCACCTTCAGTGCTTCCTAGAACTTGTACAAAATGGTGACAAATCCAGTAGACATCTTCCATCCTTGAGGATGGAAAAAAGAGAGAGAGAAATTCTTCAAGTGTTTGAGGAGCCATCACACCAGCCCTGAACTGCTTAACTCTATAACTTTTTCATATGAAATGATAAAATAATTGGCTTATGTAACTGGAGACAGCTCTGTTTCACTAACTGTTGAATGTAATTCCCAAGTTATAAATTTGCCCTCTTCGGTGTATCTTAGATTCTGCTTTGTTTTTGCTTATTGCTTTATCCTTTTTCTCAATATTCAAAACATTTTTCCACTCTAACACGAATACAATCAATATGCTTCAGCTCTGTTCAGATTTGCATATTATTCTTAGAATATAGTTCATGTAAGTGGATTGGAGAATGCAAATTAATTGTCCAAATGGATTCAATAGCAACATTTAATTGATGTTTCTAGGAATGCAGTTTCAGGCATGAATAGAACTTCACAAATACTTCTGGAATGATTTAAAAAATCTAAGCATATAGGATTCATATATTAAATATAAGTTGTAGCTGTTAATTAGAAAGAAACGTATGGTAACTTAAATCTGGTTTATCTGTGAAACAAGGACGATCAGCCACCGACAGAGTTCTGTTCCCTGAAGCATAAAGAGTCTCAGTTGTGCTTTACCCACTGCTCTTCAAAAGATTTTTGATCCTTAGATAAAATATTTGTTACTACTTTAAAGTTTTAAACTTGAGATCTATAAAAGTTTTTCTTTTTCTGAGCCCGATATGTGATAATTTTACTTAAGCAAGAAAAGTTCTATTCTATCTAGACCAACAACTCACCCCAAGGCATTTATGGGATATTAACATTACAGTGAGAAAATAGAAGAGATATCTGAAACACCTAGCTAAGGATATAACAATAATGAAGGAAAAGAAATGACCTGAAAATTGGGTGCTCTGTGAACTCACATGAAGAGATGATTAATTATATTCCTGTCCTTGAAACTTCTATTTTTGCCTACTCGGTGTGTCTAGCTCAAAGTGTAAATCTAATATCATGTTCATCAAAAAAAATTGTTTCTTGATGTCCCTTCTTCCCAATGAGTTTGGAACTTCTCTGTTATTTTTTCACTTGGTTTTGCCTTTTTTCCTGGAACTTCCATCATTTTTGTCTGTGTTTTTCTTTTATTCTCTACTGTATTTTAAGGTATTAAGACTGGCTTATGTTTTATTGTTTTTTGTAATCCCCACCACTCAGTTCATTCAAATGGTGGCTGCAAAATTAATGTGTCAAGCAAGCCCATGAACAACCAAAAGAAATTGTCAACAATTGCATCTAGAGAAAAAAGTACTATCGTAGTACGTGGAGCTGGAAGAGATCATGAGGATCATATACCTGAGCACTCAAATAGTGTTTATAGCTCATGAACATTTTCAAGACATTTAATATCTGCTATTGCTCCAGGAAGTGGCACCTATAGTGCCTAAATAGTCCAACGTCACCGATGGGGAATCATATTTGTTTTATAATTCTTCTTTAGGCCCCAGAAGGATTTTCTTTAAAATGAATATTCCTGGGAATTCCCTCTATCCTTGCAGAAATTCTGATTCAATTGTTACAGAGATTTTGTGTCCATTTGTGACTCTTTCTGTTTCAGCTGAATTCCTTATTGGCATCCCAGCCCTTTACAGTAATTTCATTACAATGGTAGATTTGACCGTGGGTCTAGTTGGTTAAGGAAGATATAATGGCTAGATAAACTTAATCTGATTTTTTTTTCCAGATGCTTTTCTGGAATTATGGCCCCTTATGGTGGGCATGTGTGTATATATGTAACTTAAATATCAAACTTAGGACTTGGTGGTTTCAGATACCAAAGGGGCTATGCCTTGGGTGTGTGGTCAGTAGTCTAGTCCTTGGCGGTTCACTGGTGGATTTTGTACGTTGAATGGAATTCTATTTATTTTTTACTCATGCATGATTTCATAGCATTATGCATTTATCATCTAGAAAATATTGGTTCAATGAGTTATCCAGAACTTTCAAGTATAGACATATTTTATTTGTAATACCAGAAAATTATATATTTTTTAAAAATGTAACTGATAAACCTCATCGAAGTTCCTAGGTATGGAAAAGGAGTCAAAATCACTGTGGCAAATACAAGTTTTCCTAAGTCAAAATTTTCACTTGATAGCTTGAATTTTGCCCTTGACAAAAATAAGTATTATCAGTTATTTTCTTTGAATTAATGCACTTACATAATTTATTTCCACACAAAATTCACTAAATACCAAAGTCTGAATAGTTTTTTTGTCTCCTTTCAAGTAAAAATAGTATTCTATGAAACTAGCAATCTCAAGCAATTTCACAAATGCCTTGTCAAGAGACAACTATTCTAATTTGATATACAGCATAAGCACTTTATTCATCCTTCTCAGTTCATCTCACAGAATATTAAAAAGAAATATATATGTGTGTATGAGTGTCAAGGTTTAACAAAAGTAATTGTCTTGGTTCGTCAATGACATAAAATGTACTAAGCATACTTTAATTATGCAACTGGAAAGTTTTGAAATATGTTCACACTTGTAAAAACCAAACATCACAAAGAAGAATTAAACATAGAATCATCTCCAAACATTTAATTGTGACTCTTTGTAATAGCTCTCTCCCTCTAATAGCTCTCTCCTTCCTCACCTCATTTTCCACTCTCACCGATCCCAGGCAAAAACTGATATGCTTTCTCTAATTACCTATTAGTCTTTATTTTCTAGGATGTTGTCAAAATGGAATTATACAGTATGTACTTTTTTAGTCTGGCTATTTTCAGTTGTCCTAATTATTTTGAGATACATCCATGCCATTGAGTTTATCAATTATTTATGACTTTTTTTGCTGAGGAGTATTCTGTTGTATGGATATATCATTTGTTCATCCATTCACCTGATGATGGACACTGTGCTGTACCCAGTTTTGTTGTTGTTGTTGTTAGGTCCCACCTAGTCAGTCCTGTCTCATAGCGACCATATGCACAACAGAATGAAACACTACCCAGTCCTGTGCTATCTGCACAATCCTTGCTATATTTGAGCCCATTGTTGCAGCCACTGTGTCAATCCATCTCACTGAGAGTCTTCCTCTTTTTTTGATGACCATCTAGTTTACCAAGCATGATGTCTTTCTCCAGGGATTGATCCCTCCTAATAACATGTCCAAAGTATGTGAGACAAAGTCTCACTATCCTTGCTTCTAAGGAGAATCTAGATATATTTCTTCCAAGACAGTTTGTTCATTTTTCTGCCAGTCTATGGTATATTCAATATTCTTTGCCCACACCAAAATTCAAAGGTGTCAGTTGTTCTTAGGTGGTCCTTATTCATTTTCCAGCTTTCCCATGCACATGAGAAGATAGAAAGTACCATGGCTTGGGTTAAGACCACCTTAGTCCTCAAAGTGACTTCTTTTCCTTTTTATCACCTCAAAAAGGTCTTTTGCAGAATACTTGCATAATGCAATATGATGTTTGATTTCTTGACTGGTGCTTCCATGGACTTTGATTGTAGACCCAACTAAAATGAAACCCTTGATCTCTTCAGTTTTTTCTCCACTTATCATGATGTTGCCTCTTGGTCCAGTTGTAAGGATTTTTGTTTTTGGTATGTTGTAGAGTAATGAGTACTGAAAGCTGTGGTCCTTGATCTTCATCAGTAAGTGCTTCAAGTTCTCTTCACTTCTAGCAGGCTGCTAATGAGTCTTCCTCCAGTCCTGATGCCCCATTCTTCTTCATATAGTCCAGTTCTCAGATTATTTGCTCAGCATAGAGATTGAATAGATATGGTGAAAGAATACGCCCATGACAAACACCTTTCCTGATTTTAAACCATGCAGTATTCCATTGTTCTGTCTGAATGACTGCTTCTTGATCTATGTAAAGGTTTTTCATGAGCACAGTTAAGTGTTCTGAAATTCCCATTCTTCACAATGTTATACAAAATTTATTATGATACACACAGTTGAATGCCTTTTACCAAAAAAAGAAAACAAACCTGTTGCCATAGAGTCAATTCCAACTCATAGTGACCCTATAGGACAGAGTAGAACTGCCCCATAGGGTTTCTAAGGAGTGCCTGGTAGATTCGAACTGCTGGCTTTTTGGTTAGCAGCCGAACTCTTAACCACGAGGCCACCAGGGTTTCTGAATGCCTTTGAATAGTCAATAAAACACAGGGAAACGTCTTTCTGGCTTTCTCTGCTTTTAGCCAAGGTCCATCTGACATTAGCAATGATATGCCTCATTCCTTGTCCTCTTCTGAATCTAGCCTGAATTTCCTGCAGTTCCCTATATACTGCTGCAACCACTTTTAAAAGATTGTCAGCAAAAAATTTTTCTTGTGTGTGATACTAACGATATTGTTCAATAATTTTCATGTTCTGTTGGATCACCTTTCTTGGGAATGGGTGCAAATATACAGGCTTTCAGCTGGTTGTCCAAATAGTTATTTATCAAATTTCTTGGCATAGATAAATGAACACTTTCAGGATTTCACCCATTTGTTGAAACATCTCAATTGGTATTCCGTCAATTCCTGGAGCTTTGTTTTTCACCAATGCCTTCAGTGCAGTTTGGACTTTCTCCTTCAGTACCTAGGTTCTTGATCATATGTTACCTTCTGAAATGGTGGAAAATTGACCAAATCTTTTTAGTATGTTGACTCTGTGTATTTTCTCCATCTTCTTTTGACGCTTCCTGCCTCATTTTGCCCCCAGAATTCTTCAATATTGCAACTTGAAGTGTGGATTTTATCTTAGTTCTTTCAGCTTGAGAAATGCCAAGTTTTTTCTTCCCTTTTGTTTTTTCTAACTCCAGGTCTTTCAACATTTCATCTGTGCACATGTCTTTTTGTGGGCATATTTTTTCATTTATCTTGATGAATTACCTAAGAATAGAGCAGTTGGATTATGTGGTAGGTGTATGTTCAATTTTTTTTTTTTTTTTAATTTGCTAAGCTGTTTTCCAAAGTGGTTGGACCATTTTACATTCCCATCTACAAGATATGAGAGTTCCAATTATTCCACACTCTCATTGACATTTGTTATGGTCAGTTTTTTTAATTTTGCCTTTCTAATAGGTGTGTAGAACGCCTGTTGGGGCACTGGTTAAGAGCTATGGCTGCTAACCAAAAGGTTGGCAGTTCGAATCCTCCATCCCCTTCTTGGAAACTCTTTGGGACAGTTCAACTGAGTCCTATAGTGTTGCTTTGAGTGGGAATTGACTCAACGGCAATTTTTTTTTTTAATAGGTGTGTAGTTGACATCCACAACGTCATTAGTCATTAGTCATCTAACTTCATTAGTCGTCTAGATTTTTGAAGTTATTTCATATAACATGTCCTATGTTTCCTATAGTTTTTTAAACATATGAAATAGAGTTATAGTGACAGTTTTTAAGTTCTTTTGTACTAATTCTATCAAATATGTCATTAAAGTTTTGATTGGTTAATTTTTCTCCTCATTATGGGACACATTTTCCTGTTTTTTACATTACTGATAATTTTTCCTTGAATGCCAGTCATTGTGATTTTTCCTCGTTGGGTTATGAATTTTTATTTTTTAATTTTATTGTGTTTTAGGTGAAAGGTTAGAGTACAAATTAGCTTCTTATTCAAAAATTTACACACTAATTCTTTTGTGACATTAATCGCAATTCCCAAAATGTATTAGCACTCTCCCCCTTTCCCTGTTTGCACCAGGTTCTCCTTGTTCGTTTGTCCAGTTTTCCTGTCTTTTCCTGCCCCTTCCTCTTTGTTTTTGGGCAGATGGTGCCCATTTGGTCTCCTACCAAACTAAGAACTAAGAAAGACTGAACTAATGAACACATTCCTCATGTGTGTTACTGCCTGTTTTATATGCCTGTCTGATCTTTGACTGAGAGGTGGACTTTGGGAGTGACTTCAGTTCTGAGTTAGCAGGGTGCGTGTGGGCTATAGTCTTGGTAGTTCTTCCAGTCTCTCTGAGACCAGTAAGTCTGGTCTTATTTGTGAATTTGAATTTTGTTCTACGTATTTTCTGCTTTGTCTGGGACCCTTTATTGTGATGCCTGTCAGAGCTGTAGATGGTGGTAGCTGACACTGTCTAGTTCTTCTGGGCTCAGGCTGGTGAAGGCTGCGGTTCCTGTGGTCCATTAGTCGTTTGGACTAATATATTCTTTGTATCTTTGATTTTCTCATTCTCCTTTGCTCTGAACATGATGGAACCAATAAGTATACTTTAGGTAGCCTCTCACAAGCTTTTAAACCCTAGATGCTACTCACCAAATAAGATGTAGAACATTTTCTTTGTGAACTACTTTATGCCAATTGACCTAGATGTCCCCAAGACCATGGTCCCCAACCTTTAGCCGCAATAACTCAGTTCCTCAAGTGTTTGTATGTGTCTAGGAAGCTTCTTTGGCTTTGCTGTGGTCAAATTGTGCTGACTTCCCCTATATTGTGTGTTGTCCTTCCCTTCACCAAAGTTAACACTTATCCACTGTCTAGGTACTGATGTCCCCTCCTCATACCTTCTGTCCCCGGTAACCATGAAAGATTGTTTTCTTCTGTGTGTAAACCTTTTCTTGTTGTTTTTTTTTTTAAATAACGGTCTCATACAATATTTGTCCTTTTGTGATTGATTTATTTCAGTCAACATAATGTCCTCCAGATTCATTCATGTTGTGAAATGTTTCACAGATTTGTCGTTGTTCTTTATCTTTGGGTAGTATTTCATTGTGTGTATGTACCATAATTTGTTTATCCATTCATCTGTTGATGGGCACTTAGTTCATTTCCATCTTTTTTCTATTGTGTATAGTGCTGCAATGAACCTGGGTAGTACATATATCTATTTGTGTCATGGTTATTTCATGTTGTGGATTAAATTGTGTCCCACAAAAATGTGTGTCAACTTGGTTGGGCCATGATTCCCAGTATTGTGGTTGTCCACCATTTTGTGATCTGATGTGATTATCCTCTGTGTTGTAAATGCTAAACTGCATGATGTTAATGGGAGCCCTGGTGGTATAGTGGTTAAGATCTCAGCAGCTAACAGAAAGATTGACAGTTTGAATACCAGTAACTCCTTGGAAATCCTATGGGGCAGTTTTACCCTGTCCTCTGAGTTGGAATCAACTCAAAGGCAAAGATTTTTTTTTTTGTAATGATGTTAATGAGGCTGGATTAGAGGCAGTTATGTTAATGAGACACAACTCAATGTAGACGATTAGGTTGTATCCTGAGTCAATCTATTTTGAGATATAAAAGAGAGTGTCAAGCAGAGAGAAGGACCTAATGCCACTAAGAAAGAAGCACTGAGAACATTTGCTCATGAGTCTGTTACCTGCCCAAATGTCTTTTTTGGTGAAGTGTTTGTTCATATCCTTTGCCAAAATGTTAATCGGATTATCTTTTTGATATTGAGGTGTTGGAGTATTTTTCAGATTTAAAAATTTAGAGCCTTGTTAGATATCTTGTAGCCAAATTTATTTCCCCAGTCTGTAGGTTCTCTTTTTATACTTTTGTGAAGTCTTTTGTTTAATATAAGTGTTTAGTTTTTAGGAGCTCCCACTTTTCTAGTTTATCTTCTGGTGTTTGTGCATTGTTAGCTATGGTTTGTATTGCTTTTATGCCATGTATCATGGCCCCTAGTATTGTTCTGAAAGTATGAGATATGAATCTAGGAAAATTGGAAATAGTCAAAAATGAAATGGAATGTATAAAGATGGATATACTAGACATTAGTGAGCTGAAAGGGACTGGTATTGGTCATTTTGAATCAGATAATTGTATGATCTACTATGTTGACAGCTACCTGGCCAATCCACTGGAGGATATCCACATTTATGCCTAGTCCCAAGGAAGGTGATCCAACTGAATGAGGAAATAGTGGAACAATATCACTAATATCACACGCAAGTAAAATTTTGCTGACGATCATTCAAAAGCTGCTGCAACAGTATATTGATAGGAAATTTACAGAAATTCAAGCCAGATTTCAAAGAGGGCATGGAACCAGGGATATTATTGCTAATGTCAGATGGATCCTGGCTGAAAGCAGAAAAAAACAGAAAGATGTTTACCTGTGTTTTACTGACTATGCAAAGGCATGTGACTGTGTGGGTCATAACAAATTATGGATAACATTGCAGGGAATGGGAATTCTGGAACACTTAATGTGCTATGAGGAATCTGTACATAGATCAAAAGGCAGTTGTTCAAACTGAATAAGGGGATACTGCATGGTTTAAAGTCAGGAAAGTTGTGCTTCAGGGTTGTATCCTTTCATCATACCTATTTATTTTATTTTTTTTTTATTCATGTGTATGCTGAGCAAATAATCCAAGAAGCTCAACTATATGAAGAAGAATGGGGCATCAGAATTGGAGGATGACTCATTAACCACCTGTGTTTGCAGATGGCACAACCTTGCTAGCTAAAAGTGAAGAGGACTTGAAGTACTTACTGACGAAGATCAAGGATCACAGCCTTCAGTGTGGATTACACCTCAACATAAAGGAAAGAAAAGTCCTTACAACTGGTCCATTAAGCAACATCATGATAAACGGAGAAAAGATTGAGGTTGTCAAGGATTTCTTTTTACTTGGATCCTCAGTCAACACCCATGGAAGCAGCAGTCAAGAAATCCAAAGATGCATTTTATTGGGTAAATCTGCTGCAAAAGACCTCTTTAGAGTGTTGAAAAACAACGAGGTCACCTTGAGGACTAAGGTGTGCCTGACCCAAGCCATGGTATTTTCCATCTTCTCATATGCATGTGAAAGCTGAACAAAGAATAAGGAAGACCAAAGAATTGACTCCTTTGAATTGTGGTCTTGGCGAACAATATTGAATATACCATGGACTGACAAAAGAGCAAACAACTGTGTCCTGGAAGAAGTTCAACCAGAATGCTTAGAAGCAAGGATGGAGAGATTATGTCTCACATACTTTGGACATGTTATCAGGAGGGATCCGTCCCTGGAGAGGGATATCATACTTGGTAAAACAGGGTCAGCGAAAAAGAGGAAGACACTTAACGAGGTGGACTGACACAGTTGCTGCAACAGTGGGCTCAATTATAGCAAAAATTGTGAGGATGGGGCAGGACCAGGCAGTCTTTCGTTCTGTTATGCATAGGGTCACTATGAGTTGGAACTGACTCAACAGCACCTAACAACAACAATGTTGTCCCTACTTTTTCTTCCATGATCTTTATTGTTTTATGTTTTACATTTAGGTTTTTGATCCTTTTTGAGTTAGTCTTTGTGTATGGTATGTGATATTCATCCTGTTTCATGTTTTTACAGATGGACATCCAGTTTTGCCAGCAGTATTTGTTAAAAAGACTGTCTTTTCCAAATTTAATGGACTTTGCTCTTTGTCAAATATCAGCTGACCACAGGTGGATGGATTTAGGTCTGGGTTTTCAATTCCGTTCCATTGGTCTATTTGTCTACCACTGTTCCACTATGAGGTTGTTTTGACTACCATGGCTGTGTAGTAGGTTCTGAGGTCAAGTATTGTGAGACCTTCTAGTTTGTTCTTTTTCTTCAACAATTCTTTGCTTATCCAAGACCTCTTTCCTTTCCATATAAAGTTGGTAATTAGTATTTTTCCATCTTGTTGAAGAATGCTGTTGGTATTTGGATTGGGATTGCATTATATATGTAGATTGCTCTGGGTAGAATTGACATTTTCACGATGTTGACTTTTCCTATCCATGAGGATATATGTTTTTCCATTTACGTAGGTCTCTTTTAGTTTCTTGCAATAGTGTTTTGTAGTTTTCTTTGTATAAATCTTTTGTGTCCCTTGTTAGATTTATTCCTAACTATTTTATCTTTTTAGGGGCCATTGTAAATTGTATTGCTTTACTGATTTCTTTTGAAGTTCTCTTTGTTGTGTATAGGAATCCAACTGATTTTTTTTTTATGTATCATACTGCTACTTTGCTGAATCTTTCTATTAGTTTCAGTTGTTTTCTTGTCGAATCTTTGGGATCTTTACCTATAGGATCATATTATCTGTGAATAGGGACAGTTTTACTTCTTTCTTTCCAATTTGTATGCCCTTTATTTCTTTTTCTTGCCTTATTTCTCTAGCTAGGACTTCTATCTAGCACAATGTTTAATAGGAGTAGTGATAAAGGGCATCCTTGTCTTGTTCCCATTCTCAGGAGGAATGTTTTCAGCCTCTCTCCATGGAGAACGATGTTGGCTGTTGGTTTTGTAGAGATGTTCTTCCCTATGCTGAGGAATTTCCCTTCTATTCCTATATTATTAAGAATTTTCATCAGGAATGTGTGTCGGACTTTATCAAATGCCTTTTCTGCATCGATTGTGATAGTCATATGATTCTTTTCTTTTGTTCTATTTTTGTGGTAGCTTACTTTGATTTATTTTCTAATGTTGAACCATCCTTGCATACCTAGTATGAATTCCATTTGGTCATGGTGTATTTTTTTTTTTTTTTTTTTGATATGATGCTGAATTCTACTGGCCAGAATTTCACTGAGAATTTTTGCATCTATATTCATGAGAAATATTGGTCTATAATTTTCTTTTTTGTAGTATCTTTGCCTGGCTTTGGTATCAGTGTTATATAGGCTTCATAGAAAAAATTAGGGAGTATTTCTTCCCTTTCCTTCCTATGCTCTGACATAGTTTGAGTAGTACTGATGTGGGTTATTCTTTCAATGTTTGCTCGAATTCTCCAGTGATTGCTTCTGGGCTAGGGCTTTTTTTGTTGTTGGGAGCTTTTTTTTTTTTTTAATTACTTCTTTTTTTCTCTTCTCTTGTTACAGGTTTGTTCAGATTTTCTATCTCAGTTTGTGTTAGTTTAGGTAGGTAGCGTGTTTCTAGAAATTTGTACCTTTCCTCTGGATCCTCATATGTGTTGGAATATAATTTTTCATACTATTCTATCATGATTCCTTTCATTTTGGTTGGGTCTGTTGTAACGTCCACCATCTCATTTCTTATTCGGGTTATTCGCGTCCTCTCCTGTTTTTCTTTTGTCAGTTTGGCCAGTGGTTTGTTGGTTTTGTTGATCTTTTCAAAGAACCAACTTTTGGTCTTATTGATTCTATTGTTTTTCTGATCTGTTTCATTTATTTCTGCTCTAATCTTATTATGTCCTTTCTTCTTTCTATTCGTTCAAGTCGTGGGGTTAACATATTGATTTTGGCTCATTTTAATTTTTTTTATGTGTGCTTTTTTTTTTTTTTTTTCTATAAATTGACCTCTGAGCACTATCTTCGCTGTTTTCCAAAGGCTTTGGTATGATGTGTCTTTATTCTCATTTGATTCTAGGAATTTTTTAATTCCGTGTTTGATTTCTATTATACAGTTGTTTTCAAGCAAGGTGTTATTCAGCTTTCATGTATTTGATTTTTTTCTTGCTCTTCCTGTTATTGATTTCAACTTTTATGACATTGCAATCAGAGAGAATGCTTTGTATTATTTGGATATTTTGAATTTTATTTAGAGTTGCTTTGTGGCCTAAACATGGTCTATTCTGGAGAATGTTCCATCCGTGTGCATTGGAAAAGAATGTATAGTTTTCTACTGTTGAGTGGAGTGTTCTATACATGTCTATGATGTCTATTTTGTTGATTGTGGCCTTTAGATCCTCTGTGTCTTGGCTGAGTTTCTTTCTAAATGTTCTGTCCTTTGTCAAGAGTGGTGTGTTGTGTTGAAATCTCCTACTATTTTTGTGAACCTATTTCTCTTTTCAGTGCTGTTAGAATTTGTTTTATGTATTTTGGAGTGCTGTTATTGGATTGTCCCTTTAAACATTATGTAATGTCCTTTCTTGTCTTTTAAGGCTGATTTTGCTTAAAATCTATTTTATCTGCGATTAAGACCGCCATTCCTGCCCTTTTTTGTTTACCATTTGCTTGGAATTTTTTTCCATCCTTTGATTTTTAATATATTTATGTCTTTGTGTCTAGGAATTGCCTCTTGTAGAAAGCATATTGATGGGTCTTTTTTTTTTTAATCCATTCTCCTATTCCCTGTCCCTTTACAGGTGCATTTAAACCATTTACATTCAGTGTGATTTTCGATAGGTTTATTGCTGTCATTTTGTGCTTTTTATTTTTTGTGGTACTGATGTTTTCTTTGTTCTTCTTACTTTCCTGTGCTGAGTTCATTTTGTTTGTGGATTTTCTTTTCTTTCATTATTATTGATTATATGTTTGCTGAGTCTTTATGTTTTTCTTCTTTTTTATTTTGATGAGTAGGTTTGGTAAATTTCTCTGTGGTTGCCTAGAAATTTACCCTTATCTTTCTAAGTTTGAGGCAGTTTTTATTACTTGATAATCACCTTGACTCCCTATCCACTTGAAAGTTCTATACCTACACTGTTTATCCTGCCTTTTATTGTTTTGACATTGTTGACATTTACAGATTGAGGTCTCTGTTTCCATGTTTTAAGTCTTTAACTTTGTTTTATTATTGAGAGTTCTTTACCTAGGTCAGTATCTGGCTGATGTTGTCCTGTGTCCTAGTTTCAGGTTGTTGTCTGATATTGTTTCTAACCAAATGACCCCCTTAACATTACCAGCAATTCTCTTAATTTCTTTTTATCTGAAAATATCCTAATTTTGCCATTGTATTTCTGAGAAAGTTTTGTGGAATATGTTATTCTTGGTTAGCAGCTTTTTTCTTTAAAGTTTTTATATATACATCCCATTACATTTTTGCCTGCATACTTTCTGCTGACTAATCAGAGTTTAAACTTATTGTTTATCCTTTGTAGGTGATTTTTCATTTTTTTCCAGTTACCCTCAGGATTCTTTCTTTGTCTTTGGTTTTGGCAAGCGTGATTATGATTGTCTTGGTGACTTTCTTTTAGATTTTATCCTATATCTTATAGTCTAGAAACTCTCTCAGACAATATTTGGTGGCAATTATAGTTGTCATTTTATTTGTTGCTTATTTTCTAGGAATGTCTTGAGAATTGTTTTTTCACATGTTTTGTTTCTTTCCCTTTCTTTCTTTATTTGGTTGCTTTTTTTTTATGCAGAAGGGTAAATCCAATGCCTGTTCTTTCATTTTGAGCATGAAAATATTTTAAACATTTTTTTTTTACTCCATGCTGTTATGAAACTCACTTGAAAGAAACTCAGAGACAATTAATCAAATTTTAAATGAAAAATAACTTTATTTTAGCCTTTTTAAATCCTCAAATTTCTCGAAACTTTTTTTCTTATATTTGTAGGACAGTCACATGATTTCAACTGAAAATGCTCTGTAATTTCAATAATAGTCTATTTTTCTTTAGTGAGAGTAAAATGGTAAATAGAAACCTTTTTTTGAATTCCATTTCATTTTATAAAATCTAAATTTCCTGTAGGAAGATTTATATTAATGTAATTCCCTTTTTTTGCTTCCACATTTAAATGTTGTTGTCGTGTGCCATCAAGTAGGCTCTGAATCAAAATGACCACTCGTGACAGAGTAGAACTGCTCCATAGAGTTTTCTTGGCTGTAATCTTTACAAAATCAGATCACCAGGAAGCCACTGAGTGGGTTTGCTTTTGGTTAGCTGCCAAGCTCTTAACTCTTGTGCCTCCAGGGCTCCTTTCCACATTTAAATAGACAGTGTCAAAGCAAACACCAAAAAAATCCCTGTTGTTGTGGTTAGGTGCCTTCAAATTGGTTCCAATTCATAGACACCTTGTAGGACAGAGTAGAACTGCCCCATATGTTTTCAAAGATTCAGCTGGTGGATTTGAACTGCCGACATTTTGGTTAACAGCTGAGCTCTTAACCACTACGCTACCAGGGCTCCTATTGCTAGGTAATTCTTTTTTTTTAATAACTTTTATTAAGCTTCAAGTGAACGTTTACAAATCCAATCAGTCTGTCACATATAAGTTTACATACATCTCACTCCCTACTCCCACTTACTCTCCCCGTCTTGAGTCAGCCCTTTCAGTCTCTCCTCTCTTGACAATTTTGCCAGCTTCTCTTTCTCTCCATCCTCCCATCCCCCCTCCAGACAAGAGTTGCCAACACAATCTCAACTGTCCACCTGATATAATTAGCTCACTCTTCATCAGCGTCTCTCTCCCACCCGCTGACCAGTCCCTTTCATTTCTGATGAGTTGTCTTTGGGGATGGTTCCCGTCCTGTGTCAACAGAAGGTCTGGAGAGCATGGCCGCAGGGATTCCTCCAGTCTCAGTCAGACCATTAAGTTTGGTCTTTTTATGAGAATTTGGGGTCTGCATCCCACTGATCTCCTGCTCCCTCAGGGGTCCTCTGCTGTGCTCCCTGTCAGGGCAGTCATCGATTGTGGCCGGGCACCAACTAGTTCTTCTGGTCTCAGGATGATGCAGGTCTCTGGTTCATGTGGCCCTTTCTGTCTCTTGGGCTCTTAGTTGCCGTGTCGGCTTGGTGTTTGTTCTTCATTTTCCTTTGCTCCAGGTGGGTTGAGACCAATTGCTGCATCTTAGATGGCCGCTTGTTAGCATTTAAGACTCCAGACGCCACATTTCAAAGTGGGATGCAGAATGATTTCATAATACAATTATTTTGCCAATTGACTTAGAAGTCCCCTCAAACCATGTTCCCCAGACCCCCGTGCTTACTCCGCTGACCTCTGAAGCATTCATTTTATCCCGGAAACTTCTTTGTTTTTGGTCCAGTCCAATTGAGCTGACCTTCCATGTATTGAGTGTTGTCTTTCCCTTCATCTAAAGCAGTTCTTATCTACTGATTAATCAATAAAAAACCCTCTCCCACCCTCCCTCCCTCCCCCCCTCATAACCACAAAAGTATGTGTTCTTCTCAGGTTTACTATTTCTCAAGATCTTATAATAGTGATCTTATACAATATTTGTCCTTTTGCCTCTGACTAATTTCGCTCAGCATAATGCCTTCCAGGTTCCTCCATGTTATGAAATGTTTCAGAGATTCGTCACTGTTCTTTATCGATGCGTCGTATTCCATTGTGTGAATATACCACAATTTATTTACCCATTCATCCGTTGATGGACACCTTGGTTGCTTCCAACTTTTTGCTATTGTAAACAGAGCTGCAATAAACATGGGTGTGCATATATCAGTTTGTATGAAGGCTCTTGTATCTCTAGGGTATATTCCTAGGACTGGGATTTCTGGGTTGTATGGTAGTTCTATTTCTAACTGTTTAAGATAACGCCAGATAGATTTCCAAAGTGGTTGTACCATTTTACATTCCCACCAGCAGTGTATGAGAGTTCCAATCTCTCCGCATCCTCTCCAACATTTATTATTTTGTGTTTTTTGGATTAATGCCAGCCTTGCTGGTGTGAGATGGAATCTCATCGTAGTTTTAATCTGCATTTCTCTAATGGCTAATGATCGAGAGCATTTTCTCATGTATCTGTTGGCTGCCTGAATATCTTCTTTAGAGAAATGTGTGTTCATATCCTTTGCCCACTTCTTGATTGGGTTGTTTGACTTTTTGTGGTTGAGTTTTGACAGAATCATGTAGATTTTAGAGATCAGGCGCTGGTCGGAGATGTCATAGCTGAAAATTCTTTCCCAATCTGTAGGTGGTCTTTTTACTCTTTTGGTGAAGTCTTTAGATGAGCATAGGTGTTTGATTTTTAGGAGCTCCCAGTTATCTGGTTTCTCTTCATCATTTTTGGTAATGTTTTGTATTCTGTTTATACCTTGTATTAGGGCTCCTAGGGTTGTCCCAATTTTTTCTTCCATGATCTTTATCGTTTTAGTCTTTATGTTTAGGTCTTTGACCCACTTGGAGTTAGTTTTTGTGCATGGTGTGACGTATGAGTCCTGTTTCATTTTTTTGCAAATGGATATCCAGTTATGCCAGCACCATTTGTTAAAAAGGCTATCTTTTCCCCAGTTAATTGACACTGGTCCTTTGTCAAATATCAGCTGCTCATACGTGGATGGATCTATGTCTGGGTTCTCAATTCTGTTCCATTGGTCTATGTGTCTGTTGTTGTACCAATACCAGGCTGTTTTGACTACTGTGGCTGTATAATAGGTTCTGAAGTCAGGTAAGGTGAGGCCTCCCACTTTCTTCTTCTTTTTCAGTAGTGCTTTGCTTATCTGGGGCTTCTTTCCCTGCCATATGAAATTGGTGATTTGTTTCTCTATCCCCTTAAAATATGACATTGGAATTTGGATCGGAAGTGCGTTAAATGTATAGATGGCTTTTGGTAGAATAGACATTTTTACTATGTTAAGTCTTCCTATCCATGAGCAAGGTATGTTTTTCCACTTAAGTATGTCCTTTTGAATTTCTTGTAGTAGAGCTTTGTAGTTTTCTTTGTATAGGTCTTTTACATCCTTGGTAAGATTTATTCCTAAGTATCTTATCTTCTTGGGGGCTACTGTGAATGGTATTGATTTGGTTATTTCGTCTTCGGTGTTCTTTTTGTTGATGTAGAGGAATCCAAGTGATTTTTGTATGTTTATTTTATAACCTGAGACTCTGCCAAACTCTTCTATTAGTTTCAGTAGTTTTCTGGAGGATTCCTTAGGGTTTTCTGTGTATATAATCATGTCATCTGCAAATAGTGATAACTTTACTTCCTCCTTGCCAATCCGGATACCTTTTATTTCTTTGTCTAGCCTAATTGCCCTGGCTAGGACTTCCAACACGATGTTGAATAAGAGCGGTGATAAAGGGCATCCTTGTCTGGTTCCTGTTCTCAAGGGAAATGCTTTCAGGTTCTCTCCATTTAGAGTGATATTGGCTGTTGGCTTTGCATAGATGCCCTTTATTATGTTGAGGAATTTTCCTTCAATTCCTATTTTGGTAAGAGTTTTTATCATGAATGGGTGTTGGACTTTGTCAAATGCCTTTTCTGCATCAATTGATAAGATCATGTGGTTTTGGTCTTTTGTTTTATTTATGTGATGGATTACATTAATGGTTTTTCTGATATTAAACCAGCCTTGCATACCTGGTATAAATCCCACTTGATCAGGGTGAATTATTTTTTTGATGTGTTGTTGGATTCTATTGGCTAGAATTTTGTGGAGGATTTTTGCATCAATGTTCATGAAGGATATAGGTCTATAATTTTCTTTTTTTGTAATGTCTTTACCTGGTTTTGGTATCAGGGAGATGGTGGCTTCATAGAATGAGTTGGGTAGTATTCTGTCATTTTCTATGCTTTGGAATACCTTTAGTAGTAGTGTTGTTAACTCTTCTCTGAAAGTTTGGTAGAACTCTGCAGTGAAGCCGTCCGGGCCAGGGCTTTTTTTTTGTTGGGAGTTTTTTGATTACCGTTTCAATCTCTTTTTTTGTTATGGGTCTATTTAGTTGTTCTACTTCTGAATGTGTTAGTTTAGGTAGGTAGTGTTTTTCCAGGAATTCATCCATTTCTTCTAGGTTTTCAAATTTGTAAGAGTACAATTTTTCATAATAATCTGAAATGATTCTTTTAATTTCATTTGGTTCTGTTGTGATGTGGTCCTTCTCATTTCTTATTCGGGTTATTTGTTTCCTTTCCTGTATTTCTTTAGTCAGTCTAGCCAATGGTTTATCAATTTTGTTAATTTTTTCAAAGAACCAGCTTTTGGCTTTGTTAATTCTTTCGATTGTTTTTCTGTTCTCTAATTCATTTAGTTCAGCTCTAATTTTTATTATTTGTTTTCTTCTGGTGCCTGATGGGTTCTTTTGTTGCTCACTTTCTATTTGTTCAAGTTGTAGGGACAGTTCTCTGATTTTGGCTCTTTCTTCTTTTTGTATGTGTGCATTTATTGATATAAATTGGCCTCTGAGCACTGCTTTTGCTGTGTCCCAGAGGTTTTGATAGGAAGTATTTTCATTCTCCTTGCTTTCTATGAATTTCCTTATTCCCTCCTTGATGTCTTCTATAACCCAGTCTTTTTTCAGGAGGGTATTGTTCAGTTTCCAAGTATTTGATTTCTTTTCCCTCGTTTTTCTGTTATTGATCTCTAGTTTTATTGCCTTGTGGTCTGAGAAGATGCTTTGTAATATTTCGATGTTTTGGACTCTGCAAAGGTTTGTTTTATGACCTAATATGTGGTCTATTCTAGAGAATGTTCCATGTGCGCTAGAAAAAAAAGTATATTTTGCATCAGTTGGGTGGAGAGTTCTGTATAAGTCAATGAGGTCAAGTTGGTTGATTGTTGTAATTAGATCTTCCGTGTCTCTGTTGAGCTTCTTACTGGATGTCCTGTCCTTCTCCGAAAGTGGTGTGTTGAAGTCTCCTACTATAATTGTGGCGGTATTTATCTAGCTTTTCAATTCTGTTAAAATTTGATTTATGTATCTTGCAGCCCTGTCATTGGGTGCGTAAATATTTAATATGGTTATGTCTTCCTGATCAATTGTCCCTTTTATCATTATATAGTGTCCTTCTTTATCCTTTGTGGTGGATTTAAGTCTAAAGTCTATTTTGTCAGAAATTAATATTGCTACTCCTCTTCTTTTTTGCTTATTGTTCGCTTGATATACTTTTTTCCATCCTTTGAGTTTTAGTTTGTTTGTGTCTCTAAGTCTAAGGTGTGTCTCTTGTAGGCAGCATATAGATGGATCGTGTTTCTTTATCCAGTCTGTGACTCTCTGTCTCTTTATTGGTGCATTTAGTCCATTTACATTCAGGGTAATTATAGATAAATAAGTTTTTAGTGCTGTCATTTTGATGCCTTTTTATGTGTGTTGTTGACAATTTCAGTTTTCCACATACTTTTTGGTGCTGAGGCGTTTTTTCTTAGTAAATTGTGAGATCCTCATTATCATAGTGCTTGACTTTATGTTAGTTGAGTCGTTACGTTTTTCTTGGTTTTTATGTTGAGTTATAGAGTTGTTATACCTTTTTGTGGTTACCTTATTATTTACCCCTATTTTTCTAAGTAAAAACCTAACTTGTATTGTTCTATATCGCCTTGTATCACTCTCCGTATGGCAGTTCAATGCCTCCTGTATTTAGTCCCTCTTTTTGATTATTGTGATCTTTTACCTATTGACTTCCATGATTCCCTGTTATGTGTATTTTTTTTTTTTAATTAATCTTAATTTGTTTGTTTTTGTGATTTCCCTATTTGAGTTGATATCAGGACGATCTGTTTTGTGACCTTGTGTTGTGCTGATATCTGATATTATTGGTTCTCTGACCAAACAATATCCTTTAGTATTTCTTGTAGCTTTGGTTTGGTTTTTGCAAATTCTCTAAACTTGTGTTTGTCTGTAAATATCTTAATTTCGCCTTCATATTTCAGAGAGAGTTTTGCTGGATATATGATCCTTGGTTGGCAGTTTTTCTCCTTCAGTGTTCTGTATATGTCGTCCCATTCCCTTCTTGCCTGCATGGTTTCTGCTGAGTAGTCAGAACATATTCTTATTGATTCTCCCTTGAAGGAAACCTTTCTTTTCTCCCTGGCTGCTTTTAAAATTTTCTGTTTATCTTTGGTTTTGGCGAGTTTGATAATAATATGTCTTGGTGTTTTTCTTTTTGGATCAATCTTAAATAGGGTTCGATGAGCATCTTGGATACCTATCCTTTTGTCTTTCATGATGTCAGGGAAGTTTTGTGTCAGGAGTTCTTCAACTATTTTCTCTGTGTTTTCTGTCCCCCCTCCCTGTTCTGGGACTCCAATCACACGCAGGTTATCCTTCTTGATAGAGTCCCACATAATTCTTAGGGTTTCTTCATTTTTTTTAATTCTTTTATCTGATTTTTTTTCAGCTATGTTGGTGTTGATTTCCTGGTCCTCCAGATGTCCCAGTCTGCATTCTAATTGCTCGAGTCTGCTCCTCTGACTTCCTAGTGTGTTGTCTAATTCTGTTATTTTATTGTTAATCTTTTGGATTTCTACATGTTGTCTCTCTATGGTTTCTTGCAATTTATTAATTTTTCCAGTATGTTCTTGAATAATCTTTTTGAGTTCTTCAACAGTTTTATCAGTGTGTTCCTTGGCTTTTTCTGCAGATATCCTAATTTCATTTGTGATATCATTAAGCATTCTGTAAATTAGTTTTTTATATTCTGTATCTGATAATTCCAATATTGTATCTTCATTTGGGAAAGATTTTGATTCTTTTGTTTGGGGGGTTGGAGAAGCTGTCACGGTCTGCTTCTTTAAGTGGTTTGATATGGATTGTTGTCTCCGAGCCATCACTGGGAAACTAGTTTTTCCAGAAAATCCGCTAAAAAAAAAACTGCAGTCAGATCCCTATCAGAGTTCTCCCTGTGGCTCAGGCTATTCAGATGTTAATGAAGCCTCCTGGGGAGGGTGGGGGAGGGAACAGAGAGATAGGAGAGTAGCACCTCAGAATATAGCCAGAGGTGCTTGTCTTGCTTGGAATGACTATTATATCTGAGATTCCCGCGGGCGCGTCGCCTATGTGTGCTGGCTGTGTGGAGATTGCCACCGGGGGGTCTGGCCCGCTGGAGTCACGGTCAGATCCTCTGCTTCCAGCCCCACGCCCAGCGTCAAGGCTCCCCTGCTGGGATGGTGCACTCTCGACTCCAAAATCAGTCGCTGCCTCCCGGGGACTTCTCGTCCCTCCAGCCGCGTGGCCGTGCTGCCTCCGATAACCAGTTGGGCCTCCTCCCGGGGTTAGTTCAGATGGGTGGAGTAGCTCCCCGTGCTTCTGCCGTGACCGAGTGTCCCGGCTGGGACGCTGTTCTCCCCGCTCCAATACCAGTCGCTGCCTCCCGGGGACTTCTCCTACCGGCTGCGTCCCACACAGCCCGTGCGACCCGGCTGGTCCCCTTCCCGGGGTTAGTTCAGGGGGGTGGAGCAACTCTCCGTGTTTATGCCGTACCTGCGTCCAGTCCAAATCCCTGCGGGACGGTTCCCTGGCTCAGATGCTGCTCTTTCTGCTCCAAGATCAGTCACTGCCTCCCGGGGAGTTCTCCTACTGGCTGTGTCCCACGCCGCCCGTGGAACTGGCTGGTCCCCCTCCCGGGGTTAGTTCAGGGGGGTGGAGCAGCTCTCTGTGCTTGTGCCGTACCTGACTGGTACGCTGGCTCCAGGCTCTGGAAACAATCTCTGCTTCCCCGTATTAGTTCATTCTCCGTCTCTAAATCTGTGTTTGTTGTTCAGGGTTCGTAGATTGTTATGTATGTGATCGATTCACTTGTTTTTCCGTGTCTTTGTTGTAAGAGGGATCCGAGGTAGCGTCTGCCTAGTCCGCCATCTTGGCTTCGCCTCCGGTAATTCTTTTTTTAATTTTAATTTTTTTTTCCTTTTACTTTCCAATTTTAAATCTTTTAGAAACACCAAATACCTATTTATATTTTGAAGTGATGATTGCAGAGGGCTACATTTAATTATATTCTGTAAAATTAAAATAAACTTCATATTTCTTTTGTTGATTTAATTAAAATGTTAAAATCACTTTTTTATGTGTAACATATACTATTTGATTTATTAGAAGTTCAGACTTTTTTTTGTGGAAACAGTCTGTTGCAATTTTTTTTCTCATTTAACAGTGATAGACTCTTATGATACAATTTTACAGAAACATTTCATGATAATGTATTTTTTATGGCATATAAACTCATTTTGGGTTTGTTAAAGTGGTATCAATAAATTGATTTCTAGTCTATAAATATATTGACTGCCCCATTTAAGTAGACACTGTTTTAAAAGCCAGTAAAGCTTTGTTGAATAAATAAAGATATAGGCATAGAGACAGAGCCAGAGATAGAGATAGAGACAGAGATAGAGATAGAGACAGAGATAGATAGATAGAGAGAGAGAGATGATATAGATATAGATATAGTTTTTTAATTCCCTAAATTATTTTCTTCGGTCACTAGTGGACGAGTTGTGGAATGACATCAAGGACATAATCCATGAAGAAAGCAAGAGGTCACTGAAAAGACAGGAAAGAAAGAAAAGACCAAGATGAATGTCAGAGGAGACTCTGAAACTTGCTCTTAAGCATCAAGCAGCTAAAGCAAAAGGAAGAGTTGATGAAGTAAAAGAACTGAACACAAGATTTCAAAGGGCCTTTTGAGAAGACAAAGTATTATAATGACATGTGCAAAGAGCTGGAGATGGAAAACCAAAAGGGAAGAACACACTTGGCGTTTCTCAAGCTGAAAGAACTGGAGAAAAAATTCAAGCCTTGAGTTGCAATAGCAAAGGGTTCCATGGGAAAAATATTAAACAATGCAGGAAGCATCAAAAGAAGATGGAAGAAATACACAGAGTCATTATACCAAAAAGAATTAGTTGATATTCAACCATTTCAAGAGGTGGCATATGATCAGGAACTGATGGTACTGAAGGAAGAAGTTCAAGCTGCTCTAAAGGCATTGGTGAAAAACAAGGCTCCAGGAATTGATGGAATATCAATTGAGATGTTTCAACAAACAGATGCAGCGCTGGAGGTGGTCACTCGTTTATGCCAAGAAATATGGAAGACAGCTTCACAGACAACTGGCTGGAAGAGATCCATATTTATGCCGATTCTCAAGAAAGGTCATCCAACCAAATGTGGAAATTATAGAACAATATCACTAACATCACAAGCAAGGAAAATTTTGCTGAAGATCATTCAAAAGCGGTTGCAGCACTATATTGACAGGGAACTGCCAGAAATTCAGGCCAGTTTCAGAAGAGGACGTGGAACGAGAGATATCATTGCTGATGTGAGATGGATCCTGGCTGAAAGCAGAGAATACCAGAAGGATGTTTACCTGCGTTTTATTGACTATGTAAAGGCATTCAACTGTGTGGATCATAACAAACTATGGATAACACTGCGAAGAATGGGAATTCCATAACACTTAATTGTGCTCATGAGGAACCTTTACGTAGATCAAGAGGCAATTGTTCAGACAGAACAAGGGCATACTGATTGGTCTAAAGTCAGGAAAGGTGTGCATCATGGTTTTATTCTTTCACCATACCTATTTAATCTGTATGCTGAACAAATAATATGAGAAGCTGGACTATATGAAGAAGAACGGGGCATCAGGATTGGAGGAAGACTCATTAACAACCTGCGTTATGCAGATGACAGAACCTTGCTTGCTGAAAGTGAAGAGGACTTGAAACACTTGCTAATGAAGATCAAAGACCACAGCCTTCAGTATGGATAACATCTCAACATAAAGAAGACAAAAATCCTCACAACTGGACCAATGAGCAACATCACGGTAAAAGGAGAAAAGATTGAAGCTGTCAAGGATTTCATTTTACTTGGATCCACAATCAACAGCCACAGAAGCAGCAGTCAAGAAATCAAAAGACGCATTTCATTGGGCAAAACTGTGCAAAGGACCTCTTCAAAGTGTTGAAGAGCAAAGATGTCACACTGAAGACTAAGGTGCGCCTGACCCAAGCCATGGTATTTTCAATCACATCATATCCATGTGAAAGCTGGACAATGAATAAAAAAGACTGAAGAAGAGTTGACACCTTTGAATTGTGGTGTTGGCAAAGAATATTGAATATACCATGGACTGTCAAAAGAATGAACAAATCTGTCTTGGAAGAAGTGCGCCCAGAATGCTCCTTAGAGGCAAGGATGGTGAGACTGCATCTTACATACTTTGGACATGTTGTCAGGAGGGATCAGTCCCTGGAGAAGGACATCATGCTTGGCAGATTACAAGGTCAGTGGAAAACAGGAAGACCCTCAACGAGGTGGATTGACTCAGTGGCTGCCACAATGAGCTCAAGCATAATGATTGTAAGGATGGCGCAGGACTGGGCAGTGTTTCGTTCTGTTGTGCATAGGGTTGCTATGAGTGGGAACTGACTCAACGGCACCTAACAACAACAACAACAAATTATTTCCTGTCTGGTTTTTCAGTGGTACATTTCCATATTCTAATAATATCTCTGGGAGGGAAAATTGTGAAAACATATATATAGGAGAATTATTTATTGTCCCCTAGAGAATTTGACTTTGTGGTTAATCATCATTATAGCTAAAATTTTTTGGCTGTCTTATACACCAAACTCTGGCTAAGTTCTTTACATAAATTATTTACTTTGGTACTTTAAGAAGCCCCAGAAACATGGTATGCTATATTACTGATGAGGGTAATGAGCTTGCCTCAGTAATTTGCTCAAGGACACAAGAGCTAGTCAGTAACAGAAGTAGGTTTTGAACCCAGGCAGTCTGACTCTATAGGCTCTAGTGCATATGTAATGATAATGAGTTGTTTGTCTAAAGTCCATTTTTATAGGAAGTCAGAAATTTCTTTTTTCTAGTTTTGTGTTTTGGAGTTATGCTGTTACATTTTGAATATTACATACCCTTTCTAAAATTTAAAGAAGACTCAGAGAAGAGAAGTGGTTTATGTACAAACATCACAAACGACTTGCAAAAGAGTTCAGGATTTTGAAGAATTGACTCACAAATATAAATATAACATAGTTGTAGACAAAATCACAACCCCCTAAAGTATGAAATGTTGATGAGATAATAGGTGTTCAAGAAGAAAAAAAAAAATGGTATGTTTCTTATACGATTAGTATATAACCATACCTGTCACTGTCAAGTTGATTCGGACCCATAGTGACCCTGTAGGACAGAGTAGAACTACCCCATAGGGTTTCCAAGGAGCAGCTGGTGGATTTAAACTGCTGACCTTTTGGTTAGCAGCTTCAGCTTTTAAGCACTATACCACTAGGTCTCCACAATTAGTATGTAGGCATTACAAAAGTCAAGGATGGAGGCGGGGCCAAGATGGCAGACTAGGTGGACGCTACCGCGGATCCCTCTTGCAACAAAGACTCAGAAAAACAAGTGAATCAATCACATACATAACAATCTATGAACCTTGAACAACAAACACAGATTTAGAGATGGAGAACGAACAAATACGGGGAGACAGGGATTGTTTTCAGAGCCTGGAGCCTGCGTACCAGTCAGGTGACTTTCGGCACCCGATTTGGGGCAGAGCCCAGGGGGGCAGACGGCACAAACAAGGGGCCCAGCCCTGGCCCCCGAACTCATTCCGGGAGGGGCCCAGCCGGTTCACGTGGGCAGCGTGGCGACCCAGCCGGTGGGAGAAGTCCCCGGAAGACAGTGACGGGTCTTGGAGCGGGGAGAGTGGCGTCCCAGCCGGGGAACCGTCCCACCGGAATTTTGACTGGGCGCAGGCACGGCATAGGCGTGGAGAGCTGCTCCACCACCCTGAACTAGCCCCAGGGGGGGGCCAGCCGGTTTGCGAGGGCGGCAAGGCGACGCGGCCGGTGGGGGAGGTCCCCGGGGGGCAGCGACTGGTCTTGGAGCGGGGAGAACAGCGTCCCAGCCGGGATGTGTGGTCGTGGCGCACGCGCGGGGAGCTGCTCCGCTCACCTGAGCTGACCCCGGGGGGCGGCCCAGCCGGTTCGCGGGGGCACCGCGGCGACACGGCTGCCAGGACGGGAAGTCCCCGGGAGGCAGCGACAGATTTTGGAGTCGGGAGTGCACCGTCCCAGTAGGGGAACCTTGACACTGGACGTGGTGCTGGCAGCGGAGGATCTGACTGTGACTCCAGCGGGCCAGACCCCCCGGGGGCAATCTCCACACAGCCAGCACACATAGGCAACACGCCCCGCGGAAATCTCGGCTATAATAGTCCTTCCAAGTAAGACAAGCAACTCTGGCTATATTCTGAGGTGCTACTCTCCTATCTCTCTGATCCCTCCCCCACCCTCCCCAGGAGGCTTCATTAACATCTGAATAGCCTGAGCCAGAGGGAGAATTCTGATAGGGATCTGACTGCATTTTTTTTTTAGCGGATTTTCTGGAAAAACTAGTTTCCCAGTGGTGGCTCGGAGACAACAATCCATATCAAACCACTTAAAGAAGCAGACCGTGACAGCTTCTCCAACCCCCCAAACAAAAGAATCAAAATCTTTCCCAAATGAAGATACAGTCCTGGAATAATCAGACACAGAATATAAAAAACTAATTTACAGAATGCTTCAAGACATCACAAACGAAATAAGGCAAACTGCAGAAAAAGCCAAGGAACACACTGATAAAACTGTTGAAGAACTCAAAAAGATTATTCAAGAACATACTGGAAAAATTAATAAGTTGAAAGAATCCATAGAGAGACAACATGTAGAAATCCAAAAGATTAACAATAAAATTACAGAATTAGACAACGCAATAGGAAGTCAGAGAAGCAGACTCGAGCAATTAGAATGCAGACTGGGACATCTGGAGGACCAGGGAATTAACACCAACATAGCTGGAAAAAAATCAGATAAAAGAACTTAAAAAAATGAAGAAACCCTAAGAATTATGTGGGACTGTATCAAGAAGGATAACCTGCGTGTGATTGGAGTCCCAGAACAGGGAGGGGGGACAGAAAACACAGAGAAAATAGTTGAAGAACTCCTGACACAAAACTTCCCTGACATCATGAAAGACAAAAGGATAGCTATCCAAGATGCTCATCGAACCCCATTTAAGATTGATCCAAAAAGAAAAACACCAAGACATATTATCATCAAACTCGCCAAAACCAAAGATAAACAGAAAATTTTAAAAGCAGCCAGGGAGAAAAGAAAGGTTTCCTTCAAGGGAGATTCAATAAGAATAAGTTCAGACTACTCAGCAGAAACCATGCAGGAAAGAAGGGAATGGGACGACATATACAGAACACTGAAGGAGAAAAACTGCCAGCCAAGGATCATATATCCAGCAAAACTCTCTCTGAAATATGAAGGAGAAATTAAGATACTTACAGATAAACACAAGTTTAGAGAATTTGCAAAAACCAAACCAAAGCTACAAGAAATACTAAAGGATATTGTTTGGTCAGAAAACCAATAATATCAGATACCAGCACAATACAAGGTCACAAAACAGAACGTCCTGATATCAACTCAAATAGGGAAATCACAAAAACAAACAAATTAAGATTAATTAAAAAAAAAATACACATAACAGGAATCATGGACATCAATATGTAAAGGATCACAATAATCAAAAAGAGGGACTAAATACAGGAGGCATTGAACTGCCAGATGGAGAGTGATACAAGGCGATATAGAACGATACAAGTTAGGTTTTTACTTAGAAAAATAGGGGTAAATAATAAGGTAACCACAAAAAGGTATAACAATGCTATAACTCAAGACAAAAGCCAAGAAAAACGTAACGACTCAACTAACATAAAGTCAAACACTATGAAAATGAGGATCTCACAATTTACTAAGAAAAACGCCTCAGCACAAAAAAGTATGTGGAAAAATGAAATGGCCAACAACTCACATGAAAAGGCATCAAAATGACAGCACTAAAAACTTATTTATCTATAATTAGGCTGAATGTAAATGGACTAAATGCACCAATAAAGAGACAGAGAGTCACGGACTGGATAAAGAAACACGATCCATCTATATGCTGCCTACAAGAGACACACCTTAGACTTAGAGACACAAACAAACTAAAACTCAAAGGATGGAAAAAAATATATCAAGCAAACAATAAGCAAAAAAGAAGAGGAGTAGCAATATTAATTTCTGACAAAATAGACTTTAGACTTAAATCCACCACAAAGGATAAAGAAGGACACTACATAAAGATAAAAGGGACAATTGATCAGGAAGACATAACCATATTAAATATTTATGCACCCAATGACAGGGCTGCAAGATACATAAATCAAATTTTAACAAAATTGAAAAGTGAGATAGACACCTCCACAATTACAATAGGAGACTTCAACACACCACTTTCGGAGAAGGACAGGACATCCAGTAAGAAGCTCAACAGAGACACGGAAGACCTACTTACAACAATCAACCAACTTGACCTCATTGACTTATACAGAACTCTCCACCCAACTGCTACAAAGTGTACTTTTTCTTCTAGTGCACATGGAACATTCTCTAGAATAGACCACATATTAGGTCATAAAACAAACCTTTGCAGAGTCCAAAACATCGAAATATTACAAAGCATCTTCTCAGACCACAAGGCAATAAAACTAGAAATCAATAACAGAAAAACTAGGGAAAGGAAATCAAATACTTGGAAACTGAACAATACCCTCCTGAAAAAAGACTGGGTTATAGAAGACATTAAGGACGGAATAAGGAAATTCATAGAATGCAACGAGAATGAAAATACTTCCTATCAAAACCTCTGGGACACAGCAAAAGCAGTGCTCAGAGGCCAATTATATCGATAAATGCACACATACAAAAAGAAGAGCCAAAATCAGAGAACTGTCCCTACAACTTGAACAAATAGAAAGTGAGCAACAAAAGAACCCATCAGGCACCAGAAGAAAACAAATAATAAAAATTAGAGCTGAACTAAATGAATTAGAGAACAGAAAAACAATCGAAAGAATTAACAAAGCCAAAAGCTGGTTCTTTGAAAAAATTAACAAAATTGATAAACCATTGGCTAGACTGACTAAAGAAATACAGGAAAGGAAACAAATAACCCAAATAAGAAACGAGAAGGACCACATCACAACAGAACCAAATGAAATTAAAAGAATCATATCAGATTACTATGAAAAATTGTACTCTAACAAATTTGAAAACCTAGAAGAAATGGATGAATTCTTGGAAAAACACTACCTACCTAAACTAACACATTCAGAAGTAGAACAACTAAATAGACCCATAACAAAAAAAGAGATTGAAATGGTAATCAAAACACTTCCAACAAAAAAAAGCCCTGGCCCGGACGGCTTCACTGCAGAGTTCTACCAAACTTTCAGAGAAGAGTTAACACCACTACTACTGAAGGCATTTCAAAGCATAGAAAATGACGGAATACTACCCAATTCATTCTATGAAGCCACCATCTCCCTGATACCAAAACCAGGTAAAGACATTACAAAAAAAGAAAATTATAGACCTATATCCCTCATGAACATAGATGCAAAAATCCTCAACAAAATTCTAGCCAATAGAATCCAACAACACATCAAAAAAATAATTCACCCTGATCAAGTGGGATTTATACCAGATATGCAAGGCTGGTTTAATATCAGAAAAACCATTAATGTAATCCATCACATAAATAAAACAAAAGATAAAAACCACATGGTCTTATCAATTGATTCAGAAAAGGCATTTGACAAAGTTCAACACCCATTTATGATAAAAACTCTTACCAAAATAGGAATTGAAGGAAAATTCCTCAACATAATAAAGGGCATCTATGCAAAGCCAACAGCCAATATCACTCTAAATGGAGAGAACCTGAAAGCATTTCTCTTGAGAACAGGAACCAGACAAGGATGCCCTTTATCATCGCTCTTATTCAACATTGTACTTGAAGTCCTAGCCAGGGCAATTAGGCTAGACAAAGAAATAAAGGGTATCCGGATTGGCAAGGAGGAAGTAAAGTTATCACTATTTGCAGATGACATGATCTTACACACAGAAAACCCTAAGGAATCCTCCAGAAAACTACTGAAACTAATAGAAGAGTTTGGCAGAGTCTCAGGTTATAAAATAAACATACAAAAATCACTTGGATTCCTCTACATCAACAAAAAGAACACCGAAGAGGAAATAACCAAATCAATACCATTCACAGTAGCCCCCAAGAAGATAAAATACTTAGGAATAAATCCTACCAAGGATGTAAAAGACCTATACAAAGAAAACTACAAAGCTCTACTACAAAAAATTCAAAAGGACATACTTAAGTGGAAAAACATACCTTGTTCATGGATAGGAAGACTTAACATAGTAAAAATGTCTATTCTACCAAAAGCCATCTATACATATAATGCACTTCCGATCCAAATTCCAATGTCATATTTTAAGGGGATAGAGAAACAAATCACCAATTTCATATGGAAGGGAAAGAAGCCCAGGATAAGCAAAGCATTACTGAAAAAGAAGAAGAAAGTGGGAGGCCTCACTCTACCTGATTTCAGAACCTATTATACAGCCACAGTAGTCAAAACAGCCTGGTAGAGGTACAACAACAGGCACACAGACCAATGGAACAGAATTGAGAACCCAGATATAAATCCATCCACATATGAGCAGCTGATATTTGACAAAGGACCAATGTCAGTTAATTGGGGAAAAGATAGTCTTTTTAACAAATGGTGCTGGCATAACTGGATATCCAAAGAATGAAACAGGACCCATACCTCACACCATGCACAAAAACTAACTCCAAGTGGATCAAAGACCTAAACATAAGACTAAAACGATAAAGATCATGGAAGAAAAAATTGGGACAACCCTAGGAGCCCTAATACAAGGTATAAACAGAATACAAAACATTACCAAAAATGATGAAGAGAAACCAGATAACTGGGAGCTCCTAAAAATCAAACACCTATGCTCATCTAAAGACTTCACCAAAAGAGTAAAAAGACCACCTACAGACTGGGAAAGAATTTTCAGTTATGACATCTCCGACCAGCGCCTGATCTCTAAAATCTACATGATTCTGTCAAAACACAACCACAAAAAGACAAACAACCCAATCAAGAAGTGGGCAAAGGATATGAACACACATTTCACTAAAGAAGATATTCAGGCAGCCAACAGATACATGAGAAAATGCTCTCGATCATTAGCCATTAGAGAAATGCAAATTAAAACTACAATGAGATTCCATCTCACAGCAACAAGGCTGGCATTAATCCAAAAAACACAAAATAATAAATGTTGGAGAGGCTGCAGAGAGATTGGAACTCTTATACACTGCTGGTGGGAATGTAAAATGGTACAACCACTTTGGAAATCTATCTGGCGTTATCTTAAACAGTTAGAAATAGAACTACCATACAACCCAGAAATCCCACTCCTCGGAATATACCCTAGAGATACAAGAGCCTTCACACAAACAGACATATGCACACCCATGTTTATTGCAGTTCTGTTTACAATAGCAAAAAGCTGGAAGCAACCAAGGTGTCCATCAACGGATGAATGGGTAAATAAATTGTGGTATATTCACACAATGGAATACTACGCATCGATAAAGAACAGTGACGAATCTCTGAAACATTTCATAACATGGAGGAACCTGGAAGGCATTATGCTGAGCGAAATTAGTCAGAGGCAAAAGGACAAATATTGTATAAGATCACTATTATAAGCTCTTGAGAAATAGTATAAACTGAGAAGAACACATACTTTTGTGGTTACGAGGGGGGGAGGGAGGGAGGGTGGGAGAGGGTTTTTTACTGATTAATCAGTAGATAAGAACTGCTTTAGATGAAGGGAAAGACAACACTCAATACATGGAAGGTCAGCTCAATTGGACTGCACCAAAAGCAAAGAAGTTTCCGGGATAAAATGAATGCTTCAAAGGTCAGCGGAGCAGGGACGGGGGTCTGGGGAACATGGTTTGAGGGGACTTCTAAGTCAATTGGCAAAATAATTCTATTATGAAAACATTCTGCATCCCACTTTGAAATGTGGCGTCTGGGGTCTTAAATGCTAACAAGCGGCCATCTAAGATGCAGCAATTGGTCTCAACCCACCCGGAGCAAAGGAAAATGAAGAACACCAAGGTCACACGACAAGTAAGAACCCAAGAGACAGAAAGGGCCACATGAACCAGAGACCTACATCATCCTGAGACCAGAAGAACTAATTGGTACCCGGCCACAATCGATGACTGCCCTGACAGGGAGCACAACAGAGAACTCCTGAGGGAACAGGAGATCAGTGGGATGCAGACCCCAAATGCTCATAAAAAGACCATACTTAATGGTCTGACTGAGACTAGAGGAATCCCGGCGGCCATGCTCCCCAGACCTTCTGTTGGCCCAGGACAGGAACCATCCCCGAAGACAACTCATCAGACATGAAAGGGACTGGTCAGCGGGTGGGAGAGAGATGCTGATGAACAGTGAGCTAATTATATCAGGTGGACACTTGAGATTGTGTTGGCAACTCTTGTCTGGAGGGGGGATGGGAGGATAGAGAGAGAGGGAAGCCGGCAAAATTGTCAAGAAAGGAGAGACTGAAAGGGCTGACTCAATAGGGGGAGAGCAAGTGGGAGTAGGGAGTGAGATGTATGTAAACTTATATGTGACAGACTGATTGGATTTGTAAACGTTCACTTGAAGCTTAATAAAAGTTAATAAAAAAAAAAAAGTCAAGGATAAAATTACCTTAATTAGGAACTCTATATAATTTATAGGAGATAATCAAGGTTTTATTTATTTTGAAGACGAAAACTGGACAAGATGACCTAGGGGGTCTTTTGTTTTTTGGGCAGTGTGTTTCTTTTTAGCTCATGGTGCATAACACTTCTTGTGATAGTTAATGTTATGTGTCAACTTGGTTAGGCAATTGTTCTCAGTGATTTGGCAGTCATTGAACTGATTGCTCTTCCATAATGTAATCACCTCCATGATATGATCTCATGTGATCAGCCAATCAGTTTAAAAGGGGTGTTTCCTTGGGTTTGTGGCCTGCCTCTGGTATATAAATGGATGTTCCCTCAAGGCTTGCTCTCTCTGAACGTTGCACTCTTCTCCTTGCCTCACCTCTGGTTCTTGGGACATAAACCTACAGGCATCTTCAGTCTCCTGCCTAACCTATAGATTTTGGATCTACCAGTACCCCAACCTGTGAGCAAGAAGAAGTCTCCTGCATGCTGCCTGACCTGCAGATTTTGGATTCATAGACCCCTGCAACCATGTTAAACAGCAGAAGTCTTTATCCTATCCTGCCACCTGACCCACAGATTTGGACTTGCATTCTCCACAATTACATGAGCCATTTCCTTGAAGTAAATCTCTTTATAAATTTAAATATACACTGCACTGGTTTTGCTCCTCTAGAGAACCCAGACTAAGACACTCCTTTTTTTTTTTTTTTCTCCTTTTTCCTCATGCGTGGGATGTTGAATGAATAATCTCTTGAATAATTTATTTTATAAGGATTAGCACAAAACTGGTTCCTGTGAGGTGGAGGCTAAATATGTTTTCTGCTTAACTTCCGTGCAATCCTTCAGACCAATAAAATCTCTTTGTTGGTTGTTAGGCTTTAATTCTTCCAGGAGAATTATAATACCTTTTATCTTTTCTCAATTTTTTATCTGATTTTTCTCATAATTTGGATTTTGGAAAGACACATACAGTGAAACCTGTAAGAGCTGAAACTTGACAGGACTGCCTTGTTGTACTGGGTCTTACAAGCTTTCCAACTTTTCCAAACGCTGTCCTACTCCATCATCTCTAAAATCAGCTACTACTCCTCTCTTCGATACTGTTCCTCCTGTCTTTGGCTTCTGCAATTTGCTGCAACCTCTCACAGAGCTCATGAACCACATCTTAAGGAAGTGGCTCACATGGTTGTGGAAGCTGGCAAGTCCCAAATCTGTGGGTAGGATGTCAGGTTGGGGGCTTCTTTTGACCCACATGGCTGCAGGGACTGACGAACCCAAACAAGCAGGTCAAATGACAGGCTACTGTCTCACAAGGCTGTGGAAGCTGATGAATCAGGTCAGACAATAAGCTGTTGGATCAAGGGACTGAGGAACCTGGTGGATCCCAGAATTGGCAGGACAGACAGTAGGCTGCTGGCTCAGGCTCCAAGAACTGGAAGTCAGATGACCACAAACTGGATGTAGGATCCAGAGCAAGAGAGAGAGAACTTCTTCAGAACATTCATATACATTTGATGCAGACCACATCTTCAAGGAAACCTCCTACTTGAGATCATGCTGACTTGAGTCACACTTTTTAGCAAGAGTAGTGACTGGGGCAAGGGTGGTGACTTCAGTCACACTCTCTAGTCAGGTGGTGACTCAAGATACATCCCTACTCCTTCCTTATTAACACAACATGAATAGAGGCTAGGATTCACAATGTATCACAAAATGGAGGATAACACATCAGATCTTAAAATGGAGGACACCCATAAAATACTAGAAATCATGGACTAGCCAAGTTGACAAATAACATCAACCATCACAGGTTCCATATACCTTATCTGCACAGTCCTCCTCAGTCATTGTGTGTGAGTCACAAAAGCTAATAGGCCATATTAAGTAATTCATTGTTTCATAATGGAATTTGGACAAGGTGTCAGTTTTGCTTCCCCACTAGTGAGCTTGAATGAATGACATCACCAAGCATAATGTCAAAAGAAAACAAAATAAAATGCCATTTTGTTTACTGTATAATATGGTTGTGGACAAGCTCCACTGAAGAATGCTCTCCCTAACTTGCTTCTGGAGGTAATGTCAAAGAGATAATTTATAGAGCTCATGGGTCCAAGGTAATTTATAAAGCTCACGAATCAAAGACAATGACAACGAATGGAAAAGTGGCCTTAAAAATATGGGCTAGAATATTTATCAGGCTGTAGAGATACAAAGAGGAAATTTTGGTATGGCAAACAGGATTTAGGAGTTCTGATTTCTGTGAGGATGGCATCATTCTTTGAATTAGTCACTTGGAATTTATGATCCTGGCTCTTTTGGGCTGCCATAGTAAGACAGAGAGCCTCCCATTTAAGATTGATGGTGATTAGCAAATAAGACCAATTTTGATTTGTGTCTTGGAGAAAACCTCTCTTTCTTCTAATTTTCCTTGGGGTTGGCTTTTCTTAACATCTGAGACCAGGCTGATACTTTCCCAAGCCTATGTACCCATCATAACTTATAACCTCCTATATCAGGTTCAGAGACTCATGCTGTGGACATTGGGCAAAGCTTATTGCTCAATAAAACCTTAAACCAACAGAGTTGAGAGTAGAGCATTTCTCACTAATGTACAGCAAAACCTGGAAAGCGGGAACCTGTATAAGGTGGAAACCTGTCAGAGAAGGAAAACTCACTGGGTATTTATGAGCTGGGATTCTTAAAAAACAGCAATAGAAAAGTGGTGAACACCCTGTCAAAGGTGGAAAACTTATAAGACCCAGTACAACAAAGTGGTCCCATCAAATTCCAGCTCTTATAGGTTTCACTGTATAGGCCTTTCCAAACTCCAAATTATGGGAAAAATCAGATAAAAAATTGAGAAATGGAAAAAGGTATTATAATTCTCCTGGAAGAATTAAAGCCTAACAACCAACAAAGAGATTTTATTGGTCTGAAGGATTCCATGGAAGTTAAGCAGAAAACAAGTGCAGGAACTGCTGATTTGTGGGGTCAAATGTTAAGTTTGCCTTTTCTAGGGACAGGAACAGGCACACGTAGGAGAAAAGCCAGCCCAGCCTAAGCAGTCAGCACTGCTTGTAGCTGTTGCCATGCAATATATGAGCCTGTGTGAGAGATGTACCTACGTTTACTGAAAACAGTGAGTCATTGTTGCGAATAAAATTCATATTAATAGGTTTACACTAATTAATATGAATAACAATTTTATTTTTAGTTTTATATAAAAAATATATATATATATACTTTATATAAATCCTAAGAGTGATGTTCCACAAAATAAATAAGCAAATAAAAAACCACTGGAAACAAAATAACTTATTAAATTTTAAATTTTGATATGTGATTCTGTGTGGTGCTATTAACTTTGCTAGGAGGTCTGAACGGTTATTCAAATTAATTGAAACCAAACCCGTTGTCTTCAGGTTGATTCCAACTCATGGTAACTCCATGTGTTACAGAGTAAAACTGAGCTCCATAGGGTTTTCTTGCTTATAATCTTTTCAGAAGGAGACAACCAGGCCTTTATTCTGTGGCACTGCTGGATGGACTCAAATCACCATTCTTTCTGTTAGTTGTTGTTAGGTTCCATCAAGTTCATCTTGATTCATGGTGACTCCATGTGTTAAATGCAAATTCTTTGCACCACCCAAGAACCTATATGTTATTTGACTACTACCCAATTATGTTCACTGGTATTTTTCAGTGTTTGAGCATTCACTATAGGTTACAATTCTTTGTAAAAACAACAAATTCAATTATTTTGTCACTAATCAGTTATAGATACCTCTAATAGTTAGTAAGGAACTGCTGGTGGTGCAGTGGTTAAGCGCTTGGCTGCTAAACAAAAGGTCAGCTGTTTGAACCCATAAGCCTCTCTGCAGGAAGAAGTTGTGGCAGTCTGCTTCAATAAAGATTACAGCCTTGGAAACCCTATGGGGCAGTTCTATTCTGTGTTATATGGGCCCTATGAATCCCATGGTACCCCATGCATCTGTCAGTTCGTCATACTGTGCGTTCCCGTGATGCTGGAAACTATGCCACTGGTATTCAAATACCTGCAGGAGCACCCATGTCAGACAAGTTTCAACTGAGCTTCCAGACAAAACAGACTGGGAAGAAGGACCCGCCAGTCTACTTCTGAAAAGAATTAGTCAGTGAAAACCTAATGAATAGCAGCAGAATATTGTCTGATATAGTGCTGGAAGATGAGCCCTTCAGATTGGAAGGCACTCAAACTGCAACTGGGGAAGAGCTGCCTCCTCTAAGTAAAGTTGACCGTAATGACGTTGATGAAGTCAAGCTTTCAGGACTTCATTTGCTGAAGTGGCATGACTCAAAATGAGAAGAAACAGCTGCAAACCTCCATTAATGATTGGAACCTGAAATGTATGAAGTATAAATCAAGGAAAATTGGAAATCATCAAAAATGAAATGGAATGAATAAACATCAACATCTTAGGTATTAGTGAGCTGAAATGAACTGGTATGGGTCATTTTGAATTGGACAATCAGATGGTCTACTAGGCCAGGAACAATAACTTGAAGAGTAATGGTGTTACATTCATCAAAAAGAACACGTCAAGATCTCTCCTGAAGTACAATGCTGTAGTGATAGGAAATAGCCATATGCCTACAAGGAAGACCAGTTAATACGACTGTTATTCAAGTTTACCCACCAACCTCTAAGGCCAAAGATGAAGAAATTGAAGATTTTTACCCATTTTTCCAGTCTGAAATTGATTGAACATGCAATCAGGATGCACAGGTAATTATTGGTGATTGGAATGTAAAAGTTGGAAACAAAGAAGGATCGGTAGTTTGAAAATACAGACTTGTTGATAGAAACTATGCCAGAGAACACATGATTTAATTTTGAAAGACCAACAACTCCTTCATTGCAAATACCTTTTTTCACCAACGGTGACTATACACGTGAACCTCGTCAGACGGAATACACAGGAATCAAATTGACTACATCTATGGAAAGAGATGATAGAAAAGCTCAACATCACCAATCAGAACAAGGCCAGGGACAGATTACAGATCAGACCAGCAATTATTCACAAGCAAATTCAAGTTGAAACTGAAGAAAACTAGAATAAGTTCATGAGAACAAAAGTACAATCGAGTATATCACACCTAAATTTAGAGACCATCTCAAGAATAGATTTGACCCACTGAACACTAATGACTGAAGACCAGATGAGCTTGTGGAATGACATCAAGAACATCATACCTGAAGAAAGCAAGAGGTCAATAAAAAGACAGGAGAGAGAGAAAAGACCTAAATGGATGTCAGAAGAGCCTCTAAAACTTGCTCTTGAATGTCGAGTAGCTAAAACAAAAGGAAAAAATGATGAAGTAAATGAGCTGAACAGAAGATTTCAAAGGGGAGCAGGAGATGACAAAGTAAAGTATTATGATGACATGTGCAAAGAGCTGGAGATAGAAAACCAAAAGGGAAGAACATGCTCAGCATTTCTCAAGCTGAAAGAACTGAAGAAAAAAATTCAAACTTTGAGTTGCAATACTGAAGGATTCTACAGGGAAAATATTAAATGATGCAGGAAGCATTAAAGGAAAATGGAAAGAATACACATAGTCATTATACCAAAAAGAATTGGTCAATGTTAAACCATTTCAGGAGGTAACATATGATCATACCAATGGAACTGAAGGAAGAAGTCCAAGCTGCACTAAAGGCATTGGTGAAAACAAGACTCCAGGAATTGACAGAACACCAACTGAGAAGTTGCAACAAAGAGATGCAGTGTTGAAAATGCTCACTCATCTATACCAATAAATTTGGAAGATAGTTACCTGGCCAAGCAACTCGGAGAGATCCTTATTTATGCCTAGTTCTAAGAAAGATGATCCAACCAAATGTGGAAAATTATCAAACAATATCATTAATATCACATGCAAACAAAATTTTGCTGAAGATCATTCCAAAGCTGCTGTAGTAGTGTATTGAGAGGGGATTGCCAGAAAGTCAAGCCGGATTTAAAGAGGAATCAGAACCAGGGATATGATTGTTGATGTCAGATGGATCCTGGCTGAAAGCCTAGAATACCAGAAAGATGTTTTTCTGTGTTTTATTGATTATGCTAAGGCATTTGACTGTGTGAATCATAACATATTATGGATAATGTTGTAGAGAATGGGAATTCTGGAACATTTAATTGTGGTCATGAGGAATCTGTACATGGAACAAGAGGCAGTTGTTCGAGCAGAATAAGGGGATACTGCATGGTTTAAAGTCAGGAAAGGTGTGCTTCAGGGTTGTATCCATTCACCATACCTATTCAATCTGTATGCTGAGCAAACAATCCGAGAAGCTGGATTATACGAAGAAAAATGAGGCATCAGGATTGGATAAAGTCTCATTAACAACCTGTTTTATACAGATGACACAATCTTGCTTGCTAAAAGTAAAGAGGACTTATTGATGAAGATAAAAGACCACAGCCTTCAGTATGGATTATACCTCAACATAAAGAAACCAAAAATCCTCACAAATGGCCCCAAAAGCAACATCATGGTAAATGGAGAGGAGATTGAGGTTATCAAGGATTTCATCTGACTTGGATCCACAATCAACATCCATAGAAGCAGCAGTCCAGAAGTCAAAAGAAGCATTCCATTGGGCAAATCAGCCACAGAAATCTGTTTAATGTGTTGAAAAGCAAGGATGTAACTTTGAGGACTAAAGTGTGCCTGACCCAAGCCATGGTGTTTTCTATTGCTTCATAGGCATGCAAAAGCTGGACAATGACTAAGGAAGACTGAAGGAGAATTGACGCTTTTCAACCGTGGTGTTGGTGAGAAATATTGAATATACTATGGACTGCAAAAAGAATGAGCAAATCTGTCTTGGAAGAAGTACAACCAGAATGCTCCTTAGAAGCAAGGATGACGAGACTATGTCTCACATACTTCGAACATGTTGTCAGAAGAGATCAGTCCATGGAGAAGGACGCCATGTTTGGTAAAGTAGAGAGTCAGGGAAAAAAAGGAAGACCCTCTATGAGATGGATTGACTTGATAGCTGCAACAATGAGTTCAAGCATAACAATTGTGGGAATGGGGCAGGACCAGGCAGTGTTTTGCTCTGTTGTGCATAGGGTTGCTATGAGTCGGAACCGACTGGATAGCAACTAACAACAACAACAACAGTGAATCAGAATCAACTTGATACCAACTTTTTTTTTAAATAGTAAAAGATATGAAAATTGTTGGAAGTACTTTTAAGAAAGATAAAATAAATCTGTTAACTTGTTGTCAGATATGTTTTAAATCACAGCACTCACTGTAAAGCAGAACACTTTATAGGTGTCTTGAACATACTGATAGCAGGCAAAGGACAAAATTTTTGACAATATCCTTCGAGCCCAAGCCTGCTACCTCTAAGTAACGATGCACCATTTTACAGTATGTCGAAGAGCATTATTTAGGAAAAAAATAATATGAAACTTTCTCCAGTCGATGGATTATCTATCAAGACCATCTCAAAGACGAGACAATTCTTAAGAATCAAAGAATTCCGATTTCTTAGTGCAAAATCCCAAAGATTAAAATATTTTGGGACCTTGGGAACACTAACTGAAATCAAGCGTCCACTGCCCATGTTAAAACTATAACCAAACCCATCGCCATCGAGTGGTTTCTGACTCATAGGGATCCTATAGGACAGAGTAGAACTGCTCCATAATGTTTCCAAGGAGGGGCTAGTGGATTCGAACTGCTGGCCTTTTGGTTAGCAGCCAAACGCTTAACTACTGCACCACCAGGGCTCCCGGTACATGAAAAATCTCTGACTCCTGTATGCACAGAATGCTGACCGGATAGGCTTAGGTCACTGCCGTTATTTTTCCAATTTATTGGTTATTTAAAAAATCTTTTCTTCTGTCCTAGTATTTTAAGTTCATATATTTTCCTCTAAACTTAGCTTTTGTAAATCAAGCAAATTTTAATATGCAGTATTTTTATTGCTAAAAAAAAATTTTATTGCTACTTAGTTCAAATTATTTCCTGAATCCCACTGGGATTTTTTTTTCTTTAATCCCTGTATTTCTCAATTGTAAATAATATGGTGTATTTACTGTTACTGTTGAGACTTGATTAACAGCCAGGATATTCCTATTTTTTAAAACTGTGCCAAGTATAATTAAAGAGAACATACATTCTGATCTCTGGGGAGCAGTGTCCTATATATCTCAATTAGACATTTTTTGTTAATTGTCCTTAGTGAATTTTATGTAATTATTTTGTGTGATTATTAATGAGGAAACCCTTGTGGTGTAGTGGTTAAGTGCTAAGGCTGCTAACCAAAGGGTCAGCAGTTCGAATCTGCCAGGCACTCCTTGGAAACTCTATGGGGCAGTTCTACTCTGTCCTATAGGGTCCCTATGAGTCAGAATCGACTCGACAGCGCTGGGTTTGGGTTCGGTTTTTTGGCTTAATTATTAATGAAGTATGTTAAATTTTCCATTATAAATGTAGATTTATGTAGTTTTTTCTTTTGTTTTTGGTGTATTTTGTAGTACTTATTTTGAAGCGATGTTATTCGTTACATAAAAAACATAAATTTTAAATTTTCCTGATAATTTTGCTTTTGTATTTCTGTGAAGTGTTCTTTATGTCTCACAATGCTTTTTGCTTACAAATCTTTGTCAGGAAAAAAAAATTCGGTCACTTTATTTTGATCCAATTTTTAGTGGTGTAAAAATTTTCCTCCCCCTTTTTTTATTTTTTTTTTTACTTTGCCCTTTCTGTATTCCATATATATGTGTTTTTCTGTTAAGTATAATATAGTTAATATTTTAAATCCAAAGAGACAATATTTGTGGTTCATCTATGTGCATTTAATGTAACCACAGATATATTTTGGTATAAATCTACTGTGTTAAGTATTCACTTACTATACCTTTCTTACATTCTGTCATTTTCTCTCATTTGCTTAATTCCTTCCAATTAATTAAACACATTTAGTTATTTCTCCTCACACCTCAAGTTGTTAATGTTGTTAGGTGCCGTCGAGTCAATTCCAACTCACAGCAACCCTATGTACAATGAAGTGAAACACTTCCTTGGTCCTGCGCCATCCTCACAATCATTGTTATGCCCAAGTTCATTGTTGTGGCCACTATGTCAATTCATCCCGTTGAGGATCTTCTTCTTTTAGCTGACCCTCTACTTTACCAAGCATGATGTCTTTCTCCAGGGACTGATCCCTGCTGACAACACATCCAAACTATGTAAGATGTAGTCTCACCATCTTTGCTTCCAAGGAGCATTCTGGTTGCACTTCGTCCAAGACAGATTTGTTCTCAGTCCATGGTATACTCAATGTTCTTCACCAACATCACAATTCAAATGCATCGATTCTTCTTTATTCTTTCTTATTCATTGTCCAGCTTTTGCATGAATATGAGACGGTTCAAAATGCCATGGCTTAGGTCAGACGCACCTTAGTCCTCAAGATAACATTTTTGCTTTTTAACACTTTAAAGAGGTCTATGTGTCTTTTGATTTTCTGACTGTTGGTTCCATGTGTGTTGATTGTGGATCCAAGTCAAATGAAATCCTTGACAGCTTCAGTCTTTTCTCCATTTATCATGATGTTGCTCATTGGTCCAGTTGTGAAGATTTTTGGTTTCTTTATGTTGAGGTGTAATCCGTACTGAAAGCTGTGTTCTTTGATCTTCATCAGTAAGTGCTTCAAGTCCTCTTCAATTTCAGAAAGTAAGGTTGTGTCATCTGAATAACACACGTGGTAAATGAGTCTTCCTCCAATCCTGATGACCTGTTCTTCTTCATATAGCCCAGCTTTTGGGATTATTTGCTCAGCATAGAGATTGAATACATATGGTGAAAGAATACACCCCTGATACACACCTTTCCTGACTTTAAATCATGCGGTATCCCTTGTCTGTTCCAATGACTGTCTCTTGATGTATGTACAGGTTCCTCATGAGCAAACTTAAGTGTTCAGGAATTCCTGTTCTTCCTACTGGTGTCCATAATTTGTCATGATCCACACAGTGGAATGCCTTTGCATAGTCAATAAAACACAGGCAAACATCTTTCTGTTATTCTCTGTTTTCAGCCAGGATACATCTGACATCAGCAATGATATCCCTAGTTCCATGTCCTCTTCTGAATCTGGCTTGAATTTCTGGCAGTTCCCTGTCAATATATTGCTGCAGCCACTTCTGAATAATCTTCAGCAAAATTTTACTTTCTGTGATATTAATGATACTATTTGATAATTTCCACATTTGGTTGGATAACCTTTCTTGGGAAGAGGCAAAAATATGGATCTCTTCCAGTTGTTTGGCTAAGTAGCTGTCTTTGAAATTTCTTGGCATAGACAAGTGAGCATTTCCAGTACTATATCTGTTAGCTGAAACATCTCAATTAGTATTCTGTCAATTCCTGGAGCCTTGTTTTTCGCCAACACCTTCAGTGCAGCTTGGACTTCTTCCTTCAGTACCATCAGTTCCTAATCATATGATACCTCCTGAAATAGTTGAATGTTAACCAGTTCTTTTTGGTATAATGATTCTTTGTATTCTTTTCATCTTCTTTTGATGCTTCCTGTATCGTTTAATATTTTCCCAGTAGAATCCTTCAGTATTGCAACTCAAGTCTTGAACTTTTTCTTCAGTTCTTTCAGCTTGGGAAATGCCAAGTAAGTTCTTTCCTTTTGGTTTTCTATCTCCAGGTCTTTGCACATGTCATTATAATACTTTACTTTGTAATCTCGAGCCGCCCTTTGAAATCTTCTGTTCACCTCTTTACTTCATCATTTTTTCCTTTTGCTTTAGCTACTTGACATTCAAGAGCAAGTTTCAGAGTCTGTTCTGACATCCATTTAGGTCTCGTCTTTCTCTTCTGTCTTTTTAATGACCTCCTCCTTTCTTCATGTGTGAGGTCCTTGATATCATTCCACAACTTGTCTGGTCTTCGGTCATTAGTGTTCAGTGCATTAAATCTCTTCTTGAGATGGTCTCTAAATTCAGGTGGGATATACTCAAGGTCATATTTTGGCTATTGTGGATTTTTACTAATTTTCTTCAGTTTCAGCTTGAACTTGCATGTGAATAATTGGTGGTCTGTTTTGCAATTGGCCCCTGCCATTCCTCTGACTGGTGATATTGAGCTTTTCTATCATCTCTTTCCACAGATGTAGTTGATTTGATTCCTGTGTAGTTCATCTGACGAGGTCCACATGTATAGTTGCCCTTTATGTTGGTGAAAAAAGGTATTTGCAATGAAGGAGTCACTGGTCTTGCAAAATTCTATCATGCAATCTCCAGCATCAGTTCTATCACCAAGGCCCTATTTTCCAACTATGGATCCTTCTTATTTTTTTCCAACTTTTGCATTTCAATCACCAGTAATTATCAATGTATCCTGATTGCATGTTCAATCAATTCCAGAAAGCAGAAGTTGGTAAAAATCTCCAATTTCTTCCTCTCTGAGCTTAAGGGTTGTCTTAATTGGTCTTCCTTGTAGGTGTATGGATATTATCTTATCACTGACAGCATTGTACTTCAAGATAGATCCTGAAATGTCCTCTGTGATGATGAATGCAATGGCATATCTGTTCAAGTTGTCTTTCCCAGCATAGTAGACCATATGATTGTCTGATTCAAAATGGCCAATGCTAGTCCATTTCAGTTCTTTAATCCCTAGGATATTGATGTTTATGCATTCATTTTTTTTTTTTTTAATTTTTTATTGTGCTTTAAGTGAAAGCTTACGAATCAGGTCAATCTCTCATACAAATATTTATATACACCTTGCTATATACTCCTAGTTGCTCTCCCCCTAATGAGACAGCACACTCCTTCTCTCCACCCTGTATTCCCGTGTCAATTCATCCAGCCTCTGTCTCCCTCTGCCTTCTCATCTCACCTCCAGACAGGAGCTGCCCACATAGTCTCATATGTCTACTTGAGCCAAGAAGCTCACTCCTCACCAGTATCATTTTCTATCTTATAGTCCAGTCCAACCCCTATCTGAAGAGTTGGCTTTGGGAATGGTTCCAGTCTTGGGCTAGTAGAAGGTATGGTGATCATGACCTCTGAGGTCCTTCTAGTCTCAGTCAGACCATTAAGTCTTGTTTTTTATGAGAATTTGAGGTCTGCACCCTGCTGCTCTCCTGCTCCATCAGGGATTTTTGTTGCGTTCCCTGTCAGGGCAGTCATCGGTTATAGCTGGGCACCATCTAGTTCTTCTGGTCTCAGGCTGATGTAGTCTCTGATTTATGTGGCCCTTTCTGTCTCCTGGGTTCATAATTACCTTGTGTCTTTGGTGGTCTTCATTCTCCTTTACTCCAGGTGAGTTGAGACTAATTGATGCATCTTAGATGGCCTCTTGGTAGCAGGATGCAGAATGTTTTCCTAATAGATTCTATTATGCCATTTGACCTAGATGTCCTCTGAAACCATGGTCCCCAAACCCCTGCCCCTTCTGCTCTGGACTTTAAAGCGTTTGCTTTATTCAGGAAACTTCTTTGCTTTTTGTTTCCATTTCATTTTTGATGATTTCCTATTTTCCTAGATTCATACTTCATATGTTCTGTGTTCTGATTATTAATGGATGTTTGCAGCTGTTTCTTCTCATTTTGAGTACTGCTACACCAGCAAATGAAGGTCCCGAAAGCATGACTCCATCCATGTCATTAAGGTCAACTCTACTTTGAGGAAACAGCTCCTCCTCAGTCGTATTTTCAGTGCCTTCCAATCTGGGGCTTGTCTTCTGGCACTATATCAGACAATGTTCTGCTGCTATTCATAAGATTTTCACTAGACAATTCTTTTCAGAAGCAGACTCTGGGTCCTTCTTCCTAGTCTGGAAGCTCAGCTGAAACTTGTCTGCCATGGGTGACCCTGCAGGTCTTTGAGTACCGATGGCATAGCTCCCAGCATCACAGCAATATGCAAGCCCCCACTGTACTTCCAAACTGACAGACACATGGTGGTAAGTTGTTAATAATACATTTTTTATTATCCTTTTTATGGTTCTCCTAAAAATTAAACCTGCATCCTTGACTTATCAAAACATAATGTAAATCAATTTCTTTGCTTCTTCATTGATAATGTATGGGTCTTAGAACAGTTTAAATCAATTTATGTAACTCTTATATACTTTGGGGTATGTCTTCTGATTTTCTGTATACAATTAAACTTCACAAGACACTTTTGCTGTTGCTTATAAATCATTTAAATTTAATTCCATACTTGCTCTTTTTGTTACCTTTTGATCTTTTCTGCTTCACCCATGTTCCTTTTGGGATTGATATCACAGTTCCTGAAGAACATCTTTAAGCATTTATGTCAGTTTAAGTCTCTTGGTAGCTACTTCTCTGTTTTTATCTTAAAATTATGCTATATGACCTTCATTTTTTTCAGGATCTTTTCACTGAATGTGGATTTCTAGGCTTCAGTTTTTATATTTTTTTTTTTCCAGCACTTTAAAGTTATCATTACATTGTCTCTTTGCTTCTCTTGTTTTTGATGAAAAACCAGGTATTAATATTATTATTGCTTCTTTGGAGTAGTGTATCATATTTCTCAGGTAGTTCTTAAGATTTTCACCTTGGCTTTGATTTTAGGAGTTTTACAATGCTGTGCCCTATGGTTGGTTTGTTTGTATTTATCCTGCTAGAGGTTAATAGGCTCGATAACTCTCTTCAGTCCTAGAAGTTATTAAACATATTAACTCACGTACTGATTCTGGCCCCCTCTTTCATTCCTTGTGGGATTCTTAATATATGTCCTGTTGTTGTTAGTTGCTGTAGACGTAATTCCACCTCATGGTGACCCCCTGGATGTAGAATAGAACTACTCCACAGGGTTGTCAAGGCAGTGACCTTTTGGAAACAGATACCAGACCTTACTTCCAAGGTGCCTCTGGCTGGGTTTGAGCCACTGGCCTTTCAGTTAGTAGGCCAATGCTTAACTATTTGTACCACATATATATGTGTGTGTGTATTTACATATATATTTTATGCAACCCTGGTGTCGCAGTGGTTAAGAGTTTGCTAACTAAAAAGTCGGCAGTTTGAATACATATATATATGTAATATATGTAATATTTCCTACGTCTCTTAAACTGTGTTCTGACTTTTCTTTTCTTTTTCTCTCTGTGCTTCATTCTCAGGATTTTCTTCTGGTCTTCTAATACATATTTCAAAGCAGCTGTTATCTCTTTAGCTGTATCTAATCTTCTGCTAAAACTATCCATGAACTACCACAGTCTCCTGATTATGCTCCTTCTTCACTGAACTGTCCTTTCCATTCTCTTCTGATGCTTTACACTCATTTACCAAAATTTTAAGTGTTGGAGTTCCTCAGTTCTTGGCCTTAGTCTCTCTGTTCCCTTATTCTTTTGGCATTGATTATTACAGTCTCATAAATTCAAAGAGCATTTTTATTCTTACCCCTTATTTATTGTATTAGTGAGGGTCCTTCAGAGAAACAGAATCAAGAGATTATATATGTAGAGAAAAATATTTATCTTAAAGAATTGGGTGATATGATTTTGGGGCCTGGCAAATCCAAAATCTGTAGGTCAGTGAGCAGGCCACATACTCAATCAGTCTTGAGTCTGAAATCTTTAGGGCAGGCAGCAGACCAGAAACCCAGACATGATTTCTCCATTACAGTCATGAAGCAGGATTTTTTTCTTTCTCAGGAAACCTTGTTTTTTTTTTTTTTTTTTTACTCTTAAGGGCTTTAACTGATTGGATGAGGCCCACTCACATTATTGAGGATAATCCCCTTGATTTAGAGACAAATGATTTTAAAAGTTAATCACATCTTCAAAATACCTTCACATTTACATCTTGACCAAACAAAACGTAGCCTAGCTATGCTGACACATGGATTAATGCATCACATTTTTATTTCCCCTCCATATTCTCTTCTGAGCTGTTTATGTATTAAAATATCCAATTTCTTCAGGAATCTGGCCCCATAAATTATCTTCTTTCACTCCTGTTTATTCATGATTTGTGTTTCTGGCGCCACTTTCCTCTCCTAACTTAAAAATGCTTATATTTTAAGAAAGCCCTTTGTCAACCTCGTGTTCCATTTCATCTAGCACTATTCCCCTCTCTCTCCTCTTTCATGAGAAGCTTGTTAATGAAGAGTTTCTTACTCATTGTCCACATTTTTGCATTTCTTCTTCATTTCTCCTTGATCTCCTGCAGTCTAGCGTCTGTTCCTACTAGTTTAGGCAAAGTGGTCTAGTACCCTATTACGTCATCGTTACTAAATCGAAAGGCAAATTTTAATTCTTCTATACTGTTCCTAGCTTTTGTCAATTTAGACTTTGTCAGCTTTCCTCATTTAAGCCCTTTTCCTCATTTGGCTTCCTCGACAACACCATTTGACCACTATTTCTTCTTGGGCCACTATTTTTTAGCCTCCTTCATGGGTTTTTCTTTCTCTATCTGTGCTTAAATCAGGTTTCCCTTGAGAATATGTTAGACACTGGTATGTGTGTATGTTTGTGTGTATTTTAATAAACCCATTGCCATCCAGTAAATTCTGACTCATAACAACCCTATAGGAGAGAGTAGAACTGTCCCATATGGCTTTGAAGGCTGTAAATCTTTATGGAAGCAAACTGTCAACTGCCACAGCTTTCTTCTGCAGAGCTGCTGGTGGGTTCAAACTATCAACCTTTCAGTTAGCAGCCGAGCACTTAAACACAGTGCCACCAAGTGTGTGTTTTAATAGTGCCTTTTAAATTCTCTTAAACTAGTTTTATCAAACTGTATCAAATCTACTTGATGATTTGCCAATCTGTTCTAGTAGACGATACATACCAGTCTTTAGGAAAGATAATACAACCTATTGAATTTGAATACACCCAATATTGGGAAAACTATGGAGTTATAAAAATATTTCTTTAAGGAATGAATTAAGGTATTGGTCCAATTAAAATTTTGACACATAGCCATTACCTATAGGCAGTGCTTCTGTATCTAAAATTAATTTTTTCCCTCTTCTTCCTTTTTGAATTATTTTATTATCCTTTAGGCCCCAGGGTTCCTATTGCTATTTGATAACCACATCTACTGCCAAATCAGTTCAACAACTATTTTTCAATTCAGAACGGTACACATGGTTCTATGAAGAAATGAATCCCTGACAGTCAGAAGCTTAAAATCTATTCAGGGGTTCAGAAATTCCCAAATTTAGGTTCAACCTGTAAGATTTATACAATTGCTTTAAAATAGCAATAGAAGAGAAACTGTAATATTTTATATTGGTACTTTTAACTAGAATTTTAATGTAAAGCAAATATATAATTTTTAATTTTCTAGAAACCACATTAAAAAGGTAAATGGAAACAAGTAAAGTTAGTTTTATTAATAGTTTTTATTTAACAAAATATATACCAAAGATTATTACTTCAACAATATAAAAATTATTTGGGTATATTTTACACTGTATTTTTGTTTCTGAATCTTCAGAATCTGGTGTTTATATTATACTTACAACATATCTCATTTCAGACACTAGATTTTTGTGCGTGTGTGTTTTAAGTGGAAGTTTACAGTTCAAGTTAGCTTCTCCTACAAAAATTTTTATACACATTGTTGTGTGACCCTAGTTGGTCTCTGTATAATGTGACAACACACTCATCCTTTCCAACCCGAACTTCACACGTCCGTTCAACCAGCTCCTGTCCCTTTTTGCCTTCTCATCTCGTCTCCAGACAGGAGCTGCCCATTTAGTCTCAAGAATCTTTTCATGAGTATCATTTTTTGTCTTACAGTCCAGTCTAATCTTTGTCTGAAGAGTTGACTTTGGGAAAGATTTCAGTTCTGGGCTAACAGAGAGTCCGGAGTCCATGTTTTCTGGAGTTCCTCCAGTCTCAGTCAGATCATTAAGTCTGGTCTTTTAATTAGAATTTGAGTTCTGCACCCCACTTTTCTCCTGATCCATCAGGGACTCTCTGTTGTGTTCCCTGCCAGGGCAGTCATTGGTGGTAGCCAGGCACCATCTAGTTCTTCTGGTCTCAGGCTGATGTAGTCTCTGGTTTATGTGGCCCTTTCTGTCTCTTGGGCTTATATTTTCCTTGTGTCAGACACTGGATTTTTATTGGAAATACTAGACCTATATGTAGATTTGAAGAAATTTACAGAAGAAAAACTAGGTTCATACACCAAAGTTCTATACTAATATAATTAAATTGTTCTCCAAAAACTGAATCAAGTACCAAGAAATAATTTTTTTCCTAGTAACTGAATCCTATCAACAGGCTAATTTTTTTTTTTTTTTTAGAATTTATTCAACCTTGAGATAAAAGCATTTCAATTTCAAAAGTGTATGTGTTAAAGTGAAAAATTCTCTAATTTTTGTGTCAGCTGTGTATTGTTATCATTGAATTTAAAGTGATATCACTTAACTGAAAAACAGTTCTAGCTATATCAATATCAACAAAGTCTTCTTCCAATTTTACTTGTTGCTTTTGAAAACTAATTATATGGCTGTGGTTTGCAATTAAAATATTTTACTTATTGGTTCATGTTAGGAAAATGTGTAGGATCATTATTATTGATCTTCATTATATACAGTTTCAATTTCAACAGTGTTTCTTATATGTACAAGTCAATCTGTCTAGCTAGGCCACAAACTTTTCATTGGTGCTTCAAATTTAGTTCATTTATATGCACTGTGATATTAGTGAGGAAACATGAATCACACTGCCATTTTTTGTCTTTGAATATCAAATATTTGGCAAGTATTTTTTTTATTGTGCTTTAAGTGAAAGTTTACAAATCAAGTCTATCTCACATACAAAAACTTATATACACCTTGCTATGTACTCCTAGTTGCTCTCCCCTTAATGAGACAGCACACTCCTCCTCTCCACCCAGTATTCCCTGTGTCCATTCAGCCAGCTCCTGTCCCCCTCTTCTCACCTCCAGACAGGAGCTGCCCACATAGGCTCATGTGTCTACTTGAGCCAAGAAACTCATTTCTCACCAGTATCATTTGCTATCTTATTATCTAGTCCAATATCTTTCCTGAAGAGTTGGCTTTCAGAATGGTTCCAGTCTTGGGCTAACAGAAAGTCTGGGGACCATGACCTCCAGGGTCCTTCTAGCCTCAGTCAGACCATTAAGTCTGGTCTTTTTACAAGAATTTGAGGTCTGTGTACCACTGTTCTCCTGCTCCACTGGGGATTCTCTGTTTTGTTCCCTGTCAGGGCAGTCATCAGTTGTAGCTGGGCACCATCTAGTGCTTCTCATCTTAGGCTGATGTAGTCTCTGGTTTATGTGGCCCTTTCTGTTTCTTGGGTTTATAATTACCCTGTGTCTTTGGTGTTCTTTATTCTCCTTTGTTCCAGGTGATGCATCTTAGATGGCCACTTGCTAGCATTTAAGACCCCAGACGCTACTCACCAAAGTGGAATGCAGAATGTTTTCTGAATATGTTTTGTTATGCCAATTGACCTAGATGTCCCCTGAAACCATGGTCCCCAGACTCTTGCCCCTGCTACTCTGGCCTTTGAAGTTTTCTGTTGTATTCAGGAAACTTCTTTGCTCTTGATTTAGTCCAGTTGTCCTGACCTCTCCTGTATTGTATGTTGTCTTTCCTTTAACCTAAAATAGTTCTTCTCTACTATCTAATTAGTGTATATCCCTCTCCCTCCCTCCCTATCCTGTAACCATCAAAGAATATTTTCTTCTGTGTTTTAACTATTTCTTGAGTTTTTATAATAGTGGTCTCATACAATATTTGTCTTTTGCCACTGAGTAATTTCACTCAGCATAATGCCTTCTAGATTCTTCCATGTTATGAGTTGTTTCATGGATTCATCGTTGTTTTTTATTGTTCCATAGTATTCCATTGTATGAATACACCATAATTTATTTATCCATTCATCTTTTGATGGGCACCTTGGTTGCTTCCATTGGCAAGTATTTTTGTTTCATAAAAATCTTGAATTTGAGATAACAATATAATAAGTTTTTGTAAAATTTGCACAATTCAACCAGTGAATATTGGCAAATGACACAGTATCATTAAATTCATTGTCTATCCTTTTGGGATCCTTTCTTTCAATGTTTCTAAAAACAGGTAATTTTTTATAGCATTTACATGTACATAAGAACAGTTTTAACAACGATATCCCTGGAACTTTTGATAGTGTTTCTTCAAGAAACTGAGCACAAATATGTAACATATTAGTAAACAAGGGAAACATCAGCTCCTGTTTTAATTTTTTAATAAATCTAGATGTTTGATCTCGTTTAGCTAGAGCACAATATGATATAAGAGAAAGCAATATTTTTTATTCAATTCTAGCAGTAAGTATACTAGATGTGAATGATTAAAAGCATATGCATATGCCAGTTTGTCCTATTGTGGGGGCTTACATGTTGCTGTGATGCTGGAGGCTATGCCACTGGTATTCAAATACCAGCAGGGTCATTCATGCTGGACAGGTTTCAGCTGAGCATTCAAACTTGGACAGACTAGGAAGAAGGACCTGGAGATCTACTTCTGAAAAAAATCAGACAGTGAAAACCTTAGGAATAGCAGCAGAACATTGTTTGATGTAGTGCCAGAAAATGAGCCCCCCAGATTGGAAGACATTCAAAAGACAACTGGAGAAGAGCTGCCTCCTCAAAGTAGAGTCAACCTCAATGACATGGATGGACTTAAACTTTTGGGACCTTCATCTGCTGATGTGACATGACTCAAAACGGAAAGAAACAGCTCCAAACATCCATTAATAATCAGAAAGTGGAATGTACGAAGTATGAATAAGGAAAATTGGAACTGGTAAAAAATGAAATGGAATACATAGCATCAATAACCTGGGCTTTAGTGAGCTGAAATGGGCTAGTATTGGCCATTTTGTATCAGATAATCATATGATCTACTGTGCTGGGAATGACAACCTGAAGAGAAATGGCATTGCATTCATTGTCAAAAAGAACACGTTAAGACCTTGAGTTACAATAGTGAAGGATTCTATGGGTAAAATACTGAACGACGCAGGTAGCATCAAAAGAAGATGGAAGGAATACACAGAGTCACTGTACCAAAAAGAATTGGTAGACCTTCAGTCATTTCAGGATGTTGCATATGATCAAGAACCGATGGTGCTGAGGAAGAAGTCCAAGCTACACGTGAAGGCATAGGCAAAAAACAAGACTCCAGGAATTGACAGAATACCAACTGAGATGTTTCAACAAAAGATGCAGCGCTGGAAGTACTCACTCGTCTAAGCCAAGAAATTTGGAAGACAGCTACCTGGCCAGCTGGCTGGAAGAGATCCATATTTATGACTATTCCCAAGAAAGGTGTTCCAACCCAATGTGGAAATTATTGAACAATATCATTAACAGCAAACACAAGTAAAATTCTGCTGAAGATCATTCAAAAGTGGTTGCAGCAGTACATTGAAAGGGAACTGCCAGATATTCAAGCCAGATTCAGAAGAGGATGTGAAATGAGGTACATCATCACTGATGTCAGATGGATCTTGGCTGACAGCAGAGAGTACCAGAAAGATGTTTACCTGAGTTTTACTGACTATGCAAAGGCATTCAACTGTGTGGATCATAACAAATTACGGATAACATTGCAAAGAATGGAAATTCCAGAACACTTAATTTTGCTCATGAGAAACCTGTACATAGATCAAGAGGCAGTCGTTAGGACAGAACAAGGGGATACTGAATGGTTTAAAGTCAGGAAAGCTGTGCTTCAGGGTTGTATACCTTCACTATACTTATTTAATTCATATACTGAGCTAGTAATCTGAGAATGTGGATTATATGAAAAAGAACAGGGCATCAGGATTGGAGACAGACTCATTAATAACCTGCAATATGACACAACCTTACTTGCGAAAGAGGACTTAAAGCACCTACTGATGAAGATCAAAGACCACTGCCTTCAGTATGAATTATACCTCAACATAAAGATAACGAAAGTCCTCACAGTTGGAACGATAAGCAACATCATGATAAATGAAGAAAAGATTGAAGTTGTCAAGAATTTCATTTTACTTGGATCCGCAGTTAACACTCATGGAAGTATCAGTCAGAAAATCAAAAGACTCATTCCATTGGACAAATCTGCTACAAAAGACCTCTTTAAAGTGTTAAAAAGCAAAGATGTCACTTTAAGGTCTAAGGTGAGCCTGACCCAAGTTATGGTGTTTTCAGTGTCTTCATATGCATGTGAAAGGTGGGCAATGAATAAGGAAGACCGAAGAAGAATTGACTCCTTTGACTTATGGTCCTGGTGAAGAATATTGAATATACCATGGACTGCCCAAAGAAGCAATAAATCTGTCTTGGAAGAAGTACAGCCAGATTACTCCTTAGAAGCAAGGATGGCAGACTTCGTCTTACATACTTTGGATATGTTATCAGGAGGGACCAGTCCCTGGAGAAGGATATCATGCTTGTAAAGCAGAGGGTCAGTGAAAAAGAGTAATACCTTCAATGAGATGGATTGACACAGTGGCTGCAACAATGCACTCAAGCCTAACAATGATTATGAGGACTGTGCAGGATGGGGCACTGTTTTGCTCTGTTGCACATTATCAGTCAAAACTGAGTCAATGACACGTAACAACAACAACGAGTTTAAATTTCATGTAACAAAATTTCTTTTCTTTATAAATTTGGAAGTCCTTTTTTCTTTTGAGACAAAGTATTAATCACCAGGTGCCTTTTATACCTACTCTTTGCTTATCAATTATCTCGTTACTCAACATTTCAAATTTACAACAATAGTACAAAATCTGCTATCTATTTTGTGCATTAATAAGGTACATTCGACAGTAATGAACACTGAGGTGCGAGGCAAGAGTAATGCTGGCTGTGTTGGTTAAGGTTATTTGTCAACTTGGTTGGGCCATGATTCTCAATGTTTTGACAGTTATGTAATGATGTAATTTGGCAGTTATTTAATGGTATAAATTGGCAGTAATGCAATGACGCAATTTGGCAGTTATATAATGATGTAATTTGTTAATTATGTAATGATGTAGTCATTCTCCATTTTATGATCTGATGCGATCATCCTCCCTTTCCACACAACACCAATATTCCCATAATAACCTGTTCCATGGAACGTAGCCATGTTGATACATGAGGAGTGGATGCATTGTGTAATTCACCAAAATCTAAAATAATGCAAAATTTAAAAAATTTTAATCAAGGGATCTTTGATAGTGTTTAAAAGGTCTTGTATTATATGTGGCAGATTAATTAAATACATTTCACCATTTCATTATTGGTAAAATGTATTTTTAGTCTTTTTCTCATAATTTACTAACAATTTTTTTAGCTGAAATCATCATTCATTTTACCATCTCTGTATATAAAATTATTTTCTGTTGTTCTACATGAGTCCAAGACCATAGATGGTCAAAGTTACAAACTCCAGTTTCATTAATGGCTATTTTTTAAAAATTGGTGGGGCATTTAATTCCAAATTCAAGCAATTCATTGTGTTCTTTTTTTTTTTTAACTTTCGAGAGGAATTATCAAATTTACTACATATTTGCTAAAAAAACTTCTCTTAATTTTGCCCACTTTATTATTTTCAAAATATTTTTTACACAAAGGACAGATTTTTCATCTTACTCTGCCACAACAAACAGTAATTACCATCCATCTTAAAATTTTTGACATATCTTCTCACAATTTTTTTTTCTCTATTATGTTGGTCATAGTACTAGCTTCTGAATTTCCACTTATTCTGCTTCACTAAATGCTTTCGTTTTAGATTTCAAAACTTTTCCATGCTTATACTTTTTAAATAAAAAAATAATTAAGCTAACAAAAATATTTCAATTTAATTACCCGTACAGTTTACCTAGGTGTCACTAACTGAAATTGCCTGCAAAAATATTCATGTAAACACGTGATGCTGCATTGGTGCAGAGAAGGAAAAAAAAATCAAGACGAACCAGTTCATTGTCAATGACTAGATCAGTAATACCTTTATGTGTAATGCTAGCAATGACTTAAGCACCTGACACATGCTACAATTGGACAACATCTTACGCAATTCAGCACTTAAAGTGAAATTCGGTCTTACCTAAAAATTAAAGTTATGTTTAAAGGAAATATATTTTATAGTTTTTTATTTTTAAATTTATATTTAATTTAGTTATAGCTACATAAAATTTAAACATCAGTTCCTCAGTTTTAAAACTCATATTTCAAGTGTCTAATAACCACGTGACTACAGTGCCGAAACCCAGACTAGTGATTACTATATTGGGCCCTACAGCTCTATATATTAAGTTGTAAATGAAAATTAGATGTAGGAAACTTCTCTAGAGATTTACGTGAGGAGATTTTCAATAATTATACCAGTAACAGCACCAGTTTTCATGGAGCTGAACCTGAATCACGACGACCCCATGTTTGTCAGAGTAGAAGAGTGTTCCAGGGAGTTTTCAATGTCTGATTTTTGCAAGTAGATTGCCAGCCTTTCTTCTGAGGTGTTTCTGGGTGGACTCAAACCTCCAGCCTTTCAGTTGCCATCCAAACTGGTAACTATTTCTACTGCCCAGGGACTCCTCAATAATTGTAACACTGCAATTATTATAACACCACATCATTTGAATTCAACCATTTAAATAAAAATTAAATAACTGGGGCCACACACAGCAGAGTTGTTGCTGGAGAAGTGTAATTTTTTTTTAATCCAATTATTACAAGGAGACCTTAAATTGTGAACTACTTACCTCGTTTACCTTAACCAGTAATTTGTTCATTGACTTAGAAAACTCGGTAGCCAGCATCTCTCTGAAACAGACTCATTAAGTGTTTGCAAGAGACTGATGTATTAACTGGAACATTTATGTATTTATCTGTTGTATTTTTTATTATTACATATAACTGTCGATTGGGTGAAAATACTGATCTTAAAATGTTTCTGAGTTTTTTAGTGCTTGTATAACAGAAATACCACAAGTCAGTGGCTTCAATGGACAGAAATTCACTTTCTCACACTTCAGGAGGCTAGAGGTCCAAAATCAAGGTGCCGGCTCCAGGGGAAGGTTTTCTTTCTCCGTAGGCTCTGAGGGAAGGTTCTTGTTTCTTTTCAGCTTCTGTTCCTCAGTTCCTTGGAGATCTTCATATGGCCTGGCATCTAGCTTCCCCCGTCCCTGGTTGCTCCTCTCTATGTCTAATCTGCTTTTTTTGCGTCTTAAAAGTGATTGGCTTAAAACACACCCTACGCTGATGTGTCCTCACTAACCTAACAAAGAAAATCCATTCCCAAATGTGATTATATCCACAGGTATAGGTGTTAAGATTTACAACACGTGTTTATGGGGGACAAAATTCAAGCCATAACAGTGTTGGTCATGGATTGAATTGTGTTCTCCAAAAAAATCTGTGTATCCATTTGGCTGGGCCATGATTCCCAGTATTGTGTGGTCTTCCTCCATTTTGCGATTGTAATTTTATATTGAAGAGGATTAAGGTGGGATTGTAACACCCTTCCTAAGGTCACAGCCCTCATCCAGTGTAAAGGGAGTTTCCCTGGGGTGTGGCCTGCACCACCTTTTATCTTAAAAGAGATAAAAGGAAAGGGAAGCAAGCAGAGAGTTGGGGACCTCATACCACCAAGAAAGCAGCACCGGGAGCAGAGTGTGTCCTTTGGACACGGGGTCCCTGCACAGAGAAGCTCCTAGTCTGGGGGGAGATTGGCAAAAAGGCCAACAGAGAAAGAAAGCCTTCCCTTGGAACTGACACCCTGAATTTGGATTTTTAGCCTTTACTGTGAGGAAATGAACTTTTCTTTGTTAAAGCCATCCACTTGTGGTATTTCTGTTAAAGCAGCACTAGATAACCAAGACAGTGTGGAAACCTAATTCATAATAAAAATATTATTTGACAAGAATACCATCAGAAACAGTTAAATTAATCAACTTACTGTCTTATGAATCTATTTCATTTTGGATTGATCTAATCAATAAAACTGAAACACTGAAAATGCCCACATCGTCACGTATGTCTCTGCTACTTTGGGAGCCTTACCATTAGTGTTGGTATCTCTAATCTTTGTTCTCTCCATCAGCTTTGACTTTCTCTCTTCACGTAAGGCTTGGCTGGGCACTTTCAACTTTTGCTTTCTTTACTCTCATTGTATGAGCCAAAGTTCATTAACTTGCTCCTCTCAACACCGCTTCCCACTGCCATGCTTTCACTAGCTCTGTACATTTAATAAGGATATTATCAATTCTCACAGTTCTGGGAGCTATTGAGTTTCCTTGAGATGACCTTGCTTAGATATTAATATATTATTTGTATAGTTTAATTCTTAGAGGATATTCTTATGTTCACCTTTGCAACTTCTTGAGGGAAGCCTCTGCATAATTCTCCAAGTACTGACGAGAGGCCTAAAAAAAGATACAAACTCAGGAAATTTAACTTTTCTCTGCAAGTGCTGAGTCTAGAGAATGAATGTATGGAAGTATTAGTGGGTGTCAGCTGACCCAACCCATTGTCTTTTCTTTCATATACACCTCCTTTATCTATGAAATATTTTTAAATCATGAGCTTCCAGAATAATTTATTCCCATGATTTTGGCTTCAGAACATGGACAGAAAAAAAGAGTTGGAAATTTTTTTCCAGGAGTTTCATACAGTTTTGAAAAAAAAAAAACAGAATTTGTTCCAAAGTGGTTTTTGTTCTATTTTATTGTTTGTCTTCATTTTGAATATTTAATGAGCATTATTTACGGTGGAAGCATAAGTTTGATGAAAAATTAGTCTTTAGGAGGAATTCAGCATGTGAGATTTTCATTCACGGCACTCACAATCTTTTAATAAGTAAAAGTGCTTCAAGACAGGGTTATTTTTAATCTGCTTTACCATTCCTTTATACCCAGTATCATTAATAATTGATTATCACACTTCAAAAATAGGGTATTTTTTAAATCCCCAAAAATATATATTATGGTGTTTTATTTCAGTAAATGATTAGATTCATCACATATTGGGCTACGAAAAAATATTGGAATATTATGATATTCTTATATAATGTTACCCCCAAAAAATTATTTTACCAAGGTTTGACATTTTGACTGCCTGGCCTATCAATTTTGAGATAGTTTTCTATAACGTCAGTGTTTTGTTTCTGAGTTATTTTACTGCAGCAGGCAGGACATCTAACTGAATACATTGCTTCGGTGAAAACAGCCTGGACTTTAATTCTGCAACAGTCCTGTTACATTACCATCTTTCAGGAGGCCTGTCACTAAACGATGGCAGTGGGAAAGAGGAGCAGGAAAGGAACATTGATGAGGGCAGTTGCATTCGGGTGATTTCCCTAGAGAAGACAAACACCAATCCACTGAAGGACTTTGGCTGCCAGCAGGTAAAATCAGGACATTGCCTTTATTTCCAGCACATTAGGAATGTTTCAATTCTGCCTTGCTCAGCTTGATGGCGAAGGCACTGACAGACCCTGACCTTTCATCTGTAGAAGGGAATCTGAAAGTTATTTTAGGACTAGCTAGCAACAATTTTAAAAATCTTACAATTTCTCAGAATTAAACACATATCCTCCTCCTTTAGGAAATTTGGTTATCTATTTTTTTCTGTTATAATTTTAGGGGAAAAAAGTGTTAGGACATTTAATTAGTTTTTTTTTTTTTTTTTTCCTGCATCCATAACGTGGCGATGATTACCCTTCCTTCAGAAGAAATCTTTTTCCTGTCTCTCTGGAGTTCATTGCTGCATATCACATCAACAATGAAATATATAAACCTCAGGATACAAGCTGATTTTTGTTGAACTGTGCATATTAGCTACTCAGGATCATTACTCCCCATCTGGCTCCTTGTTGTACTATTCACCCCGGAGTGTCCTCTCCATTCCAACTGAAATTCTTCCCTGCATCCGTCATGCATTTTCACACCTTCATGACCCCACTGTGCTGCTCCTCTGCCTAGAACATTCTTACTCATCTTTGACTGTCCTTCTATCAAAAAAAACAAACCTTTTACTGTTAATTCTGACTCATAGCCACACTACAGCACAGAGTAGGCCTGCCCCATAGGATTTCCAAGGCTTTAGTCTTTACTGAAGGGGACTGCCACATCCCCTCGCTCCCCATGGAGCAGCTGGTGGGTTCAAACCACTGACCTTCAAGAACTTAATTAACCATTGCACCACCAGGGACGCTATACCAAACTTCAATTTCTCCAGGAACCCTTAAAACACCAATCTGATAAGGTTAGATGTCTCTTCTTTGTGCTTAGTATATTTGGTTATGTTAGTACCTTTTACTTTAAGTGAAAGACTAATTGTTTATTGCACATAAAGCAAGGATGTCTTAATTGTCTTTTTATCTCCAGTGCCTAGGACACTTGCTGAAATGCAATAAGTTTTTTAATCATTTAAAGAAACGCAGTAATGGTCTTTTGCTGTTTAGTGCTTTAAAAAGAGGATAATATGTGTAAGTTTTTCTCCTTAAAGTAGGCCTCATTTCACAATGATCTTAATGCTGATGTTTTTCCCACACAAAACATTCATTGCAGAAAAGGCCTACTTATTTTTATTTCTCTTTAAATAATGTGCTGTCAAATTTTTAGAGACATTTACCCCTGGAAACCCTGGTGGCATAGTGGTTAAGTGCTGTGACTGCTAACTAAGAGGTTGGCAATTCAAATCCATCAGGCGCTCCTTGGAAACTCTATGGGGCAGTTCTACCCCGTCCTATAGGGTCGCTATGAGTCAGAATCGACTCAATGGCAACGGGTTTGTCTTTTTTGGTTTTTTACCGTGCCACTATTTAAATACCCAACTGTATAAAATGCTTTAAACACGTGTAAAGCTGTATGTTATTTATTCATGGATCATACCTCCTTTTTACTGCCTCTTACTCCCTTTATCTCCTCTCTTCTATGTTGTCAAGCACATAGACTGAAATCTCCTGGACCTCTCACCAAATCAGCTGCATTTGCAAAAACTCAAGCCTTGTTAAGCCCAAAATGCTAACTCTGTGTTTGACTCAGGCAGCTAAGTGTGGCTAGAAAAAAGCATTTAACATTTTTATTTTTCCTTTCTTCTTGAATCTCTAATATCTCCTCTTTTGTCTTTCCCCTCAGTTGATGATTTTGCTTCTTATTTCACTGAGGAAAGAGGAGTGATCAGGAAAATGCCTATATAAGTCCCCATCATTACGGTACCCACGTTTTTCATGTGTGCTCAGATACTCTGGGAAACCCTGGTGGCCTAGTGGTTAAATGCTACAGCTGCCAACCAAGAGGTCGGTAGTTCAAATCACCAGGCACTCTTTGGAAATTCTTTGGGGCAGTTCTACTCTGTCCTATGGGGTGGCTATGAGTTGGAATTGAATCGACGGCAGTGGGTTTGGTTTGTTTTTTTCTGGTTCAGGTACTCTGCCTTCCCTCCTGTCACTTCTCTCAGTGTAAGATTCTTATCTGAGCCAACTGATCCAATTGTTGGATAGATCCATCACTTGTTCCCTAAGCTTATTCTCCTACTCCTGTTGTTTTTTCTCCTCTTGCCTTACCTCTGCATGCTGAATTATTTACCATAAGCATGGAAACATGCTATCTCTCCTCTCTTAGAATAAATAAATAGATATTTATCCTCTCTTAGAATAAATAAATAGATATTTATCCTCTCTTAGAATAAATAAATAGATAGATAAACTACCACTCTACAGCTCCTTCAGCTATTAACTAATTTATTTTCTTTTCTCTTTACAACAAAAATTCCTCAGAAGTTTTCAGTGCTTACCAAACCGATTCCTTTCTTCATCCTCTCTTGAACCCTCTTTGGTCAGACCCCTTTTCCCCACCAAACCACTCAACCTAAACTGCTCTAGTCAGGGTCACCAATGGCCTCCATCTTGTCAATTACCGCAGTTAATTCTCAGTGATCAGCGTATTTACCAGCAGCAGAATTTAACACAGTTGACTGCTTCCTCCACCTTGAAAAATCTCATTTGGTTGCCATACCACCACCACTCTGGTGCTCCAAGGGTGAGCATGTTCCCCAGGTACAGTCAGAAAGGAAGTCCATAGCAGAGAAGTGAAAAATAACAATACAGCATATTGAAATACTCTATGTCATTCTCCAGTGGTACTCCTCCCTGAAAAACTGTATCTTGTACTGCTGATTAAAAAAAAAAAAAAAAATTGCTGCAGTGGTTAAGAGCTCAGCTGCTAACCAAAAGATTAGCAGTTTGAATCCACCAGCTGTAGCAGTTCTACTCTGTCCTACAGGGTCCCTATAAGTTGGAATCAACTCAATGATGACTTTTTTTGGTAATGCTGATCTTAAAAACTTGCTGCAGTTAGTGTAGCATTTTAATAATTTATATTTCACCTCCAAGTTAGCTCCTTTTCAGCCCTTGACTCACACACTCAGCTACGTGCCTTTCTTCAGAGAGAAAGTTTGTGACAATTCAGAATTGCTCAAGCTTCTTTCAACAGTAGTTTGTATCTCCAAACTGTGCATCCTGCATTGAAGCAGTGAATTCAAATAAGAGCGACACCCCAGTGACTGTAAAGATGAAGAAACAAATCATAAGTTACTTCCATTCTGTCATTCTATGTTACACTTGGATTTTTTTTTATTTGTGTATAGAATTTAAAACAGTGGAATAGAGAGTGAATTGCAATGTAACTTTTTTTTTTATTAGTGAGTTTTAGGTCATACATGAAATATTCTACTGAATATGAATATCTTTAAAATTGGAATTTAGTGTTTTAAATTATTCTTTGTTTTAAAATAATGGTTTAGAAACTTTAATATTATCATAAATTACTGGGACAGACCAATATGTAGGTATACATGCTTTCCTTTTTATCAAAAAAAAAAAAAAAGTTATTAGAAAGTATTAAACCAGTTCATCTGTTTTACTATAAAATTTATTTTTCATTGTTTTACTGTCAGGATTATATGTGTGTGTTAACATATATTTTATATTCAATTAGATATAAATTTATCTGTTTAAAGTGTATAACCATTGTTATTATTTGTTCATTTCATAATTGGTACTACAAATTATTTTTGGTATAAAGGATCAGGGGTATAAAAAAATGGTTCCCTCAGGATGTCAAATATGGCAGGTATGCCATTGGACCATACTCTGACTGATCTGTATTTACCTTGTTGACCACATCTCAATCTCAAGTTTTTAAATACTACCTCTATCTACTGATGACTTGCAAATTTATATCTCTACCCTCAACTTAGCTCCTTAGAAAGGAGGATGTCTCAAGTACTTTGGACATGTTGTCAGGAGGGACCAGTCTCTGGAGCAGGACATCATGCTTGATAACGTAGAAGGTCAGTGAAAAAGAGGAAGACCCTCAAAAAGATACATTGACACAGTGGCTGCAACAATGGACTGAAACATGGCAAGGATGGTGAGGATGGTGCAGGACGGGGAAGTATTTCGTTCTGTTGTGCATAGGGTCACTATGAGTCAGAACTGACTCAATAGCACCTAACAAGTATCAACGTCTCTCCTGAACACTGATTTCATAATTCAAAATGCTTTCTCACTCTACTAGTTGAATATATCCTACAAAACCTACATGTTCAAAACTGAACTCCTAACCTTTCCTTATCAAACTTGATTTTCCCTCAATTTGATCCATATAATAAATGGCAAATCCATTCTTCCAATTACTTGGGCTAATTTCTGGACTCATGGTTGACTCTTCTTGCTCTCTAATACTGCTTATCTGAACCATAAGCAAATCCTGTTATTTTTGTCGTCAACTATACCCAGAATTTAACTGTTAAACTATTAAGACCATGAACCGGGACATCCTCATCTCCTCTTCGCATTATTTCATTAGACTGATAAATGGTCTCTTGTCTTATAATCTTACCATTTTGGTCTAGTCCTACTCAAACAGCCAAAGAATACTGAAAAACATAACATATGTCATAAATTCTCTTTCTCAAAATATTTTAATTATTTCCCATTATCCTCAGTAAAGGTCATAGCCTTTGCTTTATTAAAGGCCTATAGAGTCCTTCGATATCTGGCCCTCATTGCTTTGCTCCCATTTCCTCAGTATACTATCACTCATCTGCCTTACCCCTATGGACATCTTTGCTGATCTTTGAACATACCAGGCATGCATTCTCCTTGGGAACTTTGTCCTGTTATTTAATATTTTCAAAATTTCCTTCTCCAGATATCCAACCCTCCCACCATGTTTTTGATAAGGCTTTCCATGAATAGTCTACTTAAACTATAATATTACTTCCCAACCCTGTTGTCACCATGTGCACAATTGTATTTTCTTTTATTTTTTTAATCACATTGATTTACTACATATTTTATGTATTCATTTTACTTCTTACATCTCCACAGTAGCTCCTCCAACTCTCAGTAAATGAAAACTCCAAACATATATATATATATATGTTTTGTTTACTGCTGTATCTGAAAGGAATTATCTGATATATAGTACCAAACCAAAAAAAAACAAAAACAAACCCATTGCTGTTGAGTTGATTCTGACTCATAGTGACCCTACAGGACACAGCTGAACTGCCCTATAGGATTTCCAAGTAGCAGATGCACTACTAGGGCTCCAATATATAGCACATTCTCATTAAATACGCGCTGAATGAATTGGGAAAAAAGTGAATTTAAAAAGAAAATTCCTAATTTTAAGTAGATCTCATTTTGGCACAAAAAATAATAACAGTAATCACAACAACAGGGGTTCTAGTTAAGTTAACATCAGCTGCTATAAGACAAATTGAATTATCAGGACTTAAATTTCACTGTCTAATAGTTTGATAAATGAGCTCCAGGTCAGCAATTCTTCTCTCAATAATAATTCCAGGATTCTGCCTCTTTTCAAAATGTGAATAAATGATCTTCATATACAGCTTCCAAAATTATCCTAGGAATCATGTTCATTATAGGGACATTCAGGAGATTTTTAAGGGTCAAGCTTTCAGTTGGTTTACAACACTTCTATTCTCATTTTATGTAGCAATCAATCATATGGCCACATTCATTAGCTATGTGCCCAGTAAGAAGAGAAAATGGGTTTGATGAAAAAGTAACATTCTTTACCAAATAAGGATAAAATAAACAGTGGTTTAGTTATCTAGTGCTGCTGTAACCGCAAATGGATGGCTTTAACAAAGAGAAATTTAATCTCTCACAGCCTAGGATACTAGAAGCCTGAATTCAGGGTGCCAGCTCCAGGGCAAAGCTTCCTTTCTCTGTTGTTGGCTCTGGAGGAAGATCCTTGTCATCAACCTTTCACTGGACTAGGAGCTTCTCCACGCAGGAACCCTGGGTCCAAAGGATGTACTCTGCTCCCGGAGCTGCTTTCTTAGGGTATGAAGTCCCCCGTCTCTCTGCTTGCTTCTCTCTTTTATATCTCAAAAGAGATTGACTTAAAATACAACCTGATCTTGTAGACTGAGTCCTTCCTCATTAATATAACTATCTCTAATCCTGCCTCATTAACATCATAGAGGTGGGATTTGCAACACATAGGAAAATTACATCAGATGACACATAGGTGGACAATCATGCAATACTGGGAATCATGACCTAGCCAAGCTGACAGGTAATTATAGGGGACACAATTCAATCCATGACACATAAGGTGTCTGTTTCAATTTTAATATCTAGTGATGCACATTAGAACTCAGTGTATTATGATGACATGATTATAAAATTGCTTTGGGGATTAAGATTTTTTTAACCTTTTGTGTTTTAAACGTGTATTTGTGGCTCCTATATATTCTCAAAGGAGCCCTAGTGGCTCAGTAGTTAAAGCACTCAACTGCTAACCAAGAGGTCAGCTGTTCAAACCCACCACTGCTCCTCAGGAGAAAGATATGGCAGTTTGCTTCTGTAAAGATTGAGAGCCTTGGAAACCCTACAAATTGGAACTGCTTGACAGAGGTTTTTTTTTTTTTTTTTAATATTCTCAAAATATTTTGTTTATTCCATGCAGAATTCAAGGAGAAGCATGGGTAGTATGAGTCTTGTCCACAAATATTGGAACTTTTGCATTTGATGTTGTTTTATGTTTACCTGGCAGGCGGATTCTTGAAACTAATGTAGTATTGTGCTCTTACAGCTCTTATTGTCAATCTGAGCATCTGATTTTGTAAATTCCACAGGCTGAGATTCACTCTCAAGAGTGTAACTGGCACTTGAAAAACTTTTAAGGCAAATTTATATTAAGTCAAGGAATGAAGCAAATTTAAAAAAAAAATCACTGAATCTTAACATAGAGAAAAATTATTTACTTTGAGTTTTCTAACTATCCTTGTGATGTTCCTTGGCTTGTAGGAGCATAACTCCAATCTCTGTGCCCATCTTCCCATGATCATTTTTCTTCTTTGTCTCTCTCCTCTTTTTATAAGGACACCAGTCATACTGAACTACCCTACTTCAATATGACCTCATGTTAACTGTTTACATCTGCAAAGTCCCTATTTCCAAATAAGGCCACAGTCACAAGTAACAGGAATTAGGGCTTCAACATATCTATTTATTTATTTATATTTTTAATTGAACTTTAGATGAAGGTTGACAGAACAAACTAGTTTCTCATAAAACAGTATACACATTGTTGTATGACATTGGTTAACAACCCCACAATATGTCAACAATCTCCCTTCTCAACCCTGGGTTCCCTATTACCAGCTTTCCTAGTCCCTCCTGCCTTCCAGTCCTTGACCCAGGGCTGGTGCACCCCTTAAGTCTTTCAACATATCTTTTTAAAGGGACACAACTCAACTCATTACATATAGGGAAGAATGTGAAACCAGGAGTATAGAGATAAACCCCCCAAAAATAGAAGCATGATCAGAGAGTTGTTGAAATTAGACCAAGGGAGGCAGGGAGAGCAGGCAGGAAACTATAGTCCTGGAGAAAAATTAGGATTGTGACATCCAACAATCCCTAGGCAAAACAATGTCCAAGGTGTGGCATCAAAACTTGTTTTAATAATTGGGGGTTGAACGTATGGCTTATAATAACCCTTATATTTCTGAGATTTTAGAATTGTATCCTCTGCAGGGGAGGGCAAAAAAAGTGCCTGAGCTGAGAAGTTATATGGGAAATAGTATCTATAGGCCCAGGAAAACTTACAATATTCCTGGATTGACAGGCTTGGAAAATTCTTTTCCTTAAGCTATAAAAGAGGACACCTATGTTTGCACTGTTCCATATGACATGAAGTTTGCCCCAGTGTCCCTTCTCTCTGTCTTGTTTTCTCTTGCTTGGCCGTAGTGAAGATTCTTAACACATCAATTTTTCCCAAAAGGCCCCACACCTCTAAACCAACATCATAGAACCACTTTAGGGCAAGGCCAGAACAACCTGGCCCTCATTACATTGAATCATTTTCCATGTTCCCTTTCTTGCTCTCTCTCTCTCACACACACACTTAATTTTTTATCCCTACATTAGTATCTATTCAAATCCTCACTCCATTCTAAATATTTCCCCTGATTTCTCCATCTCCCTATGATTGGATCTTTCTTTGAATTCTTGAGGAGTTATTTCCACCACTCATTTTGTTCCTTAATCTATACTTACCTATACAGCTATTGAATTTTTTTCATTTATATGCCCCTTCTTCTCAGTGGGAAACCCCGGTGGCGTAGTGGTTAAGTGCTATGGCTGCTGACCAAAGGGTCGGCAGTTCAAATCCACCAGGTACTCCTTGGAAACTCTATGGGGCAGTTCCTCTCTGTCCTATAGTTTCGCTGTGAGTCGGAGTCGACTCGATGGCACTGGGCTTGTTTTTTGTTTTTTTTTTTTTGTTCTTCTCAGTGTGCCTTATTATTCCTGGAGACAAAAGAATTTTATTTATATAGCACATATCAAAGAAGGACATTATGACTAAATGCTTTTAGAATTGAATTGATTTATCATGGGAGTCACTAGATTGGGGGATAGGAGATATAAAGGGAAGTAAGAGTATTTTTTAGACACTACCTTGGTCACCAACCTTTCATCATCCCCGCACTTATCCCATCAGCATCGTAGAATCTTTATCTGCATTGATGTTTTGCAAAGAAAACAGAGAGGAATTCATTATGTTTTCAAGGCAGCACATAGTACTAAAAGTGGTTACAGGTCACCAATTTTTCCATTATTCCTGGGAGCTCTTAATTGCACACACTATTAGTATTGTTTCTTTTCAGGCAATAGAAAAATGAGTCTTCATAAATGCTAAGCATATCAGTCCCTGAATGTGCAAATTGTATATGCTGCTTAATGTAGTGTTTCTGATGTAGCCCAACTGGGTTTATGACATACATATTCCTTACCCACTAACGAGGCCAGGAGGAATCAGTCAGTATGTGTTTCTGGGTCTTGCTGCTGCCACCTTACTACATAAGTAGGGTCACAGCCTGGGAGCAGGTTTCTTTATTCAAAACCAAAGCCTAGTTTTTCAACATATAGGGTATAAAAAAGAGACATCCTTACATATTTTTCCAAAACATTTTACCAAATTTAAAATCGCTGTAGTTTTTCATTGGAAAGATAAAAAAAAAAAAAAAAAATTTGATAGAAGACTTAAAAACTGTTCAAGGGCATTCCTGAACAGCTAGTGATATTCCTAGTTAACTCAGTCTATTATAAATGTTCATTAAGCAATGACTTAATTGTAAAATCCACCAAGAATGCTGTTAACACTAAACAGCCAAGATAATGTTTTTTCAAGAAAGATGTTTTTGCTCACATCATAATTATCACCCCACTTTCACTGCATATATACTGTATTTTTACCCAAATAACGGCCACCTACATTTGTTTGCCAACAGTTCACTCCCCTCTATGAGGTATTTAGCAAACACCTCTATGACAATTTTTTTACATGTCTTTGTAAAAATATTAGCATAATGCCTTTACAAAAATACCTGGTGGTGGAGGAGTTGGCAAACAAATGTAGAAAAAAGATGTAGAAGGCATGTGTTTGACTAAAAATAGGGTAGACACGTTTTCTAATAACATCATTATGCTAAGAAATTAAAAGCAGAGAAATATGAAGTCATAGTAAATATTTTTAAACAGTACTCCTAAAATTTAAGTTCTCTGCTATAAAACCTATACCTGAAATAGCTTTATCTATATACTTGATATTCAATAAATATGTGCTGCCTTGGCAACTGACTGCAAGCACCTGGGATAAATCTTAAGCATTTCTTGAAGCAGCTGGTCATAAAATATAAATCAATTATTGGAACGTCTGAAGGTTAAACTCATTTTCCAATAAAGTGGAAAGGGTTCATATAAAAACCCAGATAAGTAATAATTTAAAGGCATTTCTCCTCTTTTCAAGAACTTGTGGAATTCCAGCGAATGAAATGGGAGAAGTACTTCAGATGGAAAATGAGACTGCTCCGGTGGCTTCTAAAAAACAGGAATTTCTTCTATAGAAAACACTTCCTTACCTTTGGAAGAAAAGGGATTTTCTGTTTGCAGTTATAAAATGTCCCTTTGTTTTTCTTTTTAAAAGGCATTGTGCATCTCAGTTTTCAACCTGCGCCACGTTAACTGCTAGAAAGTGTTACTGTGATGCAAATAATTTTTGTCTTTTCATTAAGAAACTCATTGAATGTATGTCCTGGTTTTAATGAGGGGCCACAGATTCCTTATGGATATAAATTTACTTCATGAATAGAGAAAATACATATATTGGTCTTCAAATAGTAATACGGTTCAACATTCACAGTAGCTAGAGAAATGATACAAATGATACAGCTACGTGCAATTTTATTGAAAGGTTTTAATTCAAAGCAAGCTTGGGCCTAAATCATAATTTGATAAGAAAGATGACATGTTATTGCAAATCTTTATGGATGTTTCAGCATTTTTGTCTAATTTAATTTTTTTTGACTATCCAATTAATTATTTCTATTCTGCAGTGATTGCTGTGGGTAAAAGATAGAAGCGAAATAAACAGTAAGGGGCTTTTTAACAAACCTAAATATCTAAAAGTAGGCTATTTCTTGGAATGACTCAGTTGTCATTTCAGGCAATTTTTTTCATTAATGAACTTGTTTTCAACCAAATTACTACAAACCCAAAACGTCCAGAATACTATCACTGAAGCCCCATAAATGCTAATAATGCTACAGTCTCAACCTAGGCCACGTTAGAGAGTAGAAACAATAAATTTAACCACCAATAAGTATTTTATAAAGGAGCACTCGTTGTACAAATGGTTAAGTGCTTGACTGCTATCTGAAAGGCTGACAGTTCAAACCTACCCAGCAGTTCAGTGGGAGAAAGACTTCGCGATCTGCTTCTATAAAGATAACAGCCAGGAAACTCTATGGGACAGCTCTACTCTGTCACATGGGGTTGCTATGAGTCTAAAATGACTCGACGACACCGAATAACAACAAATACCTTATAATAAAAGATGGAAAAAAAAGAAAAACCAGCAATTTCCCTATAAAAAAGTAATAGGAAGACTAAACGGAGAAGGTATATGAAATAGTAAAAGAGTATAACTGGAGACCTCGAGGCCTGGGTACTGGGTCAAATCTTGTCACTACTACCAGTGAGGCCTTGGAAAAATCAATTTGCCTTCTTGGGACTTAGTTTTCTCAGCTATTATATGTAGTTATGAGATGATCTCTGATGTTTCTTTTGACCCTTTTACTGTGTAATTTAAAAGACCAAAAATGGGGTATTCAAACACCATAATATTATATAGTTTTGTTAGTTGGTGTTGAGTTGATTCTGACTAATGGCAGCATCAAGTGTTACAGAATAGAACTACTCCACTGGTTTTTCTTGGCAGTAGTCTTAACAGAAGCAGATCACTTGGTCCATCTTCCATAGCACTGCTAAGAGGAGGTTTCGAACCACTAACGTCAGATTAGTAAGTAGTAAAGTGCAAACCTTTTGCACCATCTAGGTACCTCATATATTACATACAATATGCAATTTTCTAACTCTGGAATACAGTCAATAATATATAATTCCAATTATATGAATTTAATGAAAGACTTCAAGCCAAGGAAAGAATGTAGAAATTATACTACCTTGACTTCACCTTTAATCGCTTTAAACATATATGACATTTTGTAGCTTCTTGGCTACTCTTTGTCTTCAACTTCTAAATTTCCAGTTGTATGCATATAAATGTTAAAAAGTGAGTTGAATTCATTTTTTTAATAATTTTTATTATGCTTAAATGAAAGTTTACAAATCAAGTCAGCCTCTCACACAAAAACCCATATACACCTTGCTACACACTCCCAATTACTCTCCCCCTAATGAAACAGCCCACACTCTCCCTCCACTTTCTCTTTTTGTGTCCATTTCACCAGCCTCTAACACCCTCCTCCCTCTCACCTCCCCTCCAGGCAGGAGATGCCATAATAGTCTCAAGTGTCCACCTGATCCAAGAAGGTCACTCCTCACCAGCCTCCCTCTCCAACCCATTGTCCAGTCTAATCCATGCCTGGAGAGTTGGCTTTGGGAATGGTTCCTGTCCTGGGGCAACAGAAGGTCTGAGAGCCATGACCACCGGGGTCCTCCTAGTCTCAGTCAGACCATTAAGTCTGGTTTTATGAGAATTTGGGGTCTGCATCCCACTGCTCTCCTGCTCCTTCAGGGGTTCTCTGTTGTGTTCCCTGTCAGGGCAGTCATCGGCTGTAGTCAGGCACCATCTAGTTCTTCTGGTCTCAGGATGATGTAGTCTCTGGTTCATGTGGCCCTTTCTGTCTCTTGGGCTCGTAATCACCTTGTGTCCTTGGCGTTCTTCATTCTCCTTTGATCCAGGTGGGCTGAGACCAATTGATGCATCTTAGATGACTGCTTGCTAGCGTTTAAGACCCCAGACACCTTCAAAGTGGGATGCAGAATGTTTTCTTAATAGATTTTATTATGCGAATTGACTTAGATGTCCCCTGAAACCATGGTCCCCAGACCCCTGGCCCTGCTACGCTGGCCTTCGAAGCATTCAGTTTATTCAGGAAACTTCTTTGCTTTTGGTTTAGTCCAATTGTGCTGACCTCCCCTGTATCGTGTGCTGTCTTTCCCGTCACCTAAAGTAGTTCTTATCTACCATCTAATTAGTGAATGCCCTTCTCCCACCCTCCCTCCATCCCCCCCACCCTCCCTCCATCCCCCCTCTCGTACCCACGAAAGAATGTTTTCTTCTCAGTTTAAACTATTTCTCAAGTTCTTATAATAGTGGTCTTATATAATATTTGTCCTTTTGGAACCAATTTCACTCAGTATAATGCCTCCCAGGTTCCTCCATGTTATGAAATGTTTCACAGAGTCCTCACTGTTCTTTATGGATGCGCGGTATTTCATTGCGTGAATACACCATAATTTGTTTATCCATTCATCCATTGATGGGCACCTTGGTTGCTTCAATCTTTTTGCTATTGTAAACAGTGCTGCAATAAACATGGGTGTGCATATATCTGTTCATGTAAAGGCTCTTATTTCTCTAGGGTATATTCCAAGGAGTGGGATTGCTGGATGGTATGGTAGTTCTATTTCTAGCTTTTTAAGGAAGCGCCAAATTGATTTCCAATGTGGTTGTACCATTTGACGTTCCCACCAGCAGTGTAGAAGTGTTCCAATCTCCCCACAGCCTTTCCAACATTAATTATTTTGTGTCTTTTTGATTAATGCCAGCGTTGCTGGAGTGAGATGAAATCTCCTTGTAGTTTTGATCTACATTTCTCTAATGGCTAATGATCGGGAACATTTCCTCATGTATCTGTTAGCTACCTGAATGTCGTCTTTAGTGAAGTGTCTACTTATATCTTTTGCCCATTTTTTAATTGGGTTATTTGTCTTTTTGCAGTTGAGTTTTTGCAGTATCATATAGATTTTAGAGATCAGGCGCTGATCAGAAATGTCATAGCTAAAAATTTTTTCCCAGTCTGTAGGTCGTCTTTTTACTCTTTTGGTGAAGTCTTTCGATGAGCATAGGTGCTTGATTTTTAGGAGCTCCCAGTTATCTAGATTTTCTTCTACATTCTTTATACTGTATTGTATACTGTTTATGCCATGTATTAGGGCTCCTAACATTGTCCTTATTTTTTCTTCCATGATCTTTATCATTTTAGATTTTATGTTTAGGTCTTTGATCCATTTTGAGTTAGTTTTTGTGCATGGAGTGAGGTATGAGTCTCGTTTCATTTTTTTGCAGATGGATATCCAGTTATGCCAGCACCATTTGTTAAAAAGACTGTCTTTTCCCCATTTAAGTGTTTTGGGGCCTTTGTCAAATATCAACTGCTCATATGTGGATGGATTTATGTCTGGATTCTCAATTCTGTTCCGTTGGTTCATGTATCTGTTGTTGTACCAGTACCAGGCTGTTTTGACTACTGTGGTGGTATAATAAGTTCTAAAATCAGGTAAAGTAAGGCCTCCCACTTTGTTCTTTTTCAGTAATGCCTTATTTATCTGGGGCCTCTTTCCCTTCCTTATGAAGTTGGTGATTTGTTTCTCCATTTCATTAAAGAATGTCGTTGGGGTTTGGATCGGAATTATATAAAATGTATAGATCACTTTTGGTAGAATAGATATTTTTATAATGTTAAATCTTCCTATCCATGAGCAAGGTATGTTCTTCCACTTATGTAAGTTTCTTTTGGTTTCTTGCAGAAGTGTACTGTAGTTTTCTTTGTATAAGTCTTTTACATCTCTGGTAAGGCTTATTCCTAAGTATTTTATCTTCTTGGGGGCTGCTGTAAATGGCATTGATTTGGTTATTTCCTCTTCAATGTTCTTTTTGTTGGTGTAGAGGAATCCAACTGATTTTTGTATGTTTATCTTCTATCCTATTACTCTGCTGAACTATTAATTTCATTAGTTTTCTGGAGGATTCCTTAGGGTTTTCTGTATGTAAGATCATGTCACCTGCAAATAGATACTTTTACTTCTTCCTTGTTCATCTGGACGCCCTTTATTTCTTTAACTAGCCTAATTGCTCTGGCTAAGACTTCCACCACAATGTTGAATAAGAGCGGTGATAAAGGGCATCCTTGTCTGGTTCCGGATCTCAGTGGGAATGTTTTCAGGCTCTCTCCATTTAGGGTGATGTTGGCTGTTGGCTTTGTATAAATGCCCTTTATTATGTTGAGAAATTTTCCTTCTATTCCTATTTTGCTGAGAGTTTTTATCATGAATGAGTGTTGAACTTTGTCAAATGCCTTTTCTGCATCAATTGATAAAATCATGTGATTCTTGTCTTTTGTTTTATTTATGTGGTGGATTACATTAATTGTTTTTCTAACATTGAGCCATCCCTGCATACCTGGTATGAATCCCACTTTTTCATGGTGAATTATTTTCTTGATATGATGTTGAATTCTATTGGCTAGAATTTTGTTGAGGATTTTTGCATCTACATTCATGAGGGATATAGGTCTATAATTTTCTTTTCCTGTGGTGTCTTTACCTGGTTTTGGTATCAGGGTGAATGCTTTTTTTATTGAAGCATTTTCAAATGTATTTTACTGGCAAAATGTAATATTTGATATTTTGCCACTCAGCTATGGGCCATGTACCAGCTCAGTTCTCAGCAACCATACAGCAGTTTAGCTACTGAATTGCAGAGACTGGTATTCCAATAAGGCTTGTGAGTATTTCAATAAATTGCCAAAAATGGTAACTTCAGTATTTCAGCTTGGTTAGCAAAAAAGGATCTATTGCTAAAAGAAATCTTAAGTTTTGTTTTCCTAGGGTATCACTAGAAATTTATATTTCAGCCTCATTCTAGTTAACAATAGGACCATGATTGATAAAAACATTATCTTTTATAATCTAGTAGCTTTGATTCTGTTTCATAAAATCTAGAGCCATTTTAAGGGAAAAAAAACAGCTTAGATGATATAAAAGTCTATAAATTGATAGTAAATTGGCCAAAGGAAGATTTTGTATCTAATTGAAGGTATACTGCTTCATATTTGGTGGCAATAACCTACTATTAAGGGTAGCTAAGGCCCCATTATTTAATTATGTTTTTCTAATCTAAACCCACTTACATTCTCTAGGTCAGTTATAGGAATCTGGCTGAACTGTATGTCTTAAATGATAAAATAAGAAGAGAATTCATACAATGACTGATATTTAAGGGCCTATCAGATCCTAAATAAAGTCTATAACTAGAATAGCCAGATTCACATGTGTAGAGTGAGGGTTATTCTCTTAGATCTGTGATTTAGTCTATATGATTTTGATGTCCGAAGTAAACAGCACTTTGTTTGCCAAATGCCCTTCTTCATCAAAACTTTCTCCCGAGGATTCACTTGTATTATATACAAAATAATAGTTTTATACTAGTTAATTGGTTCAAGAGCATTTTTTGACCTAACGTTATTTACCTGGGAATGTAGAATTGTTACTCAGGGATTTCAGTTTCAGTATATGCTGCCTTTTTGAAGAGAAAAAAAAAAAAAAAAAAAACTGTTGTGGTGGTGCCCGTTCCAACTCAGAGTGACCCTACAGGACAGAATAAAACTGCCCCACAGTGTTTTAAAGGAGTGGCTGGTGGATTCAAACTGGTGACCTTTTGGTTAGCAGCCACGTGCTTAACCACCGTGCCAACAGGGCTCCTTCCATGAAAACTATGACTTGTTTTTCTTTAAGCTGTTTTCAGTGGGCCTCTGTAACTTGTACCCAACTTTTCTTCATAAATGAATCTTCTGACTAAAATTTTGGGCTGTCTTTGTTTTGCCCCTTCCAGGATCCAAGTGCTAGAAGAAAAGGTATACTGTATTCCAATCTCCTTTACTTCATTCACATGAGCCAATCAATTAAGGTTCACAAAAACAGACCATTAAAAAAAGGATCTAATTAATGGCTGGTATGGAGAGCAAAAGAAATAATCAGTCCCATCCATGGTCCCAAACCTGGGCACACTCTTACGGCCCACGTGTCCTCCCTCAATGGATACTGTGGGGATGACTCCTTTTGGAGCAGAGGTTGGATCTGTAGGGTCCAAAAATTGAATTTTTTTTTTTTTTTAAACAGGGGAAGCAAAGAAGTGGATTTACTCTCAAAACATCAATCAAACCAGCAAGGTGTATACCACAACATTTCAAGCCAATGACTAAAGACCCTTTGATTATTGCAATTTCCCCCCAATTCTTGTTTCCTGAAATTTTTTCAATAATTTATGTCACAAAAGGTTATTATATCATAAGCAATAGTTTACTTCTCACATACTTCTTTAGGGAAATTCCTTAAGCACAGATCTAATTGTTTTAGTCTTGGTTGCTTTAATTTGCTCAGTGAGACAATAACTGAGTGCACTAAGAACCAATAAATATTAATGTCAGTAGAATGGCGTGACACTGATACTTTGTTTGTTTTCATTACACTTGAGGTTTATAAACAAGCATCACTTCTGTTCCTTTCCTCATCTCTAAAAGCAGAATTTTAAGAAATCATTCATTGGATAACCACTAAAAAAAAAAAAAAAAAAAAAACAGGAAAAATACACATGGCTTCTGAATGAATAGAAGAAAATAAAGTAGTTAAAATAAATCTATTAATTCAACATAAGGCAGGAAGAAGAAAAATAAGCAAAGGAAAAGGAAACTCAAAATCTGATATACTACATAATTTATTTGTATAACACTAAGTATAATAAATAAATGGAATACAATATAAATGGAGTAAATCTACTTAATAATAAAATTTAACACTGAGCACTTTCCAAGAATAAGTCACTATTTTACAGGCTTTACATGTATTAAATATTTTACTTCTCCAAGAAAATGCATAGTGTGTTATGTCTATTTCAGAAAAGAGGGAGCTACAGCCTCGAGACTTTAAATACATTTGCCCAAGGTCAAACAGCTGAATCCAGAGAAAACCAAAAAAGACATACCCGTTGCTGCCCAGTTAATTCTGACTTAAGGCAACCCCATTTGTTACAGAGTAGAAATGCTTCGGAAAGTTTTCTTGGCTGTGGTCTTTAAGTTAGCAGATGGCCAGGCCTTTCATTCACGGTGTCACTGGGTAGTTCACAACTGCCAACCTTTAGGTTAGTCCAAACAAAAAATCAAACCCATTGTCGCTGAATCATTTCTGACTCATAGTGATCCTATAGGACCGAGTAGAACTGCCCTATAGGTTTTCTAAGACTGTAATCCTTACAGAAGCAGACTGCCACATCTTTCTCCCGTGGAGCAGCTGGTGGGTCAAACTGCTGACCTTTCGGTTAGCAGCCAGCTCTTAACCACTGCATCACTGGGGCTCCTGTTAGGTTAGTAGTTGAGTGCAAACTCTTTGTGCCACCTAGGGATCTCAAATCCAAAGAACATCTTGTTAATCACCATTACATTGTCTCCCTGTTATATTAAAAAAAAAAAAAAAATCACATGCAATAGGCTAGATAAAATCAAGGAGCAACCTCTACTACCAGCAAGTTGCTCTTTGTAAGAGACATATAAAACAAAATGATTTAGACTGTATTAAAATAAAAGATGGAAGAAAATGCACCTACTAATTATTAAAAAAAAAAAAACTGCTGGAGCAGAATTAGTGCCAAGCTCTAATAGCTTCAGTATCAAATTAAAGAAAACCCAAATGTAATTCCCTGCATGTCTTGCCTCTTCTCTGATACCATTTCACTCCATACCTCCCATTGCTCACTCCAGGTTAGCCAGCTACTCTTCTTCCAGTTATTTAAACTTTTTTCGCAAGCTTCCATCCTTCTAGTAACTGACATAATTTACTTTATTAAGTACTTTCAGGATTCTGTTCTAAAATTATCTTCTCAAAGAGGCTTGCCATCACATCATCTTCTTACCCAGCTTTATTTTTCTTCATGTTAGATGTCACTACTCAATATTAGAAAATAATCATTTTTAACTTTCCATTGTGCATCTACTTTTGTAACATATAACTTCCATGAAGTAAACCCTTTTATAAGTTTTTAATTCATTATTTTAGAATATATACATGAATACAGATATAAAGAGAAATAAATGAAGAGAAATGGCAGAAAGCATATTCCACCAAGATGCTATTAAAATTATTACCTTTCATGCATCCAAAAACAGAGCTTAGAAGTGTCTTAAAAGAATGTTAATTGCAAGGAGAAACTGACAAATCTACAGTAACGGAAGAAAATTTTCACACACATCTCAGAGACTGACAGCTAAAGCAGTTAAAAATGAGAAAAGTAATAGAAAAGTTGAATAAAAATAAATAAAATGATTGATCAGACAAAGCCTTAAAATATTACTGAAGCAATAGAAGGGGTAACAGAAAAAAAGAAATAGGAAGTATTGGTTTTATGTCTGTGAATAGATAGATGATAAAAGCCAAATCAAAACCACTGCCTTTGAGTCGATTCCCACTCAGAGTGACCTAATAGGGCAGAGTAGAACCGCCCCATAGGGTTTCCAAGGCTATAATCTTTTTGAAAGCAGGCTGCCACATCTTTCTTCCATGGAGTGGCTGGTGGGTTCAAACTACTAAACTTTGAGTTAAAACTGAGTGCTTAACCAGTGTACCACCATGGCTCCTACAGACAGATGCTAGATAGGTAGACAGATACCTGAAAAATAGTGGATAAATGTTCTCTTCATGTTTATCAAACCAGTTGCTGTTGAGTAGAACATAAATTATAGAACGTTGAGTAAGAATCTGAGTCATGGGGACCCCATGTGTATCAGAATAAAACTGCACATGATAAGGTTTTCAATGTCTGATTTTTTGGAAGTAGATTGACAGGCCTTTCTTCCCAGGCACCTCTGTGTGGACTCAAAACTCCAAACTTTTGGTTAGCGGCTGAGCGCTTTAACCATTTATACCACCAGGCACTCCTAATGTTTATCTACTAGGCTACAGAGGATTTTTTTTTTTTTTTTACTTCAAAATGGATCAATTTTCTGCAAACTTCACTCTTTGATCACAGTACAATAAAATCATTAACCAACAATAAAATGATATCCAAATCTCAAATACACTTGAAAATTAAAAACACCCATTTTGTGCACCCGTTATGTCACAAATCTGTGCTTAAAAATTGCTTGTGATAGGTGTCCCGCACTGCTGTTTAATCAGATTCCTAGTTGTGTTGCTAGCATATGTGGGATGTTACTGCCAGCAGAATAGAGATGTTACTTATAATCAAGAACGGTTGTTGCTTCATTTACATATTTTTCATACTACTTATGGTATTTGTCCTGTGGACGTTGTCACAGTTACAGATGAATGAAGAGACCAACAGATCAATAAATGACACAATAAGAAAAATCTGAATATTTTGGAAGAGGAGAAGATAGCAAGAATGATCAAATTACAACATAGCACCTTGAAGTACTACTTAACAGTTCTTGTGAAATCTCTTAAGTATGTTTATTTTCACACCCCTCAGGGGATTGTGCAGGAAAGGGAGAGGTGCATAAGGCATAAAAATGACACCTATATTTAAAGGAAGATTCTCTGTTACTGCTGCCCTTTTAATACAAGAGGATAGATAAGGCACTGAGGTCTAAATTTATTATTTTCTAATAAATATTTTCAGTTAGTAAAATAGAAATGAGTAAAAAAGCCATTCTTAGGTTGCAAGCATCCCTCATCTTAGACCACCTCTTGCCTGCCTAATTGGACACGAAAATAATCTGCTGACTCTCTTTCTCTCTTTTTCCAACTCTCCTTTAAAGGCCATAAAAATACCCTGCATCATGCTGTTTTATCGACAATCTAAAAATCATCAAAGCAACCAGATACTGAATTGCATATTATTCTGTAATCAATACTTGATGTAGACAAATACTGTAAAAACAAGCCATTTTCTCTATGGGTGAAGTCTAGCAATCATTGCTTTTTTGTTCAGTAGAGAAAATAAATAACAAGCAATGATTTGTGATTGTTTTATAAGAACCCTGGGTGATGCAACGATTAAGCACTAGGCTGTTAAACGAAAGGTAGATGGTTTGAACCCACCAGAGACTCTGCAGGAAAAAAAGACCTGGCGATCTGATCCCGTAAAAAACCCTATGGGGTAGTTCTTCTCTGTCACGTGGTGCTGATATGAGTTGAAAATCAACTCCAAGGAACCTAACGACAAAGTCAAACCTTTTATAGGAGACTTCACGGCGTAAAAGTTAATTGCTTGGCTGCTAACTGAAAGGTTGGTGGTTTGAACCTATCCAGCTACTCCACCAAGAGACAAACCTGATGATCTATCTGCTTCCAGATTACAGCCAAGAAAAACCTATGGAGTAGTTCTCTGTCACATGGGGTTGCTATGAGTTAGAATTGACTAGAAAGTAAAAAACAACAACAACAAGGCTTTTATGAAAAAGGTTTACCTACAGCTTTGCAAAATCGATCAACATTTAGGACTCCTATGGAAACACACACACATATACATCAATTTGTTTTTCAAAGAGTCTTAACTAAAAGTTTGGCAATTTGGGTTGGTGGTTGGAGCTTACCCACAAGCACCTCAGAGAAAAGGCTTGGTGAAGTGCTTCTAAAAGGTCGCAGCCATGAACACCCGGTGGAGCCCAGGTCTATTCGGCAACACACTGGGTTGCCATGCGCCAGAATCCCCCGCAGGTAACTAGCCTGACAGAATGTAATTAAGCTCCTTCATGATCCCAGGTTAGGGCAATTTAGAAGATGGGATGCTCATGTTTGTAAAATGTGCTCTGTGATCTTAATGATTGCTTCCAAAATAATGAAGAGTTGTTAATAGCTTTTATCACTTATTTTTAATAATCAGGATTTCCTAAATAGACCAGTCAAATGGATTCATCTAGCAAAAGGAAAGAGAACTAGTGGATTTGGTGGTGGGTTTTTCTAGTTGCAGAGGGCACACTGAAGTTCACAGTAAGAGGGGAGGGTGAAAAGAAGTATATAAATGATGATAATAAAGAAATAAATTAGGTGAATTGGAACATTTTAATTTAACCATTGGATCCAGTGATTTTATATCTTTTCATCTGCAGTGCCTATGTCTCAGGTGTAAAACACGCTTAAGGAAAGTTTACTGATAAAATTCAAAGATATTGAACATTGAAATCACAATTTGGGGAAACAACCACTGGTTTATTATAGGCGGGATTTTTTTTTTTTTTTTTTGAGACGTGTATGTGAAGAATTGGAGAATTAAACCAATTTGTGTGTGTGTGTGTAGGATTTTCTAGCATATGCAAATATATTACCTCATCCTTTACATTATTTTAGGAATGCACCATACTGTCTATGAAACAGTTCTTTAGAGTTTAAGATGCCTGTAAACCATATTTATATATGCATTACTATTCTTTTTTTTTTTTTTACTATTTCAGGACATACTTTTTCCGTTTTGAAATTATTGGTGATGGAAAATAGCAGCTATGCTTGCCATTTTAAAGTTACTCTGCATATGGAATATGCTCTATTGTCTGAGTTCAGTATTTTAGTTGATGTATCACAATTGATTGTTACCATAATAATTACTTCTTGACCTTTAAATTTGGGGGTTTACAGATTTAGTCTTTGGATACTACTGAAATGGATATCTGAGCTTATTTTCTATAGAATTAAATATCACCCAATGTTTCTACCTCTCTTTTTTTTTTTTAAGGTTATAATATCAGTTTCTTCTGTACATACAGAAAGTCTCCAAAATATGACTGTTTTACATATATTTTTTATTCTTTTAATAATTACTCTGACAGTCAAAAATTATGATTTTAAAAAATAACCAAGGAGTAAAAATGGAAATCATTAGTGAGCTTTCAATTGCTAAAATAATTAAATGCAATAAGATGTTTATTATTCTACATAATATCCAGATTACACAGGAGGATTTTAGAGAAACCCGACCTAACAGTAATAAAGTATGAATGAACAAAGCAGGTCATTATTCTGAAATTGAAAATGTTTATGCCCTTGGTAAAAGATGGCATTTATAATTTTGCAGCCTCAAAGGACAATATCAGATTCAGCATACTAATTAAGAAAAATTAAATCAGCTCTGACTTTAAAGGCAGTTTATATGCCGTGATTGTTTTCTTATCATTATTAACTATACTGATAATACTATAGAAGTAGTATATACCTATGGAACAAAAGAGGAAAAAGTAAAAATCCCTGGACCTCAATCAGAAAAAAAAAATTTTTTTTTTTTTTAGAGATACCCAGAAATAACCATGGTAAACAAATTTTTAATGCTTCTTTTCCTGAATTTTCTATGCACACACTAAGAATGTATATTTTTCTTTTATAAATAATTGGAATTACATTCTACATATTCTGGAATCAGATTTTTTTTCATTAACACCATATCTTGGAAGATGTTCCTATGTTATATACTAATTTTCATTTATTTTTATGCTCACAAAGTGTTGCCTGGTTATTATGTTATGTATTTATATATTTATAATGCTTTTAGACAAAATACAGAGAACATCCATATATATTTAATTTTATACATTTGTTTGTGATTAGAAAAAGCATGCATTTCTAATGGTGGGATTTCCAAGTAAAAAGATACATACATTCAGACATTTATTGCTCTCACCATCCTGCCCTCCAAAAATATTGCTTCTGTTTATACTACTAGTAATTTTATGAGAATGTCTCTTTCTCCACATCTTCACATAAATTGGACAATAAAACTATTCTTAATTCTTCCAATCTGACAGATACAAATGGAGTATCATTTATTTTTTGCTAATTGCTTAGTTAGTAATGCTATTGGCCATTTTTTAAAGGTCAATAAATTTTTATATGCGCTGATACCTCAGATACTTGAGTCTTGATAAGTCCATTTGAACCACTTTAACTTTATAGCAAAAATATGAGTAGATAATTTAAGCTTTTTGAATATTCATTCATTAAAAACAATAACTTAGAAAATTCAGAAATCATAATAGCAAGAATAAAAAAACACTGTCCATTAGTCTACAAAAAAAAAAAACCAACCTCCAATAAAATATGGTATATTTACTGTAAGCCTTTTTTCTATGAATTCACCAACATACACAATGTCTCTGTCTGTCTGCCGTTCTCATTGTCATGCACATGTATACAACTGTATGAAGTAAAAGATTTCATAAGGCAGAGGCAGGTTTACAGTATGTATATATTTTTTCATACTGGCATTACAATCTTCAAAACTATTTTTCATAAATATTTATTTTATCATATAGCTGCACAATAGTTTATTCTTTATACTTGGATACCCAACTCTTTACAGGTATTCCAATTATTTGCTACGGTAAGTAACAGTGTCATAAGTGTATTTGATCATAATTGTAAAAAGACATCTGCCCCTGGCATATTCCTTTTTTTAAGATGTTAAGCTTATTGTGCAATATTTTGATAAGTTACCTTAGAGATAGCATAGAGTAAGTCCACAGCTCTATAGATGGGGGGAGGGGTATCCTGAATAAACATAATCTTCAATAGGAAACTAGATACAGGAAATAAGGCAGTTTAACCTTAGACTGGAGGGAGAGCAAATGGGGCATCATTTTTTGAATCTCTACCTTCTGGAGATAAGAGAGAAGCAAGACAGTGAGACATCTTTTTAGCTATAGATAAGTTGGAGCCCTGCTGGCGTGGCGATTAACAGCTTGGCTGCTAACCACAAGGTTAGAGGTTGGAATCCGCCAGCCACACCTTGGAAATGCTATGGGGCAGTTCTACTCTGCCCTACAGGGTCGCTGAGTTGGAATTGACTCGATAGCAACAGGTACAGATAAGTAACTTCTATAAAATAAGCAATAAAACAGAAAAACAAACCTGTTGCTGTCCACTTGAATCCAACCCGTGGAGACCCTATAAAAACCAAAAACCAAACCCGTTGCTATCGAGTCGATTCTGACTCATAGTGACCCTATACAGGACAGAGAAAAACTGCCCCATAGCATTTCCAAGGCTGTCATCTTTATAGAAGTAAGTTGCCACATCTTTCTCCCAGGGAGCAGACAGTGGGTTCTAACTATTGACCTTTTGGTTAGCACCTGGGCACTTAACCACTGCAACACCAGAGTTCCTTTTATATAATAAGACATACTATAAATGTCCACATTACTCTCCATTTATTTCATTTTTGTTGTTTTTCCCTAGATTGTGCAATACATCCTGATAGCTTTAGTGCAGCTATGGGAAAATCAATGAAGGGTTTTATGACAGGCTTTAGACAGAGAAATAAAAGGTAAACAGCGCTCAGTCAAGACCAATGTGGTGATGATTGTGGGTTTTAGTAAAACTATGGGGACAGGAAGCTAGACTATATTTCCAGTTGCTCTTCCATATGTAGGTATTGTTCTCCTTCCTCATATAGACCTCCTCCTCTATATCTAAAATTAATTCTAATAATATCAATATTGCTACTAATAACACTGATAACTATTAAATTAACACTTATTGAGTGCTTACCATTTGCCAAAATTGTCCCAAGAATTTTACGTATATTCCCAAGCCATGGTATTTTCAATTGCCTCATATGCATGTGAAAGATGGACGATGAATAAAGAAGGCCAAAGAAGAGTAGATGCATTTGAATCAGGTTTTCATGAAGAATACTGGCAGAAGAATGAACAAATTTTTCTTGGAAGGAAAACGGCAGAGTGCTCCTGGGAAGGAAGGATGGCAAGACTTCATCTCATGTACTTGGGACATGTAATCAAGAGGGACCAGTCTCTGGAGAAGGACATCATGCTTGGTAAGGTCAGTGAAAAAGAGGAAGGTCCTCTACAAGATGGGCTGACACAGTAGCTACAACATGGGCTCAAACGTAGCAAGGATTGTGAGGATGGTACAGGACCGGGCAGTGTTTCATTCTGTCGTACACGCATAGGTCACTGTGAGTTGATGGTACCTAACAACAACAAACACATTTATCTAGTTTTTACAACAAACCTATGAAGTACTTATCATCATGTTTCTTGTGTTACAGATATGATAACTAAGGCAAAGAAAAATTAAAATACTTACTCATGGGCATTCACGACCAGGGAAAGAGCTGGAATTTGAAACCAAGTGGTCTGGCTCTAGAGATCAGGCTTTTGACTACTATGATAAACTAGCTATCAATATACAGAACAAAATATATATGTGCATATGTTATGTTGTTGTTAGGTGCCATTGACTCGATTCCGACTCATAGCAACCCCATGTACGACACAACGAAACACTGCCCGGTCCTAAGCCATCCTTAACAGTCGTTGTTATGCTTGAGACCATTGTTGTAGCCACTGTGTCAATCCACCTCATTGAGGGTCTTCCTCTTTTCCGCTGACCCTGTACTTTGCCAAGCATGATGTCCTTCTCCAGGGACTGATCCTTCCTGACAACGTGTCCAAAGTATGAAAGATGCAGTCTCGCCATCCTTGCTTCTAAGGAGCATTCTGGTTGTACTTCTTCTAAGACGGATTTGTTTGTCCTTTTGGTACTCCATGGCATATTCAATATTCTTCGCCAAAACCACAATTCAAAGGTGTCAATTCTTCTTTTAGACAGAACAGGGGGATACTGATTGGTTTAAAGTCAGGAAAGGTGTGTATCAGAGTTGTATTCTTTCACCATACCTATTCAATCTGTATGCTGAGCAAATAATACGAGAAGCTGGACTATATGAAGAAGAACGGGGCATCAGTATTGGAGGAAGACTCATTAACAACCTGCGTTATGCAGAGGACACAACCTTGCTTGCTGAAAGTGAACAGGACTTGAAGTACTTACTAATGAAGATCAAAGAGCACAGCCTTCAGTATGGATTGCACCTCAAGATAAAGAAAACAAAAATCCTCACAACTGGACCAATGAGCAACATCATGATAAACCGAGAAAAGATTGAAGTTGTCAAGGATTTCATTTTACTTGGATCCACAATCAACAGCCACGGAAGCAGCAGTCAAGAAATCAAAAGACACATTGCATTGGGTAAATCTGCTGCAAAGGACCTCTTCAAAGTGTTGAAGAGCAAAGATGTCACCTTGAAGACTAAGGTGCGCCTGACCCAAGCCATGGTTTATGTGTATGTAGTACATATTTTTTTTTCAGAAAACAAACTGTTAGTATTTATTTCCCAATGACTTTCTATAGAAATATTGCAGTATTTAACTTTTCTGTTTTTTTTTTTTTTTTTCCCTTTAGTACATTGAACTGCCTAGCTCACCTTGTGGTTATACCTTTAAGTCACTTCCGATTTATAGCGACCCTATATGACAGAGTAGACGTGCCCCAAAGGGTTTCCTAATCTGCAATCTTTATGGGAGATCTTCAGGACTTTCTTTTACAGAGCTACTGGATGGGTTCAAACTGCTGACCTTTGGGTTAGCAGCTAAGTGCTTAACAATTACGTAGCCAGGATTTCTTCTCCTTACTTTACCTCTTCCATACTGTGTATTATGCATATGTGTTTTACTTAATCATTGCCAAGTTTTATAATGGGCGAAACTTTTATAATAGTTGGCATATACATATTTCTGATTTCTTAAGATTATGAATGATTTTCCATGTTTAACTGTTATTTGTACTTCTTTTAAATTAGTTATTTATAGTTGTTTAATGGACTACCTTTGCCTAATTTTTGTCCTTTCATGTCCTTTGCCTAAATTTTTGTTTATTTTTATTTATATGCACTTATTTATGTAGAGGTTGACTTTTAAAAATTGATTTAGATACAATTTATCAAAAATGTTTACTCTTTTATTAAATTCATTTATATTTATCAGATAATTATTTGATTTTTTCAATATGAAACATATAGCTTTTTAATCCTTTTGAAAACATTTCTTTATGGATGTAATTAATACATGCGTACTAACAGAATATAACAGAGAAACATAATTTAGTAAATATTTTTATAAGTATGCAAATGATTTAACAATATCTACTGTAAAAATTTGGTGTATTTTACTCTATGATGTCTTATATATAAATGTACATATACATTTAGAAAATTAAGATTTTGTGCTACATAGAGTTTAATTTTTTTTTCCTTTCTACTTGCAGTGATAGCATGGCTATATGCTATATCCTATTTCTTAAATAGTTTCAAAAATGTGATTTATAAATTTCTATACATAGTTGAAGATCAAAAACCATAGCCTTCAATATGGATTACACCTCAACATAGAACAACTGGACTAATAAGCAACATCATAATAAATGGAGAAAAGATTGAAGTTGCCAAGGATTTCATTTTACTTGGAGCCACAATCAACGCCCATGGAAGCAGAGGTCAATAAATCAAATGATGTAATGCAATGCGCAAATCTGCTGCAAAAAAAAAAAAAAAATTTTTTTTTTTAAAGACCTCTTTAAATTGTTAAAACATACTTTGTTTAAATATGTTTCTCCACATCTAAGAGTGCATGTGTCGGGGATTTTGTGTGTGTGTGTGTATGTCTAATAAAAAAATGAATTTTATTATTATAATTAGCTTGTTTGCTGTATTAGTTTTTTAGTAAAACTTAATTTTTTTAAAATATATGTTCACCACTGGCATTATTTCTTTTAAAGAGTCTGTTCATGTAATTGTACATTTAATTGAAATATAATGTATACTATTGATCTGTACAAGCTATGCATTAAGTCTGTGTTTATATTTACAATATATAGGTATATATCCATGTCCACTATGAGTCTGAATTGATCCAATGGCAATAGGTTTGGTTTGGTTATGGGTATATATATTATGTGCTCATATTATTTCCAAAATCTTTGCATCTAAGGAATGACATTGATTTGTGGCTTCCTCTATGCCTGATACACATGATCACTGAGTCAACTTTACTGAAAGTTCTAGTGTCTCAATGTGAACAAGGTGAATGGATGACCCTCAGAGAAATACTAAGTTCAGATAAGACCCTGGAAAGGCGTTTTTACCCACTTTTCGGTTCATGGTAGCATGGAAATAAGAGAGGATGAGATTGAAATAACTATGTAAAAATGAGAGTTAATAACCACAATCTAGCTTCCAAAATAGAAAAATGTAATTTGGGTCATGTTTTTATTAATCTGTAGGTTTTCACAAATGAAATTGAATATAATTATGTAAACTAAAAGTAAATCAAGAAAATGAATGTTTCTGATAACTTTGTTTAATACTTCTTAAATTCCTAGCATTGTTGATTCAACTTATGAATTAAATTATTCATATAATAGGAAAACTGTATTTGTTCACACCATTGAATCTAGAAAGTATTGGGAAATAACTGTATGCTATAGTATCATGGTTGCAATAAATAAAAAAGTCTGTATCCTGAGGAAAATACATGTATTTTTTCCTTGAGGTTAATAGAAAGTTAGTTATACCACTTGTGGTATTTCTGTTATAGCAGCACAAATAACTAAGACAACTAGTATCACTGATATTAAAAATATGCACATATTTTTCCTGAGGCTAATAGAAAGTTAATTATACCACTTGTGGTATTTCCATTTTTTTTTTTTAGCACTAGATAACTAACACAACTAAAAAAAAAAAAAAAACTAGTATCACTAAAATTAAAATGTTATTCATTAGCCATAACTAGTACTATTGAGATTATATTTGGGGGTTAATTTTCTGTTATAGATGTATGGGCATTATTACGTGAGCTGGAGGTGGTAGTTACCTAAGGTAAATTAAGAGAAATATAAGTTGCAAATCAAATGTATTTCATGGGCTCTCAGCAGTGCAGAGTGACTCTTGGTGTTTGAATCATTGAACTGCATATTCAGCCAATGCCACCAATTAGCCTTGGTAAAATGATATGTTACATTCTCTGAAGTCTCCCCATTGCTTATCTATCAATCAGTTTATTAATCACCTAATGAAGCTGGTCTCGACTATAGTTTTCAGTATTTGTGAGGTCCTCATCTACACTTGGCACTGTTTTTGAGCACGTTCCGAGGTGAGTAGAGCGCATAGATTCCACTCAGTGTAGACAGACATTCTCTTACTCAGGTGACAGCTATGCCACCCTAGGAAGATCACTGGACTTTATTTTGATTTTGATTTGTGCTCTCACTTGTCCAATTACCAGCAGAATAAATAACTCCTCACATTTTCTATAGCTGTAAAATGTGAATTACAAAGCCTGACCCATGCATTTAATGTGCAGATAAATATGATTATATACTTAATATATGTGATTATGTATGCCATTAGTAGAATGTGAAATTTTTACATTGTTGTAATTAAAAATAATTAACACGATTGAAAAGATTACACACAGAAAGAGAAGATAATTAAACCATACTGCAAGGTCTTTTTTTTTTTTTTTTTTAGGGAAGAAATATAATTTTGATATCTATGCTTTGAGCTACTTGTAGCATGCAATATAAAATGTAGGATGTAGAAAGAGAGAGTTTATCGTAGCTTTTGGGAAGTTCACAAAGCCAGAGGCAATAAATCTTGTCTTAATGCTACAATAAAAAAGAATGGTAGGAATGCAAGCGATGGGTGGCAAACTGAATAGCTGAAAACTGACTGTGCAGTAAGCACTGCAGATCCTGGCTTTTACTGAATGGACAGTAGGTAAACTACCATTGTTGTTGTGGTTAGCTGCTGCTGAGTCGCCCCTAACACATGACGACCTCATGTGTTGCAAAGTAGAGCTGCTTCATGGGGTTTCCTTGGCTGTCAAGCAAGTGATTTGCAATCGGCTCCTAACCCAAAAGTTGTTGGTTTGAACCCACTCAGTGGTGCCATGAAAGAAAGGCCTGGCAAACTACTTCTGTAAAGATTACAGACAGGAAAGCCCTATGCAGCAGTTCTACTCTGTAACACACAGGATCACCAACTGCTGGGGACCAACTCAACAGCAGCTAACAATAACAGCAACAATATTTACAGAAGTAGACGGCCAAGCCTCTTTTCCACGCTGCCATTGGTTGAGTTCGAACGGCCAAACTTTAGGTTAGTAGATGAGAACAAACTGTTTGCACCACCTAAAGACCTAAACTATATTACTTCCCTGTAATTGTACGTTGGAGCTTACCGTAAATATTTGAAAAAATAAATTATATAGGAAGCTGTCGAAGAAAATAAAAGGTAAGAAAAAGTGGGACCAAAAGAGTTATAAATGTATGTTTAATATGTTAAATGTATAACTTCCATTAAAATTTACCTCATTATTTTGAGTAAGCAAGCCCAATAACAAAATTAAGTCATTAAATCACTAAAGCTTCTCAAATGTTACACTGTGGTGTGTAAAAAACAAGAGAAAAAACAATGGTAAACTATAAAGCAACCTGCAGGAAAAAAAAAAAAAAGTCAGCCAACTTTTTGCCTTTATTAGCATGAGTTCCTCATTTTCATTTCAACAGAAAAAAATAGGTATCATCCTAGCAAATCATTCTCTGATATAATGGTGTAAATTTCTATTTTATCTTAAGGATGCACAAAAGTTGTTGGATTTTTGAAGAAAATGTGTGGAAAGAATAGGTATATTTTGCCACATGCACATAGAGTCTGGTGAAAATAAGAGATTGATAAAAAGGAAAAGAAATATAACTTCTTGAATGTGTCTACTGAGATCACTGATAAAATGCCTGCTGTCACCTTAGGCCGTTTTGAAAGGTTGCTTTGGTAGGATCAAGCGAAGGTCTCTGGGAAACAATGTAACCCTTTTTGTTTTCTCACGTCTATAAAAAAAAAGAGTGTGTCAGATTGCTGCCTTTGTATTCCCTTTTGGTGATCCCTAGAGATTTAAATGAAATAAAAATATTTATAACATCAGTCCTTTCTTTATAGCCAAATCATAATGCCTTTTCTGAATTTGTTGCCACTTTATTCAACTTTGCCACGGATGATCATCAAAATCAAACTCATCATAGGAAATGTGTTCTCAAATGTGTTCTATTTTAATCTTATTGGCATGGTGTATAATACAATCTGCATTTACTGGTTCTCAAGTTTGTGATCTCAAGTACCAAAAATAGTATCTGGAATAATTTAAAACTACTTTGAACTACTTAGAAACATTTGATTATAAAATTCCTGATAAATAAATTTATATATATATCCATATACACATATGTATATGGATATATATGATTATATAGCAAAATATAAAGTTAAAGGCATCTAGTGATTATAATATCATTTCTGGTTACATAAAAACTAAAACAAAAATAACATTATGCAATTTAATTAAAAAAGTCTGAAGTCATGAATAAAAATAGGTATATACAAACTAAATACACACACACAAACACAAAGCAACAACAAAAACTATAGAATTACACATACCACTACGACCACAACAATAAGTAAAGAATTTGACAGCGAATTGCACAGGCGGGTCAATGAATGCCTTGCCTTTTTATTTATTTAGTTTTCATAATAATTATTTGAAGAATACTGGGCCAGTCTGTTTTCTGGTTTAAATAGACACACATTTAATATAAACAGGACAAAGAAGTGCTGGGTTTCTTAATTACAGATGTTCCAAACACTTCTCAGAAACCTGTTTGTGGATAAAAGCAAAGTGACACCATCCAAATACCTGCTAGCTTCATTTTTGTTTCCTGGCAGTTTCTTTGCTTTGCCAGTAGCTTTGTTCATACTACAAAAGATCAAACATTCAGATTTCATAATTAGCGGTGCTTCTGTTTTTTAGTAAAAGCCTTGACCACTTAAAAAAAAAAGCAAAACGCATATTGAGATGGAGTTTAGTAGACAGACATAGTAGAAGAGTATGGTGTTTTGTTTCACTTTTTTTTTTTTTCTTTTGGCAAGATACTAAGTGGAGCAGAGAAGATATCCTGTACTCATTTGTTTTCACCGTGGTTATCACCTAGTAATTATCAAATAGGAGCCCTGTTGGCCCAGTGGTTTGATAGCTCAGCTGCTAACCAAAAGGTTGGCAATTCGAATCCACCACCAGCTCCTCGGAAACTCTATAGGGCAGTTCTTCTCTGTCCTTCCTATAGGGTCATTATGGGTTGGAATCAACTCGACGGCAATGGGTTTGGTTTTGGTTTTTAATTATCAAATCCTCAGAGCAGATGAATTGTTTAAAAAATTAAGAAGGGAAGGAAGAAGGCAGAGAAGGAGGTAAAGAGGGAGGAAGAGAGGGATGGGGGAGAGAAAGATAGGCAGAAAAGAGAGAGGTAGACTTTACGAGCACGCAATCTGTAGAATGGAGGCAAAATTGAGAAGAAAAAAAGCTAAGAAGTGGAGGTGGTGATATTTCAATTTCAGGACCTTCCCTTTCTGACTTCTATTTGGCATATATTAGTAATTTATCTTAAGATGAAAATATTCATGTATTGTTTACAGAAATGTATTGCTCCTGTGCCATAAAAATTGAACTTGAGCAATAAAAACCTATATCATATTATTTTAAGGCAAAGTAATATTTTATGAGATATTATCTTTGGTTATCATGTAACAGAACTAAAGACCCTTGAAAAAAATAAGAGGATCATGGCTTTTTTATAACATGAACATCTGTTGCTTATTTCAACTTTTGTTGTTGCTGAGAAAGCATCTATATGAACTGTGTTCAAGCATAAGCAACACGAACTGGAAGGAAATTTCCCTAATTCTTAAGGATCAGTATAGTAAATATTATAGGTTCAGATATCAGAATGGCAATTTAATGGATATATTTCTTGCATGGGCAGTGGAGAATTAAGATCAAGTATTGTTTCTTACCAGGAACTAAATTAAGATATTTGAAGGATAAATAAAGACTTTTAATAAGTTATGATGAACAGATCAAACGGTGAGAGGAAAGGGAAGTGTGTTGGCAACACATCATTTTTAACACGTGGGTATTTATAGAGAGACTTTCTCAGTGAAATTAGGCAACTCTCAGTGCCCTTTCCAAAGGTCAGCAGCTCCCAGGAAGATGGATTACATGTAGGTAGAGCAATCTGGCATCCTTTATGTTCAAATTCCTGCTAACACTCATACTATTATCTCTGCCCTTTTCCATTTCCAAATAGTTTAAGACAGACCATGTTTTCTTTAAAAGGGATTCATCATAGCTTATACGCAAAGAATATTACCTTTAGTTATTATTAGGTAAGTTAAGATATTTTATAAGAAAGATTAGTTCGAACAACAACACGTTTTTGGAAATAAGTAAAAGCCTTGGAGTATACAGGGCATTTCTCAGCGTGCAGCAGGGCTCCATTATAGTGGAGTTGTAACAGCTATATTAATCTTTCATTGCATTTAGACTGGCATATAGGACTACAAAGTAATCAGTACTTTTACGAACAAAATAAGGCAATTTATTGCTGATGTTTGATTTCCCTAGTTGCTCACCTACTGCGTTGTGTGGTCACCGCCATGGACGACTGGCCTTGCTATTTACCCTCCCTGAATATTTACGGTCCTTTGCATATAATGACACATTGTTTGCAAAAATGGGCTACTCACTGAATAAAAGCTAAAGTGACTATTTTCTCTTCATGCAAAGCCTTGCATTAGATAAAATCACCAAGAAAAATTTAGTTAGTCGACCTAGAAAACCAGATGCCATCTCATTTCATTTGTATACGGACACTCAGAGTCGACAGTCAATTTGTTGTGAGGACAAAGATTGGTATTAGAAAGAATGTGAGGGGAAAGAGATATTTTACAGCACATGCATGATGGTGCTGTGTGTAAGATAAATTAAAAGAAATGGGAAATAGCAAAGATTATAGTTAATTTGCTTGAAATAGTCTCTTTAAATTTGCCATTAGTTATATTTTTTAAAGCATTTAAAATTACCAAGTGATCATTTATTCATTAAGAATTTTACATTTACTAATAGCAGCTGGATTGCTGGACACAGTTACTTGAAAACAAAGAAATAATAAAAACAAATTCTTTATTAACCACTTAAGATAATATGAAAATTATAATGAAGATAACAGATTAAAATTTTCTGAATTCTAATTTTTGATTATATATTTTTTCAAAAAATTATTAGAACCAAATCCTGTTGTGATCCCTCTCTTTGTCTTACATTTCTATGTCAAAATTTTATTTTTATCGCACTTTTTATTTCTATTTTTTCCAATGATCAAGTAGGACAATATAAATTACTATGGTATTGTACCCACTTCTCACTTACCGACATGGTTAGGTTCCAAAGACCAGACTGTTATGCGAAAATCGGAGTTGTGTGAAAATGGAGGGTTTTTTTGTTTGCTTTCAGACCATTCGTCTGATTTCTTTTTTAATTTAGAAAATATGATCATAGAAATAATAACAGCTAAGATTTCTAATGTGCTCATCACTGTGAGGAGTCCAGTTACGGATTATTCCTCTGAGGAGAAGGAGGTTTGGAGGAAGACAAAAATGGATAAAGCCAGGCTGTGACTGGAGGGCCATGGCTTAACCACTTCACCTTCCTCCTATGCTGGGCCCCACAGCAGCCGTACCTCCCCGCAAGAGCGCAGGGAGCTGGGCCGCACATTCGGCTGTACCCAGTCGGAGGCGCCAGATCCAGTTCGGATTACTTTGAGGTGTTATTAAGCTTGCACGCATATCTTCCAAAACCCTCTTCCATGCCTCCTTCTTTGCTCCCTTCCCATCCCACCGCAATTTTGAGCTACAGGGCCTCAGGCCATATAGGAGCTACAAACACAGAGCAGGCACCCTCTGGCTTGGTACTGCCTGGAACCATGCCCAAGGAGGATGTCTTCTGCACAGCAGCTGGACTAAACCCCCGACCTCCCCGCCGTGCTCGCCACCCCACCCCCACACCCACCACCGCCACCTCCCCCCACCCCCCCGCCACCCCACACTCCCCACGGCTACTCTTGACCCCCCACCACTGCCACCACTTCCCCACGCCCCGCCGCAGCCATGCCCACACCCCCCCACCGCCGCCACCCCGCCACCACCCCACCACACCCTCACCCCCCACCCCCCCACCTCCCCACCCCCACCCCCCCACCCCCCACCTCCCCCACCCCCACCCACACCCCCACGCCCACCACCACCACCCCCACGCCCACCCACCCCCACCCACCACCACCACCCACACGCCCACCCACTCCCACCACCCACCACCACACACCCACCCCCACCCACCACCACACACCCACCCCCACCCACCACCACCACCCACCACCACACCCCCACCCCCACCCACCCCCCCACACCCCCCTACCCCCCATCCCCCCACCCACACCACTCCACCCTCACCTCTCCTTCCCCCAACCAACCCACCAAACCACCAGTCCCCCTACCCACCCACCAACCCCCCCACCAACCGCCCCCACCGGCCAGCAGGAGGGGGCAGAGGGCTTGGGGTAGCACTCCAGCTTCCCAGAGGCTGGCTGGAGACCTTCCTGGAGGGAGGCGACACTCGGGAACTGTTACCACCATGCCTGCCACCTTGTTAATGAGCAAAATAGTCATATAATTTTTTTACTATTGTCGTAAATGCGAAATGTCAGATGATGAGATAGTCGATGAGTAGGTGTATAATTTTTAAACACAACTTTTATCCTTAAAGTAATACATGCTCAATAGGAAGAAAATAGAATCCATTCACAGTCCCAATATCCAGACCAGAAATCCTAACATCTTCCTCTGTATAACCTTACAACCTATAACTTTGATTATGTAACTATAATGAAACAGAATCCTACAGAACATTTCTGTAATATCCTTCTCCTGCTGCATTTTACAGCTTTATGATATGTTTTATGTGCCATTATGCATTTAATCAATATCCTTAACGTTGAAAATTCAAGTAACTTCTAAAATCTAGATTTTGTAAAGAACTTTGTGAGATGTCTCATTGTATTTACATCTTTTCTCTCACCGTTTTTAAAGTCTTTGGGTTAATGCCCAATTGGCCTTCAGAAAACTTGTGCTAAGTAGTTCATACAAGCGGCTACTTCCTTGCATGCATTCATTATCCTATTACACACAATGTTGTTTTAACTTGCTTTCCCAATCCTGAGAGGTAAATTCTCTAAATATGTTTATTGAACGTCTGTAAAAAATTTCTTGTTCAAGTTAGTTTTCTGTGTTTCTATTGGCATGGTCATCGTTTTCTAATGAATTTGTAGGTGTCTTTTATGTATTTTAGTAAATAGACTTCTGAAAAAATATGCTGAAGAATATGAAATAATACTGAATTAATAAGATCTGTAATTTGAGGAAAACTACTCCTATAAATGGGTTAATATTAACCTGCCATAATCTAATAATTATCAGTATCATGTACCTTATCATTTAGTCAAATAGCTGAATAAATTGAAAAATATAGAAGCTGAAAATAGTTGTTGAGATACTTTTTTTTTGTTGTTAAATAAGTGTAAACTTATAACTGATCTTGTTTAAAAAGAATAGTATTCTAAAAAAGAAAGAAAGAATAATTAAGAAATTATATACTAAGGGAAAAAGAACAAACTGGAAGGTTGTAAAGTTTGGTGACCTAGTAATTTGAGCAGAAAATAACCCTTGTTCATAGTGGACCATTACCTTGAAGTGCTTCAATGATAAGGAGTGACTGGTGATGAAAAAGCCTGAGATTTGGTGGCATTAATGACAAATGTAATGGGAAATTGATTTCCTAACTTTTTTTTCCTTTGCATAGTGTCTTTTTCCTTAGATTGAAAGATAATCGATATGTGAATATCTGAATATACGAGAGGCAGCCAAGTGCAGAGAAAATACTATTCAATTAGCAATTAGAAAACCTGATTTCTTAACACAGTTTTGCAAACAAATGAGTTGTATGACCTTGGGCAAGTCACTTGGTCTTTCCAAGGTTCACATTCTTCATCCAGAAAACTAATGATATCTAACATCAAAAGGTAAATTTATGTAATTAAATGTTAAAAGAAATTTAAATTAAAAAAAAATATTAACTGCACTAACTGTCCTTTGAAGATATTCTCCAAACTGCCTTCTATAGAAGGCCATTTTCTTTTCTATTATAAGCAATTCTTTGTGGGAGTTTAATATATATAGGCACTGTTGTCCTAGAATGTGCACACAGCTCTAGAAGTTAGATATTGGTATTCTTTTATTTTATAAATGAAGCAGCTGTTTTAAATGGAAGTTGAACAATTTATCTGATTCATAGTGCAAGTGAGCAGTTAATCTAGAATTCAAAGTCTCATAGTTGGACTCCATAACCTGTGACTTTAATCATTACCTGGCCTTGTTGTTGTTAATTGCTGTCCAGTGTATACCTACACTTTCTTGAATATGTATTTTTTTGGAAAATAAACTGAGGGAACACTGACATCGACAAAGCAAAATCAGTGTTACATAAGACACTATGGGATATTCAATATTTATTTTGAATATCTATCATATACAGTGCTGCCCACACTTGTGTACATAAAAAACTTGTGAAAAGAAATACTTACCATCTAAGAGTCTCTAAAGTTCTGCTGAACACTTTGGGAAAATGCTGATTCTTGAGTTTTAGCAGGTATTCCAGTGGTATTCCTACCCAAGTGGACTTTCATGATGAACAATTCATTAAGTGATTTTTAGAAATGGAAACCCTGGTGGTGTAGTGATTAACAGCCAGGGTTGCTAACCAAAATGTTGGCGGTATGAATCTACCAGACGCTTCTTGGAAACCCCGTAGGGTCGCTATTAGTCAAAATAGACTTGACGGCAATGGGTTATAAGATTAATTTAATTCCTATTTTCTATTTTTCCCTTCCTTATTGGAGCCCTGGTGGGATAGTAGTTAAAAGCTCAGCTGTTAACCAATATGTCAGCAATTCGAATCCACCAGCCACTCCTTGGAAACACCATGTAGCAGTTCTACTCTGTCCTATAGGATCGCTGTGAGTCGGAATCAATTCAACAGCAATATGTTTGTATTTTTTCGTATTGCCTTAAAAAAAATTCAAGTATTTTTTATTGCAGTGAATATATATATTATTAAGTATATATACACATAAATATTTGCAATTTAAATTTTTTTACATATACAATTCTGTGACATTAATTATGTTTATTACATTGTGCAACCATCACCACTACCCATCAGCCTTAATAGAAGCTCAGGGCCCTCTAAGCAATGACTTTCTTTTCCCCTTCTCTCCACCCCAGATAACAACTAATAAACTTTAGTCTCTATAAATTTGCCTATTCTAGACATTTCATCTAAGTGGGATCATGCTATATGTGTCCTTTTGTGATGGATTTATTTCACTCTGCATAATGTTTTCAAGGCTCATCCACATTGTGTCATGCATCAGGACTTTATATCTCTTTAATATTGCATTGTATGTGTGTACCACCTATAGTTTACCCATTTATCTTTTGATGGACATTTAGGTTGTTTCTACCTTTTAGATATTGTGACTAGTTCTGCAATGAACAGTTGTGTACAAATATTTGTTTTCCTTCCTGTTTACAATTCTTTTGGGCATATACTTAGGAGTAGATTGATGAATCATGCAAAAATTATGTTTAACTCTTGAAGAAACCACCAAACTATTTTCCAAGTGGTTGTACTATTTTGCAGTACCAGCAATTGATGAAGATTCTGATTTTTCCACACCCTCATGACCACCTGTTGCTTTCCATCTTTTTTGATAATAGCCACCGTAATGGGTTGGGTTCTGGGAATGGGGATAAAGTGCCTCATTGTGTTCTTGAATTGCATTTCCCTAGTGACGTGTCTGTCAGTCTGTCGTACTGTGGGAGCTTGTGTGTTGCTGTGATGCTGGAAGCTATGCCACTGGTATTCAGATACCAGCAGGGTCACCCATGGAGGACAGGTTTCAGCTGAGCTTCCAGACTAAGGTAGACTAGGAAGAAAGACCCAGCAGTTTACTTCTGAAAAGCATTAGCCAGTGAAAACCTTACGAATAGCAGCGGAACATTGTCTGATACAGTGCTGGAAGATGAGCCCCCCAGGTTGGAAGGCACTCAGAAGAGGACTGGGGAAGAGCTGCCTCCTCAAAGTAGAGTCGACCTTAATGACGTGGATGGAGAAAAGCTTTCAGGACCTTCATTTGCTGATGTGGCATGACTCAAAATGAGAAGAAACAGCTGCAAACATCTACTAATAATCAGAAACTGGAATGTACAAAGTATGAATCTAGGAAAATTGGAAATCATCAAAAACGAAATGGAACGCATAAACATTGATATCCTAGGCATTAGCGAGCTGAAATGGACCGGTATTGGCCACTTTGAATCAGACAATCATATAGTCTGCTATACTGGGAATGACAACTCAAAAAGGACTTTTCAAGATCTATCCTGAAGTACAATGCTGTCAGTGATAGGATAATATCCATACGCCTACAAGGAAGACCAGTTAATACGACTATTATTCAAATTTATGCACCAACCACTAGGGCCAAAGGTGAAGAAACAGAAGATTTGAATCAGCTGCTGCAGTCTGAAATTGAAGTAACATGCCATCAAGATGCATTGATAATTACTGGCGATTGGAATGCAAAAGTTGGAAACAAAGAAGAAGGATCAGTAGTTGGAAAATATGGCCTTGGTGATAGAAACAATGCCAGAGATTGAATGATAGAATTTTGCAAGACCAATGACTTCTTCATTAAAATACCTCCTTTCACCAACATAAATGGCAACTATACACAAGGACCTCACCAGATGGAACACACAGAAATCAAATTGACTGCATCTGTGGAAAGAGACAATGGAAAAGCTCAATATCATCAAACAGAACAATGCCAGGGGCCGACTGTGGAACAGATTATCAATTGCTCATATGCAAGTTCAAGCTGAAACTGAGGAAAATCAGAGCAAGTCCATGAGAGCCAAAATATGACCTTGAGTATATCCCACCTGAATTTAGATACCATCTGAAGAATAGATTTGATGCATTGAACAGTAGTGACCGAAGACCAGACGAATTGTGGAATGACATCAAGGACATCATCATGAAGAAAGCAGGAGGTCTTTGAAAAGACAGGAAAGAAAGAAAAGACCAAGACGGATGTCAGAGGAGACTCTGAAACTTGCTCTTGAGTAAGCTAAAGCAAAAGGAAGAATTGATGAAGTAAAAAAACTCTCGAGAAGACAAAGTAAAGTATTATAATGACATGTGCAAACAGCTGGAGATGGAAAACCAAAAGGGAAGAACACACTCGACATTTCCCAAGCTGAAAGAACTGATGAAAAAATTTAAACCTCGAATTGCAATAGTGAAGGATTCCATGGGGAAAATATTAAACAACACAGGAAGCATCAAAAGAAGATGGAAGGAATACACAGAGTCAATATACCAAAAGGAATTAGTCGATATTCAACCATTTCAAGAGGTGGCATATGATCAGTAACTGATGGTACTGAAGGAAGAAGTCCAAGCTGCTCTGAAGGCATTGGCAAAAAACAAGGCTCCAGGAACTGATGGAATATCAATTGAGAAGTTTCAACAAACAGATGCAGTGCTGGAGGTGCTCACTAGTCTATGCCAAGAAACATGGAAGACAGTTTCTTGGCCAACTGACTGGAAGAGATCCATATTTATGCCTATTCCCAGGAAAGGTGATCCAACCGAATGTAGAAATTATAGAACAATATCATTAATATCACAAGCAAGCAAAATTTCGCTGAAGATCATTCAAAAATGGCTGCAGCACTATATCGACCGGGAACTGCCAGAAATTCAGGCTGGTTTCAGAAGAGGATGTGGAACCAGGGATATCATTGCTGATGTCAGATGGATCCTGGCTGAAAGCAGAGAATACCAGAAGGATGTTTACCTGTGTTTTATTGACTATGCAAAGGCATTCGACTGTGTGGATCATAACAAACTATGGATAGCCCTGCGAAGAATGGGAATTCCAGAACACTTAATTGTGCTCATGAGGAACCTGTACATAAATCCAGAGGCAGTTGTTCGGAGAGAACAAGGGGATACTGACTGGTTTAAAGTCAGGATAGGTGTGCATCAGGGTTGTATTCTTTCACCATACCAATTTAATCTGTATGCTGGACGAATAATCCAAAAAGCTGTACTATTTGAAGAAGAATGGGGCATCAGGATTGGAGGAAAACTCATTAACAACCTGCGTTATGCAGATGACACAACCTTGCTTGCTGAAAGTGAACAGGACTTGAAGCATTTAGTAATGAAGATCAAAGACCGCAACCTCCAGTATGGATTACACCTCAACATAAAGAAAATAAAAATCCTCCCAACTGGACAAATGAGCAACATCATGATGAACCGAGAAAAGATTGAATTGTCAAGGATTTCATTTTACTTGGATCCACAATCAACAGCCATGGAAGCAGCAGTCAAGAAATGAAAAGACACATTGCATTGGGCAAATCTGCTGCAAAGGACCTCTTCGAAGAGCAAAGATGTCACCCTGATGCCCAAGATGCGCCTGACCCAAGCCATGGTATTTTCAATTACATCATATGCATGTGAAAGCTGGACAATGAATAAGGAAGACCGAAGAAGAGTTGACGCCTTTGAATTGTGGTGTTGGCGAAGAATATTGAAAATACCATGGACTGCCAAAAGAATGAACAAATCTGTCTTGGAAGAAGTGCGGCCAGAACGCTCGTTAGAGGCAAGGATGGTGAGACTGCATCTTACATACTTTGGACATGTTGTCAGGAGGGATCAGTCCCTGGAGAAGGACAACATGCTTGGCAGAGTACAGGGTCAGCAGAAAAGAGGAAGACCCTCAACGAGGCGGATTGACACAGTGGTGCAACAATGAGCTCAAGCATAATGATTGTAAGGATGGCGCAAGATTGGGCAGTGTTTCGTTCTGTTGTGCATAGGGTCGCTATGAGTCGGAACTGACTCAACGGCACCTAACAACAACAACAATGATGACTAATGGGAAACAACAATGATGACTGGTGGTGTAGTGGTTAAGTGCTACGGCTGCTAACCAAAGGGTCGGCAGTTTCAATCCGCCAGGTGCTCCTTGGGAACTCTATGGAGCAGTTCTAACCTGTCCTATAGGGTCATTATGAGTTGGAATTGACTCAAAGGCACTGGATGGTGATGACTAATGACATGGAGCATCTTTTCATGTACTTATTGGCCATTTGCATTCTTTCTTTTAGTGAAATGCCAAGTCATGTCTGCTAGGTATGAAAAATGATTTGGTCTTTGTTCTAGGTTCGCTAGAATCATATCAACACCTGAGACTAATAAATGCTGACTAAGCCTTGGGAGGTATGATGTATCTATTATGGCTATATGGTGAGGCCCATAAAAGCCCTGAGCCTGGCACAGATGGAGATTCCTAGTTGGTGACCTTGCATGGGAAAGGGTAGTATGTCCCTCCTTTTGACATAAAAGCTCCTCCATGAGACCCCTCCCATACCTCACCTTATACGTCTCTTCAGCTGTATCCTTTTTGGTTCTAAGAAAGCTGTAACCATAAGTATGGTGTACTCTCCTTTAAATTCTGTGAGTCATTCTAGCAAATTAACAAATCCCAGGGACAGCAAAAGCTAGCAGGGACTGTCTCCTGCCTATTTGAAAGTCTGAAAGAAGGTGTTCTTCTAAAGTGTGAGTTCTGAGTAGCTGTTGTTAGGTACTCTTGAGTCAGTTCTGACTCATAACGAGCCCATCAACAACAGAAGGTAACACTGCCTGGTCCTGTGCTGTAATAACAATCCTTGCTGTGTTTCAACCCATCGTTGCAGCCACTGTGTCAGTCCATCTCATTGACAGTCTTCCTCTTTTTGCTGACCCTCTATTTTATCAAGCATGATGTCCTTCTCCAGGAACTGGTCTCTCCTGAATGCGTACTAAAGTATATAAGATGAAGTCTCCACATCCTCACTTCAAAGGAGCATTTTGGCTATACTTCTTCCAAGACGGATTTTTTGTTTTTCTGGCAGTCCATGGTATACTCAAAATTCTTTGCCAACACCATAATTCAAAGGCATCAATTCTTCAGTCTTCCTTATTCATTGTCCTGTTTTTGCATGCATATAAGGCAATTGAAAATACTGTAGTATGGGTCAGGCACGCTTTGGGCCTTAAGGTGACATCTTTGCTTTTTAATACTTTAAAGAGGTCTTTTGCAGCAGATTCGCTCAATGAAATATGTCTTTTGGTTTCTTGACTGCTGTTTCCATGGGTGTCGGTTGCGGATCAAAGTAAAATTAAATTCTTGACAATTTCAGTATTTTTTCTGTTTATCTTGGTGTTGTCTATTGTTCCAGTTGTAAAGGTTGTTTTCTTTATGTTGAGGTGCAATCCATAGTGAAAGCTGTAATCTTTGATCTTCATCAGTAAGTGTTTCAAGTTGTCTTCAGTTTCAGCAAGTTAGGTTGTGTCATCTGCATATCACAGGTTGTTAACGAGTCTTTGTCCAATCCTGATGCCATGTTCTTCTTCATGTAGTCCAACTTCTTGGATTATTTGCTCAGCATACTGAATGAGTAATATGGAGAAAGGATACAACCCCGATGCATACCTTTTCTGATTTTAAATCACACAGTACCCCCTCATTCTGTTTGAACAGCTGCCTCTTGATCTATGTACAAGTTTCTTATGAGGACAATTAAGTGTTCTGGAATTCCCATTCTTTGCAATGTTATCCATTATTTGTTACAATCCACACAGCCAAATGCCTTTGCATGCTCAATAAAACACAGCTAAACACCTTTCTGGTATTCTCTGCTTTCAGCCAGGACCCATCAGACATCAGCAATGGTATCCCTTGTTGCATGTCCTCTTCTGAATCTGGCTTCAGTGTCTGGCAGTTCTCTGTCAATGCACTGCTACAATCACTTTTCAATGATCTTCAGCAAAATTTTACTTACATGTTATATTAATGACATTCTTCGATAATTTCACATTCTGCTGGATTACCTCACTTTGGGCTGGGCACAAGTATGCATGTCTTCTGGTCAGTTGGCAAGGTAGCTCTCTCCCAAATTTCTTAGTATAGACAAGTGAGTGCTTCCAGGAGTGCATCCTTTAAGTGAAGCATTTCAGTTGGTATTTTGTCACTTTCTGGAGCCTTATTTTTCGACAATGCCTTCAGCGCAGCTTGGACTTCATTCTTCAGTACCATCTGTTCTTGACCGTATTCTACCTCCTGAAATGGTTGAAAGTTGACCAATTCTTTTTGGTACAGTGACTTGGTATATTCCTTCCATCTTCTTTTGATGCATTCTGTATCTTTCAATATTTTCTCCGTTAGAATTCTTCAATATTGCAACTCAAGGCTTGGATTTTTTTTTTTTTTCCAATTATTTCAGCTTGATTAATGCCAAGCATGTTCTTCCCTTTTGGTTTTCTAATTCCAGGTCTTTGCACACTTTCACTATAATGCTTTACTTTGTCTTCTCAAGCCATCCTTTGAAATCTTCTGTTCAGCTTTTTTACTTCATAACTTCTTCCATTCTCTTAACTACTCTACATTCAAGAGCAAGTTTCAGAGTCTCTTCTGACATTCATGTTGGTCTTTTCTTTGTTTCCTGTCTTTTTAATGACCTTTTGCTTTCCCCATGTATGATGTCCTTTATGTCATCCCACAACTCATCTGACTTTAGGTCATTACCATTCAATGCATCATATCTATTCTTGAAATGGTCTCTAAATTCAAGTGGAATATACTCAAGGTCATACTTTGGCTCTTGTGGACTTGTTTTAATTTTCTTCAACTTGAACTTGCATATCAGCAATTGATGGTCTGTTCCTTAGTCAGCTCGTGGCATTGTTCTCACTGATGATATTGAGCTTCTCCATCACCTTTTTCCACAAATGTAGTCAATTTGATTCCTTGTATAGTCCATTTGGTGAGGTCTATGTGTTTATGTTGTTGAAAAAGGTATTTGCAATGAAGAGGTCATTAGTCTTTCAAAATTCTATCATGGGATCTCTGGCATCATTTCTATTACCAAGGCCATGTTTTCCACTTACCAATCCTTTTGCATTATTTCCAACTTTCCATTCCAGTCACCAGTAATTTTTAATGTGTCTCGATTGCATGTTTGATCCATTTCAGACTGTGGAAGTTGGTAAATATCTTCAATTTCTTCATCTTTGGCATTAGTGGTTGTTGCATAAATTTGAATAATAGCTATATTAACTGGTCTTCCTTATTGGTGTATGGTTATTATCCTATTACTGACAGCAATGTATTTCAGGATAGATTTTCAAATGTTCTATTTGACAATCAATGTGAAGCCATTCCTTTGCAATTTGCCATTCCCGGCATGGCAGACCATATGATCGTTTGACTCAAAATGGGCAATACCAGTCCATTTTAGCTCACTAATGCCTACGAAATCAATGTTTATGTGTTCCGTTTCATTTTTGACAATGTGCAATTTTCCTAGATTCATACTTTGTATATTCCACGTTCTAATTATTAATGGATATTTGAAGCTGTTTCTTCTCATTTTGAGTGTTGCCACATCAGCAAATGAAGGTCCTGAAAGTTTTATTCCATCCATGTTATTGAGATCAACTCAACTTTGAAGAGGCAGCTCTTCCCTAGTCATATTTTGAGTGCCTACCAACACTAGGGCTTCTTTTCCAGCACTATACTTCCAGCATTGCTATTCATAAGGTTTTCACTGGCCATTTTTTAAGAAATGTATCACCAGTTCTTTCTTTGCTGTCTGTCTTTGTCTGGAAGCTTCTGCAGAAAGCTGTCCATCACGGGTGACTCTGCTAGCATTTCAATTGCCAGTGGCATGGCTCCCAGCAATCTTAGCAACATGCAAGTCACTCCAAAATGACAAACTGACAGAATAGTCATGGCTGTTTAGCTAGGGTCCAAGAGATGCTGCGTGGGTAGCTGGTCTGAAACCCAGTGTCCTTCTGGTGAGCTCTGACTCAGCTGGGTGGTTATGGTCAGAGAGAGAGTGTGCCTCGTGATTGGCTGGCAAGGAGGATGGAGAAGAGGGAAGTTGAGGACTGGATCCATTTCCACATTTTGGGAACTGTATTCGTGCTGATGCCTACCATTCAGTTAGCAATGAAGGTGGAATTTGCCTACTGTGCCTCTTGTTTAGTGCAAGGTCACTTGTCTATCTTTTGAGTGGGTTGTTTGCCTTTTTTCTTGTTAAGTTGTACGAGTTATTTTATATTCTGGATATTAAACCCTCATCAGATATATGGTCCCCCAAAATTTTCTCCCAATCTGTAGGTTATCTCTTCACTTTGTTGATAAAGTCTTTTGATAAATAAACTTTTTTAAATTTTGATGAAGTATCATTTACCTATTTTGTACATTGTTGCTTGTGTTTTTGGTCTCATATCTAAGAATGCATTCTAATTAAAGGGTTGGAGATGGGTTTACCAAGGGAAACTCAGTTTCAGGATGGGAACTTTAGTGTTCTGGGAAGGTATAAATATTATCACATTAAAATTGTTCCTAGTAGTTTTGCTTAGGACGTCTCCACTGTGGAGGAACACTGTTTATCATCTCTTAGTACCTCTGAGGAGCCCTGATGCAGGGGTAAAGATGCTAACCAAAAGTTTGGCAGTCGAATCCACCAGCCACTCCTTGGAAACCCTTTGGGGCAGTTCTACTCTGTCCTAAGGGTTGCAATGAGTCGGAATCAACTCTATGGCAACAGGTTTGAGACTATTTTAATCCTTTTTTTTTTTTTTTTTTGTAGCTCTGAAATTCAAACATATTGATTTCCTGGAAAAATATTTTCTATCACTTTCTATAAAAGAAGAAAGTACACCTAATTTATAGCATTATCCTGTGAACCTCTATGTATATCATTTCATAGTCATAAGACAAGCAAACTGTAATAGAACAAGAAACACCAATCTTGCAAATCAGTCTGAAATCTAATTATCTCATGGAATTAAAAAGGTTTCTATAAAAAAAAAAATCATATAATCAAAAACAAAATTTGAACCCAAGACAGTGTCAATGATAGGTGTAGAATGGATTATTATTTAACATAATATATTTTCTAACTTCTGGGACTCATAAACTATTTGCTTGTTTTGAGTGATAGTAGAATAATGACCTAAGCCAAGCTAATCTACATCAAGCCCCTACAATTAATATATTTAAACTTTTTAAAGAATTCCACAGTGCTTGGTACTTGGTGGAAACTCTGCTGGGGTAGTGGTTAAGTGCTATGGCTCCTAACCTAAAGGTCGGCAATTCAAATACACCTGGTGCTCTTTAGAAACTCTATGGGGGCACTTCTGCTCTGTGCTATACGGTTGCTCTGAGTCAGAATCAACTCGACAGCAGTGGGTTTGGTTTTGGTACTTGGTAGGAGTAGGAGTCCCTGGCTGGTACAAATAATTAAGTGTTGGACTACTAACAAAAAGGTTGGCAATTCAAACCCACCCAGAGGGGCCTTGAAAGAAAGGCCTAGTGACCTGCTTCCAAAATGTCACAGCCACAAAAACTCAATGGAGCAGTTCTCCTCTGAAACACATGGGGTCACTATGAGTCAGAATCAAATTGACAGCAACTGCTTGCTAAATACTCAACAGCTTTCATTAGCATGGAATATTTTGTTTAGACTATATTTTAGACAAAAAAGCTATTTAACCTAGATAATATCAATACTCCATATTACAGATGAAAAAACTGGGCCTCAGTGACCAGCTTCTCTTGAAGATCATCCTCAACAGTGTTTGAAGTCTGGAGGCAGGGATAATGTGGTACAGAGTAGGTTGCAGAGTCAGGGTGTGAATGCAGGCCTGTTCAAATTCTTGGCGTAGGGTCTGTTTCCTGATTAATGCTGTAATGCTTCCTCATTTAAGTAGATGCCTCACATCATGGAGCTGGTGTGTAAACTTCTTTCTTTCATGAATCACTTTTTTTTTTTAATTTTGATTTTTAATGACTAGCGTAGAGTGATTTGATAATGTAAAATTTCCTGACTTGCCTCTTTAAAAGGAACACATATACACAAGAGCAACAACTTTTTATTCTATTTTTCATTATAAAAATAATTTTGACAGCTACTTTTTTTTAAAAAAAATGTGATTTTTAAAGAGTCTGTTTTTCGTTGCATCATACATATGAGTATTCATTTTAGTGGTATTGTATGGGTTGCTTTGAGTAGGAATTGGGGCAACAGCAATGGGTTTGGTACTCCAGTTCAAAAGTATTCAATATTATTCACTATTACACAAGTGGAGTCTTTTGCCCTCAACTTAAGCATTCATCAAAAAAAAAAAAAAAAAAACATTGCCATGGAGTCAATTCCGACTCATAGCCACCCTATAGGACAGAATGGAACCGCCCCATAGAGTTTTCAAGGCTGTTATCTTTATGAAACCAGACTACTACTTCTTTCTCCTGTGGAGCGGCTGGTAGATTTGAATGGTTAACCTTTTGGTTAGCAGCCAAGCACTTAACCATTGCACCACCAGAGCTCCTGCAGCATTCATCCATCTGTTTAAAATTCACATGACATAAAAACAAACATCCTATTTGATATTTGCAACCTAAAAATTTCTAGGGTAATAATGCATTGTAAGATTTCACATATTAAGAAACACTGTACAAAATAAAATGAAAATTGTTAAAAAGTCAGAAAAATAGGAGTGTCGTTGATACAGCTTCGTGTACCTGATAAAGTTCTGCTACAGTAGTAAGCACTGGTCACATATGACTGGGCCCATGTCAAACAGTGAATGTTTTACTCATTTAGGTTTCCCATCTCGGATTTCCAGCCTTCAGACAGGGTGGTGGATTCCTATTTTGTCAATTTAGCTACTCTGAAACTACTTATCCTAAAATTCCCTTTGTTTTGTGTTTCAAATTATGGCGGGCCATAAGAGACTTACTGTATGAGTAATAGATGGGGTAAAAGTAGTTGTTGTCAGCTGCCATTGAGCTGGCCTTAGTGCAGTGTAATGGATTGCTTTTGTGTGGCCTTTCTTGCTATGGTCTTGTAACTCCCAACCAAGTGGTTTGGTGGGACTGTGAAAATAAGGTAATTGTGACCCACTAGGGGCACTGGTCATTTTGCCATCATACTAGGCTTAAAACGATGGTGAGAGGATCTCACCACCACCAAGGAAGAAGAGTCAAGAGTGGATCATGCCCTTTGGACCTAGGATTTCTGTTCTAAGAAGCTCCTGAAACCAGACCAAGAGAGATGTAACACTGAAGACAGCAAGAAGGGGTGGCAGATAAATCACAACAGAACCAGGAGGCCAGCAGGAGACAGCAAGAAAGCTGAGGGCCTTTGGGCAGGAGGATTGCTGGCCACATAGGGTGGCTTTGGACACTTGGTGGAGCTAGGTATGCTGAACCATGGAGCTAGAGCTGAGCAACTTCAGCCAAGGTTTACTGGCAGGGTAGGTGCCTTGTGATACCTATCAGCAAAGCTAAAAGAGCTTTGCAACACTTGCCGCAGCAGGGCAGAGGCCAAGGGCCAGAGAGAGGCACGCCTGTGGGCACAGCTGAGAAGAGACGGTCCTGATGGAAGAACTGCATCCTGAGTGTTTTTGAACCTGAATTGTAACCTGTCACTTCCCTAATAAACTCCATAATCCTGAGTAATGTCTGTGAGTTCTGTGTGGTCATTGCAATGAATTGTTGAATTCAGTTGAGAAGTAGACAGTACTGTGGAAGGGACAGTGTGTGTCAGAATCGGTAAAGATGGCAGAGAGAGGAGGCATGTCTGACTTCTGCCTCATAGGAATCAGCCTTGGGCTGCCGATTCTTCTTCCCTCTTGTGAAGCGAAAGAAGGCCAGATGCCACCCCTATGCCATTTTTACATCAAGGCACAATGGAATTAAATGAGTAGATGATGTTCCCTTGTGATCTTTAGGGTTTTCATTGACTGAGTTTTAGAAGTAGACGGCTAGGCCTTTCTTTCTAGTCTGTCTTAATCCGGAAGCTCTGCCGAAACATGTTCAGCATCACAGCAGTACACAAGCCTCCACTGGCAGGTGGGCGGAGGCTACATGAGATGTAGCAGTAGAAATTGAACCAGAGCTTTGGCACAGGGTTTGGTTTGGCACAGGAGGCGAGAATTCTACCATCGAACCACCACTGCCTCGCAGAAGGCAGAGAAGTAGCAGGTGGATATTCTTTTTTATACAGAAAATCACTGGTGCAGGTTTAGGGTTCCACTGTAGTTCGCACACACTGTTTCTTGCCTGCAAGCTCATTTTGTGAGTGTAGGACTAGGGCCAGGACTGTAGCTCTTGCAGCTCAGGCTGGACCTGTTTCTTCAGCTTTGCTGACTCCTTTGACAGGTGCCCACTTAGCTCAGAATCAAAATGCATCAACTTCTCTTGTAGATCACCTTAAGTATTGGTGTTTGAAGTTGGGAGGTGGTGAGTAACTGACACCTCGGTCCATCCTAGTGTGTTTCAACCCACCTTTGTGTGTTCCAATTTCTCCTTGCTTCCCTGATTCCATGTGCATCTTTCCTTCCGGGCTACCTTACCCTGTGGTTTCATCTCCCGATGGTTCTGCTTCTATAATAAAACCCCGACTGCAACAGGTAGATTCAAATTTGGGCCGTGTTTTCTGCTTAAGTGATACCCTAGTCAGACCGCTCTCTCAACATTTATCAAATTGTCTTGTAAGCCTTTGTTTTCTCTTACACAACACCGAGGGCAATGTGAGAACAGGGATTTATTTTATTGCTATAGACCAGTGTTTTGCAGCATGCATTAAGACACTTAATATATATATGCCGAATTGAACTAGTCACTTTACTAATTTGTGTTGATGTAAACATTTCCAAGAATTCACTTGTAAAGTACTTGAAAGAAGTCTAAAGATGTTACTGTTGTTCTCCTCAAGGGCTCATGTATGTAATAGTAGAAAGGTGAGCAGGTGTTTAATTATAAGAAAGACCTTAGGTCAATTGCTGATGTATTTAATAAAGACTATTTTCACCCTAAACCATCTGTGAATCCCAGCTTTCATCATTCAAGGACTGTGCTTTTTTCTTGATTACATGTATCATCCTACATAACCCTGGTGACATAGTGGTTAAGAACTACGGCTGCTAACCAAAAGGTTGGCAGTTTGAATCCATCAGGTGCTCCTTGGAAACTCTGCAGGACAGTTCTACTCTGTCCTGTAGGGTCGCTATGAGTCAGAATTGACTTGATGGCAGTAGGTTTGGGTTTTTTGGTTTTTCGGTATGCAGCTTCATAGTTTAATTCAACACTGATATATTCACTGGAGGTATTATAAAAAATTTCATTGTCCATTTAAAGTTATGATTTTTTCATATCTGTTAAGAAATTCTACTGAATTAAGAAACCACTTCTAACTATAAGTTAGGTAATTAAAAAAAATTTATTCTTTCATATTGACAGTGTACCAGCGATATATGAAAATCTTCAGAATACAAAGCTCGACATATGTAGGTATAACTCATGAAATAGTGTTTCCAATAAGAAACCGAGTCATTGTCTCTTGGAAAACCTTCCCTGCAAGGTAGAATGTGAAATTTCTTTTTAATTGGATACTTCTTTTTTTTATTTGCGGCATTCCTAATTAGTTGTAACAATGAAAAAAATTCTCAAAGAGAAAAAAGATCCAGTTTTTTTTAAATTAATTATACATAATGATATTATGTTGCTATGCTATTTTGTTATTTATTGAAATCCATGTCTAAATGAATATAGATGATTATATCCTGTTCCCTATTACGAATTTGCGTTTAGTAAGCTGGAAGATACGTGCAAATGGAGTTTGAACTGTTGTTAGGATATTCACGCCATGGCTAAAAGTAATAAATTGTTTTAGGGATTTCAGCAAACCCCAGTCTCAAGGGGCCACTTTCATCATCACCATCCATGACAATAAACTGTCAAATGTGTGAGGAAAAGTGTGGTAGAAAAAATCATTATTTGATTTTTAAGAACCACCATAATTTTTCTTTATGTGTATCATAAGATCTATATGCCTTGTGAATCAATATATCTATGTCAACTATTATTAATCCAAGCTAATAGTAAATTCTAAATAATCTGTGCTGTGGTGCTGGAAGGCACATTTATTTTGGGGCAATGTGATTAAAAGTGACCCACTAATTAACATCATATCAAGCCTTCCTGGGGAGAGAATTCAAAGTAAAAAAAAAAAAAAAAAAGCCCTAAATAGAACATCATCAGAGAAACCTACTATAAAAAGGATGCTTAACAGGTGAGGGTTTCTGAATTTATTCTGTCCCTGTCATTGTTAAACATCACCCCGAGAGTCTACAGAGCCATTTCCCTCTCATCTGTGAGTTCAACATTTATGTGCGTCTTGATGGTAATTCTAACTAATTAGTTTATTTTAATTATAATCAATACACTAAGGAGGAGACTGAGACAGCTGATAGGATTTATCACTAATTCCAAAAGCATTTGTCTTGCTTTTGGCAGTTGTGCTATCTCTGGAATACCCCCTTCTGCTTGGAAGCAACCTGTCAGAGCCGTTATGATTGCTGCATGCGGGGACTTCAGCTGACGGCTCGGCTCTTCCTTCAGGCCTGCAAACGGTGTCTGCAGTGTAGTCACACCCACACAGTCTTGCTTTATCCTTCACCTATAGTTACATTATATACGAGAATATGTACATAAATATATTATATGCACACATGTGTAAGATCAAACCACACATCATACATATCACATGACACGATATTTATGTGACAGACTCTTGAAACATCATGCTACATAAGGCTACGCAAGTACCTCTCTTGGGAGAAAAAATTGCCTTTTATTATCTTAAGGATACTTGAGTGGTCCTTAAAAACTGAAATAATGGAAAATTATTTTAGAGGCATGAGAGGATTTTTCTCACCAGCAATATTTAAAAATCAGCACTTCTGAAATATGTAGGCTTCCTGGTGGTTCAGGTATTTCCTATATTCAGTTATTAATAAAGGCCTGCACTAGGTGAAAATTTAAGATGAACATTCAAATATATAACTCTCTACTTATGTTGTTCTAGCATATTCTTATAAGGTTCTGCAATGGGAACTTGACCCTGTTTTTGCTGATGAATCTTTCATTCTTCTCTTATGAATAATTCAAGTTACTGTGTCAGGCTAGTTTATTCCCAGTGAATAAAAAGGAAATCCTCAAATCACATGCCATTTCTTCTCTCAAGAAAAAACAAACTCTTTTACAAGTGAGTATTGATGAAATTGTACATTTTGGTGATTTAACATGCTTTATTATTGAAATAAGCGATATAGTTTGAAAAGCATTTTATTTGTACAATCAATCTTTAAATGGTTAACTTTCTTATACTATTGGGCAACACCGTAGTCACAAAAGCACACAGGTCCCCTAAAAATGTGTAGCCTGTCACACTGACATGCTAGAGCCAGCACTGCCCTGAGAGGAAGAGAAAGAATTGAAACCACTAAAGACTGTGTAATTGCAGATAAGGCAGAGACAGAAAGATACTCACAGGTGATAAGGGCTGAAAAATGGCTAGAAATAAGGCACTGATGATCTCTAGGCGACTGACTGCACGTGCATTAAAATGAAAGATAAAAGTTGTCAGACAGAACACATAGTTAAAAAAAAAAACAGCTAAATTAGTTTTAGGGAGATTAAACGCAACCTTATTAAGCAATTGACTTCAACTCTGGAACGTATCTGGTACCAATCTAAATATATGTGAATAGCATACCGTGGTACATGAGGAAAGAAAATGGCCCAAAATGTTTCAGCTGAATCACTTTGTGTCGTAATTTCCCCACCCACATATTTGGTTTCAACTCTTACTTATTTTAGACTGTTAGAAAGGGAAGGAAACTATAAAACACTCCTTATTTTACAGGACTGGGAACTGAGAAGTCTAAGTGACAACCCCTGAAACTCATTTGTAATTAAGGGAAGTGCTTAGGTTAGAAAGAAATCCTTCAGATTCGACCTAGGTTAAACGCTCTCTATGCTCGTTTGCCTTATTTAAATGTTTCCTCAAATATTTATTATGCATGCATTGTTTTAATATGGAATGTACGTGTGTCTGGGACTTCCATGGGTGTGCAACTGTACATTTGTTTACATCAAAGCCACTACATCTTACAGTTTTTCAAAGAAATATATTAAATCTGTATGAGAGATCAGTAATATGGTTAATTTACTAATAATGTAGAAGAATAATTTTCCTACAAAATATCTACAGTTCTGTGTATTCTCAAAGCAAATATGTCTTAATATGAAGCATGTTTGAATTCCAAACACTTGCTTTTATAGCAGAATTTAATATATAAATATCTATTTTTCTGTTAACTTGTTCTTTAAATATGCTCATCTACTTTATAAGTCCACCAGAAAAGAAGACATTGGTGGGCTTTATTTTCTGTAGTTTATATTTAAAAATCAATTATATTATAGATTGCATTAAATTCTTTCTAAAATATATATACTGTTTCTGGCCCTAGACACTTTTGCCTTTGTGGACTCCTTCTTCCATGAAAACAAAGAAAGAAAGACAGTTATATTTTACAACTGCATTAGTAAAAAGAGAAATATAATCCAGGATATATTCATTAGAATACACTCACTAGTATTATATTCATTTTTCTTCTAACTTTAAAAAATTAAAATGAAAACACTTCTGTGGTCCCCTAAGAATAGCATTGGCCCTGATCTTACTGTCATTTCTATTCATTGCTTTAGGAGTAGGCATATGACTCTTTCAGAACAATATAATATGAATAAAAAACTATTGGAGGCCTACTTGGAAATGTTTTCTCCTTTATAAAAGTACAACCATAGAAGAAATAATCCATTTTCCTACTAAATGTAGTAGTACCTGCTCTACAGCGTGGAACCCATGTTTGACTATCAGGGGAGGTTTCAGTGGACAGAGTCAGCAGGCTGAGGGTCATTCTTTGGGAAGACGAAGAATTCCATATCTTGGTAACACTGTAGAGCTCTGGAATTAGCCAATCCTGGAGCAGCCATATCTCATGGCTTTTTGTTCTATTAAAAAATAAACGCCTCATATTTTTTATGCCAGACAAATCAGGATGTCTCTTCTTTTCAACTGAGAGTATCTTAATTGATTTACAGATTGAACTTTACATAGTAGGCACAAGACAGCGATCAAGTTTTGCGAAGGGGGCGCAATCTGACAAAGATAGTATTTCAGAAAAATAAATATAGCAGAGAATATGTGAAGGATTGGTAGACAGAGATATAATGGGAAACCATTAGGGATCTGTAATTTGATAAGGGAAATAAGGGCCTTCATGGGATGAAAACTAATATTTCAAATTTAACTAAAGAGATTTCCTATTTGGAATCCAGGAAAGTGAGCGGAAAACCTCTAAGAAACTATATCAAACCTCCATCTCCAACAAGAAGTGCTTCTCAACACAACATCAACACACAACACCTGTTTACCAGGGATTTCAATCCTTAGTATACGTATACATACACAAAGGATTAATGGAAAATCCTTATCTCACCTTTGAATGTTTCTTCTTGATCTCAGATTTCTTTAGTCTTTCTGCTTTTGCAGCTCACTTTTTTTGGGTACTTTAAATATATGATTTTTATCATTTTTCTGGACTTTCTTTTGTTGTAGAAGACAGGTTTATCATTAAATAATTCATTCTCCTAGGAAGAAAAATCCAACAAGATGTTGATGTCTTACAGAATTTTTCTAGACCCTGCTAACCAAAACGTTGGCATTCAAATCCACCAGCCACTCCTTGGAAACTCTATGGGGCAGTTCTACTTTGTCCAAAAGGGTCACTATGAGTAGGAATCAATTCGATGGCATTTTTTTTTTTTTATTTAGCTACAACATATATAAATTGCATATCTATCTAGTTATTTGTGAATAAGATACTTTCCTCAGACAGGAGTTTAGAACAAAATATAATGGTCTTAAGTGAGTGTCAAAACAATACCTTTGTGTTTGAGCATGCTAACTAAAAATTAAGTGTGTAATCTATTTTTTCTGTGATCCAACCTCTAATAATGGACGAAATGTAATAGTACCTTCTCAGAGGCAATTCACCTATGAAGTTGGATCAGGAATCTGAGCACTGAAATATTTAATATAGATTAATTATTTTCTAATTTATATTGTTCCTTCTCTGTCTTCCTTCTGTATTCTCTTTTAAATGTGGTAAAGTTCTTTCTAAACAAAAAAAAAGGAATTGTAGTTCCACAAACCACTTGAACAGTGAATTTGAAGCAGATGCTGAGAGAGGATACCCCATGGGATCTGGGTGAGGAGGTCTCTAAACAGAAGTTCAAATGTATGAGATGGAATTATGCATCCTGCTCATTTAACAACCACGCCTCTCCATCTGAAACTGTCCTGAGTGTTCTCTGTAATGAACCATGGAGGTTTTAAGGTAAAGATTAAACATTCTCTTCTTCCTTTCCTCCTTTCCGCCCTTCCTATTTCCTCCCCACCTGCTTTCCTTCCTTCTTTCCTTCCTTAGTTTCTTTCTATGTTATTGAAAATGATGATAATTGCACAGAATTTTACACTACTAAAAGTTTGCTGCATATTTTATTTCCTCTATACATGTTTACACCTTCAAACCCCAAAACCAAACCCAATGCCATTGAGACAATGCCACCTCATAGCAGCCTCATAGGGTTTCCAAGGCTGTAAATCTCCATGGAAGCAGACTACCACATCTTTCTCCTGCCAAGCAGCTGGTGGTTTAGAACCGCTGACCTTTAGGTAAGCAGTCAATCTCTTTCTTAAAACACTGCACCACGAGGGCTATTTCCATAAATTCGAAATTCCATTAGCTGAGGCAAAGTCTTAGTTATTGTTTCTTCCTCATCTTGTGTAACTAAATAAATATAAGGAATGTCTTGTAGTAAGTGTACTTTCATTTTTTTTTAACGTCTTAAAGTTGTTGTCAGACAATTTTACAACTCATCCTACTGAATGCTTTGCTCTCACACCAAAAGGTACTTTTATGGTTTAAATTGCACAATTCAGACTTCTTCCTCAATTGAAGTAAACCCTGGAAGTAGGTAGCCATACTCTGCTTTTACAGAAAAGAAAGAACCAGGTGTTGTCAGTAACAGATATCTTAGAAAATTGGGGGAGGAGACCATGTCTGCTAATTTTTTTTTAAATAACAGTTCAGTTATAAATGAATTTGAGCAGAGACAAGCCAGTTGTTGAGAAAACAGAGATAGTAAGAATGCATCTCATTTTGCAGCTCATGGTTATTACATATTTTGGTAAGGCCTGCTGAGAAATACAAAATGAAAATGAACCACAAACACTGACAATACTTTCAATGAAATTACCAGACTATTTTCGTAGACTCTTAATTGCTGATCCATAGACCCTTGGTATCTTTCATGGTTCTTTTGCAACATAAGTGGCAAACAATAAAAGAGGCATGGAAGTTGGACTGGACATGGAGAGCAAGAGTTACTTGTCAGTTTCTTTGTAGGGCTTTACCTAAATCAAGCGTGTGTAACAAGCTTCAATAAACTATTGCTGTGAAATAATTTGAAAATATTTTGCTATTTTTTAGGTATGGTCATATTCATGCCTTCTAGTCTTATTTTTATTGTATCAGTTACATGTATTGATTTTTTCTCTCTTGTTTTTATCTTATTGATTTTTTAAGACACAAAAAGGGGAAGAACATAAAATCAGTAAGATTTAAATAACAGCTAAAGTTTTAGAAAAAGGAATGAATAATACATCGATGATCAAAATGTTTCTAGGAAAGAATCTTAAAAAAAATAACAAAACAATTTTTTTTTTTTAACTTGTGAGCCATTCTTCATGTTGAAACTGCTGGATTTGGTTATATAAGTTTTTATTATTATTATTACTTTATAATTTGTAGTATCTAAGGAGCCTTTTTTTTTTTTTTAAGGAGCCTTGGTGGCGCAGTGTTTAAAGCATCCTGCTGTTAACAGAAAAGGTTGTCAGTTCAAACCCACCAGGCACTCTGTGGTGGAAAGACGTGGTGGAAGTTTACTCCTATAAAGATTCACAGCCTTGGAAATCCAATGGTGCAGTTTTACTCTGTCCTGTAGGGTCTCTATGAGTCAGAAACGACTTGACAGCAGTGTTTTGTTTTGTTTTGTTTTGTTTTGTTTTGTTTTGTTTTTTAAAGAACACAAATAGAATAGTATTTACACCAATTTTTTTATATTTAAATCAGTAAAAAACATACACTATTATTTACCCTTTGATCACTCTCTTTTCCCTATGCATTATTGCTATGACAGTGTGTGGGTTAAAGACATTATTTTTAAATAGTAACCAATATGTCTTATTGACAGTCTCCAGTGTCTCATTTCACCATGCTACTGTTTTTGTTTTTTTTTTTTTTTTACTTTCTTTAAAACAGTCTTTGCAATATCATAAAAAAATTAGTATACATACAATTACAATACTTGGGTTTGAGTACTGGCTCTGGCTGATTAGTTTAGTCTTAAATATATTTTTCATTATACATATTATGAAATATGGGTAATAATATTTACCTGACACACAAATTTACTGTGAACATCAAAGGGGAATAAAATACATGAAAGCTGTTTTTAAATTGCTATAAACCAAAACCAAACCCGCTGCTGTTGAGTCAACTCAGACTCGTAGTGACACCGTAGGGTTGTCAAGTCTGTAAATCTCTGTGGCAGCAGACTGCCACATCTTTCTGCTGGCGAAGCTGCTGGTGGTTTTGAACCACTGAACTTTTGGTTAGCAGTCATATGTTGTAACCACTGTACCACCAGGGCTGCTTGTAAACTACTGCAAGTATAAAATAATATCAACATTTTTATCATATTGCATCTATATAACAGATACATTAAAATTAAAAAAAAAATCATTATATAGGTAACATCTCAATTCCTTATACTAATGTATAAGACATTCTAAAATCAAACAAAAAATAATATATCCATCTTAATTTAAACTCCTGCAGTAGTCTTAAGCTTACTATACTTCATTATCTCATTCATTTACCAGTTCTTTCAAACATCTCTTATCTATCCAGTCATAAAACAAAGATTTTGGTAATTCTTGCAATATTTCAAGCCTTCTCATTATTATTATTTTTTTGCTTTTGTTTCTTTTTTTTTTTGTAACTTTTATTGAGCTTCAAGTGAACGTTTACAAATCAAGTCAGACTGTCACATATAAGTTTATATACACCTTACTCCGCACTCCCACTTGCTCTCCCCCTAATGAGTCAACCCTTCCAGTCTCTCCTTTCTGACAATTTTGCCAGCTTCCAACTCTCTCTATCCTCCCTTCACCCCTCCAGACAGGAGATGCCAACACAGTCTCAAGTGTCCACCTGATACAAGTAGCTCACTCTTCATCAGCATCTCTCTCCTACCCACTGTCCAGTCCCTTCCATGTCTGATGAGTTGTCTTCAGGAATGGTTCCTGTCCTGGGCCAACAGAAGGTTTGGGGACCATGACCACCGGGATTCCTCTAGTCTCAGTCAGACCATTAAGTATGGCCTTTTTGTGAGAATTTGGGGTCTGCATCCCACTGATCTCCTGCTCCCTCAGGGGTTCTCTGTTGTGCTCCCTGTCAGGGCAGTCATCGATTGTGGCCGGGCATCAACTAGTTCTTCTGGTCTCAGGATGATATAGGTCTCTGGTTCATGTGGCCCTTTCTGTCTCTTGGGCTCTTAGTTATCGTGTGATCTTGGTGTTCTTCATTCTCCTTTGATCCAGGTGGGTTGAGACCAATTGATGCATCTTAGATGGCCGCTTGTTAGCATTTAAGACCCCAGACGCCACCTTTCAAAGTGGGATACAGAATGTTTTCATAATAGAATTATTTTGCCAATTGTCTTAGAAGTCCCCTTAAACCATGGTCCCCAAACCCCCGCCCTTGCTCTGCTGACCTTTGAAGCATTCACTTTATCCCAGAAACTTCTTTGCTTTTGGTCCAGTCCAGTTGAGCTGACCTTCCATGTATTGCGTATTGTCCTTCCCTTCACCTAAAGCAGTTCTTACCTACTAATTAATCAGTAAAAAACCCTCTCCCACCCTCCCTCCCCTCCTCGTAACCACAAAAGTACGTGTTCTTCTCAGTTTATACAATTTTTCAAGATCTTATAATAGTGGTCTTATACAATATTTGTCCTTTTGCATCTGACTAATTTCGCTCAGCATAATGCCTTCCAGGTTCCTCCATGTTATGAAATGTTTCAGAGATTCATCACTGTTCTTTATCCTTGCGTAGTATTCCATTGTGTGAATATACCACAATTTATTTACCCATTCATCCATTGATGGACACCTTGGTTGCTTCCAGCTTTTTGCTATTGTAAACAGAGCTGCAATAAACATGGGTGTGCATATATCTGTTTGTGTGAAGGCTCTTATTTCTCTAGGGTATACTCCGAGGAGTGGGATTTCTGGGTTCTATGGTAGTTCTGTTTCTAACTGTTTAAGATAATGCCAGATAGATTTCCAAAGTGGTTGTACCATTTTACATTCCCACCAGCAGTGTATGAGAGTTCCAATCTCTCCGCAGCCTCTCCAACATTTATTATTTTGTGTTTTTTGGATTAATGCCAGCTTTGTTGGAGTGAGATGGAATCTCATCGTAGTTTTAATTTGCATTTCTCTAATGTCTAATGATCGAGAGCATTTTCTCATGTATCTGTTAGCTGCCTGAATGTCTTCTTTAGTGAAGTACGTGTTCATATCCTTTGCCCACTTCTTGATTGGGTTGTTTGTCTTTTTGTGGTTGAGTTTTAACAGAATCATATAGATTTTAGAGATCAGGCGCTGGTCGGAGATGTCATAGCTGAAAATTCTTTCCCAGTCTGTAGGTGGTCTTTTTACTCGTTTGGTGAAGTCTTTAGATGAGCATAGGTATTTGATTTTTAGGAGCTCCCAGTTATCTGGTTTCTCTTTGTCATTTTTGGTAATGTTTTGTATTCTGTTTATGCCTTGTATTAGGGCTCCTAAGGTTGTCCCCATTTTTTCTTCTATGATCTTTATCGTTTTAGTCTTATGTTTAGGTCTTTGATCCACTTGGAGTTAGTTTTTGTGCTTGGTGTGAGGTATGGGTCCTGTTTCATTTTTTTTTCAAATGGCTATCCAGTTATGCCAGCATCATTTGTTAAAAAGACTATCTTTTCCACAATTAACTGACACTGGGCCTTTGTCAAATATCAGCTGCTCATATGTGGATGGATTTATATCTGGGTTCTCAATTCTGTTCCACTGGTCTATGTGTCTGTTGTTGTACCAGTACCAGGCTGTTTTGACTACTGTGGCTGTATAATAGGTTCTGAAATCAGGTAGAGTGAGGCCTCCCACTTTCTTCTTCTTTTTCAGTAATGCTTTGCTTATCCTAGGCTTCTTTCCCTTCCATATGAAGTTGGTGATTTGTTTCTCTATCACCTTAAAAAATGACATTGGAATTTGGATCGGAAGTGCATTGTATGTATAGATGGCTTTTGGTAGAATAGACATTTTTACTATGTTAAGTCTTCCTATCCATGAGCAAGGTATGTTTTTCCACTTAAGTATGTCCTTTTTAATTTCTTGTAGTAGTGCTTTGTAGTTTTCTTTGTATAGGTCTTTTACATCTTTGGTAAGATTTATTCCTAAGTATTTTATCTTGTTGGGGGCTACTGTGAATGGTATTGATTTGGTGATTTCCTCTTCGATGTTCTTTTTGTTGATGTAGAGGAATCCAAGTGATTTTTGTATGTTTATCTTATAACCTGAGACTCTGCCAAACTCTTCTATTAGTTCCAGTAGTTTTCTGGAGGATTCCTTAGGGTTTTCTGTGTGTAAGATCATGTCATCTGCAAATAGTGATAACTTTACTTCCTCCTTGCCAATCCGGATACCCTTTATTTCTTTGTCTAGCCCAATTGCTCTGGCTAGGACTTCTAGCACAATGTTGAATAAAAGCGGTGATAAAGGGCATCCTTGTCTGGTTCCCGTTCTCAAGGGAAATGCTTTCAGGCTCTCTCCTTTTAGAGTGATGTTGGCTGTTGGCTTTGTATAGAAGCCCTTTATTATGTTGAGGACTTTTCCTTCAATTCCTATTTTGCTGAGAGTTTTTATCATAAATGGGTGTTGGACTTTGTCAAATGCCTTTTCTGCATCAATTGATGAGATCATGTGGTTTTTGTCTTTTGTTTTATTTATATGGTGGATTACATTAATGGTTTTTTCTAATATTAAACCAGCCTTGCATACCTGGTATAAATCCCAGTTGATCGTGGTGAATTATTTTTTTGATATGTTGTTGAAGTCTATTGGCTAGAATTTTGTTGAGGATTTTTGCATCTATGTTCATGAGGGATATAGGTCTGTAATTTTCTTTTTTGTGATGTCTTTACCTGGTTTTGGTATCAGGGAGATGGTGGCTTCATAGAATGAGTTAGGTAGTATTCTGTCATTTTCTATGCTTTGAAATACCTTTAGTAGTAGTGGTGTTAACTCTTCTCTGAAAGTTTGGTAGAACTCTGCAGTATAGCCATCCGGGCCAGGGCTTTTTTTTGTTGGGAGTTTTTTGATTACTGTTTCAATCTCTTTTTTTGTTATGGGTCTATTTAGTTGTTCTACTTCTGATTGTGTTAGTTTAGGTAGGTAGTGTTTTGCCAGGAATTCACCCATTTCTTCTAGGTTTGCAAATTTGTTAGAGTACAATTTTTTTTTAATAATCTGATATGATTCTTTTAATTTCAGTTGGGTCTGTTGTGATGTGGCCCTTCTCGTTTCTTATTCGGGTAATTTGTTTCCTTTCCTGTATTTCTTTAGTCAGTCTAGCCAATGGTTTATTAATTTTGTTAATTTTTTCAGAGAACCAGCTTTTGGCTTTGTTAATTCTTTCAATTGTTTTTCTGTTCTCTAATTCATTTAGTTCAGCTCTAATTTTTATTATTTGTTTTCTTTTGGTGCCTGATGGGTTCTTTTGTTGCTCAGTTTCTATTTGTTCAAGTTGTAGGGACAGTTCTCTGATTTTGGCTCTTTCTTCTTTTTGTATGTGTGCATTTATGGATATAAATTGGCCTCTGAGCACTGCTTTTGCTGTGTCCCAGAGGTTTTGATAGGAAGTATTTTCATTCTCGTTGCTTTCTATGAATTTCCTTATTCCCTCCTTGATGTCTTCTATAACCCAGTCTTTTTTCAGGACGGTATTGTTCAGTTTTCAAGTATTTGATTTCTTTTCCCTAATTTTTCTGTTATTGATTTCCATTTTTATGGCCTTGTGCTCTGAGAAGATGCTTTGTAATATTTCAATGTTTTGGATTCTGGAAAGGTTTGTTTTATGACCTAATATGTGGTCTATTCTAGAGAATGTTCCATGTGCTCTAGAAAAAAAAGTGTACTTTGCAGCAGTTGGGTGGAGAGTTCTGTATAAGTCAATGAGGTCAAGTTGGTTGATTGTTGTAATTAGGTCTTCCGTGTCTCTATTGAGCTTCTTACTGGATGTCCTGTCCTTCTCCGAAAATGGTGTGTTGAAGTCTCCTACTATAACTGTGGAGGTGTGTATCTCACTTTTCAGTTCTGTTAAAATGTGATTTATGTATCTTGCAGTCCTGTCATTGGGTGCATAAATATTTAATATGGTTATGTCTTCCTGATCAATTGTTCCTTTTATGATTATGTAGTGTCCTTCTTTATCCTTTGTGGTGGATTTAAGTTTAAAGTCTATTTTGTCAGAAATTAATATTGCTACTCCTCTTCTTTTTTGCTTATTGTTTGCTTGATATATTTTTTTCCATCTTTGAGTTTTAGTTTGTTTGTGTCTCTAAGTCTAAGGTGTGTCTCTTGTAGGCAGCATATGGACGGATCGTGTTTCTTTATCCAGTCTGAGACTCTCTGTCTCTTTATTGGTGCATTTAGTCCATTTACATTCAGCGTAATTATAGATAAGTAAGTGTTTAGTGTTGTCATTTTGATGCCTTTTTATGTGTGTTGTTGACAATTTCATTTTTCCACATACTTTTTTGTGCTGAGACGTTTTTCTTTGTAAATTGTGTGATCCTCATTTTCATAGTATTTGATTTTATGTTTGCTGCGTTGTTATGTTTTTCTTGGTTTTTATTTTGAGTTATGGAGTTCTTATACCTCTTTGTGGTTACCTTAATATTTACTCCTATTTTTCTAAGTAAAAACCTTACTTGTGTTGTCCTATATCGCCTTGTGTCCCTCTCCATATGGCAGTTCTATGCTACCTGTATTTAGTCCCTTTTTTTGATTATTGTGATCTTTTACATATTGACTTCAATGATTCCCTGTTTTGAGCATTTTTTTTTTAATTAATCTTAAGTTGTTTTTGTGATTTCCCTATTTGAGTTGATATCAGGATGTTCTGTTCTGTGACCTTGTGTTTTGCTAGTATCTGATATTATTGGTTTTCTGACCAAACAATTTCCTTTAGTATTTCTTGTAGCTTTGGTTTGGTTTTTGCAAATTCTCTAAGCTTGTGTTTATCTGTAAATATCTTAATTTCGCCTTCATATTTGAGAGAGAGTTTTGCTGGATATATGATCCTTGGCTGACAGTTTTTCTCCTTCAGTGCTCTGTATATGTCATCCCATTGTCTTCTTGCCTGCATGGTTTCTGCTGAGTAGTCTGAACTTATTCTTATTGACTCTCCCTTGTAGGAGACCTTTCTTTTCTCCCTGGCTGCTTTTAAAATTTTCTCTTTATCTTTGGTTTTGGCAAGTTTGATGATAATATGTCTTGGTTATTTTCTTTTAGGATCAATCTTAAATGGGGTTCGATGAGCATCTTGGATGGATATGCTTTCGTCTTTCATGATGTCAGGGAAGTTTTCAGTCAGCAGATCTTCAACTATTTTCTCTGTGTTTTCTGTCCTTCCTCCCTGTTCTGGGACTCCAATCACACACAAGTTATCCTTCTTGGTAGAGTCCCACATGATTCTTAGGGTTTCTTCTTTTTTTTAATTCTTTTATCTGATTTTTTTCAGCTATGTTGGTGTTGATTCCCTGGTCCTCCAGATGTCCCAGTCTGCATTCTAATTGCTCGAGTCTGCTCCTCTGACTTCCTATTGCATTGTCTAATTCTTTAATTTTATTGTTAATCTTTTGGATTTCTGAATGCTGTCTCTCTATGGATTCTTGCAACTTATTATTTTTTCCACTATGTTCTTGATTAATCTTTTTGAGTTCTTCAACTGTTTTATCAGTGTGTTCCTTGGCTTATTCTGCACTTTGTCTTATTTCATTTCTGAGGTCATCCCTGATGTCTTGAAGCATTCTGTAAATTAGTTTTTTAAATTCTGTATCTAATAATTCCAGGATTGTATCTTCATTTGGGAAAGATTTTGATTCTTTTGTTTGGGGGGTTGGAGAAGCTGTCATGGTCTGCTTCTTTATGTGGTTCAATATTGACTGCTGTCTCCGAGCCATCACTAAGATATTGTAGTGATTTATTCTATGCTTGCTCACTGAGTCTTATCTTGTTTTGTTTTCTTTCAATATACGTGGATGGGCTACTAGATTGTGCTGTCTTGATTGTTGTAGCCCTTGACTTACTTTTGACCTATTACCAGCTGGTTTGGGCTGTTGCCAGATATATATGCCTGAGTCTATTCACTATTCTTGAGTAGAATCTGATTTTGGGTCATCAAGTGTGTGATGCACCCTAACACCTATCCACCTTGAGAAGTAGTGGTGATAGTTGTGTGCACCAGATTCCTTTAGTAGCTGGGGTTCACACTCCGGGGGGGCAGGATGCTGACAGGCTTCCCCCAAGTGTCAGTGAGGTAGGTGTGTCTCTATTCCTAAAGCACCATGGTGGGAGGGCTCTGCAGCTGTGCCTTAGGCCCCCAATGCAAGTACCTCTACAGATTGGTAGGTGTCACCCTCCTTAGACCCCTAAGGCAGGAGGCTAGGTGGTCTGGGGGGAGCTTCAGCCCCCAGTTCCCTGTTGTGGGTCAGTTAGGGCTCTGTTGAATAAGCAGAGATATCAGACCTGGGAAACTTGTTTTTCCAGTAAATCCGCTAAAAAAAAAAATGCAGTCAGACCCCTATCAGCAATGCCTTTGCATTATAATAGCCACCTTGTTCCCTGTAGGGATGAAAGCCCGAGATATGGATCACATATGCTTGGCTGGAGCTGGTTCTGTGTTTTTAGACCAATTAGGGAAGGATTTTTGGTCCCTGGGTTTTTTGTGGTTGCTTCTCTCAGGCCGGAAGAATGGGTTAGGTAAAGACCAAAAAAAAAAAAAGGGAAAAGAAAAGCCGCGGAGCCATTCTCCCTCTGGCTCAGGAAATTCCAACATTAATGAAGCCACCTGGGAAGGGGAGGGGAGGGTTCAGAGAAACGGGAGAGAGTAGCACCCCGGAATATAGACAAAGTTACTTATCTTGCTTGGGATGACTATTTTATCTGAGATTCCCGAGGGGCGTGTCGCCTATGTGTGCTGGCTGGGTAGAAATTGCCCCCAAGGGTCTGGCCCGCAGAAGCCGTGGTCATTTCCTCTGCTGCCAGTCCAAAGCCCAGCATCAAGGTTCCCTGGCTGGGACGCTGCACTCCCAGCTCCAAAATCAGTCGCTGCCTTCCAGGGACTTCTCCCGCCAGCACGTTGCCGCGCCACCTGCGCGGACCAGCTGGGCCCCCTCCTGGGTTCAGTTCAGGGGTGTAGGTCTGCTCCCTGTGTTTGCTCTGTGACAGGATGCCATGCTCAGCTCTCCTGTGCCCAGTCCAAAGCCTGGCGCCAAGGTTCCCCGGCTGAGACTCTGCACTCCCGGCTCCAAAACTAGTCGCTGCCTCCCGAGGACTTCTCCTGCCAGCCGCGTTGCCGCACCACTGGCGGTGACTGGCTGGGCCCCCTCGAGGTCAGTTCAGGGGGTAGGGCTGCATCCCATTTTTTGTGCCATCACAGGATGTTGTGATGTTGTGTTCAGCTCCCCTGCGCCCAGTCCTAAGTCCGGCGCCAAGGTTACTTGACTGGGACACTGGCTCCAGGCTCCGAAAACTGTCGCTGCGTCCCTGTAGTTGTTCATTCTCCGTCTCTGTCACTCAGGTCAACTCTTTAAATCTGTGTTTGTTGTTCAGGGTTCGTAGATTGTCATGTATGTGATCGATTCACTTGTTTTTCCGCATCTTTGTTGCAAGAGGTATCTGAGGTAGCATCTACCTAGTCAGCCGTCTTGGCGCCCCTCCAAGCCTTCTCATTATTATCATATCTGTTATGGTGATCTGTGATCAGTGATGTTTAATGTTGCTATTGTGTTTTGGGGCAGCACTAAGAACTGCTCCCATATAAAATGGTGAAATTAATTGATAAATGTTGTATGTGTTCTGACTCTGCCCCACCAATCAGCATTCCTCTGTATCTCTCCCTCTCTTCAGCCCTCCCTATTATTCCCTTAGATGGTGAAATATTGAAATTAGGCCAATTAATGGCCTCTCAGTGTTCAGATGAAATGAAGAGTCACGTGTCTTTCATTTTAAATCAAAAGCTTAGTGAGTGAGACATGGTCAAAGCTGAGATAGGCCAAAAGCTAGGACTCTTGCGCTAAACAAGTAGCTAAGTTGTGAATGCAAAGGGGAAGTTTTTGAAGGAAATTAAAAGTGCTATTCCAAGGCACCTTGGGTCTTAAACGCTAGCAAGTGGCCATCTAAGATGCATCAATTGGTCTCAACCCACCTGGATCAAAGGAGAATGAAAAACAACAAGGACACAAGGTAATTACAACCCCAAGAGACAGAAAGGGCCACATAAACCAGAGACTACATCAGCCTGAGACCAGAAGTGCTAGATGGTGCCCGGCTGCAACCGATGACTGCTCTGACAGGGAACACAACACAGAGCCCTTGAGGGAGCAGGCAAGCAGTGAGATGCAGATCCCAAATTCTCAAAAAAGACCAGACTTAATGGTCTGACTGAGACTAGAAGAACCCCAGTAGTCACAGCCCCCAGACCTTCTGTTGACCCAGGACAGGAACCATTCCTTAAGCCAACTCTTCAGACATGGATTGGACTGGACAATGGGTTGGAGAGGCATGCTGGTGAGGAGTGACCTTCTTGGATAAGGTGGACACTTGAGACTGTGTTGGCTTCTCCTCCCTGGAGGGAAGATGAGAAGGTAGAGGGGGTTAGAAGCTGGTGAAATGGACACAAAAAGAGAGAGTGGAGGGAGGGAGCGGGCTGTCTCATTAGGGGGAGAGTAATTGGGAGTATATAGCAAGGTGTATATAAGTGTTTGTGTGAGAGACTGACTTGATTTGTAAACTTTCACTTAAAGCACAGTAAAATTGAAAAAAAAAAAGTGCTATTCCAGTGAACACATGAATGATAAGAAAATGAAATGACGTTATTGCCGATACGGAGAAAGTTTTAGCGGTCTGGGTTGAAGATCAAACCAGCTACCACATTCTCTTAAGCCAAAACCTAATCCAGACCAAGGCCCTACCTCCCTTTAAAACCTATGAAGGCTGAGAGAGCTGAGGAAGCTCAGGAGAAGAGTTTGAAGCTAGCAAAGGTTCATGAGGCTTAAGGAAAGAAGTCTTCTTCATACCATAAAAGTGCAAGGTGTTGTAGAAACTACAGCAAGTTATCCAGAAGATCTAGCTAAAATAATTGATGAAGGTAGCTACAAGAAACAACAGATTTTCAGTGTAGACAAAACAGCCTTATATTGGAAGAAGATGCCATCTAAGACCTTCATAGCTAGAGAAGAGAAGTCAATGCCTGGCTTCCAAGTTTCAGAGTACAGGCTGACTTTCTTGTTAGAGACTAATGCAGCTGGTGACTTTAAGTTGAAGCCAAAGCTATTTACTATTCTGAAAATCCTAGGGCCCTTAAGAATTATGCTAAGTCTACTCTGCCTGTGCTCTATACATGGAACAATGAAGCCTGGATGACAATTTACAAAATGGTTTATTGAATATTTTAAGCCCACAATTGAGACCTATTGCTCAGAAAAAGAGATTCCTTCCAAAATATTACTGCTCATTGACAATGCACCTGGTGACCCAAAAGCTCTGATGGAGATGTACAAGGAGATTAGTGTTGTTTTCATGTCTGCTAACACAACATCCGGAAACTTTGGTGGCGTGGTTAGGTGCTATGGCTGCTAATCCAAAGGTTGGTAGTTCAAATCCACCAGGCACTCCTTGGAAGCTCTGTGGGGCAGTTCTGCTCTGTCCTATAGGGTTAGTATGAGTTGGAATTGACTCGATGGCAACAGGTTTTTGGGTTAACACAACATCCATTCTGCAGCCCATGTATCAAGGAGTAATTTCAAATTTCAAGTCTTATTATTTTAGAAGCATATTTCTTAAAGCTATAGCTGCCATTCATAGTAATTCCTCTGATGGATCTTTGCAAGTGAATTGAAAATCTTCTGGAAAGCATTCACCATTCTAGAGGCCATTAAGAACATTCATGATTCATGAGAAGAGGTTAAAATAACATTAACGGGAGTTTGAAAGAAGTTGATTTCAAGCCTCATGGATGACTTTGAGGAGTTCAAGACTTCAGTGAAAGAAGTAAATGCAGATGTGGTGAAAAGAGCAAGCGAACTAGAATTAAAAGTAGAGCCCGAAGTGTGACTGAATTGCTGCAAACTCATGATAAAACTTTAACAGATGAGTAATTGCTTCTTATGGATGAGCAAAGAAAGTGGTTTCTTGAGATGGAAACTACTTCTGAGGAAAATGCTGTGAATACTGTTGAAATGACAACATTGGATTTAGAATATAACATAAACTTAGTTGATAAAACAGTGACAGGGCTTGAGAGGACTGGCTCCACTTTTAAAATAAATTCTACTATGGGTAAAATGCTATCATCATCATCACATGCCACAGAGAAATCTACCGCAAAAGGAAGAACCAACTGATGTGGCAAACTTCACTGTTGTCTTATTTTAAGAAATTGCCACAGCTACCCCAACCTTTGGCAACCACCATCCCGATCAGTCAGTAGCCAACAACATCGAGGCAAGACCCTCTACCAGCAAAAAATTATGACTCACTGAAGGCTGAGATGATGGTTAGCAATTTCTAGCAATAAAGTATTTTTTTTCATTAAGGTATGTACATTGGTTTTTAAGACATAATGTTATTGCCCATTTAATAGACAACAGTATAATAGTGTAAACACAACTTTTATATGTACTGGAAAACCAAAAAAAGTTGTGTGACTCGATTTATTGTGAAATTCACTTTATTTCAATAGTCTGGAACCAAACCAGCAGTATCTCCAAGGTATGCCTGCATATTTGCTTTTGCTGGTTTCAAGCCATGTATTTCCTTTTCAATCTTTGTAGTCTAAAGTCAGTTTCTACCACTCTGCTGTTATTGTTGGTTGCCTTGGAGTCAATTCTGACTCATAGTGACCCTTTGAGTGCAGAGTAGAACTGCTTCATAGTGTTTCCAAGTCTGTGACCTTTTGGAAGTAGATCCTATCTCCTAAGGCACCTGTAGGCAGGTTTGAATCACCAATCTTCCCGCCAACCTACTCTGACGATAGTATTTATGATGGTCTCCAAATCACCAAATCCTTTTGCTCTTTCTTGAAACTCTACCTTTTGGTTTTCTACTTCCTGTCCGTATTCTATGAGCATCAATTTAAAAAACCAAAAACAAACAAACAAAAAAACCCCGCTGCCATCGAATCGATTCCGACTTATAGCAACCCTATAGGGCAGAGTAGAACTGCCCCATAGGGTTTCCAAGGAGCACCTGGAGTATTCAAACTGCTGACCTTTTGGTTAGCAGCCATAGCACTTAACCACTATGCCACCAGGATATCAATTATCAGTCTATATTTTGGAATATTCTGATTCTCCAAATGAAATGATGAATAGTCAGAAGAAACAAGCATGGAAATTATAAATGATAAGTAAACTTGTTTGCAGTTTACTGCTCTTAAAATTTATTAATTGACTTCATTTTTCCAAAGATTTGATTAGCTAGTCCTCATTAAATATCTTGAGATTTATGAAAATTACTAATCTGCTTTTTTTTAGCTATGTGTCAAAGGCTATTAAATTAAAAATATTTAGAAAGACTGTTTCCCAAGAAGATTAAACTCAGTCTTCTGATTCATGTATTTATTTTCACTTTATGGTATATATTTTGTCTACTTCGATTAAGAGTTAATTAGCCTGGAATGAAGATTCTGGTTATCTCAGTATATTCAGTATATCTTACTTTTACTCCACCCATGATTAACACACCTACTATATCCACCAGGAACCAGCAAATAAAAAAAATAAATAAAGAATAAAAAACCTTGACCCTAATCATACAGTATCATGGTTTCCCTGCTTTATTATTTGCAAGCAAGGTTCTATGCATTGGTTTACTTATTTTAAAAATGGACTGTGAAGTGCTTTCTTATTTTCCAATATTAAAAGCAATTAAATCTACTGGGATAATACTTGGTAAACTGTGATGAGAATACCCTAAATGTATGTCTTGGTAAATATAATTTCTGCAAAGATTTTCTATAACAAATATGTTGTTGAAACTCAAGGTGTCTAAATATTCTTCCCCTGGCATTACCACATAGATATGTTTTCTCACTCTTAACCATTGCTTACATTTATGATTTGTTGTAGCTGTGACACACTAGTCCTTTTTGAGATTTTTAAATTGCCAAAAATGATAGACAATGATGATAATGCCTGTGAAACTTTGTGAGGAAACATATATTGAGCATTGATTTTGAGCCAGAACTTTATTCAGAACAAGTTATTGTTATACTTGATGATATCATTAGAACTAACTATTTTCAAATAGTGATGAGAAACTGTTTTAAAAAAGAACAGCCATGGCTTTGTATTTTAAGACTATTTGTTCAGAAGGAGTAACCTGTATTTTAATGTACTGTAAGTGAGATACACCATTCTCACAACCAAATGTATCATTCGGATGCCCTCAATAAGTACAAGTGGTCCTCATGATTACAGATGACTATTTTTTTTTTTTTTTCATTCTTAGACAACCTAAGGGCTGAGCTTACTTGAAGTTTCCCTGATACTATGGTTTTGTGGTCCCTGGATGATGTAAAGAGTTAACATGCTCAGCTGCTAATTGAAAGGTTGGAGGTTTGAGTCCATGCAATGGTGTCATGAAGAAAGGACTAGAAATCTACCTCCAAAATATCAGCCATTGAAAACTCCATGGAGCACAGTTCTACCTTGACACACATGAGATGAGAAATGGTTTTAAAAAATCAACTGAACACCAACTGGTATAATATGTAATTTAGCATATTTAAAGACAAAAACTATCTTATTATTAATTTTTCATAAGGACTGAGTGAGTTATATCTGAATCATGTTGGTTTGAATTGCAGATCTTCTGTGTGTCAGCGCTAATGTATACATAAATGAGCCAAGAAATAAGCAAAAACCTTAATTTTTGCCAGAAAGATGCTTGAATTCTAGCTGAAGATGTTAGATGATGCAAAACATTCAGGATTGGACGATAGTGTTCATTAAACATTCAATGAATGAGTAAATGTATATACTCAATGAATATTTTTATGGATATTTAGAGTTTGATTCTAACACAGGGAAGATAGAGAGGTTATTATTCACCATGGCCTTTTAAAATTGAAAGAAAAAGAAAAAAAATCTACAGTTAAATCCACTTAAATTTGAAAATCTCCAGATTAAGACAAATAATAAAAATAATAAATAATAACATTGTTTTGTTTGAATAATTCTCTGGGGAACTATTTTCCTGTGGGCAATTGCTTTGTCTTTTATCTACCTATTAGACTAAGTTTTCTTGCTTCCTGGTTTATCCAAAACCTCAGGTTGTTATTAGTTTTCTGGAACTTCAGTTATTCCTGCTTTAGTCCACTTCACTTAGACTCCTGTGGTTGTTGTTGGTTGCCGTTGAGTTGATTCCAATGCATGATGACTCCAATGTGTGCAGAGTAGAACTGATCCATAGGGTTTTCAAGTGTATGACCTTTTGGAAGTGGATTACCAAGACCTGTCTTTCCAGGCATCTCTAAACCAACCAAAACCAAACCCAATACCACTGAGTCAATTCCAACTCATAGAGACCCTGAAGAACAGAGTAGAACTGCCCTATAGGGTTTCCAAGGAACACCTGGTGGATTCAAACTGCCACCCTTTTTGTTAGCAGCCATAGCACATAACCACTATGCCACCAGAGGCATCTCTACGTGGATTCCAACCATCAACCTCTTAGCTAGTAAAAACCCAAAAACCAAACTCATTGTGGAGTCAATTCCGACTTATAGCGGCCATATAGGAGAGTAGAACTGCCCCATAAGATTTCCAAGGATAGGCTGATGGATTCTAACAACCGACTGTTGGTCAGCAGCAGAGAACTTAACCACTGATTCACCAGGTCTCCATTAGCTAGTAGTCGAGAGCTAATCATTCGTGTCATCCAGGCACTACTACTTAGACTTTTAGTCCTTATGATTCCAATGGATTTTTTTGAGCTTACTCCTAAGTATAAATGAGACTCTATCTCCTTACTTAATCTTGGGCTTGTCTGACCCTTCTCACAGTTAAAATGATTTTTTTTTGTCTGAAACATATACTTGCTACCTGTTACTCTAACTATGGTTCCAGATAACCAACACTAACATTATCTGGAAGCTTCTTAGAAATGCAGAATTTCAGGCCCACTCCAAACCCATTGCCATCAATTTGATTCTGACTCATAGCAACTCTCTAGGACAGAGTAGTACAGCCTTAGAAAGTTTCCAAGGAGTGGCTGGGGGGTTCAAACTGCTGACCTTTTGGTTAGCAACCTAGCTTTTAATCACTGCATCATCAGGGCTCCGCTGAATTAGAATACACATATTATTATTATTTTTTTTATTAGGATCCCTAGGTAATTAGCATGGATATTAAAGTTTCAGAAGCACTTAACTTTGTTATTGCTTTAAAAAAATTAAAACTCTAATCATCTTCTATTTAGCAAACGAAAAAATCATGTTATACTGTTTATTTTTCAACTTCTTTTTATTAAATTTTAATTATTCCCAATATATGAAGCATTGTGTGGCTAACACAGGTTTTAATTAGCATAGAGATAGTCTTAAATTACTTTCAGATTTGACAGAATGAAATAGAGAGCATGTGAAGTTTCTGTTCTAGGTCAACAGCTGCTTTGGAAATTTTCTTGGGGACTCAATGTTATAGATGTGATAGGTAGATAAAAGGCAAAGCAAATACAGATGTATTTGTCCATTCATTTTTTCATTAACTCATGCCTTCATTTATTTGTCATTTCATGAAATATTTACTGAGAATCTATTGTTTATTAAGCTCTGTGTCCTTCAGTGTCTCAGTCTAATGGAGGTGTAAAAAATAGTGATTCATACACATTTCTCCCAGAACTATTGGCAAAGGCAGATAAAATTTTTAGTGATAGTGTAAAAATGAATAAAAAGTTGTATAGTCAGATGGAAATACATGATATTAAGACAACAACTACAAAACTCTCATTTCACTCTAAACCCTTCCTAGTCCTGACTTAATTTTTTTTTTAATAATTTACTTATAAGTTATCAGATTATAGGTATTTCCAGTTCAGAGATCAATATTTTCTAGTGATCTTCAAATTCGGCAGTGTGTAAAAATAAAAAAAAAAAGCAAATGTTTCAAGTAAAGAAATATTCAAAATCACTGAGCATTTAAGGTCTTTTCAGAAGGCATCTGAAAGGAACTAATCACTTAGTCACCTACTTTGTTTTGTATACTCATTAGATTAGGACCCTATTTTCAGATAAAGATCTATTTATACGTCCCGTTATGGTGTATTCTATTTGTTCGCTTGTTTTCCCTTTATATTGTGTGCATTTGTGCATGTGTGAGAGAAGGAAATCCATAAAAAGAGGAATTTTTTTTTTTGATTGAGTACCCAGTAAGTACCGACTGTCCCAGGCACTGGAGCCCTGGTGGTGCAGTAGTTAAGAGTTATGGCTGCTAACTAAAAGTTTGGCAGTTCAAATCCACCAGCCACTCCTTGAAGGCTTTTGAGGCAGCTCTAGTGTGTCCTATAGGGTCACTATGAGTTGGAATCGGCTAGACGTTAAAGGATTTGTTTTTTGTTTGTTTTCTGCCCCAGGCACTGGAATTTTTATATGCATTATGTCATTTTATCCTCACAGAGAACCTATGAGATAAACAGTACCATAAGCCCTGTCTTTCAGATGAGGAAATTGAGGCTCAGAAAGGTGAAATAACTTCAGTAAAGTCACACAGATAGTAAATGCTAACCCAGAATTCAAGTTCCAAATTTGTCTGATTCCAAAGCTTTCTCCCCAAGGGAAGGATGGACGCATAACTCCTCCTCATATGAGATCCAAACTCCTCATTTTTCAGACTGAAGGACACTGAGTTTCACACAGATGGCTCTATGATTAGCAGTAAATTGGCCCTTAATTGGAAAGTTAAAAAAAAAAAAAACCTACTCAATCCCATGTAGGAAAAAAATCGCTTGATATCAGTCACATGGCTTTCTGGCAACAGTTAATGAATTAATTATATTTGCATAAGCAAAACAATGAAGCAGAAAGTAGCTCTTCAAAGTTAAAAAAAAAAAAAGAGAGAGAGACAGCTTTTCAAATATATTATCCAAGCAGAATCCCCAATGAGAAGATGATCTTGAATACCCCTAAGTCAGCAAGTTAAAGGATTTCCTTTCAGGTGTCACTATCGAACTTAACCTTTGCACCCTTTGCCTTCACTATGTAAAGTTGGGAGAGATATCTCAAATTAAAAAGAAACAAAACGCTGACAACATCATCTGGTCATTAAAATAAATTATCCTAGTCAAACACACATGCAGGCAGAATAGGAAGATGGCATAGTTTACAGTTAGAAAGCTGTGTGTAAGATTTCTGTTAGTAGTAGCAAAAAAAAAAAAAAAGGTTTGAGAGCAAGCATTCCAAAGAAAGAAAACGATGCATAAATAATTGGCATACCATGTTAACATCCAGTCATTTAGCGAGGTTTCCCTGAAATAAGGGAATAAAAGTGGCTGGAGTATGTTCTACCAAGCTCTAATATTCTTTTTGTATGGTCACTTGTTTTAAATGAAGAAGGATTGTTGAGAGTTGAGAGAGCATGGTGACTTGCATTATTAAGATGAATTTAACCAAACATAAAGGGATAGAAGAACTGTGCCTTTATGAGTTCCCCTTCAGCATGAGGCCCACATAATGTATTTACTACAGCTGAGTGAGCTCACTCGAGAGCCATTTATGATGTGTAATGCTCTGTGTCCTTTGCTGAATCACTGGATGACAGGTTAATTGAACAGTGGCAGGGCTAGCAATCAGGGTCAGGCAAGATGACTAGTGTATATGATGGCTAAAGACAAGACTTCATTACTAAAAACCTTTTTTCATACAAGTACAATCTCAAACAGTCCTTTTAGAAAGTAATTCATTCACATCCCTTCAGAGGCACCCAGAGATTTACTATGTACAATTTTTGTAAGGAAATTTTTAAATATTGAATCAGTGCTATAGGTCAGACAATTCATTAGAAACCCTGAAAAGTGATATACTTGATTATTGAATACCATGCTAGCCCTTCGAAGTGTTCTCTCATACCTTGTTCTTCTGTGATCGGTTGTATGAAAGCTGAAAGATTAGGCAAGATGTGTGTTCTTTTTCTATGAAAGAAAAAAAAAACTCATTTAAATTTCAATTATATGTTTGCCCCAGTATAGACATAGCTAGATGAGCATAGGCTTTAAAGTTTTGAGAAACAATTAAATAGAAAAATACCGAGTGCAGTATTACTAAACTGTCTCAAATGTCAATACTTCCTATTCTAATGCAGTTTTCAAATTCTCTCTTTCTCCTGCTTGAGACTCTTCCTCCAAAAAACCTACTTTATGACTTATTTTTATTCATAATTATTATTTACAAGTATAAACTTAACTTATTTATTTAGACATTTTTAGAGTCAATTTTTCACCTTAGGTAGACGTCTTCTCTTTCCTGGTAAAATGTATTTACTTTTCTGAATGACAGAGTAAGAACATTCAGGAAGCTCCTTTTCCATAAAAGGAATGAGAACCCTTGCAAAAATAAACCTTTCAGAACACTGGAAATCAACCACTCTTGTCATAATCTGAGGAGAACTCTTCAAGACAAAAAAAGGTTTAATCTTGGTAAAACCAAACTTTGTGGCATTTTAACTTGCCCACTTCCCATCATCTTTTCCTCAGCTCCCAAAAGCCTTGGAAACCATTAGTTGTACAACCATGGAAGCTATGAAATTGAGCAGACTAGCAGCAATTGGACAGGCAGAATGGGTTTGAGCTCCTCAAAAGGCCCATCCCCAGAGAACTGTCACTATTAGTCCTCTCTGGAAGTTCCCTGAAAAAGTTCCATTGTCGGAGCTTGTCTTTATTTCACCTGACTTGCTCAATGGAAAAACCCTATCCGTAGGGTTTTTGTAAAAAATAATTAATTGAAAATCAGCAGCAACTGTTTAATATTGCATCTGCTTGAGTTGTCAAGAGAAGTTTGTCTTAAAAGGGAAATATGGCAAATGAGACACCCATAGTGGTTTTGAAAATTTTCAACATATTCCTGAGGATCTAGAAAGCCATGCTCATGTGCAGAACTGTGCACATCTTCAAGAAAGAGTTTAGAAAGCCCTAATCTCCCAGCTCTTTCTTATCTTGAATTTATGTACAAGCAGAGACTAAAAGCTAAGGAAGAATTGTAGACTTCTAGAGTGTTGAAGGGAAGGTGTGCCCCAATACACACACAAAGGTGCTGGGTAAAGAATGGGAGACTTATAGGCTCAAGGAATTTAAGGTAATCTCTATCCAATGATTAGCTGACAATGAAGTTAATTAAACAGGTATTTCAATGGCCTCACACACACAAAAAGACAGACTTGACAGAATTAGACCTTAAATGAACAGCAGCAACAACAACAACAAAAAGAAGCAACAACAAACTCTGGTGATGGGAGGTGTAAATCTGATTTCTACAGTTGACATGTTATGTTATTTAAAATGTCCATTTTCAACAGAAAATATATATGTAAGACATGCAAAGAAACAGGACAGTATTCGTACACATTTAAAAAAAAAAATTGTCAATAGAAATTTTTCCTGAGGAAGTCCAAATATAGACAAACCTTTAAATCAGCTAATATAAATATTTTCAGAGAACTAGAGGAAAACATATCTAAGAATTAAAGGAAAGTATGAGAATCGTGTCTCACCAAATGGAGATTATCAATAAAAAGATAGAAATTATTTTTTAAAAAAAGTGAAAATTTCTGGAGTTGAAAAGTACAATAACAAATTAAAAAAAATCACTAGAGAGGCTCAATGGCATGTTTGAAGAAGCAGAAAACAGAATCGACAATCTTGAAGAGGAGCCTACTGATATTATAGAGTCTGAGGAACAGAAAGAAAAAACAGTGGTAAGAGGCTGAAATCATATTTAATGAAAAATGGCCCAAAACTTTCAAAAATTAATTGAAATATTAATTTATATCCAAAATGCACAACAAACTCCAAGTAGGATAAACTCAGAGATCCACATATAACAAATCATAACCAAACTGTAGAAATGCAGAGAATCTCACATCAACAAAAGAAAAGCAATTGTCATATACAAGGGATCCTCAGAATTAACAAATGCCCAATTATAAAAAACCACATAGACCAGAAAGCAGTTGTATGACATACTCACAGTGCTGAAAGAAAAAATAATTTCAAGCAAGAATTCTATACCCAACAAAATTATCTTAAAAAATTAAAGGAGAAATTAAGACATTCTCAGATAAAACTGAGTGAATTTGACACTAGTACATGTGCCCAAAAGAAATATTAAAGGGAGTCCTTCAGGCCAAAAGAAAGGATAATAGTAACTCTAATCCACTCAAAATAAATAAAAAGCATCAGTACAGGTAACTATATACCAAAAAAACAAAGCCAGTGCCTTCGAGTTGATTCCAACTCCTAGCGACCCTATATATAAAAAAAAATATATTGGTAAATATAAAATAGACTGTATATGTATTTTTCTAACTCTTTTCTTCTTCAACTGATTTAAAATGCAACTGCATACATCAAGAATTATAAAACTGTACAGATGTGTTTATATTGTGTAAAGATGTGATTTGTCTGACAATTATGGAACAAAGGAGGGTAGAAAGTAAGAAAACTATATTGGAAAAAATATTTTGTACACTATTGAAATTAATTTAGGATTAATCTAAACTATTCTATTTTGAGATCTGATCCCCTGGGCAACCATTATGAAAATAACTAAGAAATATAGCAAAATAAACAAAAATAGAGAATAGCGCACTAGAAAATATTGATATAACTCAAAAGAGAGCAATAATAGGAAAACAAGAATTCCGTAACACTTATAGAAAACAGAAAAAATGGCAAACTTGAATATTTTATCGGTATTACATTAAACTTAAATAAACACTGCAACCAAAAATTGAAATGGAAAATTTTTTATTACCTGTATATTTTCAGTAATAATAGCAATATTAATAACCAGAAATAATTTCAAAAGCAAGGTAAAAATTTATTTATTTATTAAAATTTTATTTATTAAAATTTATGTTTAATAAATTTATTTAAATTTATTTTAAAAATTATTAAAAAGTAATGACCCAACTCTATGCTATCTACTAGAGACATATTTTAGATTAAAAGACAAAAATAGGTTGAAAGTAAATGGAAGAAAAAGATATACCATGAAAATTATTATAGCCAAAGAGAGCTCAAGTGAAGCTCAGACAAAACAGATGATTTTACGTCAAGAATTGTTACTGAAGACATAGGAGGATATTTTATAATGATAAAAGAGAAACTACATCAGGAATGCGTAATAACTGTAAACATATATGCACCTAACAACTGTGCTTTTAAAATCTTGAAGAAAATATGAAAGAATTAAAGTGAGAAATAGACAATTCAACAGTAATAGTTGAAGAGCCAATGCCACACTGTCAAAACTGAATAAAACAACTAGATAAAAGATAAACAAGGGAATAGAAGATTGAATAGCACTATAAATAAATGAGACCTACTAGACATTTATAGAACAAGGCACCTAACAACAGCAGAGTACACATTCTTCTCTAGTGCACGTGGAACACTCTCCAGGAAAGACTACATCCTGCGCCAAAAAGTAAGCCTCTACAAATTCAAAAGGATTGGAATTCTACAAAGTCTATTCTTCAGTCAAAATGGAGTTGAATAGGAATTCAAAAACAAAAGAAAATTAGGGAAATGTACAAATATGTGAAATTTAAACCACATACTCCTAAATCAGCAATGCATAAAAGTAGTAATCACAAGGGAAATTAGAAAATACTTCGAGAAAAATAAAAACAAATAAACAACATACCAATCTCATGGAATGCTGTGAAAATAGTGTTTAGAGGGAAATTTATAGCTATAAATGTCTGCAATAAAAAAGAAGAAAGAATTCCAATCTGTAATTTATCTTTACACCTTAAGAAATTGAAAATAGTGGCAAAGTGGTTAAGAGCTATGGCTGCCAACCAAAAGGTCAGCAGCTTGAATCCACCAGACACTCCTTGAAAACCCCACCAGGCAGTTCTAGTCTCTCCTGTAGGATTGTTATGAGTTGGAATTGACTGGACAGCATACGACAATAACAACAAAAAACTCAATACAAGCATAACTGATAGCTAACACCATAATAATAATACAGGAGCCTGGCGTTGCAGAGCAAACCTTGGTGACATAAAAGCTATGGCTGCCAACCAAAAAAAAAAAAAGGTCAGCAGTTAGAATCTACCAGCCATTTCTTGGAAACCCTATGGGGCACTTCTACTCTGTCCTATGTGGTTGCTATGAGTCAGAATCGACTCGGTGGCAATGGGTTTGGTTTTTTATTGGTTTGATGTTGCAGTGGTTAAGTGCTCAGCTGCTAACCAAAAAGTCAGCGATTCGAGCCCACCAGTGGCTCTGCAGGAGAAACATGTGGCAGTCTGCTTCCCTAAAGATTACAACATTGGAAGCCCTATGGAGCAGTCTACTCTGTCCTATATGGTCACTATGAGTCAAAATCTGCTCGAAGGCAATGGGTTTCATTTGGGTTTATCGTCATACTTAATTGTGAGACTAAATGCTTCCCCCTAAGATTAGATTGGTTTTGTCTGGGAAGATTAGAAACACGATAATGATGTCTTCTCTTGCTGCTTCTATTCAACATTGTACTAGAGATTCTAGCCAGAGAAATTAGGCAAGAAAAATAAATTGGAAGTATCCAGCTTGAAAAAGAAGTATCTCTATTTACAGGGGATATGATTGTATATATACATATACATATATATACAAATACATATACATTGTATATACATATACAATCATATCCCCTGTAAATAGAGATACTTCTTTTTCAACCTGGATACTTTTATTTATATATATATAATACCTTATATATATAATATATTTTTATTTCTATACATAACCCTAAAGAATAACAGTAACAATAAAAACTATTAGGAAGAATAAACTCATCAAGGTTGCAGTATACAAGAGCAATATACAAAAACAATTTCATTTCTATACAATATCTATGAATAATGATTTAAGAAAACAGTTATATAAATAACAGTATCAAAAAATAAAATACTTCACAAATTTACTAAAATAAGTGCAAATTAGATAGACTAAGAGTTATGAAACATGATTAAAATACGTTAAGTCTTACATAAATGAAAAGATATCCCAGATCATGGGTTAGAAAACAATGTTTTCCAGAAGCCAATACTCCACAAATTGATCAACAGATTCAACTCAATGCTTATTACTAGCCTATTTAATTTTTTTTTGTAGAAATTGACAAGTTGATACTAAAATTCATATGGAATGCATGGGACTCAGAATAGTCAAAACAATATTGTAAAATAAGTACAAAATTAGAGGGCTCACACTCCTCACATTTGAACTTTCTACAAAGCTACAGTAATAAAAGCAGTTTGGTTCTGGCATAAGAATAGATCCATTGATCAATTCAATAGAATTGAGATCTAGTAATAAACCTTCACTCTGAATAAGAGTACCAAGATTATTCAACAGGGAAAGAATAGTCTCTTCCACAAATGCCCTTTATACCCAGCAAATGCAAATTAAAACCACAATGAACCCCCACTTCATACCTGCTAAGTCAAAAACGAAACCTGTCACCATCAAGTCAATTCCAACTCAAGGCAACCTCATGTGTGACAAAGTAGAACTGCTCAATAGAGATTTTTAGCTGTAATTTTTACGGAAGCAAATCACCAGGATTTACTCTGTAGTGTCACTGAAGAGGTTCAATTCACCAGTGTTTAGGCTGGTAGTTGAGAACAAACCGTTTGCAACCACCTGAGGACATTTCATGCTCACTAGGATGGCTATAATCAAGACACAATAAATAAGAAGTGCTGATGAAAACATGGAAAAATCAGAACACTTATACGTTGCTGCTTCAATTGTAAAATGGTGCAGCTATTTGGAAAACAGTTTGGAATTTTCTCAAAATATTAAACATAGAGTTGCCATATGACCGAGAAATTACAATTTAGGTATATACACATTTCCATAGGGTTGATTCCAATTTATAATGACCCTATAGCAACACTGTAGGACAGAATAGAACTGTCCCCATAGAGTTTCCGAGGCTGTAATCTCTATGGAAGCAAACTGCCACATGTTTCTCCCCTGGAGTTGCTGGTGGGTTCTAACCACCAACCTTTCGGTTAGCAGCCAACCACGTAATTTGCACCACCGGAGCTCCTTAAGTATATGCCAAAGAGAAATAAAACCATATATAGATACAAAAACTTGTACTTGAATGTTTACAGAAGCATTATTAATAATAATTAAAAAGTGGAAACTATCCAAATGTCCATTAACTGATGAATGGATAAAACATGGTACACCCATGCAGTGGAATATTAGTCAGCAATAAAAAGGAATAAAGAACTGATATGTGTGGCAACATGGATAAATCTTGAAAATACTATTCTAAGTGAAAGATACTAGTCACAAAAGACCACATATTTTATGATCCCATTTATATGAATTGTTCAGAATAGGCAAATCCATAGAGATAAAAAGTGAATTAGTGGTTGCCAAGAGCTAGGGAGGGTGGGAATGGAAAGAGACTGCTAATGGACACAGAATTTCTTTTGGGGGTAATAAAAATGTAATTTAAAAAAGATAGTGGTTATGGTTATACAACTTTGTGAATATTCAAAACCACTGATTTACACTCCTGAGAAGGGTTTATTTTACAGTATGTGAATGATAACCTCAATAAAGTTGTTATAAAAATATTTTCTACATGACTCCCATAGAATTTTTTTTTTGTATGATGTTTCCTATTTTATATTTCTTGCATCAGGATCTGAGTTGGGGATGGGAATAGGAAAATTAAATTCAAACTCCCATCATTATGTTTATAGTGGGGAGACATCATATGCTTATAGACCATTAAATGAACATCTGTGAGGGCTTACTATTTGTAAAACTCTGCTACTTGTTTCAAAAGAAACAAAAATAACAGAAATAGAGGAGGTGGAGCCAAGATGGTGGAATAGACAGACGCTTCCAGCGAACCCTCTTTACAACAAAGACCTGAGAAAATAAGTGAAATGAGTATATTTATGACAAGCTAGGAGCCCTGAGCATGAAAGGCAAGCTTACAAAACCAACAGAGGGGTAAGGGGAGGAAGAGACAGTTTAGAACGGAGAGGAGTTACCGGACCTGAAACAATGGGAGCCCTTGGGCACCATTCCCGGAGTGGCTGCGATGGGCTGGTACTAACATTTGGCTGCAGTTTCCTCAGGGAGAAGCAGGCAGCCACACAGCCTACTCACACCTCTGGAACCTGAGAAGAATGATGCTCTCAGCAAAAATTAAGTACTTGTGTATATTTTACTGCATCACCCATGCCCAAGCTGGCTTCAGGGGCTGAATTCTCTGTGCCTAGGACAGGCACTGTTGAGTGCCTAGGACAGGCACTGTTGAGTGCCTAGGACAGGCACTGTTGAGTGCCTAGGACAGGCACTGTTGAGTGCCTAGGACAGGCACTGTTGAGTGCCTAGGACAGGCACTGTTGAGTGCTTAGAGTCACCCTCCCAGCCTTGGAGAAGGAAAAAATTTGCATTTGGGGAAAAGATAACCTGCCAAGTCCACTAACCGAGGGAGATCAGGACAGAAGCGGCTCCTGTCCAGGCATAAACAGCCTGTGGACCTTGAGCACCTTTCCCCTCTGCATGGACCTGTGTGTGGCCTATTGCAAGAGAATAGGTTCTTGTTGGCAGGCTCCACCTGTTTCAGCTGTGCAGTGGAGAGGTGGATGTTTGAAGTTTGACATTGGTTTGCGTATTAAACAGGGTCCTCACCTACCTACATCAGGGGCCTAAGGACTGGTGGCTCCACTCAGGTCACCCAGCCACCCTTGACAGGGGTCAAAAGATAACTGGTACCTCCCAGTCCTTACAAACAAAAGCGTTCGGTGCCCATGGTCCATCTGCAGAACCCACCCACCTGCACTTTCAAGGGAACAGAGAAGCATTTCCTTAGAGACACTTGGGGGTCAGTTCTCAATCCTCTGCCTTGTTCAGAATGTGACCCCCCTGCTGCAATCAGATACGGGTACCTACACCAATCACCCCTGCCCACCTAAGACTATAGGACAGAGCCTATACCACATACTTGATGATCAGCTACCAGGACAACTGAGCTGAATTCATACAAGAAAAGTGAGTGGAATCCTAGACTGATATACCTGATAGCAGCTCTAGCCATCTGGGGACAGGACATCAGAGCTCCAAAGGTGAAAATAATCAAGCTTGCTCACTCAAGCAACCCATTTGGGCATATCAAAACAAAACAAGGCAAGAAGCTATGACACAGTAAGCAAACATAAACTAATACAATAACTTATAAATGGCTTGGAGACAACAGTCAATATCAAGTCACATAAAGGAACAGACCATGATCACCTCAACAAACTCTCAAAAAAAGAATCCAGGGATCTTCTAGATGAAAGTGAATTACTGGAATTACCAGAGGCAGAATACAAAAGTTAAATATACAGAACCCTTCAAGACATCAGGAAAGAAATAAGGCAATACACAGAACAAGCCAAGGAACACACAGACAAAGCAATTGAAGAAACTAGAAAGATTATTCAGGAACATAATGAAAAATTTAATAAGATGGAAAAATATGTAGACAGACAATAATCAGAGATTCAGAAGATTAACAATAAAATGACAGAAGTAGACAACTCAATAGAAGGTCAGAGGAGCAGAATTGAGCAAGTAGAAACCAGAATTTCTAAACTTGAAGATAAATCACTTGGCACTAATATATTTGAAGAAAAATCAGACAAAAGAATTTTTTAAAAAAAATGAAGAAATCTTAATAATCATGTGGGACTCTATCAAGAAAAATAACCTGCGAGTGATTGGAATACCAGAACAGCAAGGGATAACAGAAAATACAGAAAGAACTGCTGAAGATTTATTGGCAGAAAACTTCCCTGGTATCATGAAAGATGAGAAGATATCTATCCAAGATACTCACAGAATGCCACATAAGGTAGATGTTAAGAGAAAGTCACCAAGACATATTATATAATCAAACTCGCCAAAACCAAAGATAAAGAGAGAATTTTAGGAGCAGCTAGGGATAAATAAAAAGTCACCTACAAAGGAGCCAATAAGAATAAGCTCAGACTACTTGGCAGAAACCATGCAAGCAAGAAGGCAATGGGATGACTTATTTAAAAAACTGAAGGAAAAAAATTGCCAGCCAAGAATCATATATCCAGCAAAACTGTCTCTTAAATATGAAGGTGAAATTAGGACATTTCCAGATAAATAGAAGTTTAGGCAATTTGTAAAAACCTAACCAAAATTACAAGAAATACTAAAAGGAGTTCTTTAGATTAAAAAAAAAAAAAATTTTTAGTTAGAATATCAAAAATATCAGTTATCAGCACAAGACTAGAACACTGGGCAAAGCAATCAGAATTCAACCCAGACAGGGAAATCAAAAAGACAAAGCAAGATTAACAACAACAACAACAAAAAAAACTCAAAACGGGGTAACACCGATGTTATTATGTAAAAGAAGATGACATTGAAACAATAAAGAGGAACTGAGAAATGTAATCACAGACCTTCCATATGGAGAGGAAGATACGGTGATACAAAAAAATAAAAGTAAGGTTTAAATTTAGAAAAATAGGGGTAAATAATAAGGTAACCACAAAGGAGACAAACTATCCTGCTCATCAAAATAAAATACAAGAAAAAAATAGAGACTAGGCAGAAACAAAATCAACAACAACAAACATGAGGAAAGGACAATATATAAAGATAACCTACTCAGGACATAAAATTAAGTGGGAAAAAGAAACTGTCAACAACACACAAAAAAAGACATCAAAATGATAGCACTAAATTCATACCTATCCATAATGACCCTGAACGTAAATGGACTATGTGCACCAGTCAAGAGACAGAGAGTGGCAGAATGGATTAAAAAACAAGATCCGTCTATATGCTGCCTACAAGAGACACACCTTAGACTCAGAGACACAAACAAACTAAAACTCAAAGGATGGAAAAAAATATATCAAGCAAACAACAATCAAAAAAGAGCAGGAGTGGCAATATTAATTTCTGACAAAATAGGCTTTAAAGTTAAATCCATCAGAAAGGATAAGGAAGGACACTATATAACGATTAAAGGCACAATACACCAAGAAGATATAACCATACTAAATATTTATGCACCCAATGACAGGGCTGCAAGATACATAAAAAAAAAAAAACTCTGTCAGCATTGAAAAGTGAGATAGACAGCTCCACAATAATAGTAGGAGACTTCAACACACCACTTTCAGTGAAGGACAGGCCATCCAGAAAGAAGCTCAATAAAGACATGGAAGATCTAAATGCCATAATCAACCAACTTGACCTCGTAAGCATATACAGAACACTCCACCCAACAGCAACCAACTATACTTTTTTTTCTAGTGCACATGGAACATTCTCTAGAATAGACCACATATTAGGTCATAAAGCAAGCCTTAGCAGAATCCAAAACATTGAAATATTACAAAGCATCTTCTCTGACCATAAGGCCATAAAAGTGGAAATCAATAATGGGAAAAGCAGGGAAAAGAAATCAAATACTTGGAAAATGAACCATACCCTGCTCAAAAAAGACTGGATTATAAAAGACATTAAGAATGGAATAAAGAAATTCATAGAATCCAATGAGAATGAAAACACTTCCTAACAGAACCCTTGGGACACAGCAAAAGCCGTGCTCAAAGGCCAATTTGTATCAATAAATGCACACATTCAAAAAGAAGAAAGGGCCAAAATCAAAGAATTATCCCTACAACTTGAACAAACAGAAAGAGGGCAAAAAAAGAAACCCTTAAGCACCAGAAGAAAACAAATAATAAAAATTAGAGCAGAATTAAATGAAATAGAAAACTGAAAAACAACTGAAAGAATTAACAAGACCGAAAGCTGCTTCTTTGAAAAACTCAACAAAATTGATAAACCATTGGCCAAACTGACAAAAGAAAAACAGGAGAGGAAGCAAATAACCTGAATAAGAAATGAGATGGGTGATATTACAACAAACCCAACTGAGATTAAAAGAATCATATCAGATTCATTTGAAAAATTGTACTCTAACAAATTTGAAAACCTAGAAGAAATTGATGATTTCCTAGAAACACACTACCCACCTAAACTAACAGAAACAGAGGTAGAGCAACTAAATAGACCCATAAGAAAAGAGATTGAACAGGTAACCAAAAAACTCCCAACAACAACAACAAAAAAAGCTCTGGTCTAGACAGCTTTACTGCAGAGTTCTACGAAACTTTCACAGAACAGTTAACACCACTATTAGTAAAGGTATTTCAGAGCATAGAAAAGGACGGAATACGGCCAAACTCATTCTATGAAGTCAACATATCCCTGATACCAAAACCAGCTAAAAATACCACAAAAAGAGAAAGTTACAGACCTATATCCCTCATGAACTTAGATGCAAAAATCCTCAACAAAGTTCTAGCCAATAGAATTCAACATCGTATCAAAAAAAACAATTCACCACGACCAAGTGGGATTCATACCAGGTATGCAGGGATGGTTCAACATTAGAAAACAATAATGTAATCCATCACATAAATAAAACAAAAGACAAGAATCACATGATTTTATCAATTCATGCAGAAAAGGCATTTGACAAAGTTCAACACCCATTCATGATAAAAACTCTCAGCAAAATAGGAATAAAAGGAAAATTCCTCAGCATAATAAAGGACATTTATACAAAGCCAACAACTAACATCATCCTAAATGGAGAGAGCCTGAAAGCATTCCCCTTGAGAATGGAAGCCAGACAAGGATGCCCTTTATCACCGCTCTTATTGAACATTGTGCTGGAGGTCCTAGCCAGAGCAATTAGGCTAGACGAAGAAATTAAGGGCATCCAGATTGGCAAGGAAGAAGTAAAACTATCTCTATTTGGAGACAACATGATCTTATAATCAGAAAACCCAAGGAATCTTAAAGAAAACTACTGAAACTAAGAGAAGAGTTCAGCAGAGGATCCGGATACACGGTAAACATACAAAAATCACTTGGATTCCTCTACACCTACAAAGAGAACATCGAAGAGGAAATCACCACATCAGTACCATTTACAGTAGCCCCCAGGAAGATAAAATATTTAGGAACAAATCTTACCAGAGATGTAAAGACTTATACAAAGAAAACTACTATACACTTCTTCAAGAAACCAAAAGAGACCTACATAAATGGAAAAACAGACCTTGCTCATGGATAGGAAGACTTAACATTATAAAAATATCTATTCTACCAAAAGCAATTGATACATTTAATGCAATTCTGATCCAGATACCAACAACATTCTTTGATGAGATAGAGAAACAAATCACCAGCTTCATATGGAAGGGAAAGAGGTGCTGGATAAGGAAAGCATTACTGAAAAAGAACAAAGTCGAAGGCCTCAATCTATCTGATTTTAGAACCTATTTTACCGCCACAGTAGTCAAAACAGCCTGGTACTGGTACAATAACACATACATAGACCAAAAGAACAGAATTGAGAATCCAGACATAAATCCATCCACATATGAGCAGTTGATATTTGACAAAGGCCCCAAAACAGTTAAATGAGGAAAAGACAGTCATTTTAACAAATGGTGCTGGCACAGCTGGATATCCATCTGCAAAAAAATGAAACAAGACCCACACCTCACTCCATGCACAAAAATGAGCTCAAAATGTATCAAAGTCCTAAACATAAAATCTAAAATGATAAAGATCATGGAAGAAGAAATAGGCACAATGTTAGGAGCCCTAGCACAAGGCATAAACAGTAACATTACTAACAATGCAGAAGAAAAACTAGATAACTGGGAGCTCCTAAAAGCCAAATACCTATGCTCATCCAAAGACTTCACCAAAAGAGTAAATAGATTACCTACAGACTGGGAAAAAGTTTTTAGTTATGACATTTCTGATCAGCACCTGATCTCTAAACTCTACATGATACTGCAAAAACTCAACTACAAAAAGACAAATAACCCAATTTTAAAATAGGCAAAAGATATGAATAGACACTTCACTAATGAAGATATTCAGATAGCTAACAGATACGTGAGTAAATAAATGCTCATGATCATTAGCCATTAGAGAAATGCAAATCAAAACTACAATAAGATTCCATCTCACCCCAACAAGGCTGGCATTAATCCAAAAAACACAAAAGAATAGATGTTGGAGAGGCTGTGGAGAGATTGGAACACTTCTACACTGCTGGTAGGAATGTCAAATGGTGCAATCACTTTGGAAATCGATTTGGCACTTCCTTAAAAAGCTAGAAAAAGAACTTCCATACGATCCAGCAATCCCACTCCTTGGAATATATACTAGAGAAATGAGAGCCTTCACACAAACAGATATATGGACACCCATGTTCATTGCAGCACTGTTTACAATAGCAAAATGATGGATGCAACCAAGGTGCCCATCAATGGATGAATGGATAAATAAATTATGGTATATTCACACAATATAATACTACATATCAATAAAGAACAGTGATGAATCTGTGAAACATTTCATAACATGAAGAAACCTGGAAGACATTATGCTGAGTGAAATTAGTTGCAAAAGGACAAATATTGTATAAGACCACTATTATAAGAAGTCAAGAAATAGTTAAAACAGAGAAGAAAACATTCTGTTGTGGTTACGAGAGGTGGGAGGAAGGGAGGGTGCGAGAGGCATATTCACTAATTAGATAGTAGGTAAGAACTACTTTAGGTGACAAGAAAGAGAACACAATACAGACAAGCTCAGCAGAACTGGACTAAACGAAAAGCAAAGAAGTTTTCAGAATAAACTGAATGCTTTGAAGGCCAGCGTAGCTGGGATGGGGGTTTGGGGACCATGGATTCAGGGGACATCTAAGTCAAATGACAAAATAAAATCTATTAAGAAAACATTCTGCATTCCACCGTGGAGAGAGGCGTCTGGGGTCTTAAATGCTAGCAAGCGGCCATCTAAGAAGCATCACTTGGTCTCAACCCACCTGGATCAAAGGAGAATGAAGAACACCAAGGACACAAGGTAATTAAGAGCCCAAGAGACAGAAAGGGCCACGTAAACCTGAGACTACATCAGCTCGAGACCAGAAGAGCTAGATGGTGCCCAGCTACAACCGATGACTGCCCTGACAGGGAACACAACACAGAACCCCTGAGGGAGCAGGAAAGCAGTGCGATGCAGACCCCAAATTCTCATAAAAAGACCAGACTTAATGGTCTGACTGAGACTAGAAGGACCCCAGTGGTCATGGCCCCCAGACCTTCTGTTGGCCCAGGACTGGAACCATTCCCAAAGCCAACTCTTCAGACATGGATTGGACTGGACAATGGGTTGGAGAGGGATGCTGGTGAGGAGTGAACTTCTTGGATCAGGTGGACACTTGAGACTATGTTGGCCTCTCCTGCCTGGAGGGGAGATGAGAAGGTAGAGGGGGTTAGAAGCTGATGAAATGGACAGGAAAAGAGAGAGGGAAGGAAGGGAGTGGGCTGTCTCATTAGGGGGAGAGCAATTGGGAGTATGTAGCAAGTTGTATATAAGTGTGTGAGAGACTGACTTGATCTGTAAACTTACATTTAAAGCACAATAAAAATTAAAAAAAAATAAACAGAAACATTATAAAACAGGTATATGGATAACCATAATGTCAGCAAGATAGAGTGAAACCTATTATTGACACTGGTAGCATAGTGGTTAAGAGTTTGGCTCCTAATCAAAAGATCGGCAGTTAGAATCAACCAGGCACTTCTTGGAAACCCCATGGGGGCAGTTCTACCCTGTCCTATAGGGTTATTATGAGTCGTAATGGACTCAAAGGCAATGGGTTAGGTTTTTGGATTTGATTAGTGACATAATTTGACCCCTAAAGAGGGAGAGAGAAATCTAAGCAAAGTAATTTTTAATTTTTTTTTTTAATTTTGATAACTGTTAGATAAATTCTAAAGAATGAAAGCAGACTTTCATGTGTAAAGTTGCAAACCATATAAATTTAGGAAGTTTTGTTACCATGAGTGTAAGAATGATCCTGGGAAAGCTGATAGTACCACTACCACCAATTGCTGCTTTTTATTTAGTGTTCATTAAAAGCTAGATATTGTGTTGATGCTTTATTTAAATTTATGGTATTTTCTCTTTAATCTCAAAAGAGCTACACGAAATAAATAATGTTTCTTCCACTTTTACATAAAATAAACCTAAAACACAAATGTTAAGTAAATGAACAGTAAGATGCTACACTAGAATTTGAACCTAGGCCAAAAAAAGTTTCCAAACTCCGTCATCTTCTCCTCTATTCTAGTCTGTCCATATTGTTAGCCAGGGCATTTTATGGGTAGGAACCAAAGGTTAAAGAATTTGCATGGGTCCACTGTTATGTGAAATAGAGTTTAGGGCTATACAACTGGACTACATTTTGGAGAACTTGAAATACAGGCAGACAAATATTTATACAGGTAGAGAACAATTCAAGAGAATTAATCAAAGCTAAATGTGAAATTAAGGAGCAATATTGATTATTATGCCTTGAATTTTAATTTGACTATTTTTTAACGTGCAAGATGACAAGATAAAAAAGACTTAACATAATTTTATTTAATTGCTTATTATTTTAATAACCATCTTCTGGAAAAACCAACTAAAAAAAACCAACTAGATGATACTTAATAATCTCTATTTAAAAGGACAAGATCATAAATTTTATTACACAAATATCGCATAAAATGGTTAAATAATTAAAAGCATTGGACTCAATGGATATGGCTCTCTTACTATCTAGAAAATTCACTCATGCATTTTTCCCTGAAGTAAGAAAAAATTAGAAATTACTGAACAGTTATATGTTTTATTCTTCTTTCTTATAAGTCACATTTTGTCATCATAATGTCAGTATGGCCCTGGAAAGAGGAAAGGAACAATGCCACTTGAGCAAGAAGGAGAATATGGCGAAGGACAATCTCTTGATGGACAGCAAGGGTGAAAGGAAGTGCTGTTGGTCTGAGGAGTGAAAAAGAGAAAATATGCAAACGTGTTGTGATGGGACACTGGATTCCCTTCTCCAGAGCCAACGTTCCAGTGAGAAAGAAATGTTAGATTGGTTCAGGGGAAACAGAAGCAGAGTGTTCGGAGTTCCACGTGCCTTAAGGAGCTCCGTGGAGCTGGTGAATACTGCTTAAATTTATGGCCACCCTGGGACAATATGCAAAGGAGAGTGTCCAGCAGAGTAAAAACTGGCTGCATGGGTAAGAAGGCAGAGAGATGATCTGAGTTTGTGCTTCTAAGTTTCCCTGAGTTTGAGTTTGAATAATAGGGATTCAGAATTCTTCATACGCTCCATGGAAAACCAGAAATGAGGCTTTTGATACTGGCTGGTAAGTTTTTCTAAAGTTATCTGTGACTGTGGGTGTGTGGGGTAAAGTAGGCACAAAGTGACTCTGTAGCCTCTAGCTGCAGGACAGGTGAGTAAAGCAGAGATCAGCTGGAAGTCACGGGCAGCCCTCAGTGAGATCCCCATTACTGGAAGGAACTACGGTGAGTCAGAATTGATGGGGGGAACCTGCAAACACTGGGAAAAAAACACCCGAGCCCACTGCCGTGGAGTTGATTCTGACTCATAGTGACCCCATATGGTTTCTGAGGCTGTAAATGTCTACAGAAGCAGACTGCCACATCTTTCTCCTGCAGAGCTGCAGGTGGTTTAGAACCACCAACCTTTCAGTTAGCTGTCGATCGTTTTGACCACTGCAGCACCAAACACTGAAGGACCCAGAAAAAAAAAAAAAAAGACCACAACTTGAGAAGCAAGATTAATTTATTAAAAATATGACAGCATTTTTTCTTTGAACTTCTGATTTTACATGTTATATTTCTGATCTCAGTATATATGGATTCACAGCATATAGGAATATGTATCTAAAATATATACTAAAGCATTTTAAATATATGATTATATGGCTGATTATTGAGTCCTTGGAACTTTTGTTGAATAAACCTAGAGTGCTCTGCTTATCAACTCTTTGTCCTCACCTTTAGCCCTGCAAGGCTATATATAACACTGTAATTATTTCACTGTCCTACAGACATCTGGCTGTTGACTTAACCATGGAGTGGTTCTCTAATTGGGCCAGGCCTATAAGGAATGATGCTGAAATTTTACTGTTTAAAATATTGTCCATTATTGAACTCAGTGTTCCTGATTTAAAGTGCCATATGACAGAACTCTCCTAGAAATTAGTGAAGGAAGAAGGAGGAGGAGGAGAAGATGCCTCTTTTGAATAATGCCAATCATTTGTTTTTAAAATAATGAGAAATCTTTATCTTTTTATTATTGGGTTTCTAGAAGCATTGATGGTAAATTTAATACTTACCACAAGCTTACTCTTTATGGTTCTTCTTACTTTATATTTCTTATTCCGTAGCTATGACTTAATACCTAAGGCAACAATTACACACATGCCTACATTTATAGGCACTTCTACTTTCACGTCCACACATTCTCCTATATCTATACCTATATCTAGTTCTATACCTGTTCTTGTTCCTATTCTTATTTCTATATCTATACCTAGGCCTGTACCTTTATATCTGTCTGTTTTGAAACTAAAATAACTGGGTTAGCTATATTTTGACTTCAACCTAAGAATTTGTGTGGTGGTAACACTTGGCACATATTAGAACAATATCATGTTTCATCTGCATGTTGACTTTCAGATTTGCAATAGAAAATGGATTTTTAATTTTTTCATTTTAATTGTTAGTAAGTAAAATTTAGTCCTTGGGTGGCACAGGAGGCTAAAGTACTCAGCTGCTAATGGAAAAATCTGCTGTTCACATTCACTCAGAGGTGCCTTGGAAGAAAAGGCTGGAGATCTGCTTCTAAACAATCACAGCCATTGAAAACGTCATGGAGCACAGTTCCATTCTGAAACACATGGGGCCACCATGAGTTGGAATCGTATTTTTGTTTGTGTGTTTGTTTTTAGGTAAAATTCATCCTGACCCAAATTCTTTTTTGATTATTTCTTATATCTGATTTGCGTAGAAAACCAGTAGCAATATTGGAGGATCTGGTGAGCTATTAGCAATGCCTCAATGAATTAAAGCATCCTTAGAGACGCAGAAAACAGAACACATATGGAAGGTTGGGAAAATTGTGATCAGAAGGCAGCATGCTACTTAGTGGAAAACAATGAGTTTCCTGTCACAGAATGTTTTTTTCATTTCTCTGCTGTATATGCATGATTTCTACCCCAGTGGCCACATATGTATTGAATTTAGGCAACATTAACTTCTTTTAATTTGATTTTTCTTTTGTCTACTCCATACTTAGATTTCATACCTCCCAGTTGCATAATAGAATAGGGTACAGTTGCACTGTCAAAGGAGGCTTAATGAACAGCAAACCTATTGAATTTAATTAATTTGGGTGCATGATAAGCATTTTTTTCCCCTTTCTTTGAGGAACACATTACCGAACTATCGAAAGAGGAACACACACACCATTTGTAATCAGGCCCTTGGTGAGTAATTTGAAAATAATAAACTTTGCATAAGTAAACGTGATTATAATTATAACTAAAGCCAGGAAAAAAAGTCTGCTTATTTCTCATTTATAAGAACCTTTTTTGAACACACCTATGTCAAGATTGAATTCATTTACCATCACTGAATTCGGTTTACAAGTTAAGTTTCACAGGTTTTTAAATATTGGTTAGGAGCCCCATTCATTGATAGCAATGACCACAAAACTTGTTTGGTTTGCTTTACAATTTTTTTTTTTTTAAGCCAAATTTAGATATGGTGAAATACACAAAGCTTACATGTACACATCAATGAATTTTGACAAATGCCTTTAATGGTGAAACACTAATGTCACCAAAATATAAAATATTTCCAACCCTCCAGAAAATCCACACATTCCCCTTCCCAGTAAATTTACCAATATCTCCCTCCTTCCCCACAGTCAATGAAATCTAATTGGTTTCAACACGGATTAATTTTTCTTGTGTTTGAACTTCATGTAAATGACATGCAGTATGTATTCACGTACTCCTTATGCCCATCTTCTTTTACTCTAGCATAATGCCTGTGAGATCCATCCTGTCAGGTAATCCAAGGTGGTCAGTTAGGACGATGAGCCCAGCTGAGTGTAACAATCAAGACTTTATTCACCTAATGTGACCATGCAAGAAAGAAAAAATGGTGCCAGTTCCCCAGTGTATCATTTGCCCTTGGAACAGCACCAGGCAAGGATTAGGTAGAGAAATTATCTCAGTTCCAAGGAGCCCCAAAACAAAAGGCTCCTGTCTCTTTATGGACCAGTGGGTCATGGGGAGGAAAAGGGGGAAGGGCTAGAAATGGAAAGATACTGAGCCAGAGTGAAGAAATGTGCCTCAGCCAAGGACTCCAATAAGAAGGGCTCCAAATGGAGGCCCCAGGGCTCAGGGACCCTTAAAATTTCCACATGAAATTGTGTACCTATATTTTAGTCAGCCAGATACTGAATGGTTTCTACTTCTCTGAAAATAGGTGCTTGTGGTCGTAAGTCTCTGTGTCAGCATGGGGATTCCAGCTTTTTTTTGTTGTTGTTAGGTGCTGTCCAGTCAGTTCTGACTCATAAAGACCCTATGTACCACAGAACGAAACGCTACCCTGTCCTGTTCAGCCCATTTACTTCATCATTTCTTCCTTTTGCTTTAGCTGCTGGATGTTCAAGAGCAAGATTCAAAGTCTCTTCTGACATCCATTTTGGTCTTTTCTTTCTTTCCTGTCTTTCTAATGACCTCTTGCTTTCTTCATGTATGATGTTGTTGATATCATTCCACAACTCACTTGGTCTTTGGTCATTAGTGTTCAACGTGTCAAACCTAGAATGCTTGTAGCATTATTGCATTGCAGCTGATTTGCTCAATGCAATGTGTCTTTTGATTTCTTGACTGCTGTTTCCATGGGTGTTGATTATAGATCCAGGTAAAATGAAATCCTTGACAACTTAAGTGTTTTCTCCATTTGGCGTGATGTTGCTTATTGGTCCATTTGTGAGGCTTTTTGTTTCCTTTATGTTGAGATGTAATCCATACCGAAGGCTGCAGTCTTTGATCTTCATCAATAAGTGCTTCAAGTCCTCTTCACTTTCATCAAGCAAGATTGTGTCATCTGCATAACGCAGGTTGTTAATAAGCCTTCCTCCAATCCTAATGCCCCGTTCTTCTTCATATAGTCCAGCTTCTCGAATTATTTGCTCAGCATACAGATTGAATAAGTATGGTGAAAAGATACAACCCTGACACACACCTTTCCTGATATTAAACCATGCAATATCCCCTTGTTCTGCCTCTTGATCTATGTACAGGTTCCTCATGAGCACAATTAAGTGTTCTGGAATTCCCATTCTTCACAATGTTATCCATAATTTGTTATGATCCACACAGTCAAATGCCTTTGCATAGTCAATAAAACACAGGTAAACATCCTTCTGGTATTCTCTGCTTTGAGCCAGGATCCATCTGACATCACCAATGATATCCCTGGCTCTGCATCCTCTTCTGAATTCAGCCTGAATTTCTAGCAGTTCCCTGTCAATATACTGCTTGGGCTGTTTTTGAATGATCTTCAGCAAAATTTTGCTTTATATGATACTAGTGATATTGTTCGGTAATTTCTGCATTCAGTTGGATCACCTTTCTTGGGAATAGGTGTAAATATGGATCCTTTCCATTTGGTTGGCCAGGTAGCTGTCTTCCAAATTTCTAGGCATAGATAAGTGAGCACTTCTAGTACTGCAACTGTTTGTTGAAACATCTCAATTGATATTCTGTCAATGCCTTCAGTGCAACTTGGACTTCTTCCTTCAGTACCTTCTGTTTCTGATCATATGCTACTTCTTGAAATGGTTGAACATTGGCCAATTCCTTTTGGTATAATAACTCTGTGTATTCCTTCTATCTTCTTTTGATGCTTCCTGAATTCTATTTTCCCCATAGAATTCTTCATTACTGAAATGGGAGGCTCGAAATTTTCTTTGGTTCTTTCAGCTTGGGAAATGCTGAGCATGTTCTTCCCATTTGGTTTTCTATTTCCAGATCTTTGTACATGTCATTATAATACTTTAGCTTGTCTTCTTGTGCTGCCCTTCAAAATCTTCTGTTCAGCCCTTTTACTTCATCATTTCTTCCTTTTGCTTTAGCTGCTGGATGTTCAAGAGCAAGATTCAGTCCCTCCTGACATCCATTTTGGTCTTTTCTTTCTTTCCTGTCTTTTTAATGACCTCTTGCTTTCTTCATGTATGATGTTCTTGATATCATTCCACAACTCACCTGGTCTTTGGTTATTAGTGTTCAACGTGTCAAACCTCTAATGCTTGTAGCATTATTGCAATGCACCTGTTGGCTTCTCTCCCCTTCTCTCTCTGGTGACCCAATTAGGATCCTCATTACCTCTGACCTATGCTCTTCCTATGACCTCCCAATAGGTCCTGCTACCTTATCTTTTGCTTCTCCAACCCATCCTTCTCACCAACACTAAAGTGATCTATCATAACATACTCAACCAAGCAATTCCCCTTCTCAAAATTCTGTCACAGCTCTTTATCAGCAGTGTCTAAATTCCTTTATGATCTGGCCCTGCCTCCCTCTCCAGCATCAGTTCCAAACATTCTTCATCTCACTCCTAGAATTTCATTGGTTTTTAAGCAGTTATGGTCTCCAGTTCTCTCCACCCTGCTCATTTCTAATCTATGGAATGTTATTTTGTTCACCCATTCAACATGTATTTATGGAGTGCTTATTATGTTCTGGGCACTGGTTTAGGCATTTGAAAAAAATTAGTGAATAAAAAAGATTTTAAAAATCCCCAAATTTGAATATATTGCCCTTCATGCCTATATTCCTTATCTTTAGTTGGCTAACACTTATCTATCCTTGTAATCTCATTTCAAGTTCCAAGACTCATTTTCTCCAGAAACCCTCCCTTATATATTTTTTTTTTCCTGTATGTGCTTCAGACCAATACGTACTAAAGGCCCTCAGCTGTCTTTCGGTCCCCCTCACTGTATTAACCTCAGTTTATTCAAGTTATGCATTTATCTTTTTTTTTACTAGTGTATATTAGGTTACATTTGTTGTTTTAGGTGTTCTGCTTACAAGGATATATGAAACATGGTTGTAGCACTAAAGGAATTTACTAGTTAGTGAAAAAATAGGTCTTGAGCTCTCTGTGAAGAGTTTCTCCACAGGCTGAGGGGAAGAAAAAGACCTGAGAAGGCTGCCTTAGGATGGATGAGTTGATCTAGGTAAGGCAATCAGTATGTTCAATCCCTGTCTCTGGAGGATTGTTGAATTCTCAACATTCAAGAATGGTAAAAGAGACAGAAGAGAGAAAAGTGAGTTTCAGATAGTAGAATATATGTGAGAGTTAGCAGGATTGTAGTAGAAGTGCTGCTCAAATAGTAGCAGCAACTTTGTTCAGTACAAGAAGATTAAACTATTGAATAATAGAACTGTATTCTTTTGAACTCGTACTCTATCTCCAGGATAATATGTCCTCGATACATATATTTTGCAATTATTTTGAGAAAAGGAAGAATTATAAGAACCTATGTAGTAGATACTTGGATATTTGGTGGAAGGGAGGGTTCAGAAGACAGAGGGATAGATAGAAGCACATATGAGGGATTTAAAATTAATTGTAGCAATTGTTAAGCTAAGGTCCTTGGAAACATTTCTGGATGTTTGTTGTTATCATCCTAGTAGGAATAGCTAACTTTTGTTACATATTTACCATGTGTCAAATCCTGTATTTTACACAAATATCCTTAATTAATCCATTCCTTTGAAGCTTTTATGTGACATATCTTTTCAACATGTGCTATACAGTTGTTAGGTGCTGTTGAGTGAATTTCAACTCCTAGTGATCCCCCATGTGACAGTGTAGGAGTGTCCCATAGGATTTTCTAAGCTGTAATCTTTCTGGCAGCAAATCTCTAGTTCTTTCTCCCGTGGAGCCACTGGGTGGGTTCAAACAGCTAACCTTTTAGTCAGCAGTTGAGCACTTAACTGTTAAGCCACAAGAGTTCATTTGCTGTAATAATAAAGTAGAATGTTTATCGAGTAAATTACAAATGGCTGAATTTCAACCAGTAGGAAATTCAGTGATGGCAAGACTTGAGACATTACTATTGGTTCCCTATTCTTCAACAGCTCTATTTATTTACTTTTTTTTTAATCTAGTCTATAATTGTGAGTTAAAATCAACAAGTACAAAAATAATATCCTTTTATTATAATTTATTTTTTAATTCTTTTTACTTTAAGGGGAAATGCCTAGTTGTTTCACTAATTTTGCCACTTTCCACATGCGAGGCGTAACTAGAAGGCAAGAGACCATAGATAGGATATTTATGAAACTTCAAGCTCTTGAACAGATGTCTTAGCCACACCTGACAGTAAACCCACTACCAAATATGAGCAAGGCCTTCCGAGACCACCCAGCCCTAGCTAAGCCACCATTTGACACATGAAAGAACCCAGCCAAGGTAAGCCAAGCCTTGTCAGTAGAATTACCCAGCTGAGTTACAGACTCATGAGAAACAATAAACAGTTGCTGTTTTATGCCACTAAGTCTTGGGATGGTTTGCTACACAGAAATGTTAGCTGATACACAAAAAAGTCCCCTTTTAGAGAAAAAAAACAAGACCAAACCCATTGCCATCAAGTGGTTTTGACTTATAGTGACCTATAGGAAAGAGTAGAACTGCCCCACATTGTTTCCAAGGAGTGACTAGTGGATTCAAACTGTCAACCTTTTGGTTTAGGAACTAAGCTCTTAACCACTGAGCTACCAGGGCTTCTTTGAGAGAAAGGAGGCTTTAAATATTGGCCACGTATACAGAGTTCAGAGTCAGCCTATGGCAGTAGCAGTCAAATAAATACTTTGCTACCCCTCCTTATAGTTCTTCACTGTCCCATTCTTTACCTCACTTTCAATTCTAGAGGATTCAGAAATACCAAAGGCAAGCTGAGCGAGAAGTGAAAAGAGAAAGAGACATCCTTATCTACCAACTGTAGGGCCTAACTGCTGGAGGGCAGACAATTTAACTTTAAATCAAATCATCAGAATTTTGACTATTCTATGAGTGAACAAAATAACTTGACACTATGTTTGGCATAGTAACAATTGGGTGATGATGATGGTGACCATGATGATAAAGATGTTTTATATTTTTTACCTAAGAATTATCTGAAAAGGCACAAAACTGCCTGGGTTTTCATACAGTAGCAAAGAGAGAACTTCCCTGATATTTATTTTAAAAACAAACATTTTTTGGTGAGCTTTAAGTGAAACTTTACAGTTCAAGTTAGTTTCTCAGAGAAATTTATGTATGCATTGTTACGTGACACTAGTTACTCTCCCTATAATGTGACTGCACTCCCCTCCTTTCCACCCTAGATTTCCCATGTCCATTCAACCAAATCTTGTCCCTCTGCTTTCTCATCTCACTCCCGGACAGGAGCTGCCCACTTAGTCTCATGTGTCTACTTGACCTAAGAGGCACACTCCTCACCAGTACTGTTTTATGTCTGTTAGTCCAGTCTAATCTTTGTCTGAAGAGTTGGCTTCAGGAATGGTTTTAGTTTTGGGTTCACAGAGAGTCCAGGGGCCATGTCCTCTGGGGTCCCTCCAGTCTCAGTCAGACCATTAAGCCTGGTCTTTTTACTAGAATTTGAGCTCTGCACCCCATTTTTCTCCTTCTCCATCAGGGACTCTCTCAAAGGTTTTTTTTTTTTTAATGTACAAAAAATGTGAAAACAGTTTTAAAGAGACAGAATATTGTGTTATGATTATACCTAATGCAAGTACTTTTGCTTAACATCTTAATTACCACCATCTTTAAGCAATTGCTTAACAAATAATTTTCATGTAGTATATAGCAAATTGAGATATATATAGCTCCACAACTCTAAATGCCAAGATTATTAACTACGGGCAGGATTTTTGAAAAATCTGTGGTTTTAAAGCTAGTTTGTGAGCTATAGGCTCTTTTATATCCTGGTTTGAAATGTACCCTAACTTCTTCTGCTCTGTTATCAGTGACTTTCAGGATGATTTCTTTCTTTGTGGATTCATTGTCATCTTTGTTTGATGTTACAACATGATGAAATTCAACGATCCTCCACAGCGTTACACTAGATGGAATCTGTACATAGGTGAGGCAGAAGAACACTAATTCCTTTCCACATACATATACTGTAGCTATAAAATGGATGAGACCTTGTCTACACATTCTATGTAAAATTTAGAAACAATTATCAAAGTAAGTTTGGTAAAGTAGAGGGCCAGTGCAAACAAGGGAAACCCTCAATGAGATGGATTGACACAATAGCTGCAACGATGGACTTAAACATACCGACGTTCATGAAAATGGCATAGGAGCAGGCAATGTTTCATTGTTATACATAAGGTCGTGATGACTGGGATCTGACTCGACAACAACTAACAACAACAGTAAAGTGAAAAATGCAGAATCTCATGTTTTATATGTCACACTATTAATTCTACATCAGGATATACTTTACTTTTGCCCTGGTGTTCACCACCAAAAGGAAAAAAAAAAAGGATAGTTCGCCAAATGTATTTGTTTATGTATTTATTTATTTAATAAGTTATAATCATAGAACCGAGCTGCATATTTCTGTATATATAGCACACTAGGGTACTATTCTGATATGAGGGAGGAAATTTTCTTTATTTAAAGAACTGCTAGGCTCATTTTTCCCCCCTACGTCCTGAAAACCTGTTGGAATTATCTAAAATCGAAAAACATGTCTCTCTCTAAAAAACACAATCTCTTTGTCCTCACCTGTGATGAGGTTAGATGTTGTCATTTTTACTCTTAAAAGCAAATCCTCAAACCAGATGTGTTTGAAATGAATTCTTGATTCACAATGGAAGTCGCTCACAGCTAAATTGGAATTTGTGTTGCATTCTCTATAGTTTGTTCTCTCAGATTTCTAAATATGAAGATAAAATGATAGAACACTCTTTGTATTTGGTATAACCTTGAGAATCCATCCTGAGAGTTAAATGTCAAATTGTTGAATTACTTTCTCTTATTATTCTCCAACTATTTCACATTCTTTTAATTGATTAGATGTTGTAGAGGTAAACACCCTGGGTTACATATAACACAGTACGCACCACAACATAATGCAATTTCGTAAAAGATCTTCTGTAATTGCTTATCATACATGGCTGTGCATGACAGATAGAAACAATAAAGGAATAAATGAAAAATATCTAGGCCAAACCTTCTTACCGAGATGATTGTGAATGATCCTGAAATACTTTCTGATACCTGTTGTTCAGATGTAGGCAGTGAGAGTGATTGGAGTTTCTCAGATCTGCCTAGTTATACATTGGAAACAATGGGGAGTAACTGATAAAGGGGCTTGCTTTGCAAATAATTAAGATGAATTGTGGGCTTTTAAGAAGGCAAACAACTGATTCAAAGTAAACACGTGTAGCTTGTGCCTAAGGAGTAAGAGCTCATTAAATTGCCCATATGATAACAGCAAAGTATCAGATTTGACCCTACTATTTGAGGCACCAACAAAACCTTGGATATGAAAGAGATGCCAGTTTTTTAAATGCAAACAAATACACAGGTAACTTAACATCATTTAGCCAGAACCAAAGTTTAAGGGGAAAAGTGGTAAGATATTCACTGAAGTTGATCTGGGAAAGGAGTTTTAAGTTGTTCAATAATGAATTATAAATTTTGTTTAAGATACACAACTCCAGGAAAACCATGGAATGCTTGTTTGCTGTTTTCCTATTATTGCTTTCATTGCAACCTCTGAGGATTCTCTATTCTGCAGGCATCATATAAGGTAAAAGGTAATTTAATTAATTCTCGTAAATTAAAAAATGAGAGTCATAGAAATTAAGAGACTCATATAAAACTGTTTCTGTGATGAGTTCATGACAGGCTCAGTATACCAACAAGGGTTTTTTCTCACCTCAGGATTTTCAAATGTTCTTAAGGGTAAAAGACTCAAGTATACCTCCAGAAAGCATAGGGACTTGATTTGAAGAAGCCCTCCATGACTTGAAATGTGCTTTAAATTTCTATTTATGGGGATAAAAAATTATGAAAATTTTATTTTCTAACCAGCAATCTTCATTTTTAAATAAAATGTATATTTAAAATTCCCTCAAGCATCTGTCAGTTTGTCTTACTGTGGTGGCTTGTGTGTTTCTATGATGCTGGAAGCTATGCCATCAGTATTTCAACTACCAGCAGGGTCACCTATGGTGGATAGGTTTCAGCTGCGTTTCCAGATTAAGAAAGACTAGGAAAAAGGACATGATAGTCCACTTCTGAGAATACTTAGCCAGTGAAACCTTATGAATAGCAGCCAAACATTGCCTGATACAGTGCTGGAAGGTGAGTCCCTTATGTTGGAACACACTCAAAAGACGACTGGGGGAGAGCACCCTCCTCAAAGTAGAGTTGACCTTAATGACGTGGATGAAGTCATGTTTTCAGGATCTTCATTTGCTGATGTGGCATGACTCAAAATGAGAAGAAACAGCTCCATTAATAATTGGAACATGGAATGTATGAATCTAGGAAAATTGGAAATCTTCAAAAATGAAATGGAACATATAAACATCAATATCCTAGGCATTAGTGAGCTGAAATGATCTGGTATTGTCCACTTTGAATCAGGCATTCATGTGGTCTACAATGCTGGGATTAACAAATGGAAGGGGAATGACATTATACTTGTTGTCAAAAACAACATTTCAAGATCTGTCCTAAAGTATAATATGGTCAGTGATAGGATAATGTCCATAAGCCTATAAGGAATAAGGAAGATCAGTTAATACAACTGTTATTCAAATTTATACACCTACTACTAATGCCAAATATAGAGAAATTGAAGACTTTTACCAACTTCGGAGGTCTGAAATCGTTCAAATATGCGATCAAGATACATTGATAATTACTTGTGATTGGAATGTAAAAGTTGGAAACAAAGGAGAGGAATCAAGGCAAACCATACCTGTTGCCATAGTCTATTCTGACATCATACTGGAAAATAGGGCCTCAGTGATAGAATGGAGGTCAGAAAAGCATGACAGAATTTTGTAAGATCAGTAACTTCCTTGCAAATACCTTTTTTCAACAGCATAAATGGCAACTATACACGTGGACCTTGCCAGATGAAATACACAGGAATCAAATCGACTACATTTATGGAAAGAGATGATGGAAAAGATCAATATCATCAGTTAGATCAAGGACAGGTGGCAACTGTGGAACAGATCATCAATTGCTCATATGCAAGTTCAAGTTGAAGCTGAAGAAAACTAGAACAAGAACATGAAAGCCAAAATATGACCTTGAATATATCCCATCCCAGTTTAGACATATCTAAAGAACAGATCTGATGCATTGAACACTAATGACCAAAAACCATAGGTGTTGTGGAATGACATCAAGGCCATCATACATGAAGAAAGCAAGAGGTCATTAAAAAGACAGGAAAGAAAGAAAAGGCCAAAATGGATGTCAGAAGAGATTTTGAGACTTGCTCTTGAGCAAAGAGCAGCTAACGCAAAAGGAAAAAATGATAAAGTAAAAGAGCTGAACAAAAGATTTCAAAGACTGGCTCAAGAAAACAAAGTAAATTATTATAATGAAATGTGCAAAGACCCGGAATAGAAAATGAAAAGGGAATAATACACTCAGTATTTCTTAAGCTGAAAGAACTGAAGAAAAAATTCAAGCCTCGACTAACAATATTGGAGGATTCTACACAGAAAATATTAAATGACACAGGAAACATCAAAAGAAGATGTAATAAATACACTGAGACACTGTACAAAAGAGAGTTTGTTGACATAAATTTTTTTTTTTTTTTGACATTCAACCATTTCAGGAGGTAGCATTTGATCCAGAATGGATAGTACTGAAGAAAGAAGTCCCAGCTGCACTGAAGGCATTGGCAAAAACATAGCACCAGTAACTGAAGGAGTACCAATTGTAATGTTTCAACAAAAGGATGAAGCACTGGAAGTGTTCACTAGTCTATGCCAAGAAATTTGGAAGACAGCTATGTGGCCAACAGACTGCCCATTCCAAAGAAAGGTGATCCAACAAATTGTGGAAATTATCAAACAATATTAATACCGCACACAAGTAAAATTTTGCTGAAGATCATTCAAAAACAGCTGTGGCCTTACATCAACAGGAAGCTGCCAGAAATTCAAATTGGATTCAAAAGAGGACATGGAATTAGAGATATTGCTGCTAATGTCAGATGGATCCTGGCTGAAAGCAGATAAATATCAGAAAGATGTTTACCTGTGTTTTATTGACTATGCAAAGGCATTCAACTATGTTGATCATAGCAAATTATGGATACCGTTGCCAGGAATGGAAATTCCACAACACATAATTGTGCTCATGAGGAACCTGTACATAGATCAAAAGGTAGTCATTTGAACAGAACAAGGGGATACTGAGTGGTTTAAAGTCAGGAAATGTGTGCTTCAGGGTTGTATCCTTTCACCATACTTATTCGGTATGTATGCTGAGCAAATAATCTGAGAAGCTGGACTATACGAAAAAAAATGGGGCATCAGCATTGGAGGAAGGCTCATTAACAACCTGTGTTATGCAGATGACATAACCTTGCTTGCTGAATATAAAGAGGATTTGAAGCAATTGCTGATCAAGTTAAAAGACTACAGCCTTCAGAATGGATTACACCTCAACATAAATAAAACAAAAATCCTCACATCTGGACCAATAAGCAGCATTATGATAAAGGGAGAAAAGACGGACACTTCCAAAGATTTCATTTTACTTGGATCCACAATCAACACCCATGGAAGCAGCAGTCAGGAAATCAAAGGACGCATTACATTGGGCAAATCTGCTGCAAAGAACCTCTTTAAAATGTTACAAAGCAAAGAAGTCATTCTAAAGACTAAAGTGGGCCTGACCCAAGCCGTGGCATTTTCAATTGCCTCATATTCATGTGAAAGTATGACAATGAATAAGAAAGACCAAATTAGAATTGACACCTTTGAATTACAGAGTTGGTGAAGAATATTGAATATACCATGGACTGCCAGAAGAATGAACAAATCTGTCTTGGAAGAAGTACAGCCAGGGTAAGACTTCATCTCACATACTTTGGACATGTTATCAGGAGGGATCAGTCCCTGGAGAAGGACATCAAGCTTGGTAAAGTGGAGGGTTGGTGAAAAAGAGGAAGACTCTTGTCTTAGGCTTAGTTCTCTAGAGGAGTAAAACCAGTAAAGTGTATAAATGTATATAGAGAGAGATTTATATAAAAGAAACAGCTCATGTGATTGTAGAGGCTGGAGTGTCCCAAGTCTGTGGATTAGGACAGAGCCTTCTCCTGATTTATGTAGCTGCAGGGCTAACGAACCTAAGATCAGCAGATCAGAAAGCAGGACTCTTGCTTACGAGTTGTGAATATCCACGTATCTCAAGATTGGTAGGCAAAACCACAAGGCTTCTCCTGATTCCCCTAGTTGCAGGGACTGGCAAACCCAAGAACGGCAAGTCGGAGTACAGGGATCAGGCACAACAAAGATTGTGAGGATGGTGCAAGACCAGGCAATGCTTCATTCTGTTGTACGTGGGTTCACTCTGAGTAGGAACTGACTGGATGGCAACTAAAAACAATAACACCACCATTAAGAAAACTCACACACAAAATATTTCAAAATCAAGACATATATAAACATAAAATAGAAAGCAACTGGTTTTCACTGATTTACGCTTGTGTAATTTTTAAGAAAAAAGGATCAGAATGTTACCACCAAACAAATCATTGTTAAACTATAATTGGTGAGATGCAATAAATATATTTCATAACGTGATTATTTGCACCATATAGATGCTCAAACTGGTGACTGATATTGTCAATTTCTTTTATTACTTCAGTAGAATATGCAAAAAAGGGGTTCTAAATGAAGAAAATGATGTCCTTTACTTCATTGTTATTTATACATGTGGATAAACTCAGTTTGAAACTCAGTTTCAAAACCACGTTGCCCTGATACTCTATTCTTTTTATTCAATTCTCAAATTTACTTTCTTTCTGGGATCTTAATGTGCAATATGCATGTACATACACACACACTTTTGGTCTGGGAATTTAACTGAAAAAACTTGAAATGAAATCTCCCGAACGCCAGGTGTATCTGCCACTCTTTACCATAAAGAAACACATTGAATGAAGTCACCTGATTTTTGCTTTTAACAATAAAAATTTTAAAAATAATATCATTAATAATTCAGTCCCTGGTTTAAAAGTCTGATTTAAAGTTCCTTTTCCTAGCTAGGGCAGCAGCCACCTTGCCTAATAGAGAAAGCTTTCATGGTAACTACTCCTTTTTGTTTTACTATTATCTAAAAAATATTTAAATTCATTCTTATAGTTTTGGATAGAAAACTATTAATATTGTTATCATTTAAATAAGCTGAATTCTAATCTCCTTAGTATTTCTAAACACTTTATAGGAAGGAATAAAATTTAGAAAATACAATTATTAAATTATAAAATAAGTGAAATAGCATACATTTTATTATATATACTTAATATATCAGATACAAAATGTACAAAATATTAGCATTTTATCAACAAAGCAAACGAGCAATGACTTTATTTATGTATGTGTTTATTGTATGTTTCTGTGTTTGTTCCTTGTCTTTTGGTTTTTAATATTGTTTGGTTTTATATAACGCAATGAATAGGGAAGTTGACATATTTTAGTGTTTTAAAGGCACATAATGACATAGCATTTTCCACCCTGGTTACGCATCCCATAGGAAACCAGAAACATTTTTTTATTTTTCTAATGTCATATGCCACATGCCTACCCAGGTCTGGCTTTGGCTGCCAAGTAAAAAACAATGCCTACTCATCCTCTGGGTTACTATGTTCTTCCAATCTATTTTTAGTGTTTTTAAGTGAATAAACGTATTCACAACTGGACCAATAAGCAACATCATGATAAACGGAGAAAAGATTGAAGTTGTCAACGATTTCATTTTATTTGGATCCACAATGAACAACCACAGAAGCAGCAGTCAAGAAATCAAAAGACACATTGCATTGGGCAAATCTGCTGCAAAAGGCCTCTATAAAGTATTGAAAAGCAAAGACGTCACCTTGAAGACTAAGGTGCAGCTGATCCAAGCCATGATGTTTTCAATCACCTCCTATGCCTGTGAAAGCTAGACAACAAATAAGGAAGAGCAAAGAAGAATCGATGCCTTTGAACTATTGTGTTGGGGCAGAATATCAAATATACCATGCACTGCCAGAAGAACCAACAAAACTGTCTTAGAAGAAGTGTAGCCAGGATGCTCCTTAGAAGCAAGGATGGCAAGACTTTGTCTCAAGTACTTTGGACATGTTATCAGGAGGGTCCAGTCCCTGGAGAAGGACATCATGCTTGGTAGATATAAGGGTCAGCCAAAAAGAGAAATATCCTCAATGAAAAGGATTGATACAGTGGCTGCCACAATGGTCTCAAGCATAACAACAATCGTAAGAATGGTGCAGGACTAGGCAGTGTTTTGTTTGGTTGTACATACGGTCACTATGAGTCAGAAACAACTCGAGGGCACCTAACAACAACAACAACATATATGTATATATTTGAATCCACCAGCCGTTCCTTGGAAACCCAATGGGGACAGTTCTACTCTGTCCTATAGAGTCACTATGAATCAGAACCAACTTGACAGCACATAACAACAGCAAAAAACACGTGTGTGTGTGTATGTATATATGCATACATATATCACAAACACATCCATATACTCATTTTATCATTTTGCATTCATTTTATTGTTACTCAGTACACTCATTTTATTAAGATTTTCTATTTAAGATAATGCATTAAAATCATGCCACACTTATTTCATTCTCTGTTTATTATTTATTTACAAGATGTTTTATCTCATATCTGTCCCTTTCCATTTTAAATACCACCCTTAATTTCAGACCTTTTTTTTTCCTTCTGTGGCTGACTATTGCATTTGACATTTTATGTCATTCACCAACATCACCAACTCTTTTTGCAGAGTACTATTAGATGAGGATTTTCAACATGGCATTTCTAAACCTTCAGAGTAAATTACAAACTCCTCTGACTGACATTCAGATGCTGCTCCAATGTGATTTGTTGTCCCACATTTTCCTCACAGTATTCCTTCCTGATAATATATTCTAATTCTCCAGTCATTAATTTCCTGATGGGATGGGGAAGTGTGTTTTCTGGCCTTTTATAAAGATCTCCTACACCAATATTCTGTCCCTGTCCACACATTATTAAGATCTAGCTGGCTGCTAGGGTTCAGCTCAGTTCCCAAGTATTCTTCAAAGATTTCCCTGGTTATTATGTATTCAGCATCTATGAAATGACAGATTCTGCCTTAGTCATTGTAGCTCCTTCCTGCCAGGAGATATTTGATTGAATGTGGAAAGAGGCACAAGTAAAGATACAACAAGCATATCTGGAGGCATAGTAGTTAAGCATTCTTCTGCTAACCAGAAGGTTGGCAGTTCAAACCCACCATCTACTCCTCAGGAGAAAGATGTGGCAGTCTGCTTCTATAAAGATTACACCCTAGGAACCCTATCGGGCAGTTCTACTCTGTCCTATGGGCTCACTACAGGGTGGCTATAGGGTCGCTATGAGTCAGAATCAACTCAGTGGGGATGTTTTTGGTTTGGTTTGGATGGTAGAAATGGAGGTTGGTGTTAAAGTATAAAGGAGGAGCTAATACCTAACAATGATGTCCTGAGATAGGGGCCTGTTCTAAGTCTTGAATTACTGGGAGACTGTCAAGTGAGGGTGAGAAAGATATTCCAGGTTGAGGGAGTATCACTGCCAAGGCTTGGAAGTATGCCCTGGTAACATGCTAATACAAATTAAAACAAAAATATTTCTATGAATAAGAAGCATATTCTGTGTATATTGTTTATTAGGCACTAAGATTATATTCCTTTCATTTTTTTCAAGAAATATTTGTGGAGTGTATATAAATTTCAGTTAAGACACTTTTAGCTGGAAGGAACAGAAAATTTTTCTCAGTGGGTTAAAGATTTTTGATATCACACAAGAATTTTAAGGTAATGTGGCTTCAGAATGACCAATTTGATGGTTTATCAGTGTTAATACTTAGATTCCTTCTATCTTCATTCCCTGCAGTCTTTATTTAGCTTCTGTTTTAGTCAGGAGTCTCCAGAGAAACAGAACAAATGAGAAAGAGAGAGAGAGAGAGAGAGATGTTCATAGCAACATCTAGACTGATGTCTGAGCCAATAACTGGAGGCGGGGAGGGGAAAGGGAGAGAGAGAAAGGAAGAAGGAAGAGAGTAAGGAAGGAAGGCAAGACAGACAAAGGGAGAGAGGGAGGAAGGGAGGAAAGAAGGAAGAAAGAGAGGAAGGGAGGAAGGGAGAAAGAAAAGAAATAAAGGTTTTAAGTCCAAAATCTGCACATCAGTTGACAGCATGGAAACTCAGGCAGTCTTGTGTCTGAAATCAGTAGGCCAAGGAGCAGGCTGAAAATTCTGGTCTAAATTCTATTTACAGTCTTGAGGTAGAATCCTTTTCCCTGGGGATACTCCTGACTTTGCTATTAAGGCCTTCAATTGATTGGATGCTGTCCTCTCACATTACAGAAGGGAATCAGCTTTATTTAAGGTCAGGTGATTTAAATGTCATCACATGTATATAACTCCATTGCAACATCTAGACTGGTATCTGACCAAGCAACTAGGCCTCATATCCAGGTTGACATATAAAAGTAATCATCACAGCTCCCCTCATGAACTCTAAAAGGATTCTGAAGAGGTGCTGTTCCTTCTGCTGTATCACATTTTAAGAGCAAGGAAACCTCCCCTAGAAATCCCCAAGTAGAATCGAAGTCTAATTGGGTAGAATGTGTCATATCCAAACCCGAGCTAGTCACTGGCAAGGGGAATTGATCAAATGATTGGCTTCAGCCTAATCAAGAATGACCCTAGGAGCTGAAGTGAGGCACAAAATTCAATATTTTTCTCCATCTATCATGACATTGCTCACGTGTCCAGTTGTGAGGATTTTGGTTTTCTTTATGTTCAGGTGTAATCCATACTGAAGGCTTTTGTCTTTGATCTTCATCAGCAAGTGCTTCAAGTCCTCTCCACTTTCAACAAGCTAGGTTGTGTCATCTGCATATCACAGGTTGTTAATTAGTCTCCTTCCAGTCCTGATGCCAACATCAGCTTCATCTAGTCCAACTTCTCAGATTGTTTGCTCAGCATTCAGATTGAATAAATATGGTGAAAAGATACATTCCTGATGTACCCCTTTCTAGATTTTAAACCACTCAGCATTCCCTTGTTCCACTTGAACTGCCTCTTGGTCTATGTACAGGTTCTGCATGAGCACAACTAAGTGTTCTGAAATTTCCACTCTGTGCAATGTTATCCATAATTTGTTATGATCCAGTTGAATGCCTTTGCATAGTCAATAAACCCAGGTAAACATCTTTCTGGTATTCCCTGCTTTCAGCCATGATCTTCTTCATTCCTACCTTTTTATATATGAGAGATTACCTCACCATTCTGGGAGATTTCACATTAATTTTTTTTTTTTTTTTAATGAAAGCATAAAAATTGTTAATGTAAAATCTCCAAGAATGATGATGTAATCCACACATATAAAAGGACAGTGATGAATAAGATACAGAACTTTCTTGATCTTATAATAATTTACTTACCTAGCACAACATCACAGAACATAGAAACCAAGGAAAATTGAACAGAACTATTTATGTAATCTCTCTGTGGGACTGAAGAGGGGTGTTGTGGTCTCTTGGTGCCGATATATAAACCACTTGTCACACTGCATCCTTGATTTCTTCTCTTTCTTTTCCTCTATATCTCATTAATCATAAAGTAATGTTACACAATCTTCTAAATACTTCTTGACCTCATCCGCATCTCTGCATCATAACTCACACTAATGCCATGCCATTCTTTATCTTATATCTGAACTCTTATAATGAATCACTTGGCCTGTATACCTAGCTGCAGAAAATATGAAGACACTATCCTTAGTGTTCAATGTACAATGACTCAAATAAAACATTACACTCTTCTTAACAACAGTTCAAGTTCCGCATTCCTGGTCTGCAAAAAAAGTAAAAATAAACAAGTTGTCATTGAATTTACTCAATTCCAAATCATGGAGACTCTATGTATGCTGAGTAGAACTGTACCCCATAAGGTTTTCCAAACTGTGACCTTTTAGAAGCATATTGCCTGGCCTTTTTTCTGAGATGCCACTGGGTGGGTTTGAACTACCAGCCTTTTGGTTAGTAGTCAGCTCTTAACCATTTGCACCTACTGGAGACTCCATGTAGCAGTTCGGGAACTCAGCCTCCTTCCATCTACACAATAGTATGTATGTCCAAATGGAGGGGGAGGGAGGAAGAAATTGTAAATGCTTTAAAAGCTTTGACTCAGGAATGGTTCACATAGTTTCTACTCACATTTTATTGGCTAGAATGTGGTTTCTTGTCTCATTCAAGTGCAGGGAAGGCTGGAAAATATGGTATAGCTTTGTGCCTAGAATATAGAAGACTCATTTATGGATATCAGCTGGTAAACTCTGTCACAACTGCCTCTAATCTTGCTCTAATGCATTTGTTCTGCAATCTATATTAAGAATTATCTTTTTAAAGCTTTAATTTACTTGTTTATTTATTTTTACTTAAAACTTTCAAAGCTCATCTCCTTTTCTGGATATAAAATTGCAATATTTATTTCATCACATTCCAAATTCCTACCATCAATTTTTCCTAGCTCTTCCTTACAAATTATGCCACAGACTTAACTATAAACTTTTATCTGTTCTTTAGACATGATGTGTTATCTTGCCTCTGGGTTCTGAAACTTAGTCTGTCTTCTAATAGTGCTATCTTTGCCAATTCACCTCCTAACTTTTACACTTACCTGAAACAACAGCTCAGAGTTCAGAGGTCCAGGATGTCCATCTCTCCTCCTGAACTAGGTGAGGTACCTCTGCATCTATTGTCATACAAAACAAACTAACAAGCAAATTGGTTGCCATCGACTCAATTCCAACTCATAGCAGCCCTATAGGAGAGTAGAACTTCCCCCATAGGGTTTCCAAGGAGCGGCTGGTGGATTCCAACTACCCACCTTTTTGGTTAGGTAGGGCACCATAGCTCTTAACCACTGTGTCACCAGGGCTCCAGTTATTCCCATAAAGCTCTGTAATACTCGTTCATAAAAACTCATTAAATTAGTGTCTATCTCTCCAATGGAGTCCTACTCCTTTGAGGCAATGAGCAGCATCTTAATGAAATTTCTGTCCCTTAGTACTCTGTAGTTTACAGTTGCTGAAAACATATTTTTAATTACAGTCACTTCTGTTATAATGCTTGTCTTGAAAGTACTATTTTGTTCCAACAGAAACATTTTTAGAAAAATGTTTAAGCATGATGTAAATTTTGCATTTGCTTAAAATTTTTTTTTTTTTATATGTCGTTTTGTCTCTGAAAAACATTAGGTGAATGAAGAAAAATGCAGCCAGCTGAATCAAGACACATGGGAATACACAAAACACGCACATGCTTGCAACTCAAACATCTCCCAGATATCTCAGTTCACTGTGTGTTGTATAAGCCATGTCCATCCACATCTGATGTTACAACTTTCTGCTCAGTTTTTAATAACACTCCTCCTACCACTTTACAATAATTCCCAAGCTACAACCTTTCTAATACTCACTTCCACAAGAAAACTTCAGGTCCTTTTAAGGTAAAGTATCACATTTATTGTAGTACTTATGCATTACTTTTCCAACTAAGATGTGCAGATTTGTGCTACCATTTTTGTTAGGTTTCTAACTTATTTTTGTATGTGTCATTGTCAAAGATTTTTAATGTTTTGCTTCTACCTCCATTTTTCCCTGTGATCCCTGTGGTTTTTATTGTGTGATTTTGCATAACATAGTGATTTTATGGCAAGCATATGTCTTGTTAAACAGAACTGACTGTAATTGAAAGACCAATAACTTTATGTGCTAACTGGGGGCTTGACTATGTGTATTGAGGCTTGCAGTAGCTGTAGTCTCCTATTCTAAATAGGACCACACAGGACTGCCAGATTATGCTTACCCTCAGGCCTTCATGTAGTGTAGTACCTAGAACACCAACTAAGCAACCAACCCTTCCTCTTCATGTCCAAGTATGAGGAAGAAGAGATTTGGTGAAAGAGAACAGCTGAAAATGAAAGACCCACGGGGACAGAAGCTCTTTCAGGGTCACAATAGCCATTGAAAGAAGAGAAGAGTGAGTCTGTGTGCATCTGTGTGTGTACATTGCATGCATTGTTGTGGAATGAATTGTGTCCTCCCAAAAGCTATGTTGAAGTCCTAATCCCTGTACCTGTGAATTTGATCTTGTTTGGAAACAGAGTTCTTGAAGATGCTATCAGGAAAGAAAGAAAATAACAAAATGCATGTTGGAAGAGACTCTGAAACTTGCTTTTGAACATCGAGTAGCTAAAGCAAAAGGAAGAAATGATGAAGGAAAAGACCTGAACAGAAGATTTCAATGGACAGTTCAAGAAGACAAACTAAAGTTTTAAAATGACATGTGCAAAGACTTGGAAATAAAAAACCAAAATGGAAGAACGAGCTTGGCATTTCTCCAGCTGAAAGAACTGAAGAAAAAAATCAAGCCTCAAGTTGAAATATTGAAGACTTCTACGGGGAAAATATTAAATGACACAAGAAGCATCAAAAGAAAATGGAAGGAATACACAGAGCCATTATACCAAAAATAACTGGTTGATGTTCAACCATTTCAGGAAGTAGCATATGATCAAGAACTAATGGTACTGAAGAAAGAAGTCCAAGCTGCACTGAAGAGAGGCATTTGTGAAAAACAAGGCTCCAGGAATTGACGGAATACCAATTAACTGAGATGTTTCAACAAAGGGATGCAGCACTGGAAGTGTTCACTTGTCTATGCCAAGAAATTTGGAAGACAGCTACCTGGCCAACCAACTAGAAGAGATCCATATTTATGCCCATTCCTAAGAAAGATGACCCAACTGAATATGGAAATTATAGAACAATATCATTAGTATCACATGCAAGTAAAATTTTGCTGAAGATTATTCAGAAGTGGCTGCAGCAGAACATCGACAGGGAACTGACAGAAATTCAGGCTGAATTCAGAAGAGGAAGTGGAACTAGGGATATCATTGCTGATATGAGATGGATTCTGGCTGAAAGCAGAAAATACCAGAAAGATGTTTACCTCTGTTTTATTGACTATGCAAAGGCTTTTTACTTTGTGGATCATAACAAATTATGGGAATAACAAAGAATGGGAATTCCAGTACACTTAATTGTGCTCATAAGGAATGTGTACATAGATCAAGAGACAGTCATTTGAAAGAACAGGATACTGCGTGCTTTAAAGTCAGGGAAGATGTGCATCTGGGCTCTATTCTTTCACCATAAGTATTCAATCTATATGCTGAGCAAATAATCCAAGAAGCTGGACTATATGAAGAAGAACTCAGCATCAGGATTGGAAGAAGGCTTATTAACAACTTGTGTTATACGGATGATATAACCTTGCTTGCTGAAAGTGAAAACTTGAAGTACTTAATGATGAAGATCAAAGACCACAGCCTTCTGTATGGATTGAACCTCAACATAAAGAAAACAAAAATCCTCACAACTGGACCAATAAGCAACATCATGATAAAAGGAGAAAAGATTGAAGTTGTTAAGGATTTTATTTTCCTTTGGATCCACAATCAACACCCATGGAAGCAGCAGTCAAGAAATCAAAAGACACATTGCATTGGGCAAATCTGGTGCAAAAGACCTCTTTCAAGTGTTGAAAAGCACAGATGTCACCTTGAAGGCTAAGGTACTCTTGATCGAAGCCATGGTGTTTTCAGTCACCTCATATACATGTGAAAGCTGGACGACTGATAAGGAAGATCGAAGAAGGATTGATGCCTTTGAATTGTGGTGTTGGAGAAGAGTATTGAGTATACCATGGACTGCCAAAAGAATGAATAAACCTGTCTTAGAAGAAGTACAACCAGAATGCTCCTTAGAAGCAAGGATGGTGACACTATGTGTCACATACCTAGGATGTGTTTTCAGGAGGGGTCAGTTCCTGGAGAAGGACATCATGCATGGTAAAGGGTCAGCAAAAAACAGAAAGACCCTTGGCGAGATGGATTGACACAGGGGCTGCAACAATGGGCTTAAGCATAACAATTGTGGTGATGGTGTAAGACTGGGCAGTGTTTCTTTCAGTTGTACCCAGGGTGGCAATGAGTTGGAAGCAACTCGATGGCACCTAGCAACAACATCAGTTAGATTAACATAAGGCTATACTGGAATAGGTTGGGTTCTAATCTTATGTAATCCTGACCTTGTAAAAGAAGAGAAGGGTCACATAGACAGGGAGGCAGAGGAAGTATACCATGTGTCACTGTAGCTGCAAGACCAGAAATATCTCGAGCTACCAGAAGTTAGGAGAGAGGCATGGAATAGAATCTTCCTCAAAATTCCAGAAGGAAGTAACATGGCTGACATAGTGATTTTAGACTCTCAAGCTCCAACCGTGAGATAATATATTTCTGTTATTTAAAGCTACCCAATTTGTGGCATTTTGTTACAGCCACCATAGGAAAGAAATACATGCATGTTCTGCTTCATATAGTCTGCTGGAAGACAGTCTTGTGTGAATGCCCACCCTCTGTATCTTTTCATTTGTATACAGGATTTATAGTTGCCATACTTTTCCAGTGAGATGGTAGTCACTTCCCTTCCACTATCCTCAGTTTTATCATCTGTCAAAAGACGTGATTAAAACAGCTTTTCATTAAGATTCCCTCTTTTTGACATTTTGCTGAGTGAAATAAGTCAATTGCAAAAGGGCAAACATTATATCTTCGCTTTCGTAAAAAGAGACAAGAATAGAAATATATACAGAGACCACCATTCATTGGTCGTTACCAGAGATGGGTGCTAAGGGAGAGGAGGAATCACTCTTAGATAGTAAACACTTGTTATTTTTGGTATGGGAATGGTAATGCTAAATGTGGGTGAGGTGCACACAGCTTGACCAAGGTAAATGATGTCACTGAGAAGTATGCAAGAAAAAAGGACTTTTCTGGTAAATGCTATAACAGATAATTTTGCAACAACCACCAAAAAAATTTACGTGGTTACATAAGTATGTATGTATGCATATATGCGTACAGGTATGCATATGTGTGTATATATATATGTGCATATATAGCTGCATCTATAAACATGTTGCTGTTGAGTTGATTCCAACTCATAGAGACCCTACAGGACAGAGTAGAACTGCCCCATAGGGTTTCCAAGGCTGTAATCTTTATGGAAGCAGACTGGCACATCTTTCTCCCAAGGAACAGCTAGTGAGTTCAAAGCACTGACCTCTTTATCAGCAGCCAAGTACTTAACCACTGTGCCACCATGGCTCTTTAGCTGTATCTACATGTATGTATACATGTATGTGTATGCATTCATATATATTCAAACATATAATAAAACATATGGAGTGCAAAGTTACTGATATTTCTTAGAAAAAGCCAAACACCTTGAGGGGTTAGTTCAAAAGCTTAGGACTATAGTCTCATAGGACAAATAGGCCAATTGGCATAATATAGTTCATAAAGTTCATGTTTTATATCTTAGCTTGGTGAGTAGTATCTGAGGTTTAAAAAGCTTACAAGTGGTCATCTATGATACATCTATTGGTCTTTACTTGTCTGGAGCAAAAGAGAAAGAGGAAAACCAAATACTCAGAGAAGGAACTACTGTAGGGGGCTAATAGTCTACACAGGCCATGGCCTCATCTACCCTGAGACCAAAAGAACTAGATGGTGCCCAGCTATATCACTATCACTACCAACAGTTCCAATCAGGGCCACAATAGATAGCTCCTGATAAAATGGGAGAAAATTGTGGAACAAAACTCAGATTCTTTAAAAGTTCAGATTTACTGGACTGGTTGATACCAGGGAACTCTCTGAGACTATCACCCTGAGATACTCTTAAACCAAAACTATCCCCTGAGATCACCTTTTATCTAAATAACAGATTGGCTCATAAAGTAAAGAATATCACCTGTGAGTACAGTGCTTCTTTAAAAACTCAGCTATATTAGACCAAATGGTCAATAACTAAAGCAAAGATGAGAAGATTATAGGGGAGGGAAACTAGATTACTGGAAATGGAACAACCAGAATGGAAATAATGAGAATGTTGACACACACTGTGAAAAATGTAAACCAAAGTCCTTGAAAAAACATGTAGAAGTTGTTAAATGGAAATCTAATTTTCTATGTAAATTTTACTGAAAACACAATAAAATATTATTAAAAGAAAAAAGATTCCCTTCTTTGTTGATAGAGCCTTCCATTTGCGGTCTAACCCTTAGTCCGTGTCCAAACATCAAAGTAATGAGAAAATGGAAGTGTGAATGGAAATGACATTACTGGCAGCATAGCAGATTCCCAATCATAAAAGTTGTTACACTTGTTCTATGGGTGAGCCTTTTGCTGATTAGGGCACACCCATATATCAATCACTGCAGTGAAGTTTCTAGGAACATAAATACCACGCTAAGCCTGTTAACCTGAGGAATGTAAGAGGTAGGACTCCAAATCCCAGAAGCAAAGTTGGAAATAGGCTGTACCTCTCACTGGGGCTTGGTATGATCGAGCAGTTGGAGCAGTTCCTGGTGTCAGCGATAAAGCTGGAGGCTGAGTGGAGGGATTGTTGTTTTGCACCACGCAAGTTCATCAAAGGTAAGCGAAACGCGATGTTACTGTGCTTTCAGTTAAAGAAAGAGAGATAACATGATGTTAGGACCTAGGGGCAAACACTTAGCATATACAGTAAGGTTATATTTTAAGAAAAATAAATCCTTTGAAAAAGAAAAATGTCTAATTTAAAAATGACATAACAATTCTTTTGTGTAAAAATAACATAAAATTAAATACCTTTTACTTTAAAGTTCAAGGGAATTGAGGTTGCATTGATGTATTCTGATCCTAGATCTTTAAATGCAGTATTTCTGGCAGAAACAAATGTGTGTAGAGATTACAAAATGTGGACTTTTCCCCAGGTTAATTTTGTCTTTAAGTAGTTTACATTTCTTCAGCTCCTACATGAAGACTTTGAGTTCAAATGAGAACACAAACTTTACACATCCTGGTACAAAATTTTAAATAATTTAGAAAGCAACGGAAGGAACGGAAACTAAGTCCTCTTTAACATTGTTAGAATCCGACAGTAAAAGACCCAATGAGAGAAAGAAAAAAGTAAGGAGAAGCTAAAGAAAAGATTAAACAAAAATCCACGAATGAAGCCACATAGTGTCAAGTTCACTCCTGAAATGAGAGCTGACATACCAATATCAGCTGGAAAACGTAAAGGTAATTTCAGAGGCTCTAAACAGGTGGAAGTGCTGCTAGAACAAAGGGAGAATGCTATCAATAGCATAGTCGCAGAGCTTCTTATGCCTTGTGAGATGTCTTTAGTACGTTGATCTAAACAAGACCTGCCACGCTATTTGCAGTCTCTGCTACGTGAGTGTCACGTTGAGGATATAGAAAAGCCATTTGGAAGAGTTGGTTTCAGAACGCTGTTTATATGGGGATTATCACTGTAGCTTTCTTTTTATTTTTTTGGTTCTTTAAAAAATAGTGATACATAGTAAAAAAAAAAAAAATTTTTTTTTTTTTTTTTTTTTTAGTAGGTAGCTGTTAAAGCTCCTTAACTGCTAAGTAAGTAATCTTCAAAATAAATTATTTTAGGTTTTATCAAAGCACACAACACAATGTATAAATTCAAGAAACACCGAGCTCGCAGATGGAAAGCAAGTCTCACAAGTGAAATCAGCGTTCCAAGGAATGGGGAAAGTATTCAGAAATTATGTACTCAAAAAGGAGTGAAATCATGAGGATAGTAAAAATAAAAGTAAAAATAATTATTTATTTTTTATTTAAAAAAAGAAATATAAAAAAAATTCTTGTAGTTATGGGAAAATCCGTGAATATTATACTGATCACACCATGACTGGATATACACACAGTTATGGTAAAAGTCATACAGATGATAAGTAGCTTAAGCAAAGAGAGCACAATGAGTTTGTACTTTGTTTTTGAATGATTGATACCTTATAGGAAACCACAAGCTTAATTCTAATTGGTTTATTATCTTGAACTAAACCACAAGTTGTGCTAAGAGTTTTCCTTGGAACAAATTATAATACCCGATAAATACGTTACAGAGACAGAAAAGGGGAAGTAGATTCCTGACAATGGTAAAATAACAAGAAGGTGCCTTACTTTTATATCAAATTACAGAGTGAAGTCAGGGCTGTAATAGTAAGTCAAAGTTTTTCCACAAGCTAAGTGCATCAAATGTTATACTGTTAATGAAAGTCAAAGAGAAAAGGGTATAAGGATAGAATTCTACCATCATTTGGGGCGTATTGTGTGCCATAGAGTCAATTCTGACTCATAGAGACCATATATAACAGAATTGGTCCAAACAGTTTCCTAGGCATAATCTTTTGTTTGTTTGTTTGTTAATTTTTATTGTGCTTTAAGTGAAAATTTACAAATCATGTCAGTCTCTCATACAAAAATTAATAAATACGTTGCTATATACTCCTAATTGCTCTAGCCCTAATGAGACAACCCTCTCCTTCCTTCTATTCTCTATTTTCGTGTCCATTCCACCACCTCCTAAACCCCTCTACCCTCTCATCTCCCCTCCAGATAGGAGGTGCCAAAATTTCAAGTGTCTACTTGATCCAAGAAGCTTATTCTTCACCAGCATCTTTTTCTATCCCATTGACCAGTCCAATCCCTATCTGAAGAGTTGGTTTTGGGAATGGTTCCTGTCCTGGGCCAACAGAAGATCTGGGGGCCATGACCACAGGGGTCCTTCTAGTCTCAGTCAGACCATTAATTCTGGTCTTTTTACAAGAATTTGGAGTCTGCATCCCACTGTTCTGCTCCCTCAGGGGATCTCTGTTGTGTTCCCTGTCAGGGCAGTCATCTGTTGTAACCAGGCATCATCTAGGTCTTCTGGTCTCAGGCCTATGCAGTCTCTGGTTCATGTGGCCCCTTCTGTCTCTTGGGCTCTTAATTACCTTGTGTCCTTGGTGTTCTTCATTCTCCTTTGGTCCAGGTGGGTTAAGACCAATTGATGCATCTTAGATGGCAGCTTGCTAGCATTTAAGACCCCAGATGCCACTCTCCAAAGTGGGATGCAGAATGTTTTCTTAATAGATTTTATTATGCCGATTGACTTAGATGTCCCCTGGAACTATGGTCCCCAAACCCCTGTCTCTGCTACACTGACCTTTGAAGCGTTCAGTTTATTCAGGAAACTGCTTTGCTTTTGGTTTAGTCCAGTTCTGCTGACCTCTCCTGTATTGTGTGTTGTCTATCCTTTCACCTAAAGCAGTTCTTATCCACTATCAAATTAGTGAATACCCCTCTCCCTCCTTCCCTCCCTCCCTCCTCTCATAACGATCAAAGAATATATTCCTCTCTGTTTAAACTATTTCTTAAGTTCTTATAATAGTGGTATTATACAATATTTGTCCTTTTGCAACTGACTAATTTCACTCAGCATAATGCCTTCCAGATTCATTCATGTTATAAAATGTTTCACAGATTCATCACTGTTCTTTATCAATGTGTAGTATTTCATTATGTGAATATCCCATAATTTATTTATCCATTCATCCATTGATGGGCACGTTGGTTGCTTCCATCTTTTTGCTATTGTAAACAGTGCTGCAGTGAACATGGGTGTGCATATATCTGTTCGTGTAAAGCTCTTATTTCTCTAGGATATATTCCAAGGAGTGGGATTGCTGGATCATATGGTAGTTCTATTTCTAGCTTTTTAAGGAAGCAACAAATCGATTTCCAAAGTGGTTGTACCATTTTACATTCCCACCAGCAGTGTATAAGGGTTCCAGTCTCTCCACAACCTCTCTAGCAATTATTGTTTTGTGTTTTTTGGATTAATGCCAGTCTTGTTGGAGTGAGATAGAATCTCAATGTAGTTTTGATTTGCATTTCTCTAATGGCTAAAGCTTGTGAGCATTTCCTCATGTATCTGTTAGCTACCTGAGTGTCTTCTTTAGTGAAGTGTCTCTTCATATCTTTTGCCCATTTTTTAATCGGGTTGTTTGTCCTTTTGTAGTTGAGTTTTTGCAGTATCATGTAGATTTTAGAGAACAGGTGCTGATCAGAAATGTCACAGGTAAAACTTTTTCCCAATCTGTAGGTAATTTTTTACACTTTGGATGAGCACAGGTGTTTGATTTTTAGGAGCTCCCAGTTATGTAGTTTTTCTTCTGCATTGTTAGTAATGTTTTGTATACCGTTTATGCCATATATTAACGATCTTAACTTTGTCTCCATTTTTTCTTCCATGATCTTTAATGTTTTAGATTTTATATTTAGGTCTTTGATCTATTTTGAGTTCGTTTTTGTGTATGGTGTGCGGTATGGGTCCTGTTTCATTTTTTTTGCAGATGAATATCCAGTTATCCCAGCACCATTTGTTAGACTGTCTTTTCCCCATTTAACTGATTTGGAGCCTTTGTCAAATATCAGCTGCTCATATGTGGATGGATTTATGTCTAGATTCCCAATTCTGTTCCATTGGTGTGTGTATTTGTTGTTATACCAGTACCAGTCTGTTTTGACTACTGCGGCGGTATAATACGTTCTAAAATCAGGCAGACTGAGGCTTCCCACTTTGTTCTTCTTTTTCAGTAATGCTTTACTTATCTGGGGCCTCTTTCCATTTCATATGAAGATGATGATTTGTTTCCCCATCCCATTAAAAAATACCATTGGAATTTGGATTGGAATTGCATTAAATCTATAGATGGCTTTTGGTAGAATAGACATTTTTACAATATTAAGTCTTCCTGTCCGTGAACAAGGTATGTTATTCCACTTACGTAGGTCTCTTTTGGTTTCGTGCAAAAGTGTTTTATAGTCTTTTACATCTCTGGTAGGATTTATTCCTAAGTATTTTATCTTTTAGGGGGCTCCTGTAAATGGTATTGATTTGGTGATTTCGTCTTCGATGTTCTTTTTGTTGGTGTAGGGGAATACGACTGATTTTTGTTTGTTTCTCTTGTATTCTGACGCTCTGCTGAACTCTTCTATTAGTTTCAGTAGTTTTCTTGAGGATTCTTTAGGGTTTTCTGTGTAAAAGATCATGTCATCCACAAATATACTTTTACATCTTCCTAGCCAATTTAGATGCCCTTTATTTCTTTACCTAGCCTAATAGCTCTGGCTAGGACCTCCAGCACAATGTTGAATAAGAGCGGTGATAAAGGGCATCCTTGTCTGGTTCCTGATCTCAAGGAGAATGCTTTCAGGCTCTCTCATTTAGGATAATGTTGGGTATTGGGTTTGTATAAATACCCTTTATTATGCTGAGGAATTTTCCATCTATTTCTATTTTGCTGAGAGTTTTTGTCATGAATGGGTGTTGAACTTTTTCAAATGCCTTTTGTGCATCAGTTGATAAAATCATTTGATTCTTGCCTTTTGTTTTATTTATATTATGGATTACATTAACTGTTTTTCTAATATTGAACCATCCCTGCATAAACCAAAAAATCCCACTTGGTGAATTATGGCTTGGATATGTTGTTGAATTCTGTTGGCTAGAATTTTGTTGAGGATTTTTGCATCTAATTTCATGAGGGATATAGGTCTGTAGTTTCCTCTTTTTTTGGTGTCTTTACCTGGTTTTGGTATCAGGGATATGCTGGCTTCATAGAATGCGTTTGGGAGTATTATGTCCTTTTCTATGCTCTGAAATACCTTTAGTAGCAGTGGTGTTAACTCTTCTCTGAATTTTTCATAGAACTCTGCAGTGAAGAATTCAGGGCCAGGGCTTGTTTGTTTGTTGGTTGGTTTGTTTGTTGGGGGTTTTTTGATTACCTTTTCAATCTCTTCTTTTGTTATAGGTATATTTAGTTGTTTTACCTCTGTTTGTGTTAGTTTAGGTACGTAGTGTGTTTCCAGGAATTCATCCATTTCTTCTAGGTTTTCAAATTTCTGAGAGTACAGTTTTTCATAGTAATCTAATATGATTCTTTTAATTTCAGTTGGGTCTGTTGTCATATCGCCTATCTCATTTCTTATTTGAGTTATTTGCTTCCTCTTCTGTTTTTCTTTTGTCAGTTTGGGCAATGATTTATCAATTTTGTTGATTTTTTCTAAGAACAAACTTTTGGTCTTGTTAATTCTTTTAATTGTTTTTCTGTTTTCTGTTCTGCTCTAACTTTTATTATTTATTTTCTTCTGGTGCTTAAGGGTTTCTTTTGCTGCTCTCTTTCTATTTGTTCAAGTTGTAGGGATAATTCTTTGGTTTTGACCTTTTCTTCTTTTTGTATGTGTGCATTTATCGATATAAATTGACCTCTGAGCACTGCTTTTGCAAAGATTCTGATAGGAAATGTTTTCATTCCTACTGAATTCTATGAATTTCTTTATTCCATCCTTAATATCTTCTATAATCCAGTCTTTTTTGAGCGGGTATTGTTCACTTTCCAAGTATTTGATTTCTATTACTGCTTTTTCTGTTATTGATTTCTACTTTTATGACTTTGTGGTTAGAGACGATGCTTTGTAATATTTCAATGTTTTGGATTCTGCTAAGGGTTGCTTTATGACCTAATATGTAGTCTATACTAGAGAATGTTCCATGTGCACTACAAAAGAAAGCATACTTGACTGCTGTTTGGTGGAGTGATCTGTATATGACTATGAGGTCAAGTTGGTTTTTTGCGCCATTTAGATCTTCCATGTCTTTATTGAACTTTTTTCTGGATGTCCTGTTCTTCACTGAAAGTGGTGTGTTGAATTCTCCTATTATTGTGGAGCTGTCTGTCTCACTTTTCAATGCTGATAGAGTTATGTTTTATGTATCTTGAAGCCCTGTCATTGGGTGCATAAATATTTAATATAGTTATATCCTCTTGGTATATTGTCCCTTTAATCATTATATAGTGTCCTTCATTATCCTTTATGATGGATTTAATTTTAAAGTCTATTTTGTCAGAAATTAATATTGCCACTCCTGCTCTTTTTCGATTGTTGTTTCTTGATATATTTTTTCCATCCTTTGAGTTTTAGTTTGTTTGTGGTCCCTGTGTCTAAGATGTGTTTCTTGTAGGCAGCATATAGACAGATCATGCTTTTTAATCTATTCTGCCACTCTCTGTCTCTTTATTGGTGCATTTAGTCCATTTACATTCAGCATAATTATGGATAGGTATGAATTAACTGCTATCGTTTTGATGTCCTTTTTTGTCTGTAGTTAACAGTTTCTTTTTCCCACTTAATTTTATGTCCTGTGTAGGTTATCTTTATATATTATCCTTTCCACATATTCATTGTTGTTGATTTGTTTCTGCTGAGTCTCTATTTTTTTCTTGTATTTTATTTTGATGTGTAGGATAGTTTGTCTCCTTTGTGGTTACCTTATTTTTACCCCTATTTTTATAAATTTAAACCTAACTTTTGTTTCTTTGTATAGCCTTGTTTTCCTCACCATATGCATGATCTATGACTACATTTCTTGGTCCCTCTTGTTTTAACGTTATCTTCTTTTACATAATAATATTGCTGTTTCTGTGTTTTGACCTTTTTTTATCTTGATTTATTTTTGTGATTTCCCTGTCTGAGTTGACATCTGATTGCTCTGTCCAGTGTTCTAGCCTTGGGCTGATACCTGATATTATTGATTTTCTAACTAGAGAACTCCCTTTAGTATTTCGTGTAGTTTTGGCTTGGTTTTTACAAATTCCCTAAACTTCTATTTATCTGGAAATCTCCTAATTTCACCTTCATATTTGAGAGACAGTTTTGCTGGGTATATGATTCTTGGCTGGCAATTTTTTTCTTCAATACTTTATATAAGTCACCTCATTGCCTTCTTGCCTGCATGGTTTCTGCCGAGTAGTCCGAGCTTTTTCTTACTGACTCTCCTTTTAAGGTGACTTTTTGTTTATCCCTAGCTGCTCTTAAAATTCTCTCATTATACTTGGTTTTGGCAAATTTGCTTATAATATGTCGTGGTGACTTTCTTTTAAGTTCTACCTTATGTGGAGTTCGATTAGCATCTTGGATAGATATCTTCTCATCTTTCACAATATCAGGGAACTTTTCTGCCAACAAATTTTCAATGATTTTGTCTGTGTTTTATGTTATCCTTCCCTGTTCTGTTACTCCAATCACTCATAGGTTATTTCTCTTGATAGAGTCCCACATGATTCTTAAGTTTTCTTCAGTTTTTTAAATTCCTTTATCTGATTTTTCTTCAAATTTATTGGTGCCAAATGCTTTTTCTTCCAGTTCATAAATTCTCCTTTCCACTTGCTCTATTCCGCTCCTCTGACTTTCTTTTGAGTTGTCTACTTCTGTAATTTTATTGTTAATCTAAATTTCTGATTGCTGTCTGTCTATGGATTTTTCCAGCTTATTACATTTTTCATTATGGTCCTGAATAATCTTTTTAATTTCTTCAACTGATTTTTCTGTGTGTTCCTTGGCTTGTTCCACATATTGCCTAATTTCCTCCCTGATGTCTTGAAGGGTTCTGTATATTAATCTTTTGTATTCTGCCTCTGGTAATTCCAGGAAGGCACTTTCATCTAGAAGATCCCTTGATCCTTTGTTTTGAGGGCTTGTTGAGGTGATCATGGTCTGTTTGTTTATGTGACTTGATATTGACTGTTTTCTCCAAGCCATCTATAAGTTATTGTATTAGTTTAGTTTATGTTTGCTTACTGTGTTGTAGCTTCTTGCTTTGTTTTGTTTTGATATGCCCAAATGGGTTGTTTGAGTGAGCTAGCTTGATTATTTTTGCCCTTGGATCTGTGATGTCCTGTCCCCAGATGGCTAGAGCTCTTATCATGTATATCAGTCTAGGAGTCCATTCACTTTTCTTGTATGAATTCAGCTCAGTTGTCCAGGTAGCTGATCATCAAGTGTGTGGTACAGGCTCTGTCTTGGAGTCTTAGAGAGGCAGGAGTGATTGGTGTAGGTACCGGTATCTGGTTGCAGCAGAGGGTCATGCTCTGTACAAGGTAGGGGGCTGAGAATCACCCCTCAAGTGTCTCTGAGGAAAGTGTTTCCCTGTTCCCTAAAGTGTACAGGTGGGTAGGTTCTGCAGACAGATCATGGGCACCGAGTGCTTTTGGTTGTAAGGACTGGGATGTACCAGTTATCCTTTGACCCCTATCATGGGTGGCTGGGTGACTGAGTGGAGCCACCAGTCCTCAGGCTCCTGATGTGGTTAGGTGAGAACCCTATTTAATAGGAAAAGAAGTGTCAAACATCAACCCCCCACCTCTCCACCACACAGCTGAAACAGTTGTAGTCTGCCAACGAGGGCTTATTCTCCTGAAATAGGCCCACACAGGTCCATGCAGAGGGGAAAGGTATTGAAAGTCCACAGACCATTTATGCCTGGACAGGAGCCGCTTATCTCCTGAGCTCCCCGGTTAGTGGAGCTTGCAAATTATCTTTTCCCCCAGTTGCAAATTTATTCTTTCTCCAGGGCCTGGAGGATGGCTCTAGGTATTTAACAGGGCCTATCTCAGGCCCAGAGAAATGGACAACCACTGAAGCCATCTTAGGGGAGGGGAGCATGGTAAAATATATGCAAGTACTTAGCTTTTGCTGGGAGCACAGCTCTTCTCTGGTTCAGGAGTTGTGATTAGGCTGTGTGGCTGCCTCCTTCTCCCTGAGGAAACTGCAGCCAAACGCTAGTACCAGCCCGCTGCAGCTACTCCCAGGAATGGTGCCTGAGGGCTCCCGGCAATTCAGGTCTGGTAACTTCTCTCTGCATCTTAACCGTCTCTTCCCCCGCCCCCGCCCCCCGGAGCTCAGTTCATTTTCTAACTTTGCCTTTGATGTTCAGGGCTCCTAGCTTGTCATAAATATACTCATTTCACTTGTTTTTTCAGGTGTTTGTTGTAAGAAGGCTCGCCAGAAGCCTCTATCTATCCCGCCATCTTGGCCCTGCCTCCCTAGGAGTAATCTTTATAGGAGCAGATCACCAAATCTTTTCTTCTGCTAAGTGGCTTGTGGATTCCAACCACCAACCATTTGGTGAACAGTCAAATGCTTAACCATTGTGTCCCCACAGCTCGTATTCAGAGGGTAAATATAATAAAAAATTAGCTAGTTCAACAGCTTAACCTTTGATTTATTCTCTCTACTGTAACTTTTCCTATTTGTTTCAGTATTAATTTATAAATACATTATGATAATTCACCTCTGGTTTTGTTTTCTTTGTTACTCTTTTTTGAAAGGGAGCAATAATTTTAAACTTTCAGCATATCGAATGAATGTCTCATGCAACTCAAATTCCTGTGGTCCTGCTCTGCAAGTTTCACAGCATTTATATGCAGCATTTGTATCAGGCAAGGTACAAAGAAAAGCAGAACCTAGACAAATGATATAGAAGAAGTGATTTATTATAAGGGTTAACAACTAAGGAAGTGGTGGAGCACTTCCTGCTAGCTAATATGTGTAGAGATGTGCCAAACCTGAAGTTTACTATATTTTACAAATAATAAAAAAAAAAAAGCAGTTGCTATTGGGCAGATTCTGACTCTTGATGACCCATGTATTTCAAGGTAGAGCTCTGCTCCATAGGGTTTTCAATGGTTGAGATTTTTTGGAAAGTAAAAAGCCATGCCTTTCTTCTGAGATGACTGTGGGTGGATACGAGCCACCAGCCTTTTCGTTAGTAGTCAAAAACTTAATGATTTGTGCCACCCAGGGACACCTGTAGCATAGTTAGAGAGCAATAAATGCTGGATACAGACAAGAATAAAAGAAAACTGCAACACCAAAGAATGAAATAGAATGAGCATCTGTCTTGCACTGCCTCCAACTTTGATGCTATGTGTGACCTGTCAAGAAAGCTGATACCATCACTCTAGTTACACACACACTGGGTCCAGGACTTAAAGGGGTTGAAAGAGGAGGTTTGTCAGGAGCCAAAGGAGCTGTAGGTTCCGGTGCTGTCTCATACCAACAAGGTGAGCTATCACATCATTAACAACATCCCAGAGCTATCATGGCATCCCTAAAGCTTTTGCTACTTTCTTCTACAATATACATAGGAAGTTCTGGCATTTTAATTTTTGTAGTGAAGGCCATATTTGCTCCATATTTTAGTCAACAGCAGACCTTTAGAGCCACTCTTTGTTTGGAATAATAGATTCAATTGATAATCTCTGTTTAGTGAGCTCACATCAATATATTCAGCCCACCAAACATTATATTGTTTCTAAGTGAACCCAACACACTTAAGATCCATTACCACATATGCTTCCCAAGTTTCTGTTTACAAAAATTGGCAAAATAATGCAATTATTTTGGTGTGTATTATAATACCACAGTGTTCGCACTTTTTAATCTGACCTCTGGAGCCAATCGTGACATAAGTCTACTTAAAAGTCTAGAAGCTATGGTCCTCCAGAAAAGGCTCAACAATTCCTTACAAATGGGCATGAATGGTTCTTCAGGCAAGGAAAGGCTAACCTCCTGAGACAGCAGGGAAAGCTACTCTTACTGTCACATCAGACTCAGCAGAAATTAGGAGTTTGAGGTCCCCAGCTTCATCAAAATATGCTTATATGATGATCTCAACTCAATTTTCAAAAACCGAGCCTTTCCCAATCAATGCCCTATATTTAACATATGAGCAGGGGGATTCCATTTTGCACTTTAATTCAGATACATGCAGGAATAGACATTGGGTTTAGTTTTCTGGAATCTCAGCCATGTGGGCTCCAATAAATATGAGTTTCTTATCAATTGTGCTCATGCAGAACTTTTACATGGATCAAGAAACAGTCACTCAAACAGAAAAATAGAACATTTCATGGTTCCTAATTAGAAAACATGTTCAGCAGGGCTGTGTCCCTCCATTTACTTGTCTGCTCCATATGCTGAGGAAATAACCTCAGAAGTTGAGCTATGTGAAGAAGAACACAACATCAGAATTGGAGGAAGACACATTAACAATCTGTGATATGCACAAATCTGCTTGCCAAAAATGAAGACAACCTGAATCACTCACTGATGAAGGTCAAAGACCACAGCCTTCAGTATGGATTATGCCTGAGTATAAAGAAAACAAAAATCCTCACAATTGGACCAATAAACAATATCATGACAAATGGAGAAAAAAAATTGAAGTTGTCCACTATTTCATACTTCCTGGATCAACAATCAATGTCCATGGAAGCCGCAGTCAAGAAATAAAACAATGTATTGAGCCCTGGTCATGCAGTAGTTAAGCTTTCGGCTGTTAATCAAAATGTTGGCAGTTCGAATCCATAAGTCACTCCTCGAAAATCTTGTGGGTCAGTTCTACACTGTCCTATAGGGTCGCTATGAGTCAAAATTGACTTGACAGCAACAGGTTTGGATTTTGGTTATTGCATTGAGCTAATCTGCAGCAAGAGACATCTTTAAAGTTTTAAAATCAAAAAGGTCACTTTGATGACTAAGGTGCCTCTCACCCAATCAATGGTCTTTTTAATCACCTCATATGCATACAAAAACTGGACAATGATAAAGACAAACAAAGGAAAAATTGGTGGATTTGAACTGTGATGTCAGTGAAGAATATTGAACTCACTGCAAACTGCCAGAAGAACAAACAAATCAGTCTCAGGATGCTAAAGGCTTCGACTCACTTACTTTGGACACATCATAGGGAAAGACCAATTTCTGGAAAAGGGTATCATATTTGGTAAAGTAGAGAGTCAATGAAAATGAGGGAAACCCTAATGAGATGAATTGACACAATAATCACAACAATGGTTTCCAAAATACCAACAATCATGAGAACGGGCAACGTTTTGTCCTGTTATACATAAGCTTGCCATGAGTCAGAGCCCATTCAACAACAACAGAGCAATCCTAGGATGTTTCTAACCCCTTGAACTTGAATTGGAGATTTGTAACCTTGAGCTCATCATTTCCTTTCTACAAGTCCTTCGCTGAATTTATAAGCAACCAAACCACTCAATTCTACTAATTATTTTCACTAAAGTGTTCCATAAAAACAACTATTCATCACAAAAAGTCTTCACTCACTAGCCAAAGAAACAAATCCATTGCCATCGCTTCGATTCTGACTCATAGCAACAGAGTAGAACTGCCCCACAGGGTTTCCAAGGAGCACCTGGTGGATTCGAACTGCCAGCCTCTTGGTTAGCAGCTATATAGCTCTTAACCACTATGCCAGTCTCCCCCAGTGATAATTTTAAGTAACAATGTTGCCACTGCATGCCCAGATAACTTTACCAGTAAAACAATGGAAGATGGGAAATGAAGCAAGCATCAAGAGTATCTTTTTGAAAAATCGTATTACTAAGTTTTTATTTCTACTGTTAAGTGAGCCACCAGAAGGAAAAGAGTCTTCTAAAGCATGGGATAGAATTCCTTATTTAAGGCTATTCACTCCAACTAAAGGCTGATTTTTCAGGCGAAAATAGAACATTTTCACAGGCTACTGATTAGCTAATGTGGCATAACTCAAATGAGAAGTAAAGGCTGAAAACATCCAGGACTGGGCGATGTTTCCTTCTGCTATACATAAGGTTGCTATGAGTCAGAGCTGACCTGATGGTGCCTAACAACAGCAACAAACTGATGAGAAAAACTTGTTTTATCAGAAAAAGAGACCTACCTAAAAGCAGTGATTTTTACGCCAAAATAAAATTATCTCTTGCACATGTTAATTAATTTTTGTGTCAGCCTGGTCTAAATACATCAAGAAAAGTAGGCTTTTCATCCTTCACCAATTAAGAAAAAAGTTGCTCTCTGCCAGGTAAATCTAACTAGAAAGAGGCTGTTCAGGAAAATTATAGGGCACCCGGTGCTAAGTAAAACTGAGTTCCTATTGCTGTAAGTCTTACTGAACACTCAATTTTTCAAAAACAGCTTTTACAGGACTATTTCCTTGCAATATTTTATGGGGAGCGGTCACGAGTTTAAAAAAAAAAAAAGCTATAACATCATTGACAGCAGTCAGGAAAGTCTTCAAAAGGATGATCTTTTGGCAACATTGTCTGTTTCATTGCTCTGAAATAAATGGGGGTCTATTTTTTTTTCTATTGCTGAGAAGCCAGAGAGACACTTCATTACCCCCATGAGTCCTGGTTGGGTGACTAGGGGTGGGCACATAAATTGATGGGTGGAGTACATTGGATATTGTTCTGTTTACTATTAATTTTTTTTTAAGGTCACAGTGAGATGCCAGCTAGGGAAGCTCTGATGCCGCTAGCAGAGTAAGTGAGGACAGTTTGGAACATAGAGAAATTCCACAGCTTGTCGTTATTCTCCACTGGTTCAGAACAGAAGAAATCCGTAACAAGTCACAGAGGGAAAATGAAGTACATTTGGTTTCAAAGTTGGAAAAAAAAATGTTAGCCACACCAGAGAGAGGAAGAGTGTATAGAATTCAGAGGTGTCTCTCTTACACAGACACGTAAACACACTTAAAAATTATTGTGAGATCACTGAAACTAATAAAGATGAAGACCACAAGGCAATATTAAAAAGATATCCAACTTAGTAAAGGTGTATAATGTCAAGAATTCTAAGCTTAAAAAAAACATTGCTTATTCATATGTAATCAAGTTAAACTACTTACTCAAAAAAAAAAAGTTATTTGGCATCATATATTTTCAAAGAATATGTGCATCAGAAATAAGGGAATGAACAGGTGGGTTCATGGAAGAAACAATTTCACACTTTTAGTCTGATTGCCTAGATGTTAAGGTCAGGGTTGTTGTTTGTGGTCATTCTAATTTGATTTTGGATCCTGGCTATGACCAACTAAAACCAAACCCATCGCTGTGGTGTCGATTCTGACTCATAACAACCTGTAGGTCAGTGTAGAACTGCTCCATAGGGTTTCCAAGGCTGTAATCTTTACAGAAGCAGACTGCCACATCTTTCTCCCTAAGAGCGGAATCCTTGGTATACCACATCCTAACTACAAGATGTTGGCCAGTTACTTTAACTTCCCTAAGCCTCCAATATCCCATAGGAAATGCTAATGGAATACTGATGGTTAATAGGTATACCATCCTCACAGGTGAAAATGTGAGTGTTAAAAAAGAAAACGCATAGCTCAATTCATAGGACATAGACTCCAACCCCCTGCCTCAACTTGAACCCAAACTTCAGTATGTCTATTGATCAATGTGGCTGATCGCTTTGTCCTCAGGACATCCATTTGAGATGGATGAGATGATTTCTTGGTTAAATATTTTAGTAAATCATCCTTTAAATGTTATTTGGCATCTTACTAACATTCAAATAAACCTTAAGAGGCATAGCCAGCTAACAAGCAGGAAGTTTACAGAATTAAGCCTTTCACTAAATCATTACATAATTACCAGCTTTAAATCTCCCTCTACCGCTATCTCAGGAAGCCCTTCTTATTCAGAGGATACACAATATCCTTTCGATCAGGGGGTATCTGAGGCTTCAACAAAATCCCTCCAATTTTTATCTTCCCTTTATGAAAAGTTAAGTTTTGTATATTTCCTGCACTGGGGTACAAAAATTTTTTTTCTAGTTTTTTAACATAAACGTTTGCCATACCCAGAGTGAAATAAATCTCAGAGAATATGTTTGTGTGACAAATACGCTGAAACTTCCTAGGTGTCAGAATATTTACTGGAATATTTCTCTAGGAGTTCATACGTTTCAGTTATTTATATGTAGTAATATCTGAATAGAATTCTCCAACTGGAGATTTGAAAATATGGCAGAGTTTTGTGCTCAGCAATACCTCTATATGTTGAGTAATACGTATACATACATATTCCAGAGCTGCACTGTCCACGATGACAGCTACTAGCCCTAAATGGCTATTAAGTTCTTGAAACTTGGCTAGTTCAAATTGAGATGGGCTCTAAGTATAAAATACACATTGAATTTTGAAAACTTATTCCAAACACAGAACGTAAAACCTCCCAATAATTTTATTAATTATTACATGGTGAAATGATATTTTGATTGTATCAGGGTAAATAAAAATATATTACTATATTTAACTTCACTTTTTTCTCTGTACTTTGTTTTTAATGTGACAACTATGAAATTTTAAACTATGTACATGACTGTCGTATTTCCAATGAGCACTGCTATTAGGATATAAAAAGTGGATTCTGATACCAATTTTAATCTTTTACATATGACTTTAAACCAACAGGTAAGCACTATGGCTAAGAACATAGTCTTGATGTCTGATCCTTCAACTCCGTCTTTCTAACATGAAAAAATAATTTATTATTTTCTATATTTACATTGTCTTTAGAAGACCAGTGTGTTCTTTGCAAAATAGGTCAAGAGGGTTTTTTTTTTTTTTTTTTTTAAACCTAGTTCAAATCCACCAGGTGCTCCTTGGAAACCATTTGGGGCAGTTCTACTCTGTCCTATAGGGTTGCTATGAGTCAGAATCTACTCCATGGCAAAGGGGAGGAGGGACGGGTACGATGCAGCCTGGATGGAGCCCTGGTGGCAAAGTAGTTAAGAACTGGGCTGCTAACCAAAAGCTTGGCAATTCAACTTCACAAGCCATTCCTTGGAAACCCTATGGGGCAGTTCAACCCTGTCCTAAAGGATTACTAGGAGTCGGAATTGGCTCGACGGCAACAGGTTTTGTTTGGGTTTTTTTTTTTTTTTTTCTGGTAGGAGAAGTTATTTTGTACTTGAAGTGGAAACTGAAAATCAGTTTCCCCTATTCAGGAGTACTATGGCAGTACCTGTAAAATAACAGTTGAATACTCCTCAGTAGAAGAAACATAGGAGGGGTTCTACTAACTATTTCCACCTTCATTTTTAAACCATCACCATAGCTGCTAGGAACATTGATAGCAATGTGTGCAGTGTTTTAAATGTTTAAGAACTTCGAATCATGCTAATTATATCAGATCTATTATCTTATAACAATATTATAAAATATTAACCCTCTTTTATAGGAAAATAAAAATACAACTTGAAGAATTTAAATAATTTGCCCAAGATCACAAAACAAGTAACAAGGACAAGATCTGACCCTAAAAAACCCATGCTTTTAACAACTACCAAAAAAAATGTTAAATATTATCATGGCAATAAAAGTGATTTCTGAGGTGCCATATCTTTTAGAAATTGAATAATCAAGTTATCGATTTTAATTATGTTCCCATTATTAAGGTTTGATTGCACATAATAAAACTAATGTTCTAATAGATTTCTGTTGCTCTGAAAAAAAAAAAGTATCATGCTAATTGTTTATAATACATTCTTTTATTCTTGTTGTTAGGTGCTCTCGAGACGTTCCTACTCATAGTGATCAATATACAACAGAAAGAAACACTGCCCAGTCCTATACCCTCCTCACGATAGTTGATATGTTTGAGCCCATTGTTGCAGCTACTGTGTCAATCCATCTCGTTGAGGACCGTCCTCATTTTTGCTGGCCCACTCCTTTACCATGCATGATGTCCTTCTCCAGGGACTGGTGTTGATAAGCATCCAAAGCATGAGAGATGAAGTCTCTCCAACCTAGCTTCTAAGGAGCATTCTGGCTGTACTTCTTCCAAGACGGGTATGTTGGTTCTTCAGGCAGTTCATGGTATATTCAATATTCTTCACCACCACTATAATTGAAAAAAAAAATAATAATTGAGAGGCGTCATTATTCCATTTTCCTTATTCATTGTCAAGCTTTTGCATACCTATGAAGCAGTTGAAAATACCATGGCTTGGATCAGGCACACCTTGGTCCTTAAAGTGACATCTTTACTTTTTAACACTTTAGAGAGGTCTTTTGCAGCAGATTTGCCTAATGCAATGCATCCTTTGATTTCTTGACTGCTGATTCCATGGGCATTGATTGTGAATGCAAGCAAAATGAAATCGTTGACAATCTCAATATTTTCTCCATTTATCATGATGTTGTTTATTGGTACAGTTCTGAGGATTTTTGTTTTCTTTGTGTTGAGGTATAATCCGTACTGAAGATTGTAGTCTTTGATCTTCATTGGTAAATGTTTGAAGTCCTTTTCTCTTTCACCAAGCAAAGTTGTGTCATCTGCAGATCATAGGTTGTTCATGAGGCTTCCTCCAATCCTGATGAGGCCCTCTTCTTTATGTAGTCCAGCTTCTTGGATTCTTTGCTCAACATACAGATTGAATAAATATGGTGAAAGGGTACAACCCTGGCACACACCTTTTCTGATTTTAAACATGAATATCCCCTTGTTCTGTTCGAATGTCTGCCTCTTGGTTTATGTACAGTGTCCACATGAGCATAATTATGTGTTCTGGAATTCCCATTCTTTGCAATGTTATCCAAAATTTTTTATGATCCACACAGTCAAATGCCTTTACATAGTCAATAAAACACCGGCAAACACCTTTCTGGTATTCTCTGCTTTCAGCCAAGATCCATTTGACATCATCAATGATATCCCACATCCCACAACCTCTTCTGAATCAGGCTTGAATTTCTGGCAGCTGTGACTGTTTTTGACTGATCTTCAAAATTTTACATGTGTGTGATATTAATGATATTGTTCGATAATTCCTGCATTGTGCTGGGTCACTTTTTTTAGAGTGGGCACAAATATGAATCTCTTCCAGTTGGTTAGACAGAAAGCTCTCTTCAATTTCTTAGCATAGACCAGTGAGATCTTCCAGCATTGCATCTATTTGTTGAAACATCTCAATTGGTTTTCTGTCTATTCCTGGAGCCTTGTTTTTCAACAATGCCTTCACTGCAGCTTGTAGCTCTTTCTTCATTACCATTGGTTCTTGATCATATGCTACTTCCTGAAATGGTAGAACATCTCAACCAATTCTTTGTGGTACAGTAACTCTGTGTATTCTTTCATCATCTTTGGATGCTTTGTGCATTGTTTAATATTTTGCCCATAGAATCCTTCAATATTGCAACTCGAGGCTTGAATTTTTTCTTCAGTTCTTTCAGCTTGAGAAATGCTCCCCTTTTGGTTATCTAACTTCAAGTGTTTGCACATTTCATTATGGTAATTTACTTTATCTTCTCAAGCTGACCTTTGAAATTTTCTGTTCAGTTCTTTTATTTCATCATTTCCTCCATTTGCTTTAGCTACTCTGCACTCAAACGCAAGTTTCAGAGTCTCTTCTGACATCCATTTTACTCTTTTCTTTCTTTCCTGACTTTTTAATGACCTTTTGCCTTTTTCATGAAGGATGTCCATGATGTCACCCCACAACTCATCTGGCCTTAAGTTATTAGTTTTCAGTGCATCAAATCTATTCTTGAGATTTCCTCTAAATTCAGGTGGGATATGCTCAAGGTTTTACTTTGGCTCTTGAGAACTTGTTTTAATTTTCTTCAGCTTCAGCTTGAACTTGCATATGAGCAATTAATGGTCTGTTCCAAAGTTAGCCCCTGTCCTTGTTGTGACTGATGTTATTGAGCTTCTCCATCATGTCTTTCCACAGATGTAGTTGATTTGATTCACGTATGTTCTATCTGGTGAGTTTCACATGGGTAGTCAAATTTTATGTTGTTGAAAAAAAGATATTTCCATTAAATAGGTCATTGGTCTTGCAAAATTCTACCATGCAATCTCTGTCATCGTTTCTATCATCAAGGCCATATTTCCAACTACTGATCCTTCTTACTTGTTTCCAAACTTTTACGTTCCAACCACCAGTAATTATCAATGCATCTTGACTGCATATTTCATCAATTTCAGACTGCAGAAGTTGGTAAAAATCTTCAATTTTTTCATTTTCAGTGTTAGTAGTTGGTGTGTAAATTTGAATAACGGTTGTATTAACTGGTCTTCCTTGTAGGCTTATAGATATTATCCTATCACTGACAGCATTTTAGTTCAGGATAGATCCTGAAATGTTCTCTTTGACAATGAATGTGGTGCCATTCCTCTTCAATTTGTCATAGCCAGCATAGTAGACCATATGATTGTCTGAATCGGAATGGCCAATACCTGTCTCTTTCAGCTCATTAATGCCTAGGCTATCTATGTTTAAGCATTCCATTTCATTTTTGACAACTTCCAATTTTCCTAGATTCATATTTCTTACATTCCACATTTTAATTATTAATAGATGTTTGCAGCTGTTTGTTCTTGTTTTGAGGGGTGCCACATCAGCAAATGAAGGTCCTGAATGCTTTACTCCATCCATGTCATTAAGATTGACTCTACTTTGAGGAGGCAGCTCTTCCCCAGTTGTATTTTGAGTTTCTTCCCAAACTGAGTAGCTTATCTTCTAGCACTATATCAGATAATATTCCTCTGCTATTTATAAGGTTTTCACTGGCTATTTTCTTTTAGAAACAGATTCCTGGTCATTTTTCCTAGTCTATCTTAGTCTCAAAGCTCTGCTGAACTTTGTCTATCATGGGTGATCCTACTGGCATCTGAAATACCAGTGGCATGTCTTCCAGCATCACAGCAACATACAAGCCACAGTAAGAAAAACTGACAGATGAGTGTTGGTTTTTTTTTTTTTTTTGCTCATACTTAATTCATCTATTCACCCACCCAGTATATTTCAAAGGCAGTACTATTAGCATTTTGGATGCCACAATCCTTCATTTCCCAGAGCAAGATATTTGCCATTCCAGGTCCTACCCAGTAAATTCTAATCATAATTCCCATTCATTGTGACAACAAAAACCTTTCCTATGAGTTTCCCAATATCCAATTTGGGGGTGGCGAGCAGAATGTACCCGTGATTACCATTGAAAATCTGATTCAAATGTTCACATTTACCTGAATTCTATATTTACAGCCTTGGCATTATTTTATATCTTAACTTTTCCTATCAATATCTATATACCCTTCATTGGGTATAATCTTAGGTAACTTTTTCCACTTCCATTTTCCAAAGTAGTTTAAATCAGACCTTCCAGGAAACCTCCATTTATATTTTTTGCCCATTTATTTGTTTGCTTTATTTTTTTGTTTTGAAATAATAAACACCTTATATAATTTCAATGAACCTGTTTTTTCCTGAACGATTTGTGGCTATGTTGTTAATATAAGACACGTTGCCTCTGAATATTTAAGTGTGAGTTGCCTACAAATGAGTAGGTCATTGTCTTACAAAATCACAGAACAACTATCAAAATCACTTAATTGTCATTGCATAAGGAGTCCTGGTGGCAAAATGGTTAAGCATTCAGCTGCTAACTAGAGGTTGACTACTGGAACCCAGCCAGCCACTCTGCTGGAGAAAAGACCTAGAGATCTGCTTCTATAAGGATTACAACCTGGGAAACTCTGGAGGGCAGTGTCAGTCTGTCAAGCACGGTGAGTATGAGTCAGAATTGACTGGATAGCACCACCACCAACAATCATTACATATGAGTCAGATTTTTTTTTCAAAGATGACTGCAGCATAATATCTCTTCTATCTCACATGATCTTCTTACAAAGTGAGGTTCACAGTCTCCCACCAAATGTCGTTTTTTTTTTTTTTTTTTTGGACAGGTGGTGGGAAGGTCTTTATTTATTGTCTTTGAATCTGTGACGGCTCTGTGACATCTGAGGCTAAGTCATAAATGGTGATAAAACTTCTGTCTGCTTCTTTTGCAACACTTTTGGGATCCAAACACCATGTGTTATGGATTATGTCCCCCCAAAATATGTGTTGTGAATCCTAATGTCTATGCCTGTGATTATAATCCCATTTGGGAATGGATTGCCTTTGTTTTGTTACTGATGCAGGATTAGTGTAGGTTAAGTCTTAAGTCAATCCATTTGAGGGAGAAAAGAGATTAAATAAGCAAGTGAGCAAGCAGAGATGGGGGAAAATAGCCACATGAAGATTTCCAAGGAACCAGGAAACAAGCTGAAGAGACAAGGACGTTCCCATAGAGCCAACACAGAGAGGAAGACTTCCCCTAGAGCAAAAAAAAAAAAAAAAAAAAAAAATTTTTTTTTTTGAATTTGGATTTCTTGCCTCTTAACTGTGAGAAAATAAATTTCAGTTTGTTAAAGTCACCCACTTGCAGTATTTTTGTTATACTAGCACTAGATAACTAAGAGACCATGCTATAAGGATGCTCAAGCATCCACATGGAGAGTCCACAATGATACCTAGGTTCTGAGCTAACAACCAGCATTAACCACCAGATATATGAATAAACAAGCCTCAGATGATCTCCACTCCCAGTGAACAAGGCTTTTCACGTAAGGACCTCAACTGAGCAGAGGCAAATCATCTCCACCGAGCCCTTTCCAAACTTCTAACCCAAAGAATCTGTCAGCATGAAATAATGGTTATCGTTTTATGCAGCTAGGTTGGGGGTGATTTTGTATACAATAATAGAAAACTAGAACAATACATTACTATCCTCTAATCTTCAGACCCCATTCAAATTTTGTCAGTTATCTCCCAAAAATATCCTTTTTGCCAAAATGATTCAGTTCAAAGTTAAGTGTTGTGTTTATTTTTTATTAATCACCTTCACTCTGGAACTAAGTTCCTTTGACTTTCTTTTCATGACCTTAATACTTTTGAAGACTAAGGTACAATTATTTTACAGAATGCCTCTTGACTTAGTTTGTCTGTGGTTTCCTTTTGATCAGAATCAGAATATGCACTATTGTCAAGAAAGCCATTGGAATGATGCTGTGTTCTTCTCATATGTTCTTATCAGGTGGTACACCGATTGAATTTGTTCCATTACCAGAAATATTTACTTTGATATTCAATTAAAGTGGTGTCTGCCAAGCTTCTCCACTCTTTTTGTTTTTACAAATAATAAGTGTTTTGTGGGAATATACTTTGAGACTACACAAATGTCCTGTTTCTCATTAAAGTTATTTTTTCATTTAATTTTTAAGTATGTATGGATGCCAGGATTTTAATTTTATTATATGGTATCATCTGCTACTATTTTATTTATATTGATGTCAAAATTGTCCCAAATTTGATCAGTGGGATCCCCTTCAATGTGACTGCTGAGCCTGTTTGACATCGTCCGATAATTTTTTGGTAGGGTATTCTTTACTTTCTAAAGAATAAAAGTATTCTTTGACTACTGGTACACTAAGATGTTTAAGCTCAACCTGTACTTCCCTGACCCAGTCTTGGAATCATGTATTTTCCCAAATTGTCCTGGTCTCTTTTAATGGAGAATGGTGTTTTAAAACGAATTTCTGGTGACTGTTGTGTGCAGAGAAGTCAATTCCAACTCATGACAACTCTATTAGATAGGGTAGAACTGTCCCATCTTTCTCCCGTGGAGAAGCTTCTGGGTTCCAACGGCTGACTTTTCAGTTAGCGACCATGCACTTAACCAGTGCACCACCAAAGCTCTTTGTCTGGTCACTACTTGTGTTTATTTGTTTTTTATGTTAAACCACGTACATAATCTCTTTCATGGCATCGGTAGTTTAAATGACCTACTACCAGCTCCTAGCACACTTGTACAAAGCTAAAATTGTTTGCATAAAAGTTTTGCACGTGTATGTGTGTATGTTAATTTCATCCTAGTAAATAAGTATGTCTTTAATAAGTGAGCATTTCCAAAATTTTCTCCTAACTCTCTAATTCAAAGAAGTAATGCTGCTTATTCATTAATTTGTAGACACTGTGAACTCTATCCAGGCCAAACACACACAATAATTTTATGTCTTAAGTGAATTCACTGGTGAACTAAAGGAGAGTATTTGGTAAAACACATTTTTAAAATTGAAACCCCATGAGAGTCAATTGTGTCAATCTGTTTTATGCGATAACTGACTATGTAAAACCTGAATTAAAACAGTATAGAATAGTTTGAAATTTTATATAGACAGTCCCTAGTGTTAAACAAGAGAGAGTTAGTTATGTTTATGTCATGGGATGTTAATTTTTGTAAAAATACAGATTCTTAACCAGGTCGTGTTTTTGAACACTATTCAGTATAGGGTTTTGAATACAGAGAAATCTTGGCAAAAATTATTTAAACTGTTAAAGATGTATTGAGTAGGATTTGGTGCCAAAATGGTGTTAGGTATTGGAGACACATGATTTAAGATGCATTTCCTACTTCAAGGTGTTTACTGCCTGGTGGAAAAGGTAGCTATATAAATAATTACAATACAGTGTGATGAGGGCAACAGTAAGGATGAGCACATGGTGGCTGCATGCACAGTAGAGGCTCCTCAGCCAGTCAGCAGGGAAGGCAATTGATAAGATAGAACTTCCTGCTTGCTCTTTGAACCAGTCCCAGCCTGGTGGGAAACTCCCTGCAGGGGAACACACTCCTGCAAACAACTTTCCTATGATGGGATTTTTTTTCACTTGAATGAGCTGCTGTGGACACGACCAAGTTGGAGAGCCAGAAATATTTTCAAAAGCAGTCAAGTTCATAGCGAGGAAAATAATGTCAATGTCTGAGTTCATCTCTGAGGAGCTGTTGTTTTCCAATATTCAAAACCAAGCTTTTTAATCCCTTCAAATCAGGACTGTGAATAAAACAAAGAGGGAAAATAAAAATGGCATAATGTTTTTGGTCTGAAAAGAGTCTGTGCAACAATAATTTACTCTTAGCTTCTGCTATGATGGTGCATCTTCAGAATATATCATTTGAGGTTAATTTACTTGTATTTCTACACTGGCAGAACTTGTAACATATTGTGCTAAAGAAAAAAAAAAGAAGTCAGTTAAAGTAACCATGCTGGCTTTGTATGCTTGTAGAATAAAGCGGAGAGTTATAATTAACTAGTTCTCTATTTTTCCACTTTGGCTTTCTATAGTATTTACCTCTCTTTAAACCAATTAAAAATTACTCATGGCCTCAATTTTAAGTTTGTCTGTCCTTCAGGAATGTTGGCTATATTTAGACTGATTAAGATTTACTACATTTTAAGAAAGTACAAAGGCACACTGTCTTTTACATTGTATTATTTAAGTCATCAGTTTAAATATATTCAAGGCTGCAGATTACTTGCTTTTAGAGTTGTTTCATTATTCTGACTCCCAGCACAAACATCATGGGATAAATATACTGTAAATATTTACATTTGTTCACTCTAATGGAAAACACAAGGCTAAATCCCTATGTATTGCAATAAATATTTACCCTTCTGTTTAGTAAATGCACTCAAGGACAAGAGCAATCATTCTCAGTGTCGATGAACAATAAGAAAGCTTACTTAATCTAAAAAAGTAGGTTTTAATAAAGCACAGGTTGCAAAAAAAAAAAAAAATTAAAAGAAACTAATTGTGTCCTCTTTTGTGTGTTTATATTTTAAAATCACTAGTTGGGTTTGCAGCATATATGTAAGTTTCCATGCAAAAGTTAAGCATCAGCATCCCTGAGGACATCAAGGCACTGTTTTAACTTCTGCCCCTGGTAAAGGATATGCTGATATAGGAAGTCAGAATAAAGTACAGGCCTTATGTAAATGGCAGCAAGGAGACTTACATCATCTTCAGAAAATAGCTTTCAGTCCATGAATTGTCTAGGCAGCAGTGAGAAAAAAATTTTTTTTTTTTTAATCTTTAAATCAGGCAGAGGATTAACATTTAATTCTCAGTCTCTGTCTCTCTCTCCATAATATTTTACTCTTCTAGCTTTTTGTTGTTGTTGTTTGTTCCAGTATAACTCATTTATTTCTTTAATAAAAAAACATTCTCCATTCTTAAGATACTTTTTTTTTCCCTAACCTGTCAATTCTCATTCATTTTCACTTCCTTTTCTCTTTAGAGTAAACTTTATTTTCTACCATTTCAAATATTTGCTCATCTCTCCTTTCCAGAATTTTGTATGTCAGTGTAAGACCAAAGATAATCAGAAATATCTAGAAGAAAAGAATTATAATGTCTGAAGACTCTCTACCTTAAAATGTGAACTTAAAACAATTAACAGCAGACTCAGCTCTGATACAAGAATACAAGCAAATAATAGTGAAACTGAATATCATGGACGCATGAGTTCCAGCAAACGACAGAGAAGAAGCTAAGCAAGAAGAAGACATTTTATATTGGACTAGGAAAAAGATATATGGCTTAGTCACAAGAGGGTTTGGTTTTTAATCATGGAATTTCATTCTAGTTAAAACTGAATAGATCTGTAGTTGCACATGTGTGCGTGTATTAGAACACATGTTACACAGTATACAAGTATGCGGCATACCTGTGAGTAAATGAATACACATGATTTAGCAAATTACAGGTATCTTTGAAATCAGTTGAATTACATTCCAACACTGTCAAAAGAGTTTATGAATCTGGTGAACTCTATGACTATTTGCGCATAAGGTTTGGAGTCCAGGGCAAGCAGGGCAATTAAGTAGTACTTCTTAAAGAATATCACTTGCCAAGGCATCTGGGGTCTTATACGATAGCAAGCGGCCATCTAAGATGCATCAATCGGTTTCAACTCACCTGGAACAAAGGAGAATGAAGAACACCAAAGACATATGGTAAAGATGAGCCCAAGAGACAGAAACAGCCACATAAACCAGAGGCTCCATCAGCCTGAGACTGGAAGAACTAGATGGTGCCCAGCTACCACCAATCACTGCCCTGACAGGGAACACAACAGAGAATCCCTTATGGAGCAGGAAAACAGTGGGATGCAAATCTCAAATTCTTGTAAAAAGACCAGGGTTAATGGTCTGACTGACACTGGAGAGTGCCTGGAGGTCATGGTCCCTGGATCCTTTGTTATCCCAAGACTGGAACCATTCCTGAACCTAACTCTTCAGACAGGGATTGGACTGGACTATAAGACAGAACATGATACTCTTGAGGAGTGAGCTTCTTGGCTCCAGTAGACACATGAGACTATGTGGGCAACTCCTGTCTGGAGGCAAGATGAGAAGGAAGAGGGGACACAGGGAATACAAGGAGGAGAGGGCTGTCTCATTAGGGGGAGAGTAGCTAGGAGTACATAGCAAGGTGTGCATAACTTTTTGTATGAGAGTCTGACTTGATTTGTAAACTTTCACTTAAAGCACATAAATAAAACAAAAACAAACAAAAAAAGAATATCACTTGTCTTGGAGCACACCTATATAGATGGGCCACATATTATTTTAGGATACAGCTTGTCCGTTTTATGTTACAAAGTCATTTAGGAGAACATTTGTTCTGCAATTCTTTGTATGTAATTCAATAGTTGAATATTACATTATTTCCTTAGCTGGTCTGAAGGCCAGTTATGTGTTGACAAAAATGTCTAATCTCCATTAAAAAGATTGTGGTTACATATCTTTTGTGCTCTTCTTTCCTCTGGCTCTTCAAGGGTTTAAATTATGCTGGTCATCTTTTCATGTCCAGATAATAACAGAAGCATATTTGGTGCCCAAGAAATGCTTGCAGAATTAAACTAAATTGAGAACCAAGTTATTGGTTCATTTTTCTGAATATATCACCTTAAAATCAATAATATATGGATGTTAAATGGAATAAAATAAAATAATATACAGTACAGTTACTACCATAGTAAATAATTTTTGTTGATTTCTTCCTACTCTTTTTAGAATACAGCCATAAATTTCTATTGAGTATCTATCTTATCTATGGAAAACCCTATTCTGAGTTCTGGGACACAGCGTCAAAACAATCTTGAATCTGTGCCCAAGCAGTTCACAGGTTTAGTGAGGGAATAGAGTATGGAGGCAATTCTAACAATGTTACACTCTTTCAAGGTAAGTACATAATTACCTAGGAGCTACCAAAAACCCATTGCCGTCGAGTTGATTCCGACTCATAGGGACCCTACAGGACAGAGTAGAACTGCCGCATAGAGTTTCCAAGGACTGCCTGATGGATTCGAACTGCTGACCTTTTGGTTAGCAGCTGTAGCTTTTAACCACTACACCACCAGGGTTTCCACCTAGAAGACACCCTAATTTAATTCTGGAGAGGAGTATACGGAAAGTTTTCCATTAGGATATAGTATTTAAAATAACGTACCTTACTGTGTTTGTCCTCAGGGCCTATCAAAGCGGCTAGCAATGAAGAAATGTTTAAGGATGTGTTGAACGTAAAATAATTTTTTAACAATATGGTGCATTATAATTGCACTACTATATCCTTTGTTGTTGTCCTGCTGAACTGAAAAAACAATAAAAAATAACTTGCCTTCCTTCATACTTAAAATAACAAGGAATGGTTTAAATTCCATTCAGTTCATCAATTGTGACTTTTTTGAATGCGTGAGACAACTTATGAAATAGGAGAATTTGAGATTAAAATGAAATTAATCAGAAAATATCATCATATAAAAATTACTTTTCAGTAAAAGTTAACAAAAATATAAGTATGATGCCTTCATTTTGTTAATCTTGTAATCAAGGGAATCAATTTATGTAAAATTGAAAAATAATTCTGCCCTCTAGTGGTACTTAATAAATGTAGAAATATGCTGAAAATATCATTTTATTGCTACACCAAAGCTCACATTTACACATATCTAAATGAAATACTAAAACCTTGTATTTCTCATTAAACATTGTCATTTTTAAACTAAAAGTTTTGGATGTCATTTGGTTGATTCCAAGAAACTTAGCTAACAAATTCCACTAAATATGGCATTTAAAAAAAAGTTGTCATCGAGTCGATTCCGACTCATAGCAACCCTACAAGACAGAGTAGAACTGCCCCATAGGGTTTCCAAGGAGCTGCTTGTGGATTTGAACTGCCAACATTTTGGTCAGTAGCTGAGCCCTTAGCCACTGCCCCACCAGGGCTCCATATACAGCAATATCAATATTGAGTAAGAGTATTTGATGAAGCCCTATTCCCATTTGAATTCTAATTATGCACTCACCAGTCAGGGCAAATTTACAAAGTCTCAAAATTTTTTTATTCAATCCCCTGACAATTTAGGCTGCCATTCCCTCACTTCTCTAACAAGCCCTCTTCATGCCTTTTATTTTTGTTTGATTATTAGAAAAGTCACTTCTTAATTTTCTAACAAAGAACACTGAAGGATCTGTCATAGAGAATGCAGTTTATCACACTTAGTTCAATATTTTCTTTGTTCCTTGCAATCTCTACTCGCCTTATTATAAGCTTGATGCCGTGGGCTTCTACTATGAGAAAGACAATACATTTTTGACAAACAGCATAATTGTATGGACAGAAATTGTAACATAAAATAAAAATATGTGTGTGTATTACAAATACCCAAAAAATCCTGAGTATTGGACCATTTTTATTTTTAAAATCATTCCTTATTTTTCCTTAAGACAGCCATAAAAAAAATGGGAGCTAGCCTCTTGTTACAGAATCATAACAGACTAGTTTTTACTATTAGATATTTTAGAGTTACTGAGATTAATTCCTCCTTTTTACAATGAGGTAAGAGTATTTCCTTAGTCCAAGGTGGTTTGAGGTAACAGTTGTATTTACTCAGCTGGTTTACTGAAAGCCAGGACTAGACAGCAAAACACTTTTTACTCTGAAATCTTAAGATCAGCAGGCAAGGCAGCAGGTAAGCTGCTTTCTCAAGTTCCAAAAACCAGAGGTCAGATGAAGAGGAGCCAGCTGCAGGATCCAGAATGAGAAAAACCCAAGATCTTGACCAGAAATTCCACTTATATTTGATGCGGGCCACACCCGCAAGGAAAAATCCCTTTCAACTAATTGGCTACTCACAGCAGATCCCATCATGGAGGTGATCACATTATATTAAATCTCATCATGGAAGTGATCACATCATCCATCATATGACTGCTGAACAACTGAGCATCATGGCCCAGCCAAGTTGACACACAGCCTTAATGATCAGACTGTTGTATCACTATAGCACATGATATTTGTTCAATAAGTGACTTAAATAAGTGAAGGCTTTATGTTTCCCATAGCCACAAAGTGCACTCTCACTGTATTCTTACAAGTGTTAAACATTATGAATATCTGCTAATTTGCAGGTGGGAAATTAACCTATTGTTTTAATTAGATTACCAGTGAAGTTGAACAAATTCCCTTCTGTTTATAATTTCTGTTTATATACCAGTGGAAACTCTGGTAGCATAGGGGTTGTGAGCTACCACTGCTAACCAAAAGGTGAGCAGTTTGAATTCACCAGGTGCTCCTTGAGAACTCTATAGGGCAGTTCTACTCTGTCTTATAGAGTCGCTCTACAAATATATAATCTTCACATCAAATTGTTCATTTGTTTGTCTTTATATATACTTAGTTTTTTTTTTTTTTAATTTGGTTTGTCTTTTTAGTTAGATTGATTCCTGTATGCAATAACTTACCCATTTGTTGTTTGGAACAGTATATAATACCTTAAACCAATATAAGACTTTTCCCTTTTGAAGTGTTTTCATTACTGCTTTGTTACTATATGACACACTGTTGAGTCTGAGAAAAGAAATACCTGACGATCAGGTGAATATTAAAGCCTTCTTCTTCCGTACCCACATTCTCCCCATCACTCCAAAAAAAAAAAAAAAAGGACAAATGATTTACCTTTTAAAATTTTTGCAAAAAGCCTAAGGAGCTATGAAATATAAAACTGGCAATGTAAAACCTATCCAGTAAATAGGAAAGTTTCTACTAGGATATTATAATCTATAAGAAAATTGAAAGCTTTTGTTTTCTAGTCAGATAAAAAACACGTTCAGAAAGATTAAATGAGGGTGGAGGAAGAAACAGCAATAAAATATTCATTTTAATTACTTGAATTCTGCTAAACAAAAAAGAAAAAAGCTAAAGAGAGCTCTACTTGGGGGATTTAGCCAATATTTTACAGAATATAGGAAAGTAATGTAATTCACACTGCTATAGATATGATTTAAAACTGCTTAGAATCTAAATATGAAACCAAAGTAGATGGTATTTGAAAGAGTGGATAATTCAAGAAGGTCTTTTGGCACAATTAGAAGGCAGTATTTCTTATTTTTCTAGATTTGAATCCATTAGTAAAGTGAAATTCACATTGTGTTAACACCTTCAAAAAAGGCAGAAACCACTGAGGAGAGTGAGAAGTAAATACAAACCATGTGGGCACAGTCATATTTTCTAAAGAATTGTATTCATATTAGTAGCCACTAAGAAATTACATTTATCTTTATCAGAGGCTCAAAAACTCTCTGGGGAAAATGTAATCAGGAAGGATCCAATTTTATGAATTACTCTAATTTTTTCTTGGAAAAAAATATAATTTTGAACAAATGTTTAGTCCCAAGTAAGGGAGGGGGACTAAATCTACAAAAATTAGTGCCTGGCATTTTTCAGAATTTTTTTATATGTATACTTAAAATCTAGTGAGAAGCTGATGAGTCTTGTGATGTTTGGGATATTTAAATTCCTCCTAAATGGCAATTCAGCAGTTTTCTGGAAGGAAAAACAAGGAGAGGAAGAGAAAAAGATTGTACTAGGAGCCTAGGAGTGAGAGAGAAAGGGGCAGATGAGAAACGAGCAGAACGTTTAGGACAGATATGTGTAAAAACAACATGCTCTGGTCGAGACTTTGTTGTCAGTTCTATTATTGACTAATTTAAGTTTCTACTGGCTTGCTGAGTGGTTCTTGCCAATCTTTGTTCTTCATGGCATCCCATTCATTCATCCATTTATGATCATTATACTGTTGTTGTTCGGAAACGACTCGATGGCACTAGTTTTTTTTTTTTTTATTGTTGTTGTTAGATGTCGTGGAGTCGGTTCCTACTGATAGCAACCCTACCTACAACAGAACAAAACACTATCTGGTTCTGCCCCATCCTCACAATAGATGTTATGTTTGAGCCCATTTTTGCAGCCCCCGGTCAGACCATCCCTTTGAAGGTCTTTCTCTTTTTCACTGACCTTCTATCTTACCAAGCGTGATGTCCTTCTCCAGGGACTGGTCCCTCCTGATAACATGTCCAAAGTATTGGAGACAAAGTCTCACCATTCTCGCTGCCAAGGAGCACTCTGGCTTTACTTCTTCAAGACAGACTTGTTTGTTTTTCTGGCAGTCAATGGCATATTCGATATTCTTTGTCAACACCATAGTTCAAAGGCATCAATTCTTCCTTGGTCTTCCTTATTTGTTGTCAAGCTTTCACGTGCATATGAGGTGATTGAAAACACCATGGCTTGGGTCAGGTTCATCTTAGTCTTCTAGGTGACACCTTTGCTTCTTAACACTGTAAAGATGTCTTCTGCAGCAAATTTGCCAATGCAATGAGTCATTTGATTTCTTGACTGCTGTTTTCATGGGCATTGACTGTGGACCCAAGTAAAATGAAATCCTTAACAACTTCAATATTTTATCCATTTATCATGATGTTGCTTATTGGTACAATTTTTTGCATTTTTATTTTATGTTGGAGGTGTAATCCATACTGAAGGCTGTAGTCTTTGATCTTCATCAGTAAGTGCTCCAGCAAGCAAGGTTTCATCATCTGCATATCGCCACAGGTTGTTAATGAATCTTCCACCAATCCTGATGCCACATTCTTAGTCATATAGTCTGGATATTAATTATGAGACTCTATTTTGTCAGATGGAACCCTGATGGTACAATGGTTAAGAGCTCAGGCTGCTAACCAAAAAGCCAGCAGTTCGAATCCACCAGCAGCTTCTTGAAAACCCTATGTGGCAGTTCTACTTTGTCCTATAGGGTCACTATGAGTTGGAGTTAACTGGAAGGCAATGGATATGGTTTGGATTTTTGGTTATTTCTCTTCGTCTGAGGGAAGATAAAACCAAATACAGATTCATATTGTGATACTTTAGCTCTTTGACCCAGGTAATTTCTTCTAATCCCTAAAATCTCTTTATTGTTGTTGTTATTAGGTGCCGTGGAGTCCATTCCAACTCATAGCAACCCTATGTACAACAGAAGGAAACGCAGCCAGATTCTGTGCCATCCTCATAACTGCAATTACGCTTGTGCTCATTGTTGCAGCCATTGCGTCAATCCATCTCTTTAAGGGCCTTCCTCTCTTTCAGTGATCCTCTACCAAACAAGATGTTCTTCTCCAGGGACTGGTCCCTCCTGATAACATGTCCAAAGTATATAAGACAAAATCGCACCATCCTTGCCTCTAAGAAGCATTCTGTCTGTGCTTCTTCCAAGACAGATTTGTTCCTTCTTCTGGCAGTCTATGGTGTATTCAATATTCTTCAAAAATATCAAAATTCAAAGGCATCAATTCTTCTTTGGTATTTCTTATTCATTGTAGAGTTTTTGCATGCATAGGAGACAATTGAAAACACTATGGGTTGGGTCAGGTCAGCCCTTAAAGTGACATTTTTTATTTTTAACACTTCAAAGAGGTCTTTTGAAGCAGGTTTGCCCAAAGCACTGTACCTTTTGATTTCTTGACTGCTGCTTCCATGGGTGTTTGATTGTGAATCCAAGTAAAATAACATCCTGGACAATTTCAATCTTTTCTGCATTTATCATGTCATTTATTGGCCCAGTCATGAGGGTTTTTGTTTTCTATATGTTGAGGTATAATCCAAGGCCGTAGTTTTTATCTTCATCAATAAGTGCTTCAAGTCCTCTTCGCTTTCAGAGAGCATGGTTGTGACATCTGCATAAGGTAGGTTGTTTATGAGTCTTTCTCCAATTCTAATGCTTCGTTCAGCTTCATAGAGTCCCGATTCTTGGATTATGTGCTCAGCATATAAAGTGAATAAGTACGGTGAAAGGTTACAACCTTGACACACACATTTCCTGACTTTAAACCGGGTGAAACAAGGACAAGAATATTTTCCTTATAAGAGTGCAGGAAAGATTTAATGAAATAGTGCATTAAAAAAAAAAAAACAGCATAGCTAGGGTAACAAATAAATAATAGATTTTAATAAGCTATTGATGATGATGGTTATGATTGGTATGTTCTGATAACTTCAAAATAAACCATTCTCTTAACTTTTTCACAGTCTGTGGCTTGTCTATGCATTCGCTTAGTAGTGTTTTGAAAAGAAGTTTAAAATTTTGATTAACAGTAATTTATCAGTTTCCTCCTCCGCCCCCACCCCCACCCCGTGGATCATTCTTTTGGTGTTATATTTTAACGCTCTTTGTCAAATCAAAATTCAAAATATTTTCTCCTATTTTTTATTTTATTGTGTTTTAGGTGAAAGTTTACAGCAGTTATTATGGAACTATTTCTTTTTCCTGTGCTATTAGAGTTTGTTTTACGTATTTTGGAAACTTGCCGTTGGGTGCATAGATATTTATTAGGTATATGCTTCTTGGTGGATTGTCCCTTTATCATTATATAGTGTCCTTCCTTGCCTTCTATGGTTGATTTTTGCTTGAAGTCTATTTTATCTGAGATTAATATTGCCATTCCCGCCCTTTTTTGGTTACTGTTTGCTTGATACATTTTTTTCCCCCATCTTTTGATTTTCAATATGTTTATGTCTTTGTGTCTAAAGTATGTCTCTTGTAGACAGCATATTGATGGGTCATGTTTTTTATTCATTGTACTGCTCTCTGTGTCTTTACAGGTACAGTTAAGCCATTCCTATTCAGTGTGATTATCAATAGGTATGAGGCTATTTCTATCAAATTGTGCTTTATATTGCGGTGCTGATGTTTTCTCTGTTCCTCTTAATTTCCTGTGCTTAACTCTTTTAGCTTGTGAATTTTCTTTTCTTTTATTATCATGAGTTTTGTGATTACTGATACTTTATGTTTGTCTTCTTTTTTATTCTGAGGTTTGTTAACTTTCTTTGTGATTGCCTTGAAATTTACCCTTATCTTCCTAAGTTTGACCTAGTCTTTTATTACTTGCTACCACCTTGACTTCCTTTCCACTTGAAAGTTCTATACCTACACTGTTTATTCCCCTTTTATTATTTTGATATTGTCTTCATTTACAGATTGATGTCCCTGTTTCCTTGTTTTAAGTCATTTAGCTTTGTTTTATTACTGAGAGTTTTTTACCTAGGTCTGTATCTGGCTGACATTATCCTGTGTCTGAGATACTAGCTGTTGTCTGATGTCATTTGTTCTCTAACTGAACGGCTCCCTTTAATATTTATTATAAGTTTGGTTTGATTTTTACAAATTCCCTTACTTTTTCTTATCTGGAAATGTCCTAATTTCACCATCATATCTGAGAGAGTTTTGCTGGGTATATTATTCTTGATTGACAGTTTTTTTCTTTCAATGTTTTATATATATCATCCCATTGTCTTCTTGCCCGCATAGTTTCTGCCAAGTAATCAGATTTTAGTCTTACTGTTTACCCTTTGTAAGTGACTTTTCATTTTTCTCTAGCTGCTCTCAGGATTCTTTCTTGTGTTTGGTTTTGGCAAGTTTGATTATGATATGTCTTGGTGACTTTCTTCTGGCATCATCTGATATGGAGTTCACTGAGCTTTTCATGTTTCATGATACTTGGGAAGTTTTCGGCCAGCAAATCTTCAACAATCATTGTGTTTTCCATTTTCTCTCCCTGTTCTTAAACTCCAATCATATTCAAATTTTTGCTATTGATTGTGTTTCACATAATTCTTAGGTTTTCTTCATTTTTTTCATTCTTTTCTTTGATTTTTCCTCAAAGTTGTATTCATGAGTTTCTCTTCCATTGTGCTGACTCAGCTTTCCATTGTCTCAAATTTGCTCCTAAAACCTTCTATTGAGTTACCCGTTTCTGATACTTTGCTGTTTATCTTTTGTATTTCTAGTTGCTGTTTTTGTATGATTTCTAACTATTTATTTTTGACATCTTGTTCTTGTACTATTTTTCTGAAGTCTTCTATTACTTTGCATTTTCCTTGATTTTGGCTATGTTTTCATTGGTTTTGTCTGTGTTTCATTATTTCATCTATTTTTTCCTTTGTTTTCCTTGACCACTTTCCTAATCTCTTGAAGAGCCCATATCTTTTGGATTCCACATCAGGTAGTGCCACTGCCGTTTCTTCTACCGTAAGGTCATCTGATTCTTTATTTTGTTCACTTGCTGGAGCCATCCTGTCATGCTTTATATATATATATATATATATTTCAATATTGTCTGCTGTGTCCAAGACATTGAGGTATTATTGTCTTTATTTATTGATTGTGTGTTCATTTGTTTCATTCTGCTTTGTTTTGATTTGCTATGTCAGAGCAAGCAGGTCAGGCATGCTTTGCTGCTTGCTTATCTGTGGACACGATAGCCCTCACCATATTGCCTGGGTTGGAAGGGCAGCAGCAGGCAGGGTGAGTCTGCTTCACCATACACTGGTTTGGCAAGGTGACTGAGGGTGAACTGGGTGAGCACTGTCTGTCTGCTGATGTTGGTCCAGCAGTGTGGGAGCATTCACAGCCCCTTGCCAGATGGGCATGAGTGTTGGACATGGAGTGGTACAGACTCACTTCCCACCATTCAGCAGCTGCAAGAGTGCCAGGAAGGGGGAGGCAGTGTGGGTCCATTGCAGCAGCAGGTCTGAGTGCCAGAGACACTGTAGGTGTGAGAGCACAGCAAGGCTGATGAGAAGGGGGGTGGTGTACAGTGCTAATTGGAGAGGAGAAAACAAAGCACAGCAGGAGCCAGCTGATGGCTGCAGGGCATAAACAAGCTGGTGGCAGGCCAGTGGCTCTTTCACCAAGTTGGTGTGGTGTGGCCAGGTGGGAAATGGTGGCAGTAGTATATAGGGCAGGAGAGTAAGGGGTGGGAAAGCATGTTTCTCTGGTTACTGGGTGCTCTGTCTCCTGTTGAGAGCTCCATGAAGTTGCCTTCCCATACTCCCTGTTTTCCTGGGTAAGCTCCAAGATTGTTACACTGTGCCATGTTAGTTGGCAGGAGACCTCCCCACCATATCTCTTGTCATTCTCTCTTTTCCTTCAGTTTCTTCTTCCATTCTGTGTTTGACCTAGCTCTTTTTCCCTTCACTTGATGCTGAAGGTGCCAGGATTGATGTTTCTATCTGTTATACTTACTTTTTTAGGTCTTTGCTGCAGAGGGATGGCATGGTGTGCCTGTCCATGGCATGTTGGCTCCATTCCTCTTATTTTTTTTTTACTACAAGTTTTTGTAGTTTTAGATCTATAATACACTAATTATCATGTATGTTGTGAGGTCTGGATCAACCTTTGCTGAAAATTAGTCACTTATTTATGACTGGGGCTTTTTGTCACTCTCTATTCTGTTTGACAACTAACAATAGCAATTCTGTTCTTTTGGTCAATTTTTCTATCTATAGAAAGAAATCAAGGCAATAATGTTGCCTTGATTAAGGTAGTTTAAAGTAAATCTTAAAATCAGGTAGGGTTAGTTCTCCATCTTACAAAGTAATTTTGGCTATTGTAGGCCCTTTGCATTTTTATATGTGTTTTAGAACTAGCTTATCAATTTCTACGAAAAAGCAAAAAAAAAAAATCTATTTTTTGCAGAGGGGCCAAGGAAATTACATTATATCTGTAGATCAATTTAGGGGGAATTGACATCTGACAACATTGAGTCTTCAGAAACATAAACATGTTATAAATTTCCATTTATTTAGCTCTTTTTAAATTTTGCTCAGTGATGCTTTGTAGTTTTCAGTGTACAGGTCTTGCACAACTCTTTTTGGATTTACAAATATGAGATAGTTTGGGATAAATATGATGACAGATATGTAAGCTCTATAGATTGAAAACTGCAAAAAATTGCTGAGAAATGTTTAAAAAGACCTAAACAAATGGTGACATTTTACCACATTTATAGCTCAGATGCCTCCATAAGCATTTTATATTTTTGGTACTATTTTAAATGTTTTTTTTTTTTTTTTATTATTTCGATTTCTGATTTTTTTTTAGTATATAGACATACAAATAATTTTTGCATATTGATATTGTGTCTTGCAACTTTGATCAACTAACTCATTAGTTTAAGGAGTTGTTTGTAGAATCTGTCAGGTTTTGTACATAGAGAATCATGTCCTCATCAAATAAAGATAATTTTACTTATTTCTTCCCAATCATGATGTCCTCTCTCTCTCCCTCACCTTTTGCACTGTCTTGAATCTCTGGCAGAATGTTGAATAGATATGAAAGGAGTGAGCATGAGCATCTTTATGTTGTTCATCTTCTTATGGAAAAATTATTAAGATTTTCACCATTTAAATATGATGCTAGTGATAAGATGGTAGATACCCTTTATCAGGTTGAGGAAGTTCTCTTCTATTCCTAGATTGCTGGAAGTTTTTATCACGAATAATATTAGATTTTGTCAAATACATTTGATGCATCTATTGAGAAGATCATATAGCTGTTACTCTTCAGTTTTTTAATATGGTGAATTATATTTGTTTGTTTTCAAATATTAAATTCTTTGAATCCCGAAATAAATTCTCCTTGGTCATGATATATTATTGTCACTTAATCATGGTCATACTGTTTCCAACTGAGAACAAAATCTTGAATATTTATAGGTATTCAAAAATACCTAGCCCATATAGGCGAGGTCAGCACAACTGCACTAAACCAAAAGCAAAGAAGTTTCCTGAATAAAATGAATACTTTGAAGGCCAACGTAGCAGGGTTGGGGGCTTGGGGACCATGGTTTCAGGGGACATCTAAGTCAATTGGCATAATAAAATCTATTAAGAAAACATTCTGCATCCCACTTTGGAGAGTGGTGTCTGGGGTCTTAAATGCTAGCAAGCGGCCATCTAAGATGCATCGATTGATCTCAACCCACCTGAACCAAAGGAGAATGAAGAACACCAAGGACACAAGGTAATTATGAGCCTAAGAGACAGAAAGGGCCACTTGAACCAGAAACTATATCAGCCAGAGACCAGAAGAGCTAGATGGTGCCTGGCTACAACCGATGACTGCCCTGACAGGGAACACAACAGAGAACCCCTGAGGGAGCAGGAGAGCAGTGGGATGCAGACCCAAAATTCTCGTAAAAAGACCAGACTTAATGGTCTGACTGAGACTAGAAGGACCCCGGTGGTCATGGTCTCCAGACCTTCTGTTGGCCCAGGACAGGAACCATTCCTGAAGCCAACTCTTCAGACATGGATTGGACTGGACAATGGGTTGGAGAGGGATGCTGGTGAGGAGTGAGCTTCTTGGATCAGGTGGACACTTAATACTATGTTGGGATCTCCTCCCTGGAGAGGAGATGAGAGGGTAGAGGGGGTTAGAAGCTGGCGAAATTGACATGAAAAGAGATAGTGGAGGGAGGGAGAGGGCTGTCTCACTAGGGGGAGAGCAGTAGGGAGTATGTCCAAAAAAACCCACTGCCATCGAGTCGATTCCAACTCATAGTGACCCAATAGGACAGAGTAGAGCTGCCCCGTAGATTTTTCAAGGAGTGGCTGGTGGATTCAAACTGCTGACCTTTTGGTTAGCAGCTGTAGTACTTAACCACTACACCACCAGGGTTTCCTGGGAGTATGTAGCAAGGTGTATATAAATTTTTGTGTGAGAGACTGACTTGATTTGTAAAATTTCACTTAAAACACAATAAAAATTAAAAAAAAAAAAAGTCCAAACCACAACACCAAAAGCATCATGCTGAAGTGGTGGCCCTTCATGTCTTTGATGGTGGCTAGTGGAGCTCCTGAGAGCTTCAGAGACATTATGTTTGATCACCGTTATTTCTCCTCCTGGAACTTCAGGTTTGAGGAGCTTGTAATACCAGATTTCCTTTGAAAGTCAATGGTGTACACATTAACAATAAATCTTTCCTTGTGGACATAACCAACTCTAACTAATTTTTCTGAACTCAAGAAAGAGAAATCAGCCAAAGCTCCTGAGCCTAAATGAATAGAGAGAAGTTGAAAAACAAAAAAAAAAAAACACCTAGCCCACAACATGGTAAACTCATAATATTTGACATTCAATTAAAAAAAAAGAAAAAGCCAGGCACAAAGAGAATCAAGAAAATACAACCCACACTAATTAGCGGGCAAACAGAGGTTAGAATTAGCTGACAAGGACATTTAAACAGTTATTGTACATGTGTTATGAACATATGAAACACATGTACAACAACTCTTTAATGTCCTTGTCTGTTAATTCTAACCTCTTTCAGTTCTGGGATGATTTTGATAGGTTGATTTATCACCTTATTAGTTTGGGTCGCAGTTACTTAAATCTCCTTGTGCCTAGTAATATTTTTATTGAATTTCAGATACTGTGAAACAGCATGATCCTGTCCAGTCTTGCTTTTACAATTTGTTAGGTAGGAGAGTAGAAGCGCTAAGTCTATGGCAGTGTTTCTAAAGGGGATCCATTTTTCCCCCTAGATGATACTTACCAATATTGGGAGATATTTTTGCTTGTCACAACTGAGGGATGAGTGCAACTGGCATCTAGGAGACAGATGCCAGGGATACTATCTAAACTTCCTATAATGCACAGGACAGGCCCCACAATGAAGAATTAAATAAAAAATATTACAATGAAGAATTACGTAGTCCAAAATGTCAAAAATTCTGAGGTTAAGAAACACCAGTCTAGAGCTAGCTTTTCTACACTCCTGCGACAAGGCCCAATGCCTTGAGAATCATGAAGTTCTCTATTATAACTTGTGAGGAGAGCATTATTCTTGGTCCTTTGTGGGCATCATGCACTGTCATCTCTTATCCTTTCTTGTGCATCCAGCCTGTGCCTCCAGTGGTTTCTTCAAACACATACACATGTGTTGATCAGTACTCAGTGCTTAAGGAATGCCTCTGAAGATCTCTGGAGTTCTCCCTCTGTGCATCTCTCTCATCTCTAATTCTCTGTGCTGCAAATACTAGCCACGTTAGTTCTCTCCCTTGCTCTCAGTCCCCTGACCTTATACTTTCTGTGGCTCTATATTACCTCAGAGAGCTCACCTAACTCCCCCTGGATTCCATCTTCCTAATTCATAGCCTGAAAACTCTCTCAGGACAGTATGCAGGGGAGATTTTGATATCATCTAGACTCATAGAAATCATTGTCTTTCAAGGGCTAATATCTATGTTGTAAAAGTAGTAGTTTCATATATTTTGACCGGTATTTTGCTGTTTCAGAAAGAAAGGTATATCAGGTCTCTATCACTCCATTCAAAGTATAAATTGGTTTACTTTTTATAAAAATATTTTGACTGTTTCATTGAGGATGCTTAGTAAACATGAATTGTAGATTACATACAAATTAGTAAATATTATATATTATTTTCTCCAAACATATCTGGTAAAATTGGGGGCTTAGGTTTTACAGAAACATACACATGGAAATAAACTCTTAGGTAAATATCATACAGAACTATACACAAATATTTAAACTGCTTTAAAATAATGCTTTTTCTCTTACAAAGAAAAATGCAGTTTTAAAATTCATCATTGTTTTTAATCTTCTACAATGATTATCAGTAGATCAATATCTTAAAAAAAAGAACATTTACTCAGCAGTATTTTTCACATTCTATGAATTTATAGTTACAGGATATTTGATTTTATTGTTCATGAAGGATTTGTTTCTTCTTCTTGTCAACCATAGCAATCTTTATTTTGTATCAAGTTGAATATATGTTGAATACCAGCTATAAAACACTTTTGAATAAATGAAGAAGAAATAATTCAGCAAAGGGACACTGCAATCATGTAACTCCCTTCTTGTATGTGATACCAAGTCATCACACTTCTGTAAAGTTTAATATCCTTATATTCTTTTCATTTCTCTGAATTTCTGCTAAACTTCTCACTAATGTAGTTCATTGATACTCTTTTTCAGTGTATTGAAATCTTAACAGTGTATTCAGATATTAAAAACCATAAAGAAATTCTGAAACAAAACAGCTTTGTCAATGAGTTTGATGTGATTAATATGATAAAAATACATTATGTGGTGTAATCATTAATCCCAGCTTTTCTGACACCAACTATGAGGGTATATGTAACAAATTCCCACTTTCTACTTCTCTGTTCAATTCTGACACCAGCTGCTCGTGCAACATTTCTTTTTTTTACCTTCACCACTTAAAAATTGGTCAGATCTCACAAGTCAAGGGATATAGTCCTTCAGACTGCCAAATAGGCCCAAGATTTCAGATGCCAGCCACAAGCTTGGGAATCCCTAGGACTCCTCTCACATCTAACTCGTTGGCTACAAATTTGGGGTTTCCCCACTACCACTTCATTGATGCCAGTTCTAAGCTCAAGGACCCCATCTCTCCTCACTTATGACCTGCTGGCTTCCCCTGATCCCTCAGGTTCAATAATTAATTGGAATGTCTCACAGAACTCACAGAAAGTATTATACTTATGATTACAGTATTATTGTGGGAAAACAATGATATAAATGAAGAGATTCATAGGGCGAGGTCTGGGAGGATTCCCAGTGCAAAGCTTTCTTACTCCAAAAGGTATGTACCACCTTCCCATGTGTATCAATGCCTTCTACCAACCAGGAAGCCTATGGAACTTTGGTGTCCAGAGCTTTTACTGGGGGTCTCATTACGTAATACAAACTCCAGTCTCTCTCCTACAAGGCCAGTTGATATCAGGAGGTGATCACAAGGTGTTATATGATGTATCTTTCTGGCCTGCTCAGCCCCCACCCCAGACTCATCTCATCACCTCACCGATATAGCCTATTGTGCATGCGTGTGTGTGTGTGTATGTATGTGTAACTTGAACAGGTTTTTATAGCTATTTCAGGTGTGGTTTGGAGTCCTCATTGGAGACACTTAAAATCCAAGGTTTTATTTAGGGATTATCTCTCAGGAACTGAGAACACAGATGAAATTCTATAGGTAAAATGAATGTGAACTCTACATATATCCTTTTAGGAACAGCAAAACTTGCTATAATAAACAAAGCACTGGGATCATTAGTTTTGACTAAACTAGTTTTGAACATTAACATACATTTGGAAAGTTATATGTTAATGTGTCTAGAGAGCCTAGTTAAATATTTCTTACCCTTCCAAAAAATCCAACAAGAGAAATTATTTTAGAAAAAATGAGCATGGGTTCATCTTTTAGCTTAACATTTCTCAAGGGGACTCTTTTTACACTGGCAGTTCTCCAACAGTGGTAATATTGGCCTTGAAGAGATGATTTCTTTAGGGAGGAATGACATGTGTGCACGAGTGTGTGCTCATTTTCTTCGAGATTTTAAATCCTGAAAAGCAGAATCAGAAGTCAAGATAATGGTTACAGATAGCCAATAAATAGCACTATTTGGGATAGAAAAATAGGTTATATGTTCTTGAATCAAGATACCTGTCACAAGAACAACAACAAATAAATTATATAAAAAAAGAGACATCTGTCTCAGTGATTAACCCTCCATGGGCTGTTCTGAGGCTAGGGTCATGCAGAAGGTGTGTGTGTGTGTATGTGTGTGTGTATAACTTGGACAGGCTTTTACAATTTTTTGGTAGTCATAATAGTTGTCGTGTTAAATTAGTTAAGTGACTAGAACAGAAGCTGCAAAAAATTACTATTAAAATGATAAATATTAATATTATACGATGAGATATAGTTTACAAAGTGCCATCACATATGTAATCACTTTTTATTACCACAGAAATGAAGTAGACACTGTCTGTGACTAGAAGAGAAAGTTTGTGGTTAAATTGGTTGTCCAATATTACATATTCTGTGAGGAAGATCCAGTATGCAAACAAAAGTATGCTAGGGAATGCTTTCTGATCATGAAGTCAATGTTAATTCCCTTAAAAGAAATAAGAAATGAAACAAAAGTAAATCTGGAGCAGTATTTGTGCTGAAGCATGTCTTTCAAATAGTACAAGTGTTTTCCTAAACTGTTTTATTTGGTACCATCCAGAACCCCAAACCCAGGATTCAAAGAAAAGTGTTTGTTTCACTGGCAATGATTTTCTGATAGAAGGGTTTGTTCCACTATTTGATTTGAAGTAAATAGTTATGGTCAGCTAAGATGGCCCATAATTTCAAAACAGAAGAAGAATGTTTTCATGGACTACCTGCCATCAACGCACTTCTTGACTGGTGTTTATATTATGACACTCCAAATGTTTTCAGTTGAATGTTTTTGATAAAATATGTGTATCAATTTCTCCTTCCTTGACCACTATAAAATGTAGAAACTGACACCTTTTCATGGCCCGTGGTATATACTGTGTGCCACCCACTATTTGCTTCTCTCAGGTTCTTTGGTTGTATACATTTACCACTGTATTTCCTGCCCTCCAGTGGAGACCTTCGTAAGTGCAAAAGGCAAAACAAACGTTGTTGTTAGGTGCCATCAAGTCAGCTCTAAGTCATAGCAGCCCTATGTACAACACAAGGAAACGCTGCTTAGTCCTGCGTCATCCTCACAAACATTGCTGTGTCTGAGCCCATTGTTTAAGTCACTATGTCAATCCATCTGTGAAGGGTCTTCCTCTTTTTTGCTGATCCTCTACTTTACCAAACATGATGTTCTTCTCCTGGGACTGGTCGCACCTGATAACATTTCCAAAGTATATGAGACAGAGTCTCACCATCCTCACTTCCAAGGAGCACTCTGGCTGTACTTCTTCCAAGATAGACTTGTTCATTCTTCTGGCAGTCCATGATATATTCAATATTCTTCACCAACACCATAATTCTAAGGCATCAATTCTTCTTCAGTCTTCCTTATTCATTGTCCATCTTTCAAATTCATACGAGGTGACTGAAAATACCACAGCTTGGGTCAGGTGCACCATAGTCCTCAAGGTAATATCCTTGCTTTTCAACACTTTAAAGAGGTCTTTTGCAGCAGATTTCCTCAATACAATATGTCCCTTGGTTTCTTGGCTGTTGCTTCCATAGTCATTGATTGTGAATCCAAATAAAATGAAATCTTTGACAACTTCAATTTTTTCTCTTTATCATGAAACTGCTTATTGATCTAATTGTGAGGATTCTTGTTTTCTTTATGTTGAGGTGTATGTAATCCATACTGAAGGCTGTATTCTTTGATCTTCACCAGTGCCTTGAACCCTTTTAACTTTCAGCAAGCAAAGTTGTATCATCTGCATTTCACAGGCTGTTAATGAGTCTTCCTTCAATCCTGATGTCATGTTCTTCTTCACATAGTTCAGCTTCTTGGATTGTTTGCTCAGCGTACAGATTGAACAAATAAGGTAAAAGGATACAACCCTGATGCACACATTTTCTGATTTTAATCCATATATTATTCCCTTGTTCTGTTCAAATGACTGCCTCTTTCTCTATGCACAGGTTCCAAACGGGCACAATTAAGCATTCTGGAATGCCCATTCTTTGCAATGTTATCCATAATTTGTCATGATCCACACAGCTGAATGCTGTTGCAGAGTCAATAAAACACAGGTAAACATCTTTCTGGTATTCTCTGATTTCAGCCAAGATCACTCTGACATCAGCAATGATATCCTTCATTCCGCATCCTCTTCTGAATCTGGCTTGAATTTCTGGAAGTGCCTTGTGGATGTATTGCTGCAAACATTTTTTGAAGTATCTTCAGCAAAATTTTATTTCATGTGGTATTAATGATATTGTTAGATAATTTCTGCCTTCTATTGAATCACCTTTCTTTGGAATGGGCACAAATATGGGCTTTTCCAGTTGGTTGTTGAGGCCATGTTTGTTGAGGCAAAATATCTGGGGTATGAGGCTTGCAAATAAGGGAGTGCAACCAACAAGTAAGATTAAGTTAAAATTTTGTCTCTTTTAGATTTTTTACCCATAGATAAGCCTTACAAGCCTATTAATGGCTTCCTGTGTGATAGTCAGGGAGCCTTGATGTGTTCTGTTTTGGGTTTGTGTGTGTGTGTCACATTTAGAAAACCAGCAGTTCCCCACATAACCTAATAAAAGGAGCCACGAAAAATAAGCAGCCAAGTTCCAGTGGTACAGATAAGTAACCATTAATCATGGATTTCCCCCACATGTCTGTCAGTTTGTCATACTGTGGGGGTTTGTGTGTTGCTGTGATGCTGGAAGCTATGCCACCGGTATTCAGATACCAGCAGAAACACTCATGGAGGACAGGTTTCAGCTGGGCTTCCAGACTAAGACAGACTAGGAAGGACCCGGCAGTCTACTTCTGAAAAGCATTAGCCAGTGAAAACTTTATGAATAGCAGTGGAACATTGTCTGATATAGTGCTGGAAGATGAGCCCCCCAGGTTGGAAGGCACTCAAAAGATGACTGGGGAAGAGCTGCCTCCTTAAAGTAGAGTCAACCTTAATGATGTGGGTGGAGTAAAGCTTTTGGGGCCTTCATTTGCTGACGTGGTACTACTCAAAATGAGAAGAAACAGCTGCAAACATCCATTAATAATCAAAACCTGGAATGTACGAAGTATGAATCTAGGAAAATTGGAAATCATCAAAAATGAAATGGAATGCATAAACATCAATATCCTAGGCATTAGTGAGCTAAATTGGCCATTTTGAACTGGACAACCATATAGTCTACTACGCTGGGAATGACAACTCGAAGAGGAATGGTGTTACATTCATCGCCCAAAAGAGCATTTCAAGATCTATCCTGAAGTACAAAGCTGTCAGTAATAGGATAATATCCATACACCTACAAGGAAGACCAGTTAATACGACTACTATTCAAATTTACGCACCAACCACTAGGGCCAAAGATGAAGAAATAGAAGATTTTTATCAGCTGCTGCAGTCTGAAATTGATTGAACATGCAATCAATATGCATTGATAATTACTGGCGATTGGAATGCAAAAGTTGGAAACAAAGAAGAAACACCAGTAGTTGGAGAATATGGCCTTGGTGATAGAAACAATGCCAGAGACTGAATGATAGAATTTTGCAAGACCAACGACTTCTTCATTGCAAATACCTTATTTCACCAACATAAATGGCGACTATACACATGGATCTCGCCAGATGGAACACAGAAATCAAATTGACTACATCTGTGGAAAGAGATGATGGAAAAGCTCAATGTCATCAGTCAGAACAAGGCCAGGGGCCGACTGTGGAACAGACCATCAATTACTCATATGCAAGTTCAAGCTGAAACCGAAGAAAATTAGAGCAAGTCCATGAGAGCCAAAATATGACCTTGAGCATATCCCACCTGAATTTAGAGACCATCTGAAGAATAGATTTGACGCATTGAACACTTGTGACCAAAGACCAGACGAGTTGTGGAATGAAATCAAAGACATCGTCGATGAAGAAAGCAAGAGGTCACTGAAAAGACAGGAAAGAAAGAAAAGACCATCTTGGATGTCAGAGGAGACTCCGAAACTTGCTCTTGAGCGTCGAGAGCTAAAGCAAAAGGCAAAATTCATGAAGTAAAAGAACTGAACAGAAGATTTCAAAGGGCCTCTTGAGAAGACAAAGTATTATAATGACATGTGCAAAGAGCTGGAGATAGAAAACCAAAAGGGAAGAACATGCTCTGCATTTCTCAAGCTGAAAGAACTGAAGAAAAAATTCAAGCCTCCAGTTGCAATAGTGAAGGTTTCCATGGGGGAAAATATTAAACGATGCAGGAAGCATCAAAAGAAGATGGAAGGAATATAGAGTCATTATACCAAAAAGAATTAATCGATATTCAACCATTTCAAGAGGTGGCATATGATCAGGAACCAATGGTATTGAAGGAAGAAGTCCAAGCTGCTCCGAAGGCATTGGTGGAAAACGAGGCTCCAGGAATTGATGGAGTATCAGCTGAGGTGTTTCAACAAACAGATGCAGCGCTGGAGGTGCTCACTCGTCTATGACAAGAAATACGGAAGACAGCCTCCCGGACAACTGACTAGAACTGATCCATATTTGTGCCTATTCCCAAGAAAGGTGAGCCAACCAAATGTGGAAATTAGAGAACAATATCATCAATATCACACGCAAGCAAAATTCTGCTGAAGATCATTCAAAAGCGGCTGCAGCAGTATATTGACAGGGAACTGCCAGAAATTCAGGCCGGTTTCAGAAGAGGATGTAGAACCAGGGATATCATTGTTGATGTCAGACGGATCCTGGCTGAAAGCAGAGAATACCAGAAGGATGTTTACCTGTGTTTTATTGACTATCCAAAGGCATTCGACAGTGTGGATCATAACAAACTATGGATAGCCCTGCGAAGAATGGGAATTCCAGAACACTTAATTGTGCTCATGAGGAACCTTTACATAGATCAACAGGCAATTGTTCGGACGGAACAAGGGGATATTGATTGGTTTAAAGTCAGGATAGGTGTGTGTCAGGGTTGTATTCTTTCACCATACCTATTTAATCTGTATGCTGAACAAATAATCTGAGAAGCTGAACTATGAGAAGAAGAACGGGGCATCAGGATTGGAGGAAGACTCGTTAACAACCTGCATTATGCAGATGACACAACCTTGCTTGCTGAAAGTGAAGAGGACTTGAAGCACTTACTATTGAAGATGAAAGACCACAGCCTTCAGTACAGATTACACCTCAACATAAAGAAAACAAAAATCCTCACAACTGGACCAGTGAGCAACATCATGATAAACGGAGAAAAGATTGAAGTTGTCAAGGATTTCATTTTACTTGGATCCACAATCAACAGCCATGGAAGCAGCAGTCAAGAAATCAAAAGATGCATTACATTGGGCAAATCTCTGCAAAGGACCTTTTCAAAGTTTTGAAGAGCAAGTATGTCACCCTGAAGACTAAGGTGCGCCTGACCCAAGCCATGGTATTTTCAATCGCATGATATGCATGTGAAAGCTGGACAATGAATAAGGAAGACTGAAGAAGAGTTGATGCTTTCGAATTGTGGTGTTGGTGAAGAATATTGAATATACCATGGACTGCCAAAAGAATGAACAAATCTGTCCTGGAAGAAGCGTGGCCAGAATGCTCCTTAGAGGCAAGGATGGCAAGACTGCGTCTTACATACTTTGGACATGTTGTCAGAAGGGATCAGTCCCTGGAGAAGGACATCATGCTTGGCAGAGTACAGGGTCAGTAGAAAAGAGGAAGGCCCTCAACGAGGTGGATTGACACATGGCTACAACAATGAGCTCAAGCGTAACAACGATTGTAAAGATGGCGCAGGACTGGGCAGTGTTTCGTTCTGTTGTGCATAGGGTCGCTATGAGTCGGAAGCAACTCGATGTCACCTAACAACAACAACAATCGTGGATTTGACAACATTAAACATTCTGTGATAACCATGTAGTACTAGATAATTCTTCTCAAAATCTTATTACCAACCAAAAATTTAAACACACTGTATGACTCAGCACATGGTGCCAAAAAAATTTTTTTTTTTCAGAGCAGAAAATAATAGGATCTTGAAAGAGGTTTTAATCTGTAGATTCTGTGCTACTCTGTCTCCAAACAAAGCATTTTATCAATAGATTCTGACCCAGTAGCCACTGTGGTATGCAATTAGTCTTGTCATAAATTTAGTTCCTGCTGTGGCTGACATAGGAGCCTTGGTGGAGCAGTGGTTAAGGCCTTTGGTGGCTAACCAAGATATCGGTGGTTTGAACCCACCAGTTGCTCCATGGGAGAAAGATATGGTGGTCTGCTTATTTTAAAATTTACAGCCTTGGAAACCCTATGAGATCACTATAATTTGAATGAACTCCACCGACAGTAGTTGGTTTGGGTTTGGTTGACTGAAGTAAGTTCATTGTAGGCTTTTCTGACCATTTTTCATGTTGTTCTAAATGGTATGGCTAAGCTTCTGCTTCAACGTGACATTCCTCTCTTAAGGTACTTTCTCTAATCTGACAGATGAACCTGAGAAACATCTTCTGTATGCCTTGTTATAGAAGGAAGAACATCTCTTATCAACTTTTTGTGATTTGGGAAGTTAAGGAGTAGGTAGGAGAAGAAACTTTCACAGAACATGTCTGAGAGGTTCTGATATTCTACCTAATCTAGAAATAAACCAAATTCTAAAATTGGAGAATAAACAGGCAAGACACAAAATTGGCATAAGAAAAAGAGCCTGAAACAGTTTCTGAACTAGGGTTCCATTGTCCATAATTATGTATACCTTAAATTTGGAACATTACGCACCTGGAAAGAGACCGAGAATGGAGCAGACACCAGGTTTCATACAGACCTGGAGCTGAATTCAATGCGTGGCGGAGTTATAACATTGCTTTCCAGTGAACCGGGGGAGGGTTCACATTATGTAATACTCAGTAAAGTAGCTTATTGAGAATGGAGATTTTATACAACATTTTAACACTCTAATGTTTGTAGTCAGTGGAACTTGATTTAAAAGTGTTCCAAAATGGTTTTGAGACAACTTTAACCAGTCTTAACTCTGGAAAATGTTTAATGCTGTCAAAATGTTTTCACTGTAGCTAAACTTTTCAGGCTTTGAATAGTATGTGATGAACTATGAGACCAGGATGATTTTTTTTCTGTCCTTGTATGTGTCTCTTTCTCTCCTCTAAACTGGACACCTGAGTATATCTTCACTTTTTTTTAATTCAATAACTAACAAGAAAAGCATTAGTCCCAATCATGCTCTATCAAATTTTCCTGAAATTTGCTGTGTTCTTTTAGTTTACTGATATAATTTTCTTCATTTCAGGACAATTTTCTTTTATTGTATACTTGAATGCATGTTCTGTTCTATTTACTGGGAATTTCAATTATCTTTTCATTGGATTGTCTTTGTCTGTCTTCTATAAGAATTAATTTTTGTGAATAGGTGTGACCTCTTTGCCTTTTTTTGCTCTGATTTCCAGCTGTTAACTCAAGACTTTTCCTCTGTAAGGAAAAATGTCAGTAATGCTTATTACCTTTCTTGTAGTTTCTTACCTATATTTTACTTCCATGTGGCTTTTTTTTTCTCAACTTGTTTCCTCAAATTCTGCAATTTTTATTTTAATCTCATTCTGTTGTTTCAATGTGAGTCTTTAAACTATTCCTTCTAAAATCCATTATCTTAATAATTGCCTCTATAATATGAAGTTAACAGTAGGCAACTTCTATTTCTGGAATTACATATTTTTCTATAGTGGATTTTTTTTCAATCTTGATTTTAGATTTTTTTTTTTGATCTTTCTTTAAAATGTTTGTTTTGATCTTATACCTTTTCCTCTAATGGGCTATAATTTTTGTTTTTGTTGATTTGTTCATGGTGAGTTCTATTCAGACGACCTATTGGCTCTGATCTGTGGGTGGCTTTTCTTTTTGTGGCTCTTCCATGTGATTTGTTACCTGTTTGTCTTAATTATGAGCCACAATTTAAAGATTTGCACTGCCCTGGAAATCAAAGTTATAGATAGAGAGGGAAAAAAAGCTCAATTAGAGCTAACTATGGACAATCTGTGCTCTAGCCTCCCTCTGGGATTTTGTTAAGTGTCCTTTCCAGTGTTTGTTCTACTTAGAACTATGTGGTTCCTATAGAGAGATACTCCCAGGACTGAGATCACTTTTCCAATTCAAGGTGGAATCATTTGTATTTATTCATCTGCTCCATTTTACTTGGGAAACTACAGCAGCAGTTTTCACTCTATCACTGTGCTAACTCAACTGATCCATCCATTTCTATGAGAATTGGGGAAATTTAGCGAGGGTTTTCAGGATACTTTTGATGTCAGTCCCAATTTTGGTAAATGATAGCTTGATTAAAAGTTTCCTACTTTGTGCCAAATTTTTTCTTCTATTTTCCTTAAATTTCTTCAAGTTTAAGGCATGAGGTTGTGGTCTTTCCTTTGTTTAATAAGCCCTAGAGTTTGTGGTCTTTCCTTTGTTTAATAACCCCTAGAAGGATTATTTATTTCCCTTAATTGTTTTATTACATTAATTATTTAAGTGTACACGGTACATTAAGGACCTACAACTTGGCTTGCTCTTATCATCTTCATCTTATCATCTCACCTGAATAAGTTTCAAAAAATATGAAGAAAAATTAGAAATGAAATTAAGTTTGGAAGGAGCTTGTTCATCATATACTTGTTGAAAGACACATTTTGTGCCAATTTCATGGCAATGTTTTCTACAGCTCTAAAAAAAAAATAAATAAACTACTCTTTTTTGAATTTGAATGGCGGCATACTTTACTCTTAAAATTATGATTCCATTAGATTAAAAATTCAGGTTAGAGAGGTTCTTCTTGAAATATTCATTTAGTATTCACCTTGACTGATTAATATACTATGTTTCATGTATAAAATACAAAAGGAAAATTAGGAAGAAGAGATAGAAGTAGTGCACAGTCTTCATCAAGCAAAATTTGTGAAAGATATCAATGGTGCAGAGGCTGAAGTTTAAAGTCCAGTGTTCATTGTTTCTCTCTTCTTTTAATAATGGAACACCAACTTCTTCCTACAACAAGATTTATCTATGGTACAGCTGTCCAACTAAAACTACATTTTCCAGAATCTTTTTGTAGCTAGGTGTAGCATGTGACTAAGTTCTGGCCATTAAAATGCTTGTACAATTTCCAGGTGATGTCATTTAGAAAGGAAAGTTTCTTGCTTCCCACTTTCTATTTTTCCACTCCCAGTGGAAAGACAACAGTGGAGGAACAACTTTGAACCAAGAGATGAAAGCCTCATGTTGAGAATGACAGAGCTCCTCAACGGCCATGGAAGGTTCACTTCCAAATCCTTCCATGAGAGAGAAACTTCTGTCTTATTTAAGGCACAGTATTGGAGCATCCTTGTTACAAATGCTTAGCTTATACTCTAACTAAAACACAGGTGCATGTTAATGATCATTCATTAACAAGTAGAGAAATTGCACTCAAGTATATGTTATGCTAGCTGGAAAGAATAAACACACACACACACAATTATAAAGTTGTCTGGGTTTCCATACCCAAAGCCCAGTGCCATCGATTTGATCCCGACTCATAGCCACCCTATAGGACAGAGTAGAACTGCCCCATAGAGTTTCCAAGGAGCACCTGGCAGATTCGACCTGCCGATCCTTTGGTTAGCAGCTGTAGCACTTAACCACTACGCCACCAGGGTTTCCATGGTATCCATACAAGGAAGAAAAAAAAGAAAAAGACCTCACATTGCTTCCTTCCTTGCTTCCTTCTTCCCTTTGTCCCTCCTTGTGTAGGTGCTAAATTTTACAGGACCATAAGTTCTTGGCAGGAAATTTGGTGTGATTGAGATGTGGAACCACTGAAAAGCGTGAATGGGATCTTGAGTTATTGTGGTAGCAGTGGATAATAAGTGTAGCAGATTTATTTGATATTTATATTGAAAGTTAAACCTATAGGGTTAAAAAGAAAAATATATCTTAAGAAGCTTCTAGTTGTATGACTTGAATAATTATGTATATGGAGGCATAGGCTCCTAAAACACAGGATATTGGTTTTGTTTATAACACTGGTACCTAAACCAATGCTTATCACACAGAAGGCAATGAATAAATGCCTATTTAATTAATGAATTGTGGCATTATTTACTGAGATAATGACAATTACAGATTGAGGGCTTCACAAGAAATATTACAAGTCCAGATTTGGAATGTTAATTTGGAAATGCTTATGAGTTAGCCAAATGGAGTTGTTAATTAATCAGAGTTTAAAAACAGGAGGGAAGGAAAGCAGCCTGGACAGTAGATATTATTTTAGGGTTCTAATATATGAATGACTCCTAAAGCCGAGGATAAAGAAGAACGCTCTCTAAGTTTTCCCCAAATAAAGAGAAGATGGCCAATGGCATGGCTTTGAGAAACTTCCCAATAAGGAAAGAGGATGGATCAGAAGAGCCCAGAACATTAACAAGGAGATAGCACCTACACATCACCCTCTGCTTCCTATGAACATATACCAATGAATTAAGCCATTAAGAAAATTTCAGAGGGGCAGAAGGACACCAGAAAAAGACAAAAAGACTGAAAATGTGGGATTTCTTTTCTAAGTTTTGAGTAGTTGGCTGTGTTTCCTGAACACCACGGGCACATATGAACAGGATTTAGGGTTTTAATCAAATACAATTTATAGCAGAATTATCTAGCATATTTAATAATATGACTAATCCCTATTGTGCTTCATGGTAATTAGGCACAAAGCTAAGCAGCTTGCATAAATGAATATAATCACCATGATGTTTATATAGCTAAGCTCAAATTTTTCTTATTATTAATTGAAGGGTGTTGTTGTGTGCTCTTGAATAGATTCTGACTCATCACGGCCCTATAGGACAGAGTACAGCTGCCTCATAGGGTTTCCTAGGCTGTAATCTTCATGGAAACAGACTGCCACATCTTTCTCCAGCAGAGCAGCTGGTGGATTTGAACTGCAGACCTTTCAGTAAACAGCAGAGCACTTAACCATTGCACTACCAGGGCTCCTTAACTGTAGGATAAACCCCAAAAAAACCTGTTGCCGTCAAGTCGATTCCAACTCATAGCAACCCCATAGGACAAAGTGGAACTGCCCCATAGGGTTTCCTAGGAGCTGTTGGTGGATTCAAACTTCCAACTTTTGGTTAGCAGCCATAACTCTTAACCACTGTGCCACCAGGGCTCCCATTGAAGGGCAAAAAAAAAAAAAAAAGTAGGGAGGAAAAAATTGTGTAAAGAAGGATGTTTCTTTGAGACCACTTCAAAACTCCTTAATAAACAACCTGATAGGACCTTCTTTGCAGAGAGTGACAAAGCTCCTTAAGGAACATCCTTGCTGATTTCCTTACCAAAAAAGCCAGTAAAAAATGGATTCTGAGCTTCATTGTTTGTCCTGATTTAAAGTCAGTCAGTTGAAAGGTGCCCCAAAGATGAGAAGGGATTAGTTTAATAGAATTAGAACAAAACTCACTGCTGTTGAGTTGATTCCAACTCATAGTGATCTTATAGGGCAGAGTAGAACTACCCAATAGGGTTTCCAAGGCTGTAAATCTTTACAGACCCAGACTGCCACATCTTTCTCCCATGGAGAGGCTGATGGATTTAAACCACCAACCTTTCAGTTATCAGCTCACTGCTTTAACCACTGCACCACTTGCATCTTATAAAAGGTAGGTAAGACCAAGATAATCTAGGAAAAGAGCCTGGATACCAAAACCAAAATTGGAAAAATGTCATAGTAAAGTAAATGTTAGATTAAACTAGCAGAATCATAAGAAAAAATCAGAAACAGCTTTAATATTGTCTCTCATAGTGCAATTAAACCTATTTGGTAGAGTTAGTTCTGATTTTTTTAGATGAACAAGAGAAGGTTTTTACAGTTTCTCTGAACACTTTTAAATACCAAAAATTTCTAAAATCATTCTTCAATCATAAAAATAGTGTCAGAGAAATAGTTAATAATTCCAGGCCAAAATAATAATTGAATTTTCAAGTATTATTTAATGATAAAGCTTTTCCTCTTTCCATAACTTGGTCTTTTTTTCTTAATGGAAAAAAAAAAAAAAAAATGAGTGATGGCAGCCATCTCTTTTTCCCAAGCTTGCTCTCCCACATTGCTTCATCCATATTTTTAACTAGGTTTTTATTTCTTCAGGGTTCAAAGGGAGGAGATTTATGGGTGGCATAAAAGCTCTTACTTGACCGATATTTGTTGTTGTTATGTGCCGTCAAGTTGGTTTCAACTCATAGAGAACTTATTTATAACTGAATGAAACATTGCCCAGTCCTGAACCATCTTCAAAATCGTTGCTATGTTTGAGCCCATTTTTACCACCACTGTGTCAATCCATTTCACCAAGGGACTCCCTCTTTTCTGTACACACTCTACTTTACCAAGCGTGATATCCTTTTCCAGTGATTGGTCTCTCCTGATGACATCTCCAAAATATGGTCAACTTTGATGTCTAGTCGAACTGTGATGGTATTTTCTAGGCTTAGTTTTAAAGTAAAATCTGTCTTCATTTTGCCTTGTTTTTGTTTTGTTTTCTTTTTTGCTTGTTTGCTTTGTTTCTATTTCCCTTCTCAGTATTGTAACTACTTCAGTTCAACAGTCGCTTCTATTTAGAGTTTTTTCTTTAGGAGGTTATTTTGTAATGCAAAAGGGATTAATTCATCCTGAGAACATAATAAATCGAAATGATTGTGCACCCAATAGCAGAACTTCAAAACTGATGGAACTTCAAGGAAAAATAGAAAAATTCACAAATAGAGTTTTTTTGGAAATTTTAATACCTTTCCCTCAACAATCAACATGGAAATAGTTAGAAAATCAGTAAAGATATGAGTGAATTAAAAACACTATTAATCCACTTAAACTGAATACCATTTATAGAGTAATAGAAGAAGCCACCTTCTTCTTAAATACACATGGAAATTTTTTTCAGTAAATGTTATATTTGCATCAGTAAAATAAAGTCTCAAAAAATTAAAATTTTCGTATCATAAAAAATTATATTCTCGGGCGGAGCCAAGATGGCGGACTAGGCAGACGCTACCTCGGATCCCTCTTACAACAAAGACTCGGAAAAACAAGTGAATCGATCACATACATAACAATCTACGAACCGTGAACAACAAACACAGATTTAGAGACGGAGAACGAACTAATACGGGGAAGCAGTGATTGTTTCCAGAGCCTGGAGCCAGCGTACCGGTCAGGTACGGCACAAGCACAGAGAGTGGCTCCACCCCCCTGAACTAACCCCGGGAGGGGGACCAGCCGGTTCCACGGGCGGCGTGGGACGCAGCCGGTAGAAGAAGTCCCCGGGAGGCAGTGACTGGTCTTGGAGCAGAAAGAGCAGCGTCCGAGCCACAGAACCGTCCTGCAGGGATTTGGACTGGACACAGGAGGCTTCATTAACATCTGAATAGCCTGAGCCAGAGGGAGAACTCTGATAGGGATCTGACTGCATTTTTTTTTTAGCGAATTTTCTGGAAAAACTAGTTTCCCAGTGATGGCTCGGAGACAACAATCCATATCAAACCACTTAAAGAAGCAGACCATGACAGCTTCTCCACCCCCCCAAACAAAAGAATCAAAATCTTTCCCAAATGAAGATACAATCTTGGAATTGTCAGATACAGAACATAAAAAACTAATTTACAGAATGCTTAATGATATCACAAATGAAATTAGGCTAACTGCAGAAAAAGCCAAGGAACACACTGATAAAACTGTTGAAGAACTCAAAAAGATTATTCAAGAACATAGTGGAAAAATTAATAAGTTGAAAGAATCCATAGAGAGACAACATGTAGAAATCCAAAAGATTAACAATAACATAACAGAATTAGACAAAGCAACAGGAAGACAGAAGAGCAGACTCGAGCAATTAGAATGCAGACTGGGACATCTGGAGGACCAGGGAATCAACACCAACATAGCTGGAAAAAAATCAGATAAAAGAATTAAAAAAAATGAAGAAACCCTAAGAATTATGTGGGACTCTATCAAGAAGGATAACCTGCGGGTGATTGGAGTCCCAGAACAGGGAGGGGGGACAGAAAACACAGAGAAAATAGTTGAAGAACTCCTGACACAAAACTTCCCTGACATCATGAAAGATGAAAGGATATCTATCCAAGATGCTCATCGAACCCCATTTAAGATTGATCCAAAAAGAAAAACACCAAGACATATTATCATCAAACTCACCAAAACCAAAGATAAACAGAAAATTTTAAAAGCAGCCAGGGAGAAAAGAAAGGTTTCCTTCAAGGGAGAATCAATAAGAATAAGTTCTGACTACTCAGCAGAAACCATGCAGGCAAGAAGGCAATGGGACGACATATACAGAAGACTGAAGGAGAAAAACTGCCAGCCAAGGATCATATATCCAGCAAAACTCTCTCTCAAATATGAAGGCGAAATTAAGATATTTACAGACAAACACAAGTTTAGAGAATTTGCAAAAACCAAACCAAAGCTACAAGAAATACTAAAGGATATTGTTTGGTCAGAGAACCAATAATATCAGATATCAGCACAACACAAGGTCACAAAACAGAACGTCCTGATATCAACTCAAATAGGGAAATCACAAAAACAAACAAATTAAGATTAATTAAAAAAAAATATACACATAACAGGGAATCATGGAAGTCAATAGGTAAAAGATCACAATAATCAAAAAGAGGGACTAAATACAGGAGGCATTGAACTACCATATGGAGAGTGATACAAGGCGATATAGAACAATACAAGTTAGGTTTTTACTCAGAAAAATAGGGGTAAATAATAAGGTAACCACAAAAAGGTATAACAACTCTATAACTCAAGATAAAAACCAAGAAAAACATAACGACTCAACTAACATAAAGTCAAGAACTATGAAAATGAGGATCTCACAATTTACTAAGAAAAATGCCTCAGCACAAAAAAGTATGTGGAAAACTGAAATTGTCAACAACACACATAAAAAGGCATCAAAATGACAGCACTAAAAACTTATTTATCTATAATTACCCTGAATGTAAATGGACTAAATGCACCAATAAAGAGACAGAGAGTCACAGACTGGATAAAGAAACACGATCCATCTATATGCTGCCTACAAGAGACACACCTTAGACTTAGAGACACAAACAAACTAAAACTCAAAGGATGGAAAAAAGTATATCAAGCAAACAATAAGCAAAAAAGAAGAGGAGTAGCAATATTAATTTCTGACAAAATAGACTTTAGACTTAAATCCACCACAAAGGATAAAGAAGGACACTATATAATGATAAAAGGGACAATTGATCAGGAAGACATAACCATATTAAATATTTATGCACCCAATGACAGGGCTGCAAGATACATAAATCAAATTTTAACAGAATTGAAAAGCGAGATAGATACCTCCACAATTATAGTAGGAGACTTCAACACACCACTTTCGGAGAAGGACAGGACATCCAGTAAGAAGCTCAACAGAGACACGGAAGATCTAATTACAACAATCAACCAACTTGACCTCATTGACTTATACAGAACTCTCCACCCAACTGCTGCAAAATATACTTTTTTTTCTAGCGCACATGGAACATTCTCTAGAATAGACCACATATTAGGTCATAAAACAAACCTTTGCAGAGTCCAATACATCGAAATATTACAAAGCATCTTCTCAGACCACAAGGCAATAAAACTAGAGATCAATAACAGAAAAACTAGGGAAAAGTAATCAAATACTTGGAAAATGAACAATACCCTCCTGAAAAAAGACTGGGTTATAGAAGACATCAAGGAGGGAATAAGGAAATTCATAGAAAGCAACGAGAATGAAAATACTTCCTATCAAAACTTCTGGGACACAGCAAAAGCAGTGCTCAGAGGCCAATTTATATCAATAAATGCACACATACAAAAAAAAAGAAAGAGCCAAAATCAGAGAACTGTCCCTACAACTTGAACAAATAGAAAGTGAGCAACAAAAGAATCCATCAGGCACCAGAAGAAAACAAATAATAAAAATTAGAGCTGAACTAAATGAATTAGAGAACAGAAAAACAATTGAAAGAATTAACAAAGCCAAAAGCTGGTTCTTTGAAAAAATTAACAAAATTGATAAACCATTGGCTAGACTGACTAAAGAAATACAAGAAAGGAAACAAATAACCCGAATAAGAAACGAGAAGGACCACATCACAACAGAGCCAAATGAAATTAAAAGAATCATTTCAGATTATTATGAAAAATTGTACTCTAACAAATTTGAAAACCTAGAAGAAATGGATGAATTCCTGGAAAAACACTACCTACCTAAACTAACACATTCGGAAGTAGAACAACTAAATAGACCCATAACAAAAAAAGAGACTGAAACGGTAATCAAAAAACTCCCAACAAAAAAAAAGCCCTGGCCCGGACGGCTTCACTGCAGAGTTCTACCAAACTTTCAGAGAAGAGTTAACACCACTACTACTAAAGGTATTCCAAAGCATAGAAAATGACGGAATACTACCCAACTCATTCTATGAAGCCACCATCTCCCTGATACCAAAACCAGGTAAAGACATTACAAAAAAAGAAAATTATAGACCTATATCCCTCATGAACATTGATGCAAAAATCCTCAACAAAACTCTAGCCAATAGAATCCAACAACACATCAAAAAAATAATTCACCCTGATCAAGTGGGATTTATACCAGGTATGCAAGGCTGGTTTAATATCAGAAAAACCATTAATGTAATCCATCACATAAATAAAACAAAAGACAAAAACCACATGATCTTATCAATTGATGCAGAAAAGGCATTTGACAAAGTCCAACACCCATTTATGATAAAAACTCTTACCAAAATAGGAATTGAGGGAAAATTCCTCAACATAATAAAGGGCATCTATGCAAAGCCAACAGCCAATATCACTCTAAATGGAGAGAACCTGAAACCATTTCCCTTGAGAACGGGAACCAGACAAGGATGCCCTTTATCACCGCTCTTATTCAACATCGTACTTGAAGTCCTAGCCAGGGCAATTAGGCTAGGCAAAGAAATAAAAGGTATCCGGATTGGCAAGGAAGAAGTAAAGTTATCACTATTTGCAGATGACATGATTATATACACAGAAAACCCTAAGGAATCCTCCAGAAAACTACTGAAACCAATAGAAGAGTTTGGCAGAGTCTCAGGTTATAAAATAAACATACAAAAATCACTTGGATTCCTCTACATCACCAAAAGAACACCGAAGAGGAAATAACCAAATCAATACCATTCACAGTAGCCCCCAAGAAGATAAGATACTTAGGAATAAATCTTACCAAGGATGTAAAAGACCTATACAAAGAAAACTACAAAGCTCTACTACAAGAAATTCAAAAGGACATACTTAAGTGGAAAAACATACCCTGCTCATGGATAGGAAGACTTAACATAGTAAAAATGTCTATTCTACCAAAAGCCATCTATACATTTAACGCACTTCCGATCGAAATTCCAATGTCATATTGTAAGGGGATAGAGAAACAAATCACCAATTTCATATGGAAGGGAAAGAAGCCCCGGATAAGCAAAGCACTACTGAAAAAGAAGAAGAAAGTGGGAGGCCTCACCTTACCTGACTTCAGAACCTATTATACAGCCACAGTAGTCAAAACAGCCTGGTACTGGTACAACAACAGACACATAGACCAATGGAACAGAATTGAGAACCCAGACATAGATCCATCCACGTATGAGCAGCTGATATTTGACAAAGGACCAGTGTCAATTAACTGGAGAAAAGATAGCCTTTTTAACAAATGGTGCTGCTGGCATAACTGGATATCCATTTGCAAAAAAATGAAACAGGACCCATACCTCACACCATGCACAAAAACTAACTCCAAGTGGATCAAAGACCTAAACATAAAGACTAAAACGATAAAGATCATGGAAGAAAAAATTGGGACAACCCTAGGAGCCCTAATACAAGGTATAAACAGAACACAAAACATTACCAAAAATGATGAAGAGAAACCTCATAACTGGGAGCTCCTAAAAATCAAACACCTATGCTCATCTAAAGACTTCTCCAAAAGAGTAAAAAGACCACCTACAGATTGGGAAAGAATTTTCAGCTATGACATCTCCGACCAGTGCCTGATCTCTAAAATCTACATGATTCTGTCAAAACTCAACCACAAAAAGACAAACAACCCAATCAAGAAGTGGGCAAAGGATATGAACACACATTTCACTAAAGAAGATATTCAGGCAGCCAACAGATACATGAGAAAATGCTCTCGATCATTAGCCATTAGAGAAATGCAAATTAAAACTACGATGAGATTCCATCTCACACCAGCAAGGCTGGCATTAATCCAAAAAACACAAAATAATAAATGTTGGAGAGGCTGCGGAGAGATTGGAACTCTCATACACTGCTGGTGGGAATGTAAAATGGTACAACCACTTTGGAAATCCATCTGGCGTTATCTTAAACAGTTAGAAATAGAACTACCATACAACCCAGAAATCCCACTCCTAGGAATATACCCTAGAGATACAAGAGCATTCATACAAACAGATATATGCACACCCATGCTTATTGCAGCTCTGTTTACAATAGCAAAAAGTTGGAAGCAACCAAGGTGTCTATCTACGGATGAATGGGTAAATAAATTGTGGTATATTCACACAATGGAATACTACGCATCGATAAAGAACAGTGACGAATCTGTGAAACATTTCATAACATGGAGGAACCTGGAAGGCATTATGCTGAGCGAAATTAGTCAGAGGCAAAAGGACAAATATTGTATAAGACCACTATTATAAGATCGTGAGAAATAGTAAACCTGAGAAGAACACATACTTTTGTGGTTACGGGCGGGGAGGGAGGGAAGGTGGGAGAGGGTTTTTTATTGATTAATCAGTAGATAAGAACTGCTTTAGGTGAAGGGAAAGACAACACTCAATACATGGAAGGTCAGCTCAATTGGACTGGACCAAAAGCAAAGAAGTTTCCGGGATAAAATGAATGCTTCAAAGGTCAGCAGAGCAAGTGCGGGGGTCTGGGGAACATGGTTTGCGGGGACTTCTAAGTCAATTGGCAAAATAATTCTATTATGAAATCATTCTGCATCCCACTTTGAAATGTGGAGTCTGGGGTCTTAAATGCTAACAAGCGGCCATCTAAGATGCAGCAATTGGTCTCAACCCACCTGGAGCAAAGGAAAAGGAAGAACACCAAGGCCACACGACAACTAAGAGCCCAAGAGACAGAAAGGGCCACGTGAACCAGAGACCTACATCATCCTGAGACCAGAAGAACTAGTTGGTGCCCGGCCACAATCGATGACTGCCCTGACAGGGAGCACAGCAGAGGACCCCTGAGGGAGCAGGAGATCAGTACAGACCCCAAACTCTCATAAAAAGACCAAACTTAATGGTCTGACTGAGACTGGAGGAATCCCGGCGGCCATGCTCCCCAGACCTTCAGTTTACACAGGACAGGAACCATCCCCGAAGACAACTCATCAGACATGAGAGGGACTGGTCAGCGGGTGGGAGAGAGACGCTGATGAAGAGTGAGCTAATTATATCAGGTGGACACTCGAGATTTTGTTGGCAACTCTTGTCTGGAGGGGGGATGGGAGGATAGAGAGAGAGGGAAGCCGGCAAAATTGTCAAGAAAGGAGAGACTGAAAGGGCTGACTCAAGAGGGGGAGAGCAAGTGGGAGTAGGGAGTGAGATGTATGTAAACTTATATGTGACAGACTGATTGGATTTGTAAACGTTCGCTTGAAGCTTAATAAAAGTTATTAAAAAACAATTATATTCTCTGAAATATGAGATTAAAATTTAAATATATTTTTATTTTAAATAAATAATGAAAGGAATTTAGAAATACCTCGCACATATTTGGAAACAAACTAGCATAATTCTGAAAAATTCTGCATCAGAGAAAAAATAAAATGAAAATTAAAATATATTTTAAATTTAAGAAAAATTAAAACAATTCACACCAAATTTGAGGGGTGTAGCTAAAGCACTGCTTCGAGTGAAATTTATAGCACCAAACACATATATTTAAATGAAGAAAAGTAACTGAAATCCATAACCTCAGCATCCTCCTTAGAAAATAGAAAAAGAAAACAAATACAACCCAATTAAGATGAAGAAATTACATAATAAAGATCAGAGTGGAGATCAATAAGATAGGAAACTGAAAAATAATAGAGGAAATTAAAGAAATTACAAGCTGGTTCTTTGAGAAGATCAAAAAAATTAATAAATCTTTAGCCAAATTGATCATGAAAAAAGAGATGATTAACATGATGAATGAGAGAGGTGTCATTACTACAGATTCCAAATATTTTAAAGACATAATAAGGGCATATTATAGACATTTTTATGCAGGCATGTTCAATATATTTGCATAAATATACAAATTATAAAGTTCACACAAGAAGAAATAACTTCAATTGCCCTATGTCAAGCCAAAAAAATTAATTTGTTGTTAAAAATTGTCCAACACATTCCAGGAATTGGCCTAATATTGAGTTTGGTGCTTCTGTTCTACCTCCTAATACATTATGTAGTGACTGGAGTCTTAAAGTCTTGTGAAGGGCCACTAAGGTACCACAATTGATCTCTTTTCCCTGGGAAAACCAGAGGAACAAGGATGACTCCTATCAATGGAGTAAATATGTGTCAAATTGCCTCCATGAACAACTATGCGAGGCAGCAAAAACAGTTTTTCCCCCCCTTAGCTTGCATGACACGCTAAAATTCGTACTGAAAGAATGTGTCTTAGGGGAAGACCTCCTCCCCTAGTGTCTTAGTTGTAAGCTCCCCTAGAGCCTTAGTGGTAAGGTATATGATAACTATACAATTGCACGCTAGCAAGGTCTATTCTTAGGTTCCAGGAAAGGAGGAAATGTTCTTCCTTTGGTGCCATCAAGGCTGACCACAAGACCATCACTTACCCTGAGCCCAGACTACATCAATGGAAATCTCCCTCTTCCTCCTCTTTCCCTTTTCCTATCCACATAGACCCCTCCAGTCTGCGGTATATAAATGCTTTGTCCCTTTGCCCCTTTGTTCTCTTCACCTATGATGCATCAAGCGGCTTTGCATGCATAGAAGAGGTTTCCCTATCAATACTCATGGAGGGGTGATGACCTTTTCAGTGGGAGCTGATTTGAGTTGGAACTTTACCCTTTCCTCTCCATCTAAATTACCATATAAGTGATTAAAGCTTATGAAAGTGCCAATGGGTAAATTTCAATTATTTGCCTGAGAGCTACAGCCCTGAATGAACTTAATTTCATTTTTCATTCTCAGCTCATCACAAACTGCCTCCTTTGCCATGAGATCCCAAGAAATGAATGGTGTTCAGCTACCATTACTGAAGATTTAAATCAAGGGTTCTACAGAAGAATCTGATCAAGTTGAGAAAAATGGGGAACAAAATTTTGACTTCTCATAGGATCTAGACTTTCTGTAGCCATTGAGGCCAGATGATCCACCAAAACTATTTCCCTGAGGAAATCTTTGATCCTTGAACTAAAACTATCCCCAAAATTATAATTGAAACAAATAATAGTTTAACCAAATTATAAAAGGATGTCTGCATTAAGCATTACACACTTTTAAAGAATTACCAATATGTGATCAAATTGACAATGGCAACTTGAAAGATAGATAAGAAGCATAGGAGGGCAGTGGATTTGCCCTGGTGAACTAGTTTGGAAAAGATTGTCAAGAAAGTTGGCACAACTTGAAGAATGTAACCACTGTTACTGAACTGTACATGCAGAGATTTTTGTAGTAGTGTTTGTTTTGCCATGTACATTTTCAAAAACATACATTCATACATACATACATAAAATAAAGCTAATATTCTTCTTATAGAAAAAGAAAAGTTACGTAACAAAGAAAATTTCAAGGCCAGACAGCTTTATTGGTGGATATATTCAATATTTGAAAAAGAAATAATATAAATTCTACACAAAATCTTATAGAAAATTGAATTAGAAGAATGATTTTGCAACTAATTTTATAAGGCAAGGATTACAAATGATACTAAAACCAGAAAAATGATATTACAAGAAAAAGTAATCTGACAAATATCCCTCATGAATCCATATAAAAATATTCTAAATAATAATTTAACAAATTAAATCCAAAAAATATATACAAGGGCTAATGCATCATGACCAATTCAGTTTTGTCCAAAGATAAAAGGTTGCCTTAACAGTAAAAAATAAATCAATGCAATTTACTATATCAACAATCAGATACAAATAAAGGTGATTATCTCAATAGATGTAGAAAGAGCATTTGACAAAATCTGTTAACTATTCCGATAAAAGAGCTCAGTAAACTGGTATTAGAAAAAATCTCTTCATCCTGATAAAAGTCATCACAAAAAAACTACAGCTAACATGTTAAATGACAAAAGACAGAAGATTTATCCCTGATATAAAATAAAGGATATCTGCTCACACAATCTCTAATCAACATTGTACTAAAGATTGTAGCTAAAGGAAGAAGGCAGAAAAGAAACAAAGGCATCCATATCAGAAAGGAAGATGTAAACTGCCTTTATTTGATGACGACTACATCATCAACATTGAAAATCTTTTGAAATATGCATAAAAACCATCAGAACTAACAATTGAGAAAAACATAGTTGTAGTATACTAGATCAATATACGAAAATCAATCATATTTCCATATCCTATTAATAATCAATTAAAAATTGAAATTTTTTAAAAAAGCAATACCATTGATGTCAGCATAAAAATGTAAAATATCTAGGGAGAAATTTAACAGAAATGTATACTGAAAACTATAAAATATTGCAGAAAAAAAATTAGAGATGACCTAAATAAATTGAGAAGTATACCACGTTAAGTAAGACTCAGAAGACTCAATATTGGTAATGTGCCAATTATCCCCAGATCCAGTGAAATTCAGATCAAAATCTCAGAAGGCTTTTTTTGTAGATTGAGAGGTTAATTCTAAAATTTGCATGGAAATCCAAAAAGCAGCACACAAAAAAGAAGAGCAAAGTTGGAGAAGTTACACTATCTGGATTCTAGCTATAGCAATCATGATAGGTGTCAAGATAGAAAAATTTATCAATGGAATACAATAAAAAAAAATTTTTTTTAATACAATAGGGAGTACAGAAATAGACCTTCGTATATAATGCCATTTGATTTTCAGCAAAGGTGTAAAGGCAAACCAGTACAGTAAGAATAGTCTTCTCAATAAATGATGCCTGAATAATTAGAACTTTATATAGGAAAAATAAATGAACTTGAATCTATACAAGATTTATAAAAATTAACTCAAAATGAATTGTATATTTTAGTGTAAAACCAAAAGCTGTTAACTTTCTGAAAGAAAACATAGGAGAAAATCTTTGTTATTTGGGCACAACACTGAAATCATGACTAATAAAAGACAAAAATAATACATTTCTGAATTAAGAACTCCTACTTGTCAAAAAAAAAAAAAAGATAAGGCACAGACTAGAAGAAAAATATATTCAAATCACTTATCTGATAAAAACTCTGTATCCAATACATATACAGAATCTCAAACTTCATAATAAGAAAACATGCAAGCTAATTACAATTGAGCAAAACACGTGCTCTCTACCAAAGAAGACGGATGGAACATAAGGACATTCACGGATACACCACATTATTATCCGTAGGGGAAACACACATCAAAGCCACAATTTGATATTATTATGAACCTATTAGAAGGTCGAAACTTAATGAGACTGACCATACCAAGTGTTCACAAGGATGTGGAGCAACTAGAAGTCTCGTACACTTCTGGTGGAGTGGTAAATCATTTTGCCATTTCTTAAAGTTAAACACAAACCAACTCTATTATCCAGTCATTCCACTCCTCAGTATTCACCCAAGATAAATGAAAGCATATGTCTATATAAAGATTTTTATAAGACTGTTCATGGCAGCTTTATTTGAAATGGCCGAAAAGTCCATTAAAAGAGAATGGATGCAAAAACGGTGGTATATGGATAAAATGAAACATTCAGCAATAAAAAGGAATGAAATATTCTTATAGGCAACAACATGGATGAATCCTCAAATAACTTAACGGAGTTGAAGACATCAGTCAAATAGAATACATACTGCATATTCCACCTATATAAAATCCTAGAAAATACAAACTAACCTATTGTAACTGAAATCAAATCTATTCTTACCTAGAGATTGGAGCAGGTGCTGAAAGGCAGTTGGAAGGGATTTGAGGAAATTTCGGAGTGATGGATATGTTCATTATGTCAACTGTATATATATATGCCAATAGTTAACAAACTGTGCACTTAAACATTGCAGTCTACTTTATGTTATTTATAGTAATACATTGTTTTACTAATGAATGAGAAACAGTGACTTTTTCAGGTAATCAAAAACTGACAGAATTTATTGCTAGCAGACCTGGATCACAAGAAATGCTAGAGAAAAGATTTTAGTAGAAGAAAAATTATATAAGAAAGATATTTGGATCTAGATAGAATGAATAATATTTTGAATAGTAAATATGTGATAAATATATTTTCCTTATTTTAAAATCTGTTTAAAATGTAATTGACTGGTGTTACGGTTGAGGTGTGTGTCAACTTGGCTGGGCCATGATTCTCAGTGGTTTGGCAGTTACAGTTTGGCAGCTATGTAATGATGTAATCGCCTCCATAAGGAGATCTATTATGAGCACTCAATCAGTTGAAAGGGAGTTCCTTTGGGGGTGTGGCCTGCATCCAATATAGGTGAACTTTATGGCAATGCACAGTAGATTCTGCTTGCTCTGGGTCCTGCAGCTGGCTCCTATTCATCTGACCTTGGTTCTTGGGACTTAAACAGGCACCATACCTGCTGATCTTGAGATTTGTCAGACTCTGCAGCCTGTGAGCCAATGGCCTGCCATCTTCCCTGCCAATCTTGGGATCAATTGGCCTCCACAGCCTGTGAGCCAGAGGCCTGCTATCTGACCTGCTGATCTGAGTTCACCAAGCCCTGCAGCCACATGAATCAGCAGAAGCCTCCAGCCTGACCCACGGACTTGGGGCTTTCCAGACTCTACAACCACATGAGCCATTTACTTGATATAAATCTCTCTCTCTGTCTATATATATATATATACATTTCACTGGTTTTGTTTCTCTAGAGAATCCAGCCTAAGGCAAGTAGGTTTGGGAAAAATCATTCAGTTAAAATAAATGATGTTTATAAAAACAGTTTGTAATTTGTAAGCTGTTGTGTAAACATAATGTGATGATGCTCTTTGAATTTCTGGAGAAATTAAATTTCTTCGTCTTGTAAGAAAACTTCAGGAACTTTCAGAATTGGCTTGATTTTTAGTTTGCCAGTGGATGCAGGAAGGTTTGATTTGGTGTACTTAATTGTTATTTAATGACTGTACATACCATGTTGATTTTCATATAAATTTCATGTTAAATTATCATAAATCATGAACTGAATGAAGCTTCTTACCCTCCTTTTGTGTTTTGTAGAGGTATCTGTTGACCTGGTTTTCCAAGGATTTGTCTTTTTCTTTTTGGCTTTAACAAATAGAAATGTATTCTCTCACACTCTAAAAGACTAGAAGTCTGAATTCAGGGCACCAGTACCAGAGGAAGTTTTTCTCTCTCTGTCATCAGTCTTCCTCTGGGTCTAGGAACATTTCAGTGCAGGATCTCCGGTCCAAAGGACATGCTGTGCTCCCAGTGCTTCTTTCTTGGTGATTTAAGATCCTTCTCCTCTCTGCTCACTTCTCTCTTTTATATCTCAAAAGAGATTGACTGAAGATACAACCACATCCTGTAGATTGAGCCCTGTCTTATTAACCGCCTCTAATCTTGCCTTGTTAACATCATAGAGGTTAGAATTTACAACACATAGGATAATCACATCAGATCACAAAATGGGGGACAACCATGCAATACTGGTAATCATGGCCTAGCCAAGTTGACACACATTTTGGGGGGAGGGGGGCCACAATTCAACCCATAACCACCAGCTAAAGTACAAAAAATACAGTATATTTGGGGGGAATATAAAATATGTAGAAATAAAATGCATAGCAAAAAGCACAAAACATGGCATAGGAAATGGAATCATATGCTGTAAAGTTCTTACACCAACTGTACTTACACTATACTTAAAGTGGTATAATATTTGAAGGTAGAGAAGTTAATGACACACATTATAAATCCTGAAGTGATTGCGCATATATACACACACATATACAAATCTAAACCAAAGGAAAATAAAACATACAAACAAAAAAAGAAAAGTAAACAAAGAGTTATACCTAATAAACAATCATTTAGATAAAATGGATTCATAAAAATAATTAGCCAAAAGAAGGGAGGAAAGAAGAGGAAAGGACCAAAGAATAAATAGGAAAATAATAAACAAATCTTAAAATATAGAATTAAACCCACCCATGTCAATAATCTAATTAAACTGTATATAAAAACTCCAATTCAAAAGCCAAGATAGAATAATTTGATTTTAAAAGCAAGAAGATTTAACTGCATGCTGTCTATAAAAAATTTACATTAAATATAAAGTTAATTGCTAAATGTAAAAGTTTAAAAAGATATAACAATGAGATACTTATTACCAAAAACAAGTAGATTTATGAACAATGGCTATTACCAGGATACAAGATTTGTGTTTTATTAGAGTTTCCAGTAATGAAAATCAGTGGTATTTTATGCAGTTTTAAGGGAATTATACTTCCATGGGTACTTCAGCCTGACAAAGGAGCCTAAGGATATCCCAATTTTTTAATCAGACAAGAATAAGAAGAGTTCTGCTAATGAGTTCTGGGTCTTATTTTACCTCTCAGATATAGCCATATATGAAATTCAACAAAATATAACCTTTTGGAGAGCAGAAATAGAGGCATGCATATAAGGATCCCAGAAATGATGACATTGTCAAGACGTGGAGTAGTGTCTCTCTCTAGATAGATATGACATATGCAGTAGACCAGTAAACGCTTTGTGTGCTGTCTCTTCTATTCACCTTTAAAAGTTATTTGATACTGTAATTATACTGCCTTTCTGTTTTGTTGCTGTTATTGTTATTTCTCCATGTTCATATGTTGGGGGTATTGGCGTGGTCAAGGCTATTGCATAGCTATTGAATTAACTATGGGACCACTGTGAACTACATCCATTCCTGATCAAAGGAAAGCATATCTCACAGCCTAGATTCACAGAAGCCCCATGACATCAACTTGGGATTTAGCAGATGGATGAGATTTAGGATTCTCTATTTTTGGGTGGTGGTGAGGGCATTTTTTATTGCGTACAGAATAATAATAAAAACAACACACACAAAAAAAATCAAGCCCATTGCCATTGAGTTGAATTCCAACTCATAGCCACCCTATAGCACAGAGTAGAACTGCCACATACAACTTCAAAGACTGTAATCTTTACAGAAGCAGACTGCCACGTCTTTCACCCATGGAACTACTGGTGGGTTTCAACTGCCAACCTCTAACTGCTGTACTATCAGGGTTCCTTAATAGTATAATAATAGCAGCTATTATTTACTGAATGTCAACTATTTGCCAGGCTTAACACCAGCCTTTTAAATTGGAACGTATTATTTAATCCTTCCAATAAATCTATGGGTAGACGCTAGGCCATGATTTTCAGTATTGTATGACTGACCACTATATTGTTATCTGATATGATTTTTCTATGTGTGGTAAATCCTACTTCTCTGATGTTTATGAGGTGGTATTAGTGGCAGTTATGTTAATGAGGCAGGACTCAATCTACAAGATTAGATTTTATCTTCAGTCAATCTCTTATGAGGTATAAAAGAGAGAACCAAGCAGAAGGACAGGGAGACCTCATATCACCAAGAAAGGAAGACCAGGAGAATAGTGGGTCCTTTGGATCCGGGGTCCTTGCAATGAGAAGCTCCTGGACCAGGTAAAGATTGATGATAAGGACCTTCCCCCATTGCCAATAGAGAGAAAAAGCCTTCCCCTGGAGCTGGCGCCCTGGGTTCGGACTTCTAGCCTCCTAGACTGTGAAAGAATAAATTTCTCTTTCTTAAAAATGTCCACTTTTGGTATTTCTGTTATAGCAGCACCAAATAAGGAAGACACAGGGTTTCACAGCTAGGATTATGACACATATAGAATATATCATTCAGCTCTTCATACTTCAATTCTTAAATATTATGCCATACTTAAAATTAGGCACGGTGTTCTTGATTATGTACACTTGGAAAGAAAACACGTGTCTGTGTTTGTGCTGTATGTTTGTATGACGGCCAGCTCCCTACTTTGTAGCAAGCCTAAGCAATGCAGAGGCAGAGGTTAACAACCTAATCTGAGCCTTTCCATCTATCTGTGCTGAAGACCTGACTAATTCTTGGCTATTTAATTATATTAATTATTTAATTTCTTTTCTTGCTCCAATTTGATTGAGAATTGGTTACACTGTACAGAGACATCAAAGCAGAGTTTATTATTAATATTATGCTTGCATATGACTCTGAGGCCTTTGTTAAAAGGAAAAAAAATCCTTCTTTTCTTCATAAAAATCTGCATTGCTGTGAATTTATTATGGTATGAATTTTCACATTATATCATATTATTATTTAATTGGTGCATTATTATGGATTACCACTTTGAGGAAATTCTAAGCTCTTACAGAGATGAGTTTATATTTTAATTTCTATCCTATAGCCTGTAATACCTTTGATCTAAGGTACATAATTACCAAAATTTTTCCTAAGTGAGAAGCATTAAATTGATGTAAAGCCTCTTCCACTTAACACAGTTACCTTTGGTAAATTACTTGACGTGTAGGGTCCTGAGTTCTTTCTTAAGAATGTTACTTAGCATCTTTGTTAATTAATTTATTTATATAGCACATATTTATGCAGGATCTCTTTTACCTAGCTAAGTTAATGAGGATATTAAGATGAAACAGAAATTGGCCCCATTCTCAGGTTTCACATACAATATAAGATTTTAATAAAGAATCAATAAATGATTGTTGAATAAATGAATTATCAGTTCAGTCCTTCTAGCAAGGGTGCTGAATTACAGTTGGACATATGGATTTAAGCTTTGATTGTGACTAAGAAAATCCAGAGATATGGTAGAGATTCAAAGACGTAAACCCCCAAATAAGTATTTTGTGTCCTCATTTGCCCTCTAAAAACTGACACACACACACACAACATTTCATTTGAAATTTTACTTTTTAAATTTAGGTCGACAGTCAAATAAATGAGCAAAGGAGTCTTTGAAGCCAAGTGTGGCCTAGATTTTTTTTTTTCTTTTTAGAAATACTTTTTTTTTTTTTTTTTCCCTTGGCCTGGCTCAAAAAACACAGCTTCTACATCCAGAATAGATAAAATAAAATAGTATGAAATAAGCAGTTACTTATGGAACAGCTCCTCAAGAGCCACGATTAATCTCAACCGTATATTTTGTTCCTAAATCATGCCCTTTCTCTCCTACGCTCAGTCAAAATGAGCATTTCTGAAATGCTGTTCACTAAGGGTTTAAATTTTGTGATATTTTAAAATAAGTATCAGTTGGCCTGATTTTTCAAGATACGTGAAATTCAGGCAGGTTATGCCATGTGTGCTTATATAAAGCCTTAATGTTTAAAATAAATAAAAGTTATTTGTTTGCACTGTATTTCATCACCTTAGGTGACCTGAGGAAACCCTGGTAGTGTAGTGGTTAAGAGCTATGGCTGCTAACCACCAGGCGCTCCATGGAAACCCTATGGGGCAGTTCTACTCTGTCTTATAGGGTCGCTATGAGTTGAAATTGACTCAACGGCATCCGGTGCGGCTTTATTTGTTTATTTATTTTGGTTTAGATGACTGAAAAAATCAAGCCCAAATCTTGGATTTTTTCCCTATTTCTTGATTTTTGTCTTTTTTTAACCTTTTTTTTTTAATCAAGCACTTATTAAGCGTAGAATATGATATATGGTTGCAGCAGGAATATAAGACGTAATACCCAGCTTCAATGAGCTTCAAGTAGGTGCAAGACACACACATTCTGCAATTGTTCAAAAACCGGCTGTAGACACGAAGATTTTGGAAAAAGAATGTGATTAGGATTGATGAATAGTGGATGGAGAATGGAACTGGGGGATTTTAGATCTATTTGTAACGTGAAATGAGTCACTGAAAGTTATTTGGCTACAGGATTTGATGGTACAAAGAATGTTTACTCCATGTGTTAAAGTTCCCATATATCTTCATTATCATTATAACCATCATCATCATTACAGCTAACAATTATTGAGCACTTGGAATGTTCCAGACACTGCTTCAAACACTGTAGCCTATGGGGTAGATGAGATCAGGGTTCCCGCTTTATAGAGGAAGAAGCAGAAAAGAGAGGATAAAGTAAATTGTTCGATTCTGTGCATCTAGTAAGCAGGTCATGGGGCTTGATTTATATCCATTATAGCGTTAAAGTGGACTGTTAAGGTCATATTTTAACATTCTTCTGAGAATTGTTTTGAACTCTTGTTTATGTTGTCTTCAGTTTCATTTTTAAAAAAGTACTTTTTTGATGTTGTTCTTCAGTATCTTGGTTCTAAAAGCATTTATTGTTGTTCTTAATTGCTACCAAGTTGATTCCTACTCATGGTGGCCTCATGTGTGCAGAGTAGAGCTGTGCCCCACAGGGTTTTCAAGACTGTGACATGTCTTTCAAGGCACCTCTGGGCGGGTTCGAACCACTAATTTTTTGGCTAGTAGTAAAGCACTTAATCATTTGAGCCACCCAGTTGCCTTTTAAAAGCACTACTAATATATAAATCCTAATAAATAGGAATTAATAAAATTATTTCATCCAGCTTAATTTTCATCTCTATACGTGTCAGGATACACTTGATGGGAACAGGTTTTTTGTTTTTCGTTTTTTTTTTTATTCAATGTACAGTGTTAGGCACTGTGTGCAATATTAATATGTAGTTGAAGCATTAAAAAAATTACAATCTGTGTTTCACTGTGCCCTATCCTATCCATGCTGAGATGCTTACTATCCTTTAAAGAAAGAATGCACTTGTGGTCTTGGTACTCTATTACTTACCAGTTGAAACAAGTTAATTCAACTTTCTGCTCTTCAGAAAATATGCAGATAATAAAATTAACTATCTCACAAAGGTTTTTTTTTTTTTTTTTAATGAGGAATTAACATGCCAGTACAAATGAAACTCTAAAATTCCCTGTGGCACATTCTAAAAAATAATAATAATTTATTTATTTATTTTTTTTAGTGCCCCATAAATGTTCTCTATTATTATTCTTCACCACCTCTCTGTCAGTTTGTTGTACTGTGGTAACACATGTTTCTATGATGTTGGTTGATAAGCCAGGGGTATTTCAAATAACAGTAGGGTCACCCATATTGAATCGGTTTCAGTGGAGCTTGTAGACTAAGACAAAGAGAGCCTGGTGATCTACTTCCAAAAATTAGCCAGTGAAAACCTTATGGATCTACAACAGGATGCTGTCCTGTATAGTGTTGGAAGATGAGCCCCCTAGATTGGAAAGTACTCAAAGTGGGGAGTGGTCACAACAATGGACTTGAGCATGTCAACAATCATGAAGATGGCATAGGGACACACGACATTTTGCTCTGTTGTACATGGGGTCACCATGAGTCAGAGCTGGCTCAACAGCAAATAGCAACATTTTTATTCTCCACCACTCATCTGTTAGGTTATTGTACTGTGATTGCTTGCATTTTCCTATGATGCTGTAAGCTATTCCACCAATATTTCAAATACCAGCAAGGTCTCCCATGGTGGGCAGGTTTCAGCAGAGCTTCCAAATTAAGACAGACTAGCGGAAACACCTAGTGTCTACTTCTGAACATTAGCCAATGAAAACTCAAAGGATTACAACAGAATATTGTCTGAGATAGTGCTGGAAGGTGCTGCCTCTAGGCTGGAAGTCCCTGAAAACATATACACAGTGACATCAGCCATCGGCTTGAGCATATCAACAATTGTAAAGATGATGCAGGACCGAGCAATGTTTTATTTGGTTGTACATGAGCTCGTCATGAATTGGAGCTCACTCGAAGGCCACTAACAACAACGTTATTATTCTAGACATGCTGCTCCCTTTGCTAATGTCTTAATGGGATTTCCTCACTCTTTAAGACCCGGCTCAAACAGAAGATAGTTTGTGAAGCTCTTTGAGAATCCAATGGATTTTATTTATTTATTGCTAAGTTTTAAGTCTTACATTCATAATGCATTTAGAGAAGCAACTGAATTGATCAATTGGTCAGGAGAAGCACCCTGTGATATTTTCTCCAGTATTAGATGTACTCTTCCCCCACGTGTCTGTCAGCTTGTGTGTTGTTGTGATGCTGAAAGCTATGCCACTGGTATTCAAATACCAGTAGGGTTATCCATGGCAGACAGGTTTCAGCTGAGCTTCCAGGCTAAGACAAACTAGAAAGAAGGACCAGGAAGTCTACTTCTGAAAGATTTAGCCAGTGAAAACCTTATTAATGGGAGAGGAACATTGTTTGATATAGTGTCCGAAGATGAGCCGTTCATGTTGAAAGCACTCAAAAGATGACTGGGGAAGAGGTGCCTCTTCAAAGTAGAGTAGACCCTAATGACATGGATGGAGTCAAGCTTTTTGGGCCTTCATTTACTGATGTGGCATGACTCAGAATGAGAAGAAACAACTGTAAACATCCTTTAATAATCAGAACAAAATGGAACACAAAAACATTGATATCCTAGGCATTAATGGCTGAAATGGACTGGTCTTGGCCATTTTGAGTTGGATAATCATATGGTTTACTATGCCGGGAATGACAACTTGAAAAGGAATGGCATTGCATTCATTGTCAAAAAGAATATTTCAAGATCTATCTTGAAGTATCAGTGGTAGGATTATACCCATACGCCTAAAAGGAAGGCCAGTGAATACACTATTATTCAAATTTATGCACCAACCGCTAAGGCCAAAGAGGAAGAAATTGAAGGTTTTTATGAACTTCTGCAATCTGAAATTAATCGAACATGCAAGAAGGATGCATTGATAATTACTGGTGATTGGAATGTGAAAGTTGGAATCCAAGAAGAATCAGTAGTTGCAAAATATGGCCTTAGTGATTGAAATGATAACTGAGATCACATGATAGAATTTTGCAAGACCAACAACTTCTTCATTGCAAATACCTTTTTTCATCAAGATAAACGTTGACTATACACATGGATCTTGCCAGATGAAATACACAAGAATAAATCAACTACATCTATAGGAAGAGACAATAGAAAAGCTCAATAGCATCAGTCAGAACAAGGCTAGGGGCCGACTATGGGACAGACCATCAATTGTTCATATACAAGTTCAAGTTGAAACTGAAGAAAATCAGAACAAGTTGATGAAAGCCAAAGTAAGACTAAATTTAGAGACCATCTCAAGAAGAGAGTTGACACATTGAACACTAATGACCAAAAACCATAGGAATTGTGGAATGACATCAAGGCCATCATACATAAAGAAAGCAAGAGGCCATTAAAAGACAGAAAAGAAAAGACCAAAATGGATGCCACACTCCAAAACTTGCTCTTAAACTTTGAGTAGCTAAAGGAAAAGGAAGATATGATGAAGTAAAAGAGTTGAACAGAAGTTTTCAAAGGGTGGTTCGAGAAGACAAAGTAAAGTTTTATAATGACATGTGCAAAGACTTGAAGATGGAAAGCCAAAAGGGAAGAATACGCTCTGCATTTCTCAAGCTGAAAGACGTGAAGAAAAAATTCAAGCCTGGAGTTGTAACACTGAAGAATTCTACAGGGAAAATATTAAACAACTCAGGAAACATCAAAAGAAGGTGGAAGAAATACACAAAGTCATTATACCAAAAAGAATTGGTCGGTGTCCAACCATTTCAAGAGGTATCATATGAGCAGGAACCAATGGTATTGAAGGAAGAAGTTCAAGCTACACAGAAGGCATAAGTGAAAAACAAGGCTTCAGGAATTGATAGACTGCCAACTGAGATGTTTCAACAAATGAATGCTGTGCTAGAAGTACTCACTTTTCTACGCCAAGAAATTTGGAAGATATCTACCTGGCCGCCCGACTGGAAGAGATCCATATTTATGCCTATTCCCAAGAAAGGTGATCCCACTGAATGCAGAAGTTATCAAACAATATCATTTATATCACACCCAAGTAAAACTTTGGTAAATATAATGCAAAAGCGGCACAAGTAACTGCCAGAAATTCAAGCCGGATTTCAAAGAAGACTCAGAACCAGGGATATCATTGGTGATGTCAGATGGATCTTGGCTGAAAGCAAAAAAACCAGAAAGATGTTTACCTGTGTTTTATTGACTATGCAAAGACATTCGACTGTATGGATCATAAGAAATTATTGATAACATTGCCAAGAAGGGGAATTCCAGAACACTTAATTGTGCTCATGAGGACGCTGTACGTAAATCAAGAGGAAGTTGTTCAAACTCAGTGGCAACGGATTTGGTTTTTTGATTTATCGTGGAGCTAGAAAGCTAAAAAAAAAAGGGGTTAATTCCAAGTTTTATCTTAAAGCCCATTGCCATCGAGTTGATTCCAACTCATAAAACTCAAATCCATTGCCACTGAGTCTATTCCAACTCTTAGAGACCCTGTAGGACAGACCAGAACTGCCTCACCTTTCCATTAGTAGCCATTGCTCTTATCCAGTAGGCCACCAGGGTTTACCTCCACTATAGAGGATATCTAATCTAAATGATCAAAGGCAGCCTGTTCTGAAGTGAAATGAGCCCTTTAGATGTCACTTATTCTTTGGAAGTAGATGGGTTTGAGTGGGATAAAAAGGAATCTACCATTTTGTAAGGCAGCATTTTCTCCTCCAACTTCCCTGTCATTCTAGACATAAAGGGAACAGAAAACATTCTGAATTTCTCTGGAATAACTATCCATAAATTCTACTTCTTTTTCTTTCCATTTTACTAAGTGGCGAAGCAAATAGACTTTCCTACAATAATGTGTCATGATGTATTTTCTTTACAAAAATATAGGCTTTTTTGGCTGATGTCCATATTGGCAGGATTCTAGGTTATAGTTACAGTTTAAACAATAAATACATACACACACATCCTCAGCTTTGTTCTACATTTACACGTGTGCATATTTATGTGCATAATTTTTGTGAAGGCTCTGTATGACTTGTCCCCTGCCTATGTCAAGATTCAGCTAGTACCACTCTCTCTTCACTAACTTTACTTCTGACATATCCTTCTATTTTTTTTTTCCACTACAAGTGCTTGGTGCACACTAGTCTTCTTTTCCAATACACTTCACATCTCTTCATCTAAAAAGGTGTTATTCGTACATAGAGGTTACAGCAAAATTAAATATCCCTCAAGAAATCTTTAACTGAACCCTAAAGCATAAAAATGTGTCTGTAATACAATCCTCATAAGATGCATAGGACCTAATCTCAACTGCAAGTCATAGTAATTTGTGTGATTGTTTCTTTTCTGCCCATCTCCTCCACTAGACTGTAAGTTTCAGTAAGGCAGCCACCACGCCTTTCTTGTTAAGGTTAATTTTGCTAGAATCTAGCACAGTGCCAGATTCTCAGCAAATAATTTTAAATGAATAAATTAATGGAGATATCTCAATTCTGTTTACAAATTACCTAAAATATAATAAAATATTTAAATTTGCAAATTCCACCACCAGTTTGTCACTCACTTTGTCATAATGTGGGGCCTTGGGTGTTCCTGTGATACTGGAAGTTATGCCACTTGTATTTCAAATACCAGCAGATTATGGCAGACTAGGAAGAAAGGCCTGGCTATCTACTCAAAAATTTTGCCAAAGAAAACCAAATGGATCCCAACAGAACATTGTCTGACTTTCTTGTTTTGAACACATCATTATTGTTGTGTTGTTGTTAGGTGTCATTGAGTTGGTTCTGACTCATAATGACCCTAGGTGCCACAGAACGAAACACTGCCCGGTCCCTCCCCATCCTTACAATCCTTGTTGTGCTTGAGCTCATTGTTGCAGTCACTGTGTCAATTCATCTCATTGACGGTCTTCTTCTTTTCCACTGACCTTGTTCTTTTCCAAGCATGATGTCCTTCTCCAGGGACTGATCCCTCCTGACAACATGTCCAAAATATGTAAGACACAGTCTCGCCTTCCTTGCTTCTAAGGAGCGTTTTGGTTGTACTTCTTCCAAGACAGATTTGTTCATTCTCTTGGCAGTCCATGGTATATTCAATATTCTTCACAATTCAAAGGCATCAATTCTTCTTCCATCTTCCTTATTCATTGTTCAGCATTCACATTCATATGATGTGATTGAAAATACCATGACTTGGGTCAGGTGCACCTTAGTCTTCAAGGTGACATCTTTGCTTTCCAACACTTTAATGAGGTCCTTTGCAGCAGATCTGCCCAGTGCAATGCATCTTTGGATTTCTTGACTGCTGCTTCCATGGGTGTTGATTGTGGATCCTAGTAAATGAAATCCTTGACAACTTCAATCTTTTCTCCATTTATCATGATGTGGATGACTGGTTCAGTTGTGGGGATTTTTGTTTTCTTTTTGTTGAGGTGTAATCCATGCTGAAGGCTATGGTCTTTGATCTTCTTCAGTGAGTGTTTCAAGTCCTCTTCACTTTCAGCAAGCAAATTTGTGTCATCTGCATAATGCAGGTTGTTAATGAGTCTTCCTCCAATCCTGATGCCCCATTCTTCTTCATACAGCCAAGTTTCTTGGATTATTTGCTCAGCATACAGGTTGAATACGTATGGTGCAAAGATACAACCCTGACACACACATTTCCTGACTTTAAACCACTCAGTATCCCTTGTTCTGTCCAAACAACTGCCTCTTGATCTATGTACAGGTTCTTCATGAGCACAATTAAGTGTTCCAGAATTCCCATTCTTTGCAATGTTATCCATAATTTGTTATGACCCACACAGTCGAATGCCTTTGCATAGTCAATAAAACACATGTAAACATCTTTCTGGTATTCTCTGCTTTTACCTGGAACCATCTGAAACCAGCAATGATATCCCTCTTTCCACGTTCTCTTCTGAATCGGGCCTGAATTTCTGGAAGTTCCCTGTTGATACACTGCTACAGTCACTCACTTTTGAATGATCTTCACCAAAATTTTGTTTGCGTGTGATGTTAATGATATTGTTTGATAATTTCCACATTTGATGGGATCACCTTTCTTAGGAATAGGCATAAATATAGATCTCTTCCAGTGGGTTGGCCGGGTAACTGTCTTCCAAATTTCTTGGCATGAATAAGTGAGCATCCAGTGCTGCATCCATTTGTTGAAACATCTCAACTGATATTCCGTCAATTCCTGGAGCCTTGCTCTTCACCAATGCCTTCAGTGCAACTTGGACTTCCTCAGCACCATTGGTTCCTGATCAGGAACACATTAAAAGGCATCAATCGCTAGAGATAGATATCATTGGCACAGTAGCTGCAATGACGGACTCAAACATGCTGGTGATTGTGAGGATGATTCAGGGCAATGTTTCCTTTTGTTGTACACGATCTTACTATGAGTGGGAATCACCTAGACAGTAGCTATCTATCTATACATCTCTAAATTTGCAAATTAGAAGAGGGCCTCAAAGTAAAGTAAAAAAGGAAAAGAATGACCTTTTAAGTTGGAAGTATATGAATTATTGAATGAAGATTCTAGCAAATCTGGCCTCAGATGGAGACAAACTAGCATGAGTGGTTGCCAGGCTACTTCCCTGAGCACACATGACATGTTTAACACCCCCCCAAAACAAACAAACACAACCAAACCTGAAGGAAACATAAGTAGTCTTTGCCTACCAAGAGCCAGAAATATTTTATTCCATAAATCTAGTTCTTCACATATTTATAAAGAATTATTTATTAGAGATATTAAATTTAAGAAATCATATCTCCTAAATGATTATCAATTAGTATTTTATTACCACATTTGATGGGTTCAGCTGCAGAAAAAATATACGTAAGGTATAGTCCATAAGGATCGCGCATGCCCAGTTTTAATCAAATAATTACAATAAATCCTAACAATGTCATTTTATTCAGTGCAATACATTTCAGGGAAATTTGTTTAACTAGTTCAATACACTAATTTTCTATTCAGGTAGTTGGGAGATTTGAGAATCAAAGGTTATGTTTCATCTCTGTGTTAAAAGCCAAATCAGTTCAAGGATAAACTGAGCGTTTCTCTTTTTCTGAAGAGGAGCCTTGACTCCTGAGACTGTCCTGCTGACTGTTTTTCAGGCCAGTATTTCTACTTTGTTTTTTTTGTTGTTAAAGTTTAAGTTCCACATGCACAGTATTTGGTCTTTAGAGTTTTGAATTATTTTCAAGTACCAAAATGCTTTTCTCTTTTCTTTCCCCCCACCTGAATGACTGTAGATTCTGAATACCTGCAGGTAGTGTGCCTTTATCATTTCTGTTTTGAATTTCATCCTTTTATAGCCTGGGAGGATGCATTTTATTTATTTATTTATTTAGAAAACCTTGCAAACAGAAATCTTGACACTGTGTACCACAAGGTATTTCCTTCCTTACAGGAAATTTCTCTTCAGTAACTGCCATTATTAGATCCCTCCACCAAACATTCTTCACAGAAAAATCTCTTGACCTGTTCACATTTCTTCCTCCACATGGTAAAGCATGATCTGCTCATGAAAAGTGGAAAAACATCATGTTAGCTAAGAGTTTTATTTTCGCATGCTGCAGATTGATTTGAAATGTCTTGTATTTTTTTGAATTCATGTCAAAGGATTTCATGTATTCACATCGTTGGCACTTCTTAAAACATGTAGGAGTTTATACAAACTGTTATTGAAAGGAAGTTAAAATATCTGCACGTTGGGAGAACTCCTTGTCCCCTTCCTGTGTCTGCATTGTTAGGGTAATGATGGCCCAGGTGGGAGTGAGCATCATTAGCCTAAACTGGTCTAGCACTATGGACAGTGACCTAACAAGAAACGATGTTTCCTCAAGCGAAAAGTGTCAGGAAAGGCAGTCTGACTTTTTGTTCTTTCAACTTTTTCTAAAATGATTTAGCATCCTATCCTTCCTCCCACTATGCAGTTGGAACTTCCTTGTCATTGTACTCCTCAGGCCAAGTAAAAAGATTCAACTGGCATAGGTTAGCTCTCCAGTCAGATCAGGCTTGTTTTCCTTTTTTTATCCTATTTTATTTTTAAATGTATTACAACAAAAGGCTATACTCCCAAGAATGAGAATGCTGTTTTAAGTTAGCCAAACTTCTGTAATTTTCTGTTAGCCTATTTGAGATTTGCTTATCTTCTAGAACTCTCTAAACTATATTTGGAAGTAGAATACTTTCCTAGTTGATATACCAGTGATTTTGGAACATTTTTCTACCCATTTAAATTTATTTTCTAACTTAAATAATTTTACTGAGATCAGGCTATTTAGTCATACTTACGAAGTTTTAGGTCTATAGTTAATCTTATCCTAGGTCTATGACACTTCTAAGATTATCTTCTGCAATTTAATAAGTACTGAGGGATAAAAAGAAGTCAGCCTCTCTAATTGTGATGGGGGGCCCTCAAACCTACAAATGTGAAGTCACAATGACTCCACCAAGAGGCAAATGTTTAGAATCTAACCAATTTCATTGAAAATCACATAAGGATCCTGGTTCCCCCAGTCCATAAGTCCTGAACTTCACTAACAGAAGAAACATTTGAACTCCCAGCCATAGTAAGCCACTAGACTACATTTGGGATCAAAATAAAAGAAAAACTAGTACCCTAGTCCATTGTCTTCATAAGCCACATAGGCCTTGATTCTCATAGTTTTGTTGGGTCGTTTGGAGGTTGATTCCACTGGGAATGGAAAATTCACTAAACTAATGCATGTCTCCATGTCGGTCACCAAAGTTTGCTCATGATTCTGTCATCAACAACCCCCAAATTTCAATGACATAGAACAATAAAGTTTCTTTCTTATGTTACATGTCCATTAAAAGTCAGAAATTAAAGGAAAGCACTCTCCATATCAGCCACCCATGAACCAAGTTGATAGAGGGATTTTCATCAAATGTTGCTGGGTGCCATTACAGAGGAGGAAATAAAATTGTGAGGTCTTGAGCTGACAAGTGTTAAACATCCCTTATGCTTGTAACTCACTGGCCAGAACTACATGTTCCCACTCAACCATAATCAGCACAAAGGAGGGAATAGAAATATTTGTACAACAGCACAAATGACTACTAGAGTTCTTCCTTCTGGTTATCCAAAGCTCTATTCACTCTTCTTCCTACACTCACAATATATTTTTCCTTTCTTCAAGTGAGATAATCAAAAGTGCCATCCAGTTCCTGCACCAAGACATAGTTGAGAATGTCAGGGTGATGCATGCTAGTCTCTAGACAAGTTCTGAGGATGGCTTAATGCCATACTAAAGTTGTTTTAAATTTTTAAAAAGTCACGAACTGTTTTAAACCATATATATGGATTTTTTTCACAAACTTATCTTCTTGATATTAGCTTCTAGTCATTTCCATGTGCCAATAATCCCACATAGAGTTTTCGTTGTTTGGTTTGTTGGTTGGTTGGTTTGACACATGTCCCTCCATATCCTGAACAAATTTCTGGTGCATTGAGCCTATCAGTATTCAGAAAAAGAGTCATTAATCCTTCTGTAAAAGGAGTTACTGGGTGCCATTTAAAATATTAAGACATTTTACCAACACATATGTACTATACTTTTGATTTTATCTATACAAAGAGATAAGTTCAAAGCAGGTTTTTTTTTACTCAAAATCTTCTCTGTTTTATATTTTGCATATTGGACTTGAAAAGCAGTTGTGTTTTCCATTCCTACATGTCCCCAAATTTCTAGACCATTTCTTTTAATTTCTATTTGTAACACCAGCCAATGATTTCACACATTCACCTCTTTCTTATAGTTCTTTGTGAAATGTAGCCAAAGTAATGTGCAAAGCCTGATAACATTCTGTTTTATAATCTCTTCTCTTAGAACTATAACTCATTAGGGACATTATTGGCTTTTAACACTATTGCAGGCAACATTTTTGCCACTGCATAACATGCATTTGATCCTTCAGTCTTTCAAGTATAGCTTTTGCTTTGCTTGCCACCTGGTCTGTAGTATAACAGCATATATTTTAGTGTATACCAGCATCCCCTATATAGGTACAATTTCTTTATCGTGAAGGATAGGCTACGTCATACTGCAGTAATAAAAAAAAAAAAAAAAAAAAAACTTCAAAATCTCAGTGACTTAACAAAAGTTTATTTGTTCATCACACTATAGTCATTGAAATTGAGTAGAGAATTCTTCCAGGATGACGGAGCAGGCAGAGTCTTTAATATTGCTAGTTTCCATGGCAAAGGAAAAAGGATGTTCTGGAAAGACTCAAAAAAAAAAAAAACAATTAAATGTTCAATCTGCAAGTTACATTCACATTAGATATAATTAATTTCATCGTTCAAACTATACACTGAAAGTTTAACGTGACTGAAAGGGAGAAGAATTAGAGATTTTAAGCCAATAGTCATTACCATCTAGAGAGTGTTCTTCAAAATGACCTGAACTGAATGTTTGTGCAAATGTTGAAAAGTAGATTATTACGTACCCGTGGGATATCAAAGTGGAAATATCCAGTAGATATTAAATATTTCTAATATTTACATATGATGTAGGTATCTGAAGAATTTTTGGAAACCTTAATTGAAAATAAAGAATTGGAATTCCTCACAGATGATTGGAAGGGATTTCCCGGGTAGAGTGTGTAGCCAAAAGAGCCAGAAGAGAAGAAGCCTAGGGAAAATAATCTGAGCAACTTCAACACAAAATGGTGAGGGCGAGCAGAATTGGTCATTAAAAAGTTCTCTGAAATTACTGAAAAACTCATATGTAAATTTGGTCAAATCATAATTTCTCCCACCAAAAATAATTTTAATTTTAAATAAAGATGAATGCGGTTGTTAAACATATATTTATTTTACCTTACCCATTGCTGCCTCATAGATTTTGACTCATAGTGATCCTGTGGGACAGAGTAGAACTGCCTCATAGGGTTTCCAAGGAGTTGCTGGTGGATTGGAACTACCAACCTTTTTGGTTAGCAGTCTGAGCTCTTAACCACTGCAGCACGAGCGCTCCATATTTGGCTTGTGATATGTAATTATAAGAAACAGTTGAATACAAATTTACAGAAACAACAAAAACTTGTTATAAAAGTTGATAAGGACCTTAACATGATTTATCATTTCATGAGAATACGATTGTTTTGATTAGATGTAATATATTTTCATATTTTATTTTTTACTATCTATTAACTAATTATCAATCTGAATTTTATTTAAAATAATCATTTTATTAGAATTAATAAAATTAACATCACTCAGAAAAGCATTTAATAATCAAGATGGTATATAAACAGTCATATTTTAAGACCATGAATAAAATGTCCTATCAGTGAAGTATATGCAATGCACATTTAATGTTTTCTAAATATAGAAATTGACTTATTATTCCATAATCATTGCTTTCTGAAAGATTTTTACAATTCAATAAAGTTTCATTAAATGGAAGAAGTATGTAATTTGTCATCATTCAATTGGGAAATTCCAATTAAAGACTAAAATCAGTATTTAAAAATCTATTTTAGTTTCAGAATTAGTAACCAGTGTTGGTGATTCATTATGCACTTGGCTTTAACTTCAAATTTATAAGCTTAAACTATATATTTTGCACTTACACAATATATTTTACAAGATTCAGTTTTTACTTCTTGTCTTATATTTTGGAGAAACAATTACAATAAAAAATAATAAATTATGTCTATAAAAATAAAAAAATAAATTATGTCTATAGTGTCCACAAAATGTTTTTAAGATACCTTTTCTTTCCTAGTGGCACCTTTAATCCCTTATACAAAAAAAAAAAAACACCAAAATCTGTGACAGCCGGAATGAGACAGGGGCTGCCTTGTTTTTCCTGGTCTCTCAAATTTTCTGCCTTCGAGAGGGTGCAGTCTTGCCACTTTTCTATCACTCTCTAGTATGGAAAAATATTTGAATTTTCCTTCTCTGACAAGTTTCTGCCTTACAAGTTTTCTGACTTTCCCAAGTTTAACTGTATATGTATGTATGGCCCTTATGTGAGCTGCTGTTGTTGTTAGGTATACCATCCAGTCAGTTCCAACTGATAGCAGCCATACGTAAAACAGAACAAAATGATGCCCAGTCCTGCAACATCCTCACAATCATTGTTATGTTTGAGCCCATTGTTGCTGCCACTATGTCAATCCATCTCATTGAGGGTCTTCCTCTTTTTCATTTACCCTCTACCAAGCAAGATATCCTTTTCCAGGGGCTGGTAACCACCACACCACCCAATGCCATCGAGTTGATTGTGACTCATAGCGACCCTATAGGACAGAGTAGAACTGCCTTATACGGTTTCCAAGGAGCGCCTGGTAGATTCGAACTGCTTACCTTCCGGTTAGCAGCCATAGCTCTTAACCACTACACCACCAGGCTTTCCAGGCACTGGTACCACCTAATAACACTTCCAAAGTACATGAGACAGAGTCTCACCATTGCTTTCAATGAGCAATATGGGTGTATTTCTTCCAAGGCAGACTGTTCCTTTTTCCAACATCATATGGTTTATTCAATATTCTTCGCCAACACCATAATCCAAAGACATCAATTCTTCTTCCTTCTTTCTTATTCATTGTCCAGCTTTCCCATGCATATGAGGCAATTGAAAATATCATGGCTTCAGTCAGGCTCATCTTAGACCTCAAAGTGACATCATTGCTTTTCAACACTTTAAAGAGTTCTTTTGCAACAGATCTGCCCAGTGCAACATAATTTCCTCACTGCTGCTTCGATGGGCATTGATTGTGGATCCAAGTAAAATGAAATCCTTGACAACTTCCATCTTTTCTCCATTTTTCATGATGCTGCTTGTTGCTTCAGTTGTGAGGATTTTTGTTTTCTTTATGTTGAGGTATAATCCATACTGAAGGCTGTGGTCTTTGCTCTTCATCAGTAAGTGCTTCAAGTTCTTTTCACTTTCATTAAACAAGGTTGTGTCATTTTCATATCACAGGTTAAGTCTTCCTCCAATCCTTATGGCCCATTCTTCTTCATATACTCCAGCTTCTCAGATTATTTGCTCAGAATAAGTATGGTGAAAAGATACAATGCTGAACACGCCTTTTCTGTGTTTAAACCATGAAGTATCCCCTTGTTCTGTTCTAATGCCTGCCTCTTGATCTATGTACAGGTTCTTCATAGGCACAATTAAATGTTCTGCAACTCCTATGCTTCGTAACATCATTCATAATTTTCCATGATCCACACAGTTGAATCTCTTTGCATAGTCAATAAAACACATGTAAATATCTTTCTGGTATTCTCTGCTTTCAGCCATGATCTACCTGACATCACCAATGAAATCCCTTGTTCCAGGTCTTCTTCTGAATCAGGATGGAATTTCTGGCAGTACCCTGTCAATGTACAGCTGCAACCACGTTTGAATGACCTTCAGAAAATTTTACTTACATGTGATATTAATGATACTGTTTGATAATTTCCCCATTCTATTGGATCACCTTTCTTTGGAATGGGCAAATATATCTATCTCTTCCAGTCAGTTGGCCAAGTAGCTGTCTTCCAAATTTCTTGGCATAGAACAATGAGCATCTCCAACACTGTATCCATTTGTTGAAACACCTCAATTGATATTCTGTCAATATCTAGAGCTCTGTTTTTCACCAATGCCTTCAGTGCAGCTTGAACTTCTTCTTTCAATACCATCAGTTCTTGGTCATATGCTACATCCTGAAATGGCTGAATGTTGACCAGTTCTTTTTGGTGAAGTGACTATATATTCCTCCCATCTGCTTTTAGTGCTTCCTGTGTCATTCAATATTTTGTCCATAGAATGCTTCAAAATTGCAACTCAACTCTTGAATTTTTCTTCAGTACTTTCAGCTTGAGAAATACTGAACGCGTTTTTCCCTTTTAGTTTTCTATCTTCATGTCTTTGCCCGTTTCATCATAATATTTTCCTTTGTCTTCTCAAGCCATCCTTTGAAGTCTTCTGTTCAGCTCTTTTACTTCATCATTTCTTCCATTTGCTTTAGCTACTCTAGCTCCAAGAGCAAGTTTCAAAGTCTCTTCTGACATCGATTTTGGTCTTTTCCTTCTTTCCTCTCTTTTTAATGACTGTTTTGCTTTTTTCCTCTATGATGTCCTTCATGTCTTCCCACAACCCATCTGGTTCTTCATTAGTGTTCAATGTGTCAAATCTATTCTTGGGATGGTCTGCAAATTCAGGTGAGATATACTTATGGTCGTATTTTGGCTCTCATTGACTTGTTTTAATTTTCTTCAGCTTCAACTAGAACTTCCATATGAACAATTGACAGTCTGTTCCCAAATCAGCCGCCGGCCTTGTTCTGACTGATGATATTGAGCTTTTCCATTGTTTCTTTCCACAGATGCAGTTGATTTGATCCCTGTGTTTTTCATCAGGTGAGGTCCATGTGTACAGTCACTGTTTATGTTGTTGAAAAATGTATTTGCAATGAAGACAATATTTTTCTTTCAGAACTCTATCGTGCAATCTCTGGCATCATTTCTATCACCAAGGCCATATTTTCCAACTACTGATCCTTCTTTGTTTCCAGCTTTAGCCTTCCAATCACCAGTAATTATCAATACATCCTGATTGCATGTTTGATCAATTTCAGACTGCAGAAGTTGGCAAAAATCTTCAATTTCTTCCTCTTTGGGCTTAGTGATTAGAGCGTAAATTTGAATTATAGTCGTATTCACTGGTCTTCCTTTTAGGCATGGATATTATCCTATCACTGACAGCATTGTATTTCAGGATAGATCTTGAAATGTTCTTTTTGCTGATGAATGCAATGCCATTCCTCTTCAGTTTGTCATTCCCAGCAGAGTAGACCACAAAAAAAGACCATACGATTGTCTAATTCAAAATGGTCGATGCCAGTCCAGCTAAGCCCATGAATGCCTTGGATATCAATTTTTATTAGTTCCATTTCATTTTTGACAACTTCTAATTTTTCTAGATTCATATTTCATACTTTCTGCATTTCAATTATTAATTGATGTTTGCAGTTTTTTCTTCTCATTTTGAGCCTTCCCATATCATCAAGTGAAGGTCCCAGAAGTTTGACTCCATCCACTTCATTACAGCTGACTCTATTTTGAGTAGGCAGCACTTCCTTAGTCATATTTTGAGAGTCTTCTGACCTGAGGGGCTCATCTTCCAGCACTATACCAGACAATGTTCTGCTGCTATTCATAAGGCTCTCACTGGTCTTTTTTTTTTTTTTTTTTTTTTCAGAAGTAGACTGCCAGGTCCTTCTTCCTAGTCTGTCTTTGTCTGGAAAATCTGCTGATACCTGTCCAAAAAAGGTGGCCCCTGTGGTAGTTGAAATACAGGTGGAATAGTTTCTGGTATCACAGCAACATGCAAGCCACCACAGTACTACAAACTGATAGACATGTGGTGCTTATGTGAACTAATGGTACACTATTCACTCTTGTGAAAAAATATGGTGCAATTCACACCACTTATTACTATGTATTTATCAGTGTTTTTTCCCACATTATGATTGCATATTTAAGACATTAATTTTAAATCTAGAAGAAAAAAATTTTGTCCAAGCTAAATGGAAATTTAGACATCTGGAATGTGGTTGTAGGTTATAGAATTCTTACTTCAGTGTTCAAAATATTGAAACCATTTGCTTATAATCTACTTTAAAATAAGGAGCCCTGTTGGTGCAGTGGTAAAGCTCTTCACTGATAACTGAACTGTTGGTAGTTCAAACCCACCAGCCACTCTGAGGGGGAAACATGTGGCAGTCTGCTTTCATAAAGATTACAGCTTTGGAAACCCTATAAACAAACGAAAAAAAAACAAATCCATTGCCCTTGAGTCAATTCTGACTCATAGCAACCCTATAGGGCAGAGTAGAACTTCCCGATAGGGGTTCCAATGAGTGACTGGTGGGTTTGAATGGCCTATCTTTTGGTTATCAGCCAAGCTCTTCACCACTGCACCACCAGAGCTCCTTGGAAACCCTATTGAGCAGTTTCAATCTGTCTTATAGAGTTGTAATGCTATGATCAACTCAAAGGCAGTGGGTTTGGTTTGGGTTTTACTTTATAATAAGGTCTTTTCTAATGTTTTGGATAATTTTCTCTTATTGTGTTCCTTGGTTTTGTAATTGCTTAAAAAATAGTAACATACTCAAAGAAAAGTATTAAATTAGTCATGAAATAACTTTTTGCTTAACAAGTTCAATGAATTATTGAATGTCAAATAACGCACAATTGTGCATTGAAGTTCCTGAGTAGATTCTTGCTCTTATTACTCTATTCAGAAATTTCAAAGTTGAATTAAACTCTCATTTAAGACTTGCCTTTTTTAGGTCCTTTATGTGTCATTAGCATCTTTGCACACAAATGAATAACTCAGTGATGTTTAAGGAGCTAGCATAAAATAAATAATTGGGTACACTGATGTATTCATTTTTTAAAATGATAGAATAATGATCTGCATCTGGAAAACATGAAAGTCTTCTTCAGTCATAGTTCAATATTAAATTATATCCAGCATATGAAAAGATATATTTATTTGGTGATATTCATTGCCTTTGTATCAATCTGTATTTTAATTCATAGCTAATACAAAAAGGAAAATAGCCTTCAGTAATTAAAATTTTACAGGTGACTTAGAAGGTGAATAATCATAATTATTTGTTTTCTCAGGTACAAAATTAGTCAACAATTTTGTCCTTAGATGTCCTTGCTCAGTGATTAGGAGTGTGTATGACAAACTCAACTTCCAGATTTTTTTGAGTATTTTTCTTTCTTTCCCCTGCCCACCCCCCATTTTTGGCCAAACATGGACGTCTGTGGTAACTCAATATAAAGCTCGTCTTGATGAACTACATCACATCAAGGACTGCATAAGCAAGTAAATTTATTATCTTCTGTCCACTTTCCCAGTACCACCCATGGACTAACAGCTAAACTCCCCTCTCATGTCCATGCCCTGAATCTGTGTCAAAGTACCAGGTCAACTACTTCACTTTCCACAAAAATAGTACCAGGGTCTTATTTCCCATTTGTGAATATGTCATGTTTAGGAAAGATGGTTCTGTGAGATTTTGCAGTGACTACCCGCTTCTAGCCAAATTCTGCACTCAAACGTCTTGAATCCTGAGTCTTTGTAGAAAGAAACGGCACAGTGTATTTTCAATAAAACTTTAAACACAATACCATGAACCTATATTTTCTTTCATGTTTCATATTAATGCTCTGATTTGATATTGGTTATATTTTCTTTTACAAATATAACCACATTTATTCATTTTATCATTCATTTAATGTAAGTCTACTGAGATCCTTAAATGCAGATAACATGCAAAGTTCAGGGTATAGAAGTATGACTAGTATGCCATGGTTTCTGTCCTATTGGAACTTAAAACGTGCTGGGAAAGAAATACATAAGATAACAAGTAAATCAATTAACCTATACACCATATGACTTTCCATTCCATTTACGGGGGAGGGGCATGGGGACAATGGTTGCTTGCATTTTCAAAAACCAATTGATCCTAGCCTTAACGATTAGATTCCTTACAAATCAATATTTTAACGCTGCATTATATTTTATAAATTTTACTTAGTAATCTTGTTTTTATTGATTAATTGTGTTAATACTCCCAGATAGAATTTTAAGGAATAAGTAAGTAGTTGGAGTTCGAACTCCACCAGATTTCTTCACATAAATTTGTTACCTTATCTTCTCTGAGAAGACGAGTGAGTGTTGACCAATTATCAAGCAGATTTGGGGAGTGACACTCATTATCCCACAGTGATGATTCAGTTTTTAATCCATGGAAGTAAAAACTTCAAAATATATTCTCTTTTGTTAGAAATGATCTGCTGTTCACATCGACCTCTCTAATTAGAGGTGGTTGCCCCCAAACATGGTGGCTTCGAAACAGTCTCCCATTGATTGCTCCTGTGCTTCTCACCTCTGCAAACAGCATGAACAGAGTTCTCTGTTGACTGGACAGCTACTATCACGCATTAGGAGTAACGCGAGTCATGGCGGGTGTCCCTGTGATCGCCAGTATATTTTTTTGTCTCCACAAAGGTTACTTTGTGTTTGCTACAAATGAATGGAACTAATAAAGCTGTGCGATAAAACTGGAAATTTAGTGATGTATTTTTGATGTTCTATTTAAAATATCCAGTATTCTATCTATAATACTTCTGTGTGTGTGTGTGTGTGTGTGTATGCAAAGCGTAAGGTAAATCAAGATCTTGCCTCTAATATAGGTTCTCTAAGGGTAGAGATGTTGCGTACTTCATTCATTTTGCAATATCCCCATTGGCCTGAATAGTGCCTATCCGGCAAAAAGATGCCAAAATATTTCTGAATGAATGATCAAACCACTCCTGCTTTCAAATGGCTAGGGATTCTAATTAGTGTCTCCATAGTCTTGACTCTGAGTTATAAGGGCAAATGTTGCAGAGTTAGAAATACAGAAACCTTGATTTGCAGTTCAGTTGCTTATCTTGTGAACAGCTCTAGTAGCAGTGAGGATAGTTTCCTGCTATATATATAAAATATATATGTATATATATATATATATATAGTATTTATAAAAAAAAAACCAGTGCCGTCAAGTCCATTCTGACTCATAGTATGTATAGTAGATTATAAACTGTAATGTATAGATTAAATGTGATTTTAATTTTTTAAACATCAATCTGAAAGGAATGACAACCTACAGAAACTTGAAATTGCAACATATCTCTGCTAAGTTAAAATGGTTTCTGTAAAAAAAAAAAATTAAAATGATAAACAATTCTCTCAAGCAAAACTAGAAAACATAATCGGTCTCATAATTCTGGGCATATAAAATATAATAGGAATTTTTTTGACAGAATAAAGCCTACAGAACAATTCATTAAGACGGGTGGAAGAGACGGTAATGACAGAAAAGGGGTCAAGTTTTATACTTTTATCAGAGCTTCTTCAGAGAGTAGTGAGGTAATGCTTTGGAGAATTCTAATTTACTAATTTCCTATAAATGGTCTAAAACTATATTTCCTAGTGGGGGAAAAAATAAAACAAAACAACTAAAACCCCAACAATTTAGATCTGAGCTTTGTATGATCCTAGATTTATTTTATCAATACCCAGGTGAACTGTTCATATCTTTAATTTTTTTTTTTTTACAATTTTGCATTACAATAGAGTTATCAAAAAAAAGTATCTACTTTTCATCTCAAATGCAAATAAACCTGATTTTCATCTAATTCTTTCCAACCATTGAGGGTTGTTTGGTAAACATAAAAATCTGTGGGCTTGACCTGACACATGCTTAGCAGATACAGTATAGATTCATGGAGCCAGTAAGAGTGGCCTGTTTTTCTACTCTGTGTACTTCTTATCTGTGCCCAAACTAATTATTGCACTTCCCGATGGGTTGCTCAGATATAGCTTCTGGAAAAACGGAGGTGTGGCTAACTGAGCATGGCAGAACCCATATTGTTCAACAGACTTGAGAATTTCTTGTTCAATGTGGTATAGCTGTAGTCTCACAGCAGCGGCAAGGATTGCAACCTGATAAGCTTTTGAGGTACTAGTTTACAGGAACAGTCATTAGCTTCAATAAATCATTTTTTTTTTTTTTTTATAATAATTTTTATTAAGCTTCAAGTGAACGTTTACAAATCCAATCAGTCTGTCACATATAAGTTTACATACATCTCACTCCCTACTCCCACTTACTCTCCCCGTCTTGAGTCAGCCCTTTCAGTCTCTCCTTTCTTGACAATTTTGCCGGCTTCCCTCTCTCTCTATCCTCCCACCCCCCTCCAGACAAGAGTTGCCAACACAGTCTCAAGTGTACACCTGATATAATTAGCTCACTCTTCATCAGCGTCTCTCTCCCACCCGCTGACCAGTCCCTTTCATGTCTGATGAGTTGTCTTCAGGGATGGTTCCTGTCCTGTGTCAACAGAAGGTCTGGAGAGCATGACCGCCGGGATTCCTCCAGTCTCAGTCAGACCATTAAGTTTGGTCTTTTTATGAGAATTTGGGGTCTGCATCCCACTGCTCTCCTGCTCCCTCAGGGGTCCTCTGCTGAGCTCCCTGTCAGGGCAGTCATCGATTGTGGCCGGGCACCAACTAGTTCTTCTGGTCTCAGGATGATGTAGGTCTCTGGTTCATGTGGCCCTTTCTGTCTCTTGGGCTCTTAGTTGTCATGTGGGCTTGGTGTTCTTCATTTTCCTTTGCTCCAGGTGGGTTGAGACCAATTGCTGCATCTTAGATGGCTGCTTGTTAGCATTTAAGACCCCAGACGCCACATTTCAAAGTGGGATGCAGAATGATTTCATAGTAGAATTATTTTGCCAATTGACTTAGAAGTCCCCGCAAACCATGTTCCCCAGACCCCCGCGCTTGCTCCGCTGAGCTTTGAAGCATTCATTTTATCCCGGAAACTTCTTTGCTTTTGGTCCAATTCAATAAATCATTTTTAACCCCATTTGCCTACCACAGTTCTATTCTCATAAACACATATAAGTGCATTCATGTATATGCAGATACAAACACACACTATTCTCCAGCCACCCTTAAACCTAAAACACAGAAACCACTTTCCTTTCCCAGTGCAGTATTCTCTCAGCTTGGAATTCCACTCACTTTTTGTGTTACCATACTGTTCCTATTCTTCAGATATCAATTATACTCTCATTCCAAGTGAATTAGAGAACATCATGTACAAATCTTTCTGTTCTACTGCATTTTAAATTCCTTGGTGGAATATTTTATTCAATGTGTATCATTTTGTAACATTCATATATACCTGGCATATACTTGCACCATTAAAATTTATGAATGACTGAATATCTTACTGTTTTTAACTTTTTAAATGCGAAATTTTAGCACTGGAAACATATGTCAAATTATTGTTTACAACAGAGTCAATTCCAATTAACAGCAACCTTACATAACAGAGTGGAGCCTTGGTGGCATAGTGGTTAAGAGCTTGGTGACTAACCAAAAAGTCTGCAGTTCTAACCCACTATCCACTCCTTGGAAACCCTATGGGCCAATTCTACTCTGTCCTATGGGGTTATCATGAGTCAGAATCAACTCAACAGCATGGGTTATGGGCATAACAGAGTAGAACGGCCCAATTGGGTTTCCTAGGCTGTAATCTTTACAGGGAAACCCTGGTGGCATAGTGGTTAAGAGATATGGCTGGTAACCAAAAGGTCAGAAGTTTGAATCCACCAGGTGCTCATTGGAAACTCTACATGGGTAGTTCTACTCTGTGCTATAGGGTCGTTATGAGTTGGAATCCATTCTACAGCAGTGGATTTAGTGGGTGATCTTTACAGAGGCGTGGCTGGTGGGCACAAATTGCTAACCTTTTGGTTAGCAGCCAATCACATAACCATTGTGCTACCAGAGCTCCTATATGTCAAATAGAAAGTGATATCTTGGGGAAAAAAGGAGAAATGCTAGACTTGTTTGTGTGTGTGTGTGTGGATAGCTATAAGTAGATAAATAGATTATTCATATGTTAAGCATTTCAACATGAACTACTATTTTTTTTCATTTTATATAATTTATATAAATTCAACTTTTCCTGCTTCAAAGTATCACTTTTTAAAACCGGATTATTTTTTCCCTGTACCTATTTATCACATGTATTAAGTATGTGCCATGTACCTATACTATAGACCTGTTGTTACAAGAGTAGTTTTTAATGAAGTCATCAATTTTATATTGCACTGGTAGAATATGTTATTGGTTTTTCACTGTTTTATTAAAGGAAAAATTATTTCCCATTACAATATTTTAAAAGTAATAGACATTTCTTTGTACTTTTTAAATACATATAATACATAAAAACAATTGTAAAGATTAAATATTGGCTAGCCTTAAAGTCAGTAGCTACAGCCAGAAAATATTAATGTATCAACCAAAGACTTCTTTGTTTCATGACAATATTGCTTTCTTTTCAGTCACAATTCTTAATGAGTTCACAGTAACGTATTTATTTTAGCCAATTCCCATTTAGCTTTATTTCCAAAGTAGTTAAATAGGGACAGTTTTTGTCATTTCCATTCCTTCCCTTGGTTTCATCACTTCGCAATTTGTATGGATTACCCAGGCTTTCCCCAAAGAACAGTGAGGCTTGAATATAAATTAAGTCCTAGAGCATTCTCTTTCAAGTGCAGGATCACTGGGTTAATCTCTACATGAAACAGTCTGGTTGCAGAATGGAAGATCTGCCATGAGGACTAAGACTGGCAAAGTCAATATATTTTAGGGGATTTATCATGACACACTTTTCAAAAGTTTCTTCATAAGAACCCTGTGTGGTCTACACTAATGACTTTGATTTTCTTTGATATTTAATTGAAACACAGCTTTAGCTTGTATTTTTATATTTTCTGGCAAACAAAGAACTAAAGAAACAGATCCCTTTGGAACACTTCTTTTGCCAATAGAGAGATCAGAATCAAAGCATGCATGCCCTTTTATTTTACTACTTGTTTTATTGTAGGTAACAATTGCAAGATGACTTAACATATGCAATATTGTGACTGCAGCAGAATCAAGATTAAATCAACGGTTTAGACGATTTCAGAATAATACTCTTACTAACAATATTCTCACAACTGGATGAATAAGCCACATCATGATAAACGGAGAAAAGATTGAAGTTGTCAAGGATTTCATTTTAGTTGGATCCACAATCAACACCATGAAAGCAGCAGTCAAGAAATCAAACAACATATTGCATTGGGCAAACCTGCTGCAAAGGACCTCTTTAAGCCATTGAAAACCAAAGATGTCACCTTGAGGACTAAGGTGGGCCTGACACAAGCCATGGTATTTTCAATCGCATCATATGCATGGGAAAGCTGGACAATGAATAAGGAAGACCAAAGAAGGATTGACACCTTTGAATTGTGGTGCTGGTGAATAATACTGAATATATCATGGACTGTCAAAAGAATGAACAAATCTGTCTTGGAAGAAGTACAACCAGAATGCTCCTTAAAAGCAAGAATGGGGAGAGTGCGTCTTACATATTTTGGACATATTGTCAGAAGAGATCAGTCCCTGGAGAAGGACATCATGCTTGGCAAAGTACAGGCTGATGGAAAAGAGAAAGACCCTCAATGAGATAGATTGACACAGTGGCTACAACAATGGGCTCAAGGAAAACAACAATTGTAAGGATGGTGCAGGACTGGGCAGTGTTTCTTTCTGTGGTACATGGGGTCGCTATGAGTCAGAACCAACTGGACGGCACCTAACAACAACAACAGCAAAAATGTCTGTGAATGATGTGGTGGCCAAAAACGTAAGGAATAGGTAGAACATATTTAAAACAATAGGATATAGTGAGAAGAATATAGTAGTATACTTAAAGTCACTATTTGGACTAGATGCTTTCTATTTTTTCATGTTCATAGTGGATACGTGCTACAGCTGCTAACCCAAGGGCTGGCAGTTCGAATCCACCAGGCGCTCCTTGGAAACTCTATGGGGCAGTTCTACTCTGTCCTATAGGGTCGCTATAAGTCAGAATCAACTCGACAGCACTGGGTTTGGGTTTATTGGTAATATAGCTTAAAGAAATAACTAGTGACTGTGCAACTTAATATTGCTAGTAATCTTTTAATTTAAATAAGTAAAGAGAATATTTAATTATATTTAAAAATAATTGATTTAGGGATTATTTAACATTAAAAAAGCAATCTTGTCCTGAATTTATATCTAATGTTTTTGTTATTGTTGTTAGGTGCCATCCAGTGGATTCTGACTCATAACAACCCTATAGGACAAAGTAGAACTGCCACATAGGGTTTCCAAGGAGCAGCTGATGATGTTGAACTACCGTTATTTTGGTTAGCAGCCAAGCCCTTAATCACTACGCCACCAGGGCTTCTTATACCTAATGCTTAAAGTATTATTTCCTTGCCTGTTACCATCACAGCACAAAGAATAACATCTTTCACTGGCATCCCACTCAAAGCAGAATCTCTAAGAATTCAGAATTAAAAATATAGTGTCATAGAAGCTCTCTCAGGAATGGTTAAAAAGCCAATTCACATCCACTGAGAAATTCTAAGAAGCAATCCCTTGGAAGAACATAGCTTTAGAAGATATTTCTGTGATAAGTAGCTTATCTCTTTAATGCTTTAAACTGTTTTTCTACATTTTCTTTCACTGTGTTTCTATATTTCTTTCTGGGTCTGTCACTATGCTTCTCTCTTTCTCCTTCTTTTTCTGACTTTTTTTGTGTCCTTACCACTCTAGCTGGCCATGGTATGAACTGAAAGATGTAATTGTTTTTGTTTTTTAATTTAATAAAATATCTAAGTATTATTTCTTAATTTAAACAAAATTAATTCAAGTTTTCTTTCAGAGATAATCTTTAATTTTTTCTTCCTTTTTCTTTCCTTCCTTTCTTCTTTCCTCCCTCCCTCTCTTTCTTTCTTTCTTTCATAGTTAAACAGAAGACATAAAAAATCTCCCCACCATGAAGTAGATAACAAAATCTTTATTTAATGATATTCATAACATTTTTTTTTAGGTTTAATAGCTATTTGTTATGTTTTTCACAAATGTAAATTTAAAAATAAGTTTTGATTCTTGTTTTATGTGCTCTTTCTATGTCAGACTATTGCTTGTGAAATTGCAGATATGAAGACAATAATAAATTTTAAATAGCAGTTATCCAGTGAATATGAAAAATTAAACCTTAAAACTGGGTTATATACCCATTTTAATATATGAATGCAATTTTAAATTTATTCCTTAAATAAGGGCTATCACATCATGTTATTTCTATAGAAAATAGCTATTTAGCCATAAATGAAAATCAGAGCTGTGTGAACATTTGCTTCCTGGGATTGAACTTTGATCAATGGGATATCTCAGACGGGAGGGAACTCGAAAGAAAATTTCACCTCCTTTATTCCTTGCATGGAATTTTCCAATATATATTTCCTAGTTGCCAGGCTTCTACAAAATGCCCCATGCTAAGCAAACTACAAAATCCCCCATGCTAAGCAAAGTAGTAGCCCATACAGACAGAGTTACACCTTTTCTTGTCTCATTTCCATTTTTTTCTCTCTTTTACTTCCCTGGGTTTGTACCTCACAGATCAAGCATCAAATCTTATATCCTTGTGTCATGTCTGGCTGCCAGAAGACAGGCTATGACACATTGAATTTGGCAACATTTCAGAAATCTCTTATTTTCTCTCCATGTCTGTTATATCTCTTTGTCTTAGATGTACATAAAATGTGACTTTTATTATTTATAAACACATATTATTTATATTCATCCTGGTGACACAGTGGTTAAGAGTTCGGCTGCTAACCAAAAGGTAGGCAGATTCGAATTCACCAGCTGCTCCTTGGACACCCAATAGGGTCGGTATGAGTCAGAATCGTCTCAACGGCAGAGGTTTTTGTTTTTTTTAACTTGAAGTGCTAAACATTACTATAAAGAAGAGGAATAAAGGTAATGGATATCCATGCTTCATTTCTGATTTTAAATGGAATATATTTATCGATTGAGTTTTATTGTAGGATATTGGCAGGAAATTTGATTTCCCTCCTAGTGTTTGAAGATGTTTTCTGTTATCACTATGGCACTTTATATTATCCTGGAATGTTTTCATTGTATATATTTCTTCAAATCTATTGGAAAATAATTAATTGTTCATAAAATTATTTCAGAATTTAATTAAACTTTGTTATAACTTTTATGTTTTCCCTGTTTTAAATCAGAATTCTGTCAGTCAGTTTTACCGTACAGGCAGTCCCCGGGTAATGAACATCCAATTTCTATACTACCCCTAGTTACCAACCCACTCCTTTAAAACCTATTATGTTAAAAAATTGTAGGTACATATGGTGGTTTGCATAGTAGCCTCATTTCATCCACAGTTTCACTTTCTGTGGTTTCAGTTACCTGTGGTCAACCTCGGCCTGAAAATATTAAATGAGTAACCTGATAAAATCTCGTGCCCTCATGCTCCCTCCTGCCTAGGACCACATTCACATAATTCTTTTTAAGGTATATTGCTATAATTGTTCTATTTTATTATTAGCTATTGTAATTAATCTCTTACTGTGCCTAACTTATAAATTAAGCTTTATCATGGGTATGTATGTATAGGACAAAACATCGTATATATAGGGTTCATTATCAGCTGAGGTTTCAGACATCCACGGGGGTCTTGGAACATATCCTCTGTGGATAAGGGGGAACTACTGTAATAACAAATGGGTGCTACTTTGTGACATGTATCAAACCATAATTATTATTATTACTGTATGTTTGAGTGTATCTGGAAGTGTTTCTCTAACGGTTTTTTATGCATGGAAAAGTACATCATATACTAAGGCAAACATTTGACTAACTGATGTTAGACACAAATGATACTTAACTGTTTCAACTTACATACAAATTTGACTTAAAGACAGACTTAGGAACAGAATTTGATCATAATTCAGGACTGCCTGTATAACAAATTCTCACAAACTTAGCAACATTCTCTTACTATTTTATTGGTCAGCTGTGGGTTTCTATGTCTGAGTTAGATTGAGTGATGTCTACTATGTTCACACATCTGTGGTAAACTGATAGATGGGTTGCAGCTAGATGATCCAAGAGGGCATTATTCATATGTATGGAGATTGCTGGCTGTCGTCTGCATAACTTGGTTCTCCACTAGGCTAGCCCAAGAACAAGAGAGGCCATATTTCAAAGTGCAAGCATTTTTGACATTCGTGCTTGTATTATGTTTGCTATTAGTCAAAGCAAGTCACATGGTCAATATCAGAATCAGTGCAAAAGGTAACTAATCAAAAAGGGCAATTATTGTTCTTGTTGTTAGTTGCCTTTGAGTCAATTCCAACTTTTGGAGATCCCATATCCGCAGAGTTTAACTTCTCTATAGGGTTTTCAAGGCTGTGACATCTAGAAAGCAGGTCTCCAGGCCTGTCATCAGAGGTGCTTTTGGGTGAGTTTAAACCAATAAAGTTTCAGCTAGCAGCTGAATGCTTAATCTTTTGAGCCATTCAAGTCAATATAGGGAAGGTTTTATTGGAACCTTTCTGACCCAATGTCTACCTAGTTAAATACAGAAAAAATAGAAAAGAAGCCATACAGTAATATCATGAAAGAAAAAAAAGAGGAAGCATCACTGCTGATCTTCCAGATATTAAAAAAATAATAACAGATCATTATGAAGAAATTTAGCCTAATACATTTTTAAAAATTGATGAAACAAATTCCAAAAAAGAAAAAAATAATAACTGAAACTTACTCAAAATTATGTAGAAAATTTGAAAATCTCTACGTCTATTACAAAATTAAAAACATAATTAAAACTTTCCCACTGAGAAAACTCCAGACCCAGATGGCTTTACTGATGCATTCTCTTAAAACGTTAAAAATAAAGTCAATGCTACGCTATTTCTGAAAACAGAAAAGGAATGAAATCACCCCAATGCATGTTATGAGGTTAAAATTACCCTGATATCAAAACCAGACAAAGAAATTTCAAGACAATAAAACTACAGACCCATATCCTGTATAAACATATGTATATAATCCCTTATCAAAATATAAAATTAAACCCGGTAATATATAAAGAGGATGATACATTTAAAACACCAATCAATAAAATTCATAATATTGACAAAATTAAACAAAAGATCATTTCAATTAATTAAGTAAAACTAAATTTATAAAATTCAACACCTATTCATAAAAAGGGTCTCTGATGCTGCAGTGGTTAAGAGCTCAGGCTCCTAACCAAAAGGCTGTAGGTTTGAATTCACCAGCTGCTCCTTGGAAACCCTATGGGGCAGTTCTATTCTGCCCTACAGGGTCACTGTGAGTCAAAATCTTCTCAACGGCAATATGCTTTTTCAGGTTTTACTTATAAAAAATCCTCAATAAATTACGAATGAAACAGAACTTTAATAACCTTTTAAGAGCTATCTATGAAAAGTTTATCCACCATCACTACTTATATGTATTTTTGTATGGAGTGCAGTAAGCCAATAAAAAGAATTTGAGGTATACATATTGTTGTTGTTGTTATTGTTGTTAGGTGCCGTCAAATTGGTTCTGACTCATAGCAACCCTATGCACAACAGAAATAGACACTGCTAGGTCCTGCACCACCCACAAAATTGTTGTTATGTTTGAATCCAGTGTTGCAGCCACTATGTCAATCCATTCCATTAAGGGTCTTCTTCTTTTTTGCTGACCCACTACTTTACCAAGCATGATGTCCTTCTCCAGGGATTGGTCCCTCCTGACAACATGTCCAAAGTATGTGAGATGCAGTCTCACCATCCTTGCTTCTAAGGAGCATTCTTGTTGTACTTCCTCCAAGACAGATTTGTTCATTCTTTTCATAGTCCATGGTATATTCAACGTTCTTCCCAGCACCACAACTCAAAGTCATCAATTCTTCAGTTTCCTCATTCATTGTCCAGCTTTCACATGCACATGAGGTGATTGAAAACACCATGGCTTGGGTCAGGTGCACCTTGGTCCTCAAGGTGACATCTCTGCTTTTTAACACTTCAAAGGGATCTCTTGAAGCCGATTTGCCCAATGCAATGTGCCTTTTGATTTCTTAAATGCTGCTTCCATGGATGTTGATTGTGAATCCAAGTAAAATGAAATCCTTGACAACTTCAGTCTTTTCTATTTATCATGCTGTTGCTTATTGGTTGAGTTGTGAGGATTTTTGTTTTCTTTATTTAATCCATACTGAAGGCTGTGCTCTTTCATCTTCATCAGTAAGTTCTTCAAGTCCTCTTTGCTTTCAGCAAGGGAAGTTGTGTCATCTGCATAACGAAGGTTGTTAATGAATCTTCCTCCAAACGTGATAACTGTTCTTCTTCGTATAGTCCAGCTTTTTGTAATATTTGCTCAGCAAATAACACGTATTGAAAAGAAAACTACTTCTCAGATGACATGATCACAGCACAGAAAAATTCTAAGGAATATAAAAGCTAGAAATAAAAATGAATTTATCAAGACCACAGGTTGTGAGGAGAACATACAAATATTAATTATATTTCTATGAAATAATACATGAACAATTGATAGGTAAAATGATATATAAGTATGTATAAATACAATTTAGAAAACATACATACACATGAAATATTTAGAGATAATTTTGCCAAAGATACTGTCTTAGGCTGGTTTCTCTAGAGAAGTAAATCCAGTAAAGCATATAAATACGTATAGAGAGGAATTTATATCAAGGAAACAACTTGAGCTATTGTAGAGGCTGAAATGTTCCAAGTCCGTGTATCAAAATACAGGCTTCTCTCAATTCATGTAGCCGAAGGAGCTGGCAAACCCAAGATTCTCAGGTTGGAGAGCAGGGGCTCCAGCTCTCAGGCTGTGAAGAACTCAGAATTCCAAGATCTGCAGATCAGCTGATAGCTCAAGTCTCAAGAGCCAGAGGTCAGACGAACAGGAGGCAGTGCAGGATCCAGAGTAAGCAAAAGAGCCAGAATGCCTGCTTATATTTAGATGCAGGCCACACCCCCAAGGAAACTCCCTTTCAACTGATTGGCTAGTCACAGCAGATTCAATCCTGGGAGTGATCATATATAAACACTGAGAATCATGGCCCAGCCAAGCTGACACACAATCCTAACCATCACAGATATACAAAATCTGTATACCCAAAACTGTAAAATATTATTGAGAGAAACAAAAGATCTACATAAATGGAAAGGTATACTATGTTAATGGTTTGGAAGACCTAAGATTTGTAAAATTTCAATTCTCTAAAAACTCCAACAAGCTATATTGTCAAAGTTGTAAGCAGCTTACTAAAATTTCTATGAAAATGCAATGAATCTAAAATTGTCAAACCAATTTTGGAAAAGAACTTAGATGAAGTATGTACACTATTTTATTTCAAGAATAACTCTAAAGAGAAACTTGTGATCTGTGTGGGGAAAAAAAAAAGAACATATAACCTTCCCTCACACCATGCTTTAAAACTAGCTGAAAATTGTTTATAAACATATACGTAAAGACTAAAATTAGAAAAAATTTAATGACCCCAGGATATTCAAACCAGAAAGATGTTTACCTGTCTTTTATTGACTATACAAAGACGTTCGACTGTGTGGATCATAACAAATTATGGATAACTTCGTGAAGAATGGGAATTCCAGAACACTTAATTGTGCTCATTTGGAACCTGTACACAGATCAAGAGGCAGCCATTCGAACATAACAAGGGGATACAGCATGGTTTGCAATCAGAAAAGGTGTGTGTCAGGGTTGTATCATTTCACAGTTCTTATTCAATCTGTATACTGAACAAAAAAATCCGAGAAGTTAGACTATGTGAAGAAGAACACAGCATCAGGACTGGGGAAAGACTCGTTAGCAACATGCCATATGCAGATGACACAACCTTACTCAGTAGAAACGAAAAGGAGTTGAAGCATTTACTGATTAAGATCAAAGACTACTGGCTTCGGTATTGATTACACCTCAACAACAACAACAACAAAAATCCTCACAACTGGACCAATAAGCAACATCATGCTAACAGAGAAAAGACTGAAGCTGTCAAGGATTTCATCTTACTGGAATCCACAGTCCATAGCCATGGAGGCAGCAGTTAGGAAATCAAACAACATATTGCCTTTTGCAGATCTGCTGCAAAAGACCTCTTTAAAGTGTTAAAAAGCAAAGATGTCACTTTGAGGACTAAAGTGTGCCTGACCCAAACCATAGTATTTTCAATCGCCTCATATGGATGTGAAAGCTGGACAATGAATAAGGGAGACCAAAGAACTGATGCCTTTGAATTATGGTGTTGGCAAAGAAAATTGAATATGCCATGTAGTACCAGAAGAATGGACAATCAGCCTTGAAAGAAGTACATCCAGAATGCTCTTTAGAAGGAAGGATGGCAAAGCTACATCTAGTGTACTTTGGACATGTTATCAGGAGGAACCAATCCCTGGAGAAGGACATCATGCATGGTAGAGGGTCAGCAAAAGAAGGGAAGGCCCTCAATGTGATGGACTGACATAGTGGCTGTAATGATGGGTTTAAACATAGCAACGATTGTGAGGATGGCTCAGGACCAGGCAGTATTCTGTTCTGCTGTACATAGGGTCACTATGAGGCAAAACCAACTCAACGGCACCTAACAACAACAATAATAGGGTTCTCAAAGGCAGGACAAGAAGCATGGATCACGAAAAAGTATATATATATATATATGATATCATAATCATTTAAAATGTTTACCTTTCAAAAGACAGCATTAAAAAAATGGAAACACATGCTACAGATGTGAAGAAAACATATCTGACAAAGGACTTACACAAAGTATATAATGAACTCTTACATAATAATGTTGTTGTTGTTAGGTGCCATTAAGTTGGTTCTGACTCATAGCAACCCTATGCACAACAGATTGAAACATTGCCCAGTCCTGAGCCATCCCCACAATTGTTACACTTGAGCTCATTGTTGCAGCCACTGTGTCAATGCACCTTGTTGAGGGTTTTCCTCTTTTCCACTGACCCTGTACTCTGCCAAGCATGATGTCCTTCTCCAGAGACTGATCCCTCCTGACAGCATGTCCAAAGTATGTAAGATCCAGTCTCGCCATCCTTGCAACATGATAATAAGGAGTAAAATAACAAAATATTGGCAAAATATTTGAACAGACATTTCCAAAAGAAGACTAGGTAACAAAAAGCACATTTGATAGTGGACATGCAAATAAATAGTAGAATGGGATTTCACTTCACAAACAGTAGAATGCTAAGATTAAAAAAAGAATCATTATATCAATGGTGTGGAAATAAAATAACTAAAACTCTAACACATTGCTGGAGGAAATTCAATGATACAGCCACATTAAAAAAACAGTTTAGGGGTTTCTCGTCATTTTAAACCTGGCTGGTCAATTCCATTTCTTGGTATTTTCCCAAGAGAAATGAAAACGTATATGTTCACAGATACTTGCACAGGAATGTTTATGGCAATGTTATTAATAGTAGTCCCATTTGGGAAACAACTCTAGTGTTAATTGATAAGTGAATAGATTAAACACATTCTAACCATAGCTGTTTAATGGAATTCTACTTAGCACTAACATGAATGAATAACTGATTCAGGATAATAATGATGAATATTAAAAAAAATATTATGCTGAGAAAAAAGAATCTAGTCCCCAACTACTACATTCTGTATAATATAAATTACATGGTGTCACCATGAATGGGAGGCCAACCTGATGGCAGCTAACAACCTCAACAAGCCTAGAAATAGACAAAACTAATCTATGGCAACCAATATCTGAATGTGGTTGCCAGGAAATAGAGTGTGTGGAGGTAGGAAGGAAGAGGATAGGCTGGAAAAGATCAGGTGAGACTTTAGGGTGTGAGAAATGTTAATGTATCTTGTTTCCATGGTGGTTATGTAAGTGTATAAAATTTTCAAATCATATTAAAATGAACACTTAAGGTATGCATATTTCATGGTATAATAAATATATGGAAGTTATTGCATATTTTTCATGTAGAATACACATTGCACATTTATTATGTAGAAAACTTATTGTGCATTTGTTATGTATAAAGCTTGTACCATTATTACATGTTTTTAATAATATTACATTACCTAAACTTTATAAAAACTACGCATTATTTTAAGTCCCAGTTTTTCTATTAAAATATTCAAAATCCAGTGTTTTTTAAAATAAAATCTTCTCACAGTGTATGAGAAGGCTAGTCCTTCTATACTCTCTACACTTCTATAAAAAAAAAAAAACTTCTATATCCACCATAAATTTAGCATTTACTTTATTTTTTTGTTATGTTATCAATGTAACTTCTGAGCAAAAATAACATTCGCTCTGTGTATACTATCATATTAAGTGCTACATTTAGATTATTTTAATGTCAATAACCACAACCCATCCACCAATTTGTCATACTGTGGTGGCTTATGTGTTGCTACAATGCTGGAAGCTGTACCACTGGTATTTCAAATACCAACAGAGTGATTCACAGTGAACAGGTTCCAGCGGAGCTTCCAGACTATGACAGACTAGGAAGAAAGGCCTGGTGATCTATTTTAGGATATAAGCCAAAGAAAATCCTGTGAGGTGGAGGTGAGACCAAGATGGCAGAGTAGTCAGATGCTTCCAGTGGCCCTTCTTACAACAAAGACCCGAAAGAACAAGTGAATCAATTATATATATGACAACCTAAGAGCCCTGAACCTCAAAGGCAAAGTTAAGAAACTGAGCTTACAGCAGAGGAAGGGAGAGATGATTCAGAAGCAGCAAAGAGTTGTGAGACCTGACTCTGTGGGAATTGACACCCCGCAGGCCCAATCACCTGGCACAACCACAGTGGGGCTGGTGATAGCATTTGAGACGTGGTTCCCTCAACAAGAGAGAGCAAATGGAACAGAGTCTGCTTGCACTTCAGGAATCAGACAAGAACTGCACTCTTGGCAAAAGATAAACACCTATGTCTAATTTACCACGTGGACCAAAAGGCATCCCTTTCAAAAGAATTCTTTCCCATTTATCTGATCCCTCCTCCTTCTGCTCCAGCCCTTGAGCCAGCTTCAGTGATGGTCAATTTCCCTGGGCCTGAGATAGGTTCTGCTGCATGCTCTGAGCTGTTCTCCCAGCCTTGGAGAAGGAATAAATTAACCAATGGGGAAAAAATAAGCTTCCTGCTCTGCTAAGCTGGGAGCTCAGGGCAGAAGCAGCTCCTTTGCCTGGGCAAAAGCACAAGTGGTCCATGGACTTTGAATACCTTTCACCATTGCACAGGTCTGTGTGAGCCCATTTCTGCAGCTTACCCCCTCATTGGCACAGTGGAAATGTTTATGTGCCTGTGCTCTGACTTCAACTGTTTCAGCTATGTGGTAGAGAGGTAAGTTTTTTAAATTTGACACTGCTGAACTTATTAAGTGTGATCCTCACCTACCCACATCAGGGACCTGGGGACTGGTGGCTCCACCCTTGCCACCTTGCCGCCTGTGACAGGTGTCTGAGAATAAGTGGTGCCTCCCAGTTCTTACAGCCAAAAATATTGGGTGCCCATGGTCTGGCTGCAGAGCCCACCTACCTGTGCACTCTAGGGAACAGGGATGTGCTTTCTTCTCAGACACTCAGGGGGTGATTTGTCAGCCCCCTGCCTTGCTCAGAGTGTGACCCCCTGCTGCAGCCAGATACCTGTGCCTACACCAATCACTCCTACTCCTATAAGAATGTAAGTGAGATCCTGCACCACAAACTTGGTGACTTGCTACCTGGACACCTGAGATGAATCCATACAAGAAAAGTGAACAGATTCCTGAGCTCATATACCTAGTAACAGATCTAGACATCTGGTGACAGTAAGTTAGAGCTTCAAAGATGACAAAAAAGAAACTACCTCACTCAAGAAGCCTATTTGAGCATACCAAAACAAAACAAAACAAGCTAGGACATAGCAAACATAAAATAGATTAATACAATAATTTATAGATGGCTCAGAGACAAACATCAACATCTAATCATATAAAGAAGCAGACCATGATTGCTTCAACAAGCTCTCAAAACAAAGAACCAGGGAATCTTCTGGATGAAGATATATTCCTGGAATGACCAGAGGTAGAATACAAAGGATTAATATAGAGAACTCTTCAAGAGATCAGGAAGGAGATGAGGGAAAATGCAGAACAAGCCAAGCAACACACAGATAAGGCAGTGGAGGAAATTAAGAATATTATTCAAAAGCATAATAAAAGATTTAATAGGTTGCAAGAATCCATAGAGAGACAGCAAACAGATATTCAGAAGATTAACAATAAAATTTCAGAACTAGGCAACTCAATGGAAAGTCAAAGCAGCAGGATTGAGGAAATGGAAGTCAGAATAAGTGAGATAGAAGATAAAACACTTGACACCAATATATTTGAAGAAAAATCACATGAAAAAATTTCAAAAAAGGAAGAAGCCCTAAGAATAATGTAGGGCTCTATCAAGAGAAATAACCTACGAGTGATTGGAGTGTCATAACAGGAAGAGAGAATGGAAAATACAGACAGAATTGTTGAAGATTTGTTGGCAGAAAACTTCCCTGATATTGTGAAAGATGAGAAGATATCTATCCAAGATGCTCATCAAACCCCACACAAGGCAGACCCCAAAAGAAAGTCACCAAGACATATTATAATCAAACTTGCCAAAACCAAAGATAAACAGAATTTTGAGAGTGTCTAGGGATAAATGAAAAGTCACTTACAAAGTAGTCAGTAAGAATTAGCCTGGATCAGTGAGCAGAAATCATGCAGGCAAGAATGAAATGGGATGAAATATATAAAGACTTGAAGGAAAAAAATTGCAAGCCAAGAATCATATATCCAACAAAACTGTCTCTCAAATATGAAGGCAAAACCCGGACATTTCCAGATATACAGAAGTTTAGAGAATTTGCAAAAACCAAACCAAAACTATAAGAAATACTAAAGGGAGTCCTCTAGTTAGAGAATCAGTAACATCAGATAACAACTCAAGATTAGAACAGGACAGAGCAACCAGATATGAACACAAATAGGGATATCACAAAAATAAATCAAGATAAAAAAATGCTCAAAACAAGGAAGCAGTGAAGTCATTATGTAAAAGATGACAACATTAAATAAATAAAGACTAAAAAATGTAGTCATAGATCTTTCATATGGACAGGATGTCAAGGCGATATAAAGAGATAAAAGTTTGGTTTAAACTAAAAAAAAGGGTTAAAATTAAGGTAACCACAAAGGAGACTAACAAGTCTACACATCAAAATAAAACACAAGAAAAACACAAAGACTCAGCAAAACAAAATCAACAACAATGAAAAAGAGGAAAAGACAATATATAAAGAAAAACTACTCAACAAAAAAAAATATTAAGTGGAAAAAAAGAAAAGAAACTATCAACAACACACAAAATAAGACATGAAACTGAGAGCACTAAACTCATACCTATCCATGATTACGCTGAATGTTAATGGACTAAAAGCACCAATAAAGAGACTGACAGTGTCAGAACGGATAAAATAACACGATCCATCTATATGCTGCCTGCAAGGGACACACCTTAAACTTAAAGACACAAACAAATTAAAACTCAAAGGATGGAAAAAAATGTATAAAGCAAACAACAACGGATAAACAGAAGAAGTGGTAATATTAATTTCTGACAAAATAAACTTTAAAGTTAAATCCAGCACAAAGGATAAGGAAGAACACTATATAAAGATTAAAGAGTCAATATACCAGAAGGATATAACCATAATAAATATTTACACACCCAACAACAGAGATTCAAGATAAAAAAAAAAAAAATTCTAACAGCATTAAAAGAGATACACATCTTCACAATAATAGTAGGAGACTTCAACACACCACATTCAGTGAAAGACAGATCTTCCAGAAAGAAGTTCAATAAAGACATTCAAGGTCTAAATGCCACAACCAACCAACTTGACCTCATAGACATATACAGAACACTCAACCCAACAGCAGCAAAGTATACTTTCTTTTCCATCACACATGGAACATTCTCCAGAATAGACCACATATTAGTTCATAAAGCAAGACTTAACAGAATGCAAAACATGGAAATATTACAAAGCATCTTCTCTGACCATAAAGCAATAATTGTAGAAATCAATAACAGAAAAAGCAGGGAAAAGAAATCAAACACATTGAACCTGAACAACACTTTTCTCAAAAAAACACTGGGTTATAAAAGAATTTAAGGACAGAATAAAGAAAGTCATAGAATCAAGTGAGAATGAAAACACTTCCAATCAGAACCTTTGGAACACAGCTAAAGCAGTGATCAGAGGTCAATTTATAACAATAAACACATCCAAAAAGAAAGGGCCAAAATCAAAGAATTATCCCTACAACTTGAACAAACAGAAAGACAGCAACAAAAGAAACCCTCAGGCACCAGAAGACAGCAAATGATAAAAATTAGGGCAGAATTAAATGAAATGCAGAACAGTACAATGACTGAAAGAGTTAACAGGACAAATAGCTGGTTCTTTGAGAAGATCAACAAAATCAATAAACCACTGGCCAAACTGAGAAAAGAAAAACAGGAGAGGAAGCAAATAACCTGAATAAGAAACAAGATGGGCAATATCAGAGCAGACCAACTGAAATTAAAAGAATCATATCAGATTACTATGAAAAATTGTGCTCTAACAAATTGGAAAACCTAGAGGAAATGAACAAATTTCTAGAAACACACTACCTACCTAAACTAACACAAACAGAAGTAGAATAACTAAATAAACCCATAACAAAAGAAGAGATTGAAAAGATCGTTAAAAAACTCCCAACAACAACAACAACAAAAGCCCTGGCCCTGAAGGCTTCACTGGAGAATGCTACCAAACTTTGAACAAAAAGTGAATGTGGCTACTAATAAAGGTACTTCAGGGCATAGAAAAGGATGGAAGACTCTAAAACTCATTCTATGAAGCCACCATTTCCCTAATACCAAAACCAGGTAAAGACACCACCACAAAAAAGGAAAATTAAAGAAGGATATCCCTCATGAACTTAGATAAAAAAAAAAAACCCTCAAAGAAATTCTAGCCAATAGAATTCAACAAGATATCAAAAAAATAATTCATCTTGACCAGTGGGATTCATATCAGGTATGTAGGGATGGTTTAACATTAGAAAAACAATCAATATAATCGATCATATAAATAAAACAAAAGACAAGAACCACATGATCTTATAAATTGATGCAGAAAAGGCATTTGACAAAGTCCAACACACATTCATGATAAAAACTCTCCACAAAATAGGAGCAGAGGGAAATTCCTCAGCATAATAAAGCACATTTTTACAAAGCCAACAGCCAACATCATCCTAAATGGAGAGAGTTTGAATGCATTTTCTTGAGAACAGTAACCAGACAAGGATGGCTTTTATCACTACACTTATTCAACATTTATTGCTGTGGCTGGAGGACTTAGCCAGAGCAATTAGGCTACATAAATAAATAAGAGGCATCCAAATAGTCAAGGAATAAGTAAATATATCTCTGTTTGCAGACGACATGATCATATACACAGAAAACCCTAAAGAATCTACAAGAAAACTATTGAAACTAATAGTTCAGCAGACTATCAGGATACAAGATAAACATTCAAAAATCAGTTGGATTCCTCTACACCAACAAAGAGAACATCAAAGAGGAAATCACCAAATCAATACTATTTACAATAGCCCCTAAGAAGATAAAATATTTAGAAATAAATCTTACCAGAGACATAAAAGACCTATAAAAAAATCTACAAGACACTACTGTAAGACTCCAAAAGAGACCTACATAAGTGGAAAAACATACCTTGCTCATGGATAGGAAGACTTAACATTGTAAAAATGTCTATTCTACCCAAAGCAATCTACAGATACAATGCAATCCTGATCCAAATTCCAATGACATTTTTTAATGAGATGGAGAAACAAATCACCAACTTCACATGGAAAGGAAAGAGGCCCAGGATAATTAAAGCATTATTGAAAAAGAAGAGCAAAGTGGGAGGCCTCACTCTACCTGACTTTGAAACATATTATACTGCCACAGTAGTCACAACAGGCTGGTACTGGTACAATGACAGATACATAGACCAATGGAACAGAATTGAGAATCCACACACAAATCCATCCACATATGAGCAGCTGATATTTGACAAAGTCCCAAATCAGTTAAATGGGGAGAAGACTGTCTCTTTAACAAATGGTGCTGGCATACCTGGATATCCATCTGCAAAAAAAATGAAACAAGAACCCATAGCTCGCATGATGTGTAAAAACTAACTCAAAATGCATCATAGACCTAAATATAAAATCTAAAATGATAAAGTTCATGGAAGAAAAAATAGGGACTACGCTAGGAGCCCTAATACATGGCATAAACAGTATATGAATCACTACTAAAAATGCAAAAACCCTAGAAGAGAAAGTAGATAATTGGGAGCTCCTAAAAATCAAACACTTCTGCTCATCTAAAGACTTCACCAAAGAGTAAAAAGACAACCTACAGCCTCAGAAAAAGTTTTTGGCTATGACAAATCCGATTAGCATCTGATCTCTAAAATTTACATTATACTGCAAAAACTCAATAACAAAAAGACAATCCAATTGAAAAATGGGCAAAGGATATGAATAGGCACTTCACCAAAGAAGACATGCAGCCATCTAACAGATACAAGAGGAAACGCTCATGATCATTAGCCATTAGAGAAATACAAATCAAAAGTAAAATGAGATACCCTCTCACCCTACAAAGGCTGGCATTAATCCAAGAAACACAACATAATATATGTTGGAGAGGTTGTGGAAAGACTGGAACACTTACACACTGCTGGTGGAAATGTAAAAAGGTACAATCACTTTGAAAATCAATTTGGCACTTCCTTAAAAAGCTGGATATAGAACTACCGTATTCCACCCCTTGGAATACATCTTTGAGAAATAAGAGCCTTCGCACAAATAGATACATGTACACCCATGTTCGTTGCATCACTGTCTAAGATAGATGTAAACAACCAAGGTGCCATCAATGGATGAACGATAAACAAGTTATGGTATATTGACAGTATGGAATACTATGCAACAATAAAGAACAAGGTTGAATCCGTGAAACATCTCATAACGTGAATGAATCTGGAAGGCATTATGTTCAGTGAAATTAGTCAGCTGCAAAAGGACAAATATTGTATGAGACCACTATTATAAGAACTCAAAAAAAAGTTAAAACACCGAGGAAATATTTGATATTTATAAGGGTGGGGAGGGAGGGAGAGGTGTATTCACTAATTAGTAAACAAGAACTATTTTAGGTGAAGGGAAGGACAATACACAGTACACAGGAGGTCATCACAACTAACTAAACCAAAAGCTAAGAAGTTTCCTGAATGCCACCAAACACTTCAAAGGCCAGAGTAGGAGGGACTAGGTCTGGGGATCATGGTTTCAGGGGACATCTGGGTCAACTGGCATAACAAAATGTACTAAGAAAACATTCTGCATCCCACTTTGGTGAGTGGTATCTGACATCTTAAAAGCTTGTAAGCAACCTTCTAAAATGTAGCACTTGGTCTCAACTCAGTTGGAGGAAAGGAGAATGACGAACACCAAAGACACAATGTAAATATGAGTCCAAAAGACAGAAAGGGCCACCTAAACCACAGACTCCATCAGCTTGAGACCAGAAGAACTAGATGGTGCCCGGCTACCACCGATAACTGCCCTGACAGCGAACACAACAGAGTATCCCTAATGGAGCAGAAGAACAGTGGGATGCACATCTCAAATTCTTTAAAAAAGACCAGACTTAATAGTCTGACTGAGACTGGAGGGACCCCAGATGTCATGGCCCTCAGACCCTCTGTTAGCTCAAAACAGGAACCATTCCCAAAGCCAACTCTTCAGACAGGGGTTGGACTGGACTATAAGACAGAAAATGATACTGGTGAGGAGCGAGCTTCTTGGCTCAAGTAGACACATGAGAGTGTGTGGACAGCTCCAGTCTGGAGGCAAGATGAGAAGACAGGGGGACAGGAGCTGTTGAATGAAAATGGTGAATGCAATGTGGAGAGGAGGAGTGTGCTGTCACATTATAGGGAGGGCAGCTAGGGTTACATAGCAAGGTGTGTATAAATTTTTGTATGAGAGACTGACTTGATTGGTAAACTTTCACTTAAAGCACAATAAATTAAAAAAAAAAGAAGAAAATCCTATGAATCACAATAGAATATTGTCTGATATAGTACTGGGAGATGAGCCTTCAATGTTGGAAGGCACTTAAAATACACAGTGGCCACAACAATAGACTCAAACATACCAATATCATGAAGATGGCACAGGACTGGATGGCATTTTGTTCTATTGTACATCAGGTCACCATGAGTCAGAGTTAACTCAAGGGCAACTAACAACAACAAAAAAAGTCAGTTTACAACCAATTGATTAAAATATTACAAGTGATTTATTTAAAAGGGATCAATATATATTTTAAAACTGACTTTTTTTGCAGATATGCCAGATATTATATGGGTATCCTATATCTTTGACAGTTAAAAAACCAAAACCTGATGCCACTGAGTCAATTCTGACTCATACGTGAAAAATGTACTTCCTAGATTCCTTTTTTGTTGTACTAATCCATGTCTATTTTTGAAGTTGATCTGTGACTCTGATTTTATATTTCTTGGCATTAAACACTTTAAGTGTTTTATTCATGTTAATGGTTGGGTACCAGAATTGCACTGAAATTAGGACCCCTAGAATGGTTGGTAACAATACTTAACTACCCTTTCTTAGTACTTGGCTATAGTTCTTTATTTGTACGACATTTTAATATTTATTAGTAGCAAAGTTTATTTGGTGAAAGTTTTTATTTCCCCCATAGCTCCACTGAACCTATGCCGAAAAGAGTTCTTTAAACCAGTTCTGTTCCCATGTGTAGATAATTAACACTAAATGATACAGGGCCTGAAACTGTATCACACTGAAAAGCAAGTATAGATAAAATACCTATTACTCTAGCAAAAATATTTTATTCAGGTTAAAATACTACAGCAAGTAAGAAGTATTTCCACGGAAGAGAAAATCAAGAAGTCAAAACTGTAACACCCTTAAAGCCAAGATCCATTTACCTTTCACATTTAAAAAAAAAAACAGTCCACAACACATTTAGTAATTGTTTAAACATTTCCCTTTACATGATTTCATTTTTCCCAAATCTATCAGTCTTTATACTTGATATGACATTGTTGTCACAATGTTGAGATTCTGGCATCAGAGCAGATGGCATCCATTTAGTATGTCACCAGCTTCTAATATTTAATTCAGTGAAGAGTCAATGAATAAGGATGCAATAAAACGCATTTTATCTTTTACTAAAAGTCCTAAGCATAATTCATTTTAACTCTTTTAAAGAATAAAAATTGTGGTTGTGAGAAAAATCTAATAAATTATTTAAATTTTGAAGATATACTGACTGTTGTCATAAATCTCTATGGCTACAATCAAAATGTTTGTCAATTCCAATTACAGATTATCACCTGAAGGCATGTGATAATCTAGAGAAAATAATGCAAAAATAAGACATTCTTACTATGTTTCTATCCTAAAACTGACTAATACATATCAGTAAACAGCATTAATATTAAATGAAGTGATATTAGCCATTAAGTTCTTAAGCAGATGGTTTATTCAATAATTGTTTTACCTAAAGGATATTCACCCTTAATTTTTTTTGAAAACACCAAACATAGCACATAAAAACCTCTAAAATTATTTTGAGAAAAAGAGAATAAATAAAATAAAATGAATAACTCAAAGATTAACTGAAAGAATAGATAAAATATTTTTCTATAAGTTGTCCTATTGAGAGTAATGTGTCTAAGCTACTGTTTTAAAAGAGGAATATGACAGACAGATAAAAGCACAATAAACTAATTTGCACATTATTCATCAACATAATCTCAGACTTCTCAACAAACATTTATTAAACATTTACTCTGCTATTGACATTATCACAAGTATTTAGAATACTAATCCAAATAAAATATGGTCCTTGCTCTCAGGAAACTTTTGTTCTAGCAAAGGAGAGCAATACTTAATGTAAAGTTTATGTGAGACTATACTAACAGCCATGACATTGGTATCCCAGGTAGTGTTTTGGAAATTCTCAGAGAAAACTCTATTTTTCACTCATGAAATATAAAGAAAATTATGTAGGGATGATTTTGAAGGAACAGTAGGAGTTGCTCAGATAAGAATATAGAAAAGGTATTCCACAGAAGAGCATTATCAAAAATGTGGAGATTGGGGAGCCAACATGGCTCTATGGACAGAAGCACCATGCTGTCCCTGCACAGCAAAGACTGGAAAAAAACTAAGTGAAAAAGAGACAAACATTAATCCTGGAACCTTATGTGTCAAATGGTCATATAAAGAACTTAACCAAGCACCAAATGGAACAAGAAACTGACTGAGAACAGGGAGCGAAGAGAGATACAAGCAGAAGTTCCCTATCAGCTAATGCACAGATTCATCACCTTGGACTCCTGTTGGAGACTGGAGGGCAAAGAGTACGGGAAAGCAGCTTGCAGAAGCAGACAGAGTTCTTGGTAGCTAGCGATATAGGCTTTCCCACCCTCTACTCTACTTCCCCCTGCTTGGCCTCCACCACTTCCCAGTATGCCAAGTGACCATGGCCAGGGAGGTAATGGCTCCATGCTGCTTGGATTCACACCACCCACACCAGCCAGCTCCTTCAGTGCCATTTCATTTTTGCTGGTGTTATATTTTTCTCTTTCTTGACAGCCTGTAAATTGTCACTTGGCTGGAGAACTGCGTCCCCAGTCTGCGCTGCCATGCCGGTGGGATCCTCAGGGCCTGTTCTTGTTTGTTTGTTTGTTTTCTTTTTCTTTTTACTGCTTGGGAGCCTCTTCTAGGCAGGCTGTACTTTGCAGCTTGGGAGCTACTTCCCCACTCTACACAGCTATGTTGGTGGGATCCCTGGGGACATTTCTTCATTTCTCAGTTTCTCGTCTCTCTCTCTCTACTTATCCTCTCGTTCTGTCTCCTGAATACCCGGCATTGTGTGCCATATCTGCCCCTTGTAGCTTGGCTGCACTGTGCAGCTTGGGAGCCACATTTTTGGTCTGTGAAACTGAGCCATTGGGATCTCTGTGGGTTTTTTATTATTTTTTTTCTCTTTTCATTTTTTTCTTATTGTTTTTCATTATTTTTAAGTTTCTCACCTCTCTGCTTTCCTTCTTTTCCTGTCTCCTGAATACCTGGTGCTGTGTGTCATCTCTATCCCTTCTAGATAGGCTGTGCCCCGAGGCCTGGGAACCACTTACCCAGTGGGATCCCTGGAGGCATTTCTTTTTTATTAAATTTTTTTCTGTTTTTATTTTTTCCTTCTTGATCTTCATTTTTCAGTTTCTCATTCCTCCATTACAACAGAAAGCTCATTCATCACTTTTTGTTTGTTCATTTGTTTGTTTGACTCTTGTTTCTCTCTCCTCTCTCTCTTCTTTCCCATACCCATCTTAGCTCCACACATCACAAACTTCCCCCTCCCTACAGCCTACATGCACTGTCTGCAGAACATCACACCCCTAAGCAGCACAGGCATGGCCTACTGGAACTTGCCCTGCACTGATACCTGGCCTGCCCTGTTGGCCCAGTACATGCCCAAAACAACCCATCTCAGCCCCTCCCCTTCAGCTGCACCAGCCCTGCTGCACTATAGCTGAGCTAATGGCCCTGCACATTGGGCAAGGAAGTGAAAAGTATCATGCTCACATACAAGCCAACACCAAAGAACACATAGCCCACCTGCTAAGACATAACCAAACAAAACAAAACACCAGGAAAAAAAAAATCTACAACCAATAAACAAAGAAAATAACTACTGAATGTCCAAAGACAGCAGACAGTATCAAAACATAAAAAAAAAAAAAGGCAGGATTGTTCCAGTAGGCATCCAAAATAAAACACCAGATGATTTTCTGTAGAGGAAAAGGCACCAGAACTACCTGATAGAGAATTCAAATCTCTAATATTCAGTACTATCTAAGAGTTGAAGCAAAAAGCATACAAAAATGAGGGAAAAAATAGACAAATTCATGGAAAATACAGACAAAAAAAATTGAAAAATTCAGGAAAATAATACAGGAACAAAATGTCAAAATAAATTCACAAGTAGAAATCATGCAAAAACAGTGATCAGAAATCCAAAAGATTACAAGATTTCAGAAATGGACAGTGTCATAGAGGGTCTGAGAAGCAGGCTTGAAACAATGGAAGATAAGATCAGTGAAATGATGACAAGTACTTGGATACCCCTTTGAGGAAAAATCAGAAAAAAGAATGAAGAAAAATGAAAAAACTCTGAGAATTATGTGGGATACAATCAAGAGCAAAAATTTGTGAGTGATTGAAGTTCCAGAACAGGCAGAGAAAATAGAAAACACAGAGAGGATTATTGAAGAACTGCTGACAGAAAACTTCCCTAATATCATGAAAGATGAAAAGTTGATCTTCCAAGAAGCTCAACAAATCCCATATAGGATAGACTCCAAAAGAAAATCATCAAGGCATACCATAATCACACTTGCTAAAACCAAAGACAGACAAAGAATCCCAAAAGCAGCCTGAGAAAAATGAAAAGTCACATACAGAGGGAAAAAATAAGACTAAGCTCTGATTACTTGACAGAAACCATGCAGGCAAGAAGACAATGAGATGACATATATAAAACCTTGAAAGAAAAAAATTGCCAGCCAAGAATAATATATCCTGCAAAACTCTCATTTAAATATGTTGGAAAAATTAAGACATTTTCAGATAAACAGAAATTAAAGGAATATGTAAAAACCAAACCAAACTTACAAGATTTATTAAAGGGAGTCCTTCAGTTTGAGAATAAACAACATAAGACTGTATCTAGAACATGAGATTGTACCAGCCAGATACCAACCTAGGAAATGAATTCTCAAGGACTATTCAAAATCAAAAGATTTACAACAGGGAACCAGAGAGGTTTATCTGTAAATATCAACAATCTCAGAACAATAAAAGATGGAATAAGTTCAGTAGGTATATAACTTTCTAATGGAGAGGAAGGCAAGGTGATACCAATTAATAATAGATTGGTTCAAACCTAGAAAGATAAGGGTAAATTTCAAGATAACCACAAAGAAAGGTCACAAACTTACTCAACAAAATAAAGAAGAAAAACATAAAGTCTCAGTAAAAACAAAATCTACAAAAACAGAAGAAATGAAACAAAAAATCCACACACACACACAAAAAGGAATCCAGCACAGGAGACTAAGAGGACCAAAGAAAACTTCAGCACCACAAAAGAAAAGCACTACAAAATGACAGCAATAAATTCACACCTATCAATAATTACACTGATTGTAAATGGCCTAAATGCACCCATAAAGAGACACAGAGTGACACTCTCTCTCCCACTTACCTGCCCTGCTTCTTCTCTGTACTGGGACTGAGCTGGCTTCAGTGATTGCCTTGTCTCCTGGGCCGGAAGTAGGATCTGTCACACAGCTTGAGCTATTCTTTCAGCCTTGGAGTGAACAAATTAACAAACAGGGAAAAAATAATCTGCCGGTTCCCCCAAGCTGGGAACTCAGAGCAGAAGCAGCTCCTTTGCCTAGGCACAGGCATAAGGGGTCTAAGGACTGTGAAAGGCTTTCACCCCTGCATACACTTGTGTAGGCCTATTTCAACAGTGTAGGCCCTCATTAGCACAATACAACAGGGTATATACTTGAAGTCTAACTTCAACTGTTTCAGCTATATGGTGGAGAGGTAGGTTCTTGATATTAGACATCACTCTGCTTATTAAGCAGAGTCCTTATCTACCCACATCAGGGACCTGAGGACTGGTGGCTCCACCCACTCCACCTAGCCCCTTTCACAGGGGTCCAAGAATAAGGGGTGCTTCCAGTCCATACAGCCAACAGCTTGGGCACCCATAGTCCAGCTGCAAAACTCACCCAACTATGAAATCTGGGGAACAGGGACACACTTTTTTCACAGACACTCCGAGGCAGTTGTCAGCTCACTGCCTTGCTCAGCCCGTGACCCCTACTGCATCCAGATATCTGTGGCTACACCAATCACCCTGCTTGCCTAGGACTGCAGGTGAGAGCCTGAACCACACACTTGGTGACCAACTACCTAGACACATGAGCTGAACTCGAACAAGAAAACTAAACAGTCTTCTGGGTTCACATACCTAGTAACAGCTCTAAACACCTGGAAAGAGGATGTTAGAGCTTCAACAGTGCCAATAATAAAACTGGCTCACTTGAGCAGCCTATTTGGGCATATCAAAACAAAACAAAACAAGAGACTAGGATGCAGTAAGCAAACATAAAATAAGTAAAGACAATAACTTATTGATGGCTCGGGGACAACGGTCAATATCTAATCATATAAAGAGGCAGACCATGATGGCTTCAGCAAGCTCCCAAAATAAAGATTCAAGAAATTTTCTGGATGAAGAGAACTGCCTGGAACTACCAGAGGTAGAATGTGAAAAATTAATATACAGAACTTATTAGCAGATCAGGAAGGAGATCAGAGAAAATGTAGAACAAGACAAGGAACACACAGATAAAGCAGTGGAGGAAATTAAGAAGGTTATTAAAGAGCATAATTAAAAATTTAATAGGCTACAAAAACCCATAGAGAGACAAAAAAAAAAAAGAGAGAGAGAGAGAAAGACAGCAATCAGAAATTCAGAAGATTAACAATAAAATTTCAGAATGACACAATAGAAAGTCAGAGGCACAGAACTGAGGAAATGGAGGTCAGAATTAGTGAGATGGAAGACAAAACATTTTGCACCAAAATATTCAAAGAAAAAATAAAATAAAAATTTTTTTTTTAAATGGAGAAACCCGAAGAATCATGAGGGACTCAAGGAAAATAACCTACGAGTGATTGGAATACCAGAAGAGGGAGGGAAAACAGAAAATAGAGAGAGAATTCTTGACGATCTGTTGGCAGAAAACTCCCCTGGTATCGTGAAACATGAGATATCTATCCAAGATGGTATCTATCCAAGATGGTCATTGAACCCCATACAAGGTAGATCTCAAAAGGAAGTCACCAAGACATATAATCAAATTTGCCAAAACTAAGGATACAGAGAGAATTTTAAGAGCAGCTAGGGATAAACGAAAAGTCACCTATAAAGGAGAATGAATAAGACTAAGCTCAGACTACTCAGGAGAAACCATGCAGGCAAAAAGACAACGGAATGACATATATAAAGCCTTGAAGGAAAAATATTGTCAGCCAAGAGTTATATATCCAGCAAAACTGTTTTTCAAATATGAAGGTGAAATGAGGACATTTCCAGGCAAACAGAAGTTTAGGGAATTTGCAAAAATCAAACTAAAACTACAAGAAACACTAAAAGGAGTCCTATGGTTAGAGAATCAGTACTATCAGATAACAACCCAAGACTAGAACACAGGACGGAGCAATTAGATATCAACCCAGATAGGGAAATCATAAAAACAAATCAAAGCTAAAGCACTCAAAACAGGGAAACAGACATATCTTTATGTAAAAGCTGACAACATCAAAACAAAAAGAGGGACTAAAAAATGTAGTCATAGATGTTTCATATGGAGAGTTGGTCAAGGTGATATACAGAGATAAAAGATTGGTTTAAACTTAGAAAAATAAGGGTAAATATTAAGGTAACCACAAAGGAAATTAACGATCCTATACATCAACATAAAATTAAAAAAAAAGAAAAGAAAAACATGAAGACTCAGTAAATGCAAAATCACAATGGTGAAAGAATACAACCCTGATGCACATCTTTCCTGACTTTAAGCCAATCAGTATCCCCTTGTTCTGTCTGAACAACTTCTTCTTGATCTATGTGCAGGTTCCTTTTGAGCACAATGAAGTGTTCTGGAATTCTCATTCTTCCCAAAGTTATTCATGATTTGTTATGACCCACACAGTCGAATGCCTTTGCATAGTCAATAAAACACAGGTGAACATTTTTCTGGTATTCCCTGTTTTCAGTGAGGATCCATCTGACATCAGCAATGACATCCCTGGTTCCACATCCTCTTTCAAATCTGGACTGAATTTCTGGCAGTTCCCTATTGATATACTGCTGCAGCTGCTTTTGAATGACCTCCAGCAAAATTTTGCTTGCATGTAATATTAGTGATATTGTTTGATAATTTCCACACTCAGCTGGATCACCTTTCTTGGGAATAGGCACAAATATGGATCTCTTCCAGTCATTTGGCCAGGTAGCTCTTTTCCAAATTTCTTGGCATAGATGAATGATCACTTCCAGGGCTGCATCAGTTTGTTGAATCATCTCGATATTCCATCAATTCTTGGAGCCTAGTTTTTTGCCAATGCCTTCAGTGCAGCTTGGACTTCTTCTTTCACTGCCATTGGTTCTTGATCATTCATCTATGCCAAGAAATTTGGAAAAGAGCTACCTGGCCAAATGACTGGAAGAGATCCATATTTGTGCCTATTCCCAAGAAAGGTGATCCACTTCCAGGGCTGCATCAGTTTGTTGAATCATCTCGATATTCCATCAATTCTTGCAGCCTAGTTTTTTGCCAATGCCTTCAGTGCAGCTTGGGCTTCTTCTTTCACTGCCATTGGTTCTTGATCGCATGCTACCTCTTGAAATGGTTGAATGTTGACCAATTCTTCTTCTTCTTCTTCTTTTTTTTTTTTCATAATCTCTGCCTCTGGTTAAAGAAGGTTAGGGTGGGAGGTAATAACGTTGCTCAGGTCACACCTCTGATCCAATTTGAAGGGAGTTTCCTTGAGGTGTGGCCTGAACCACCTTTTATCTTACAAGAGATAAAAGGAAATGGGAGCAAGGAGAGAGTTGGGGACCTCATACAACCAAGAAAGAAACATTGGGAGCAGAGCATGTCCCTTGGACCCTGGGTTCCTGCACGGAGAAGCTCCTAGTCCAGGGGAAGATTGATGACAAGGACCTTCCTCCAGGGCCAACAAAGAAAGTCTTCCACTGTAGCCGACACCCTGAATTTGGATTTCTAGGTACTAGACTGTGAGAGTATAAAGTTCTGCTTGTTGAAGTCATTCACTTGTAGTATTTCTGTTATAGCAGCACTAGATGACTAAGACATTAATTTTTTTATGGATAAGTAATACTGAAGAAGAATAAAGTAGGACAACTCACACTGCCTGACCTCAGAACCTACTATACGCTACGGTAGTCAAAACAGCCTGGTACTGGTACAACGACAGGTTCATTGACCAATGGGGCAGAATCAAAACCTCAGATGTAAACCCATCAACCTATGGTGACTTGATCTTCTACAAGGGCCCAAAGTCCTTTGACTGGGGAGAAGACAGTCTTTAACAAACGGTGCTGGCAAAACTGCATGTCCAGCTGTAAAAAAAAAAAAAAAAAAAGAATCTTGAACCATACCTCACACCATACACAAAAACTAATTGAAAATAGATCAAAGACCTAAATATAAAGCCAAAAACTATAAAGATCATAGAAGAAAAAAATAGGATTAACGCTACAGGCCCTAAATGCAAAACATTAACAGGATACAAACCATAATTAACAACACACAAACTCCAGAAGATAAGCTAGACTACTGGAACCTTCTAAAAATTAAACACTTTTGCTCATCAAAAGACTTCACCAAAAGAAAAAAAAACAGAACCTACAGACTGGGGGGGAAGAAAAAATTGGCTATTACAAATCAGACAAAGTTCTAATCTCTAAGATCTACAGGAAAATCCAACACCTCTACAACAAAAAGACAAATAATCCAACTAAAAAATGTGCAAAGGAAATGAACAGACACTTCCTTCACCAAAGAAGACATTCAAGCAGCTAACGGACACATGAGGAAATGTTTGTAATTATTAGCCATTATAGAAATGTAAATCAAAACCACAATGAGATACCATCTCACCCCAGCATGGTGGCACGAGTAAAAAAAAAAAAAAAAAAAACCAGAAAATAATAAATGTTAGAGAGGCTGCAGGGAGATTGGAACTTTTATGTACTGCTGATGGGAATGCAAAATGATACAATCATTTTGGAAAATGATATGGTTCTTCCTTAGAAAGCTAGAAATAGAAATACCATATGATCCAGCAAACTCACTCCTAGGAATATATCCTAGAGAAATAAGAGTTGTTGTCACATGAATAGACATATGCACACCCATATTCACTGTAGCATTGTTCACAATAGCAAAAGGACCGAAACAACATAGATGCCCATGAAGAGAGGAATGAATAAACAATGGTACATACACACAATGGAGCACTACGTGATGATAAGGAAAAATGATGAATCTGAGAAACATCTCACCACATGGATGAATCTGGAGGATATAAAGCTGAGTGAAATAAGTCAATCACAAAAGGGTAAATATTGTATGAGATGATCGTTATAAGCTTCACTGCATAGGAACCAACTTGGTGCTGATTCTTATTAAAGAAATTATTTGTTTAGGCATAATAGGGACAATCTTGGCAAAAAACCTTAGAAGTGGAGTATAAATTAAATGAAGGAATTTAGAGAGATTATCTCTCAATTTTCTAGCTTTAAGCAGCTACAATGTACAGTATTGATTAAGATGAAAAATACAGAGAGAAAAAGAGGGACAATCGTGGGGAGATGGTGGTGAGGATGGAGATTTTAAATTTTAATATACTGAATCTGACATGCTTTTGGAACATCTTTAAATGGTGATATCCAGTAAATTGGTTAATCTTTTGTCTTTTTCCAATCATTTTCATTCTCTCCCTATATACACACACCCATGCATTAAAAATGCATTACTTCTGTAGCCTTTTTAAATATTATATTTGTTAAGCATTGCTCTGAACAGGTAAGTGATTAAGTGGGAGGAGTTGGAACAAAAATGAGATGATCTACTATAGCAGTAAAGTTTACATGAAAAATATCCATGTTATGCTGTAACATATAGAAATTGGTGGCAGGCCAACACTCTTATTGCACTTGAATGATGGGGATAGAAGTTAGAGTCATGGTTACCTCTGGAGCCACAGTAACTGAGAATCAATCAATAGGAGAAAGCCTTGTAGGGTGAAGGAAACCTTCTGTATCTCAGTCCATGTGGTTATTTAATGCATGTAATGATATATAAAAATTCATTGACCTATACATTTATATTTTCTCTTTTCAGTATGAGTATTATAATTCAAAAAATTCAAAAACATTTAAGGTGAATTTATTTCTATTATTTGTATTAAGAGGTAAGATTGATTCAATCAACAGACTTTTTAAGTATCTCTCATGTTATAATTGTGTTAGGGTAAACCTGTTAATGGATTTACCTTCCAACAAGGGTGTGAAATGTGTGGTAGAATTAAGTACAATAATTTGTTAAGCTGTTCTAGATGTAATAATCTAGAGGCACAAAGAAGGAATTATTGATGAGAGGAAGATGAATTTACTTTGCCTATATAATTTTTCTGGCGTTTTATATAATTTTTAGGACACCCTGGTGGCATCATGGTTAAGTGTTATGACTGCTAACTAAGAGGTCGGCAGTTCAAGTACATCAGGCACTCCTTGGAAACTCCGTGGGTTAGTTCTACTCTGACCCATAGAGTTGCTACGAGTCAGAAACGACTCGACGGCAACGGGCTTGGGTTTTTGGTACATAATTTTTTAAATTATTCTTGACCAGAAATGACTTAGAATCAGTCAATTTTCTAAAGCTTTATGCCAAACCAAAGACCAAATCCATTGGATTGAGTCTATTCTAACTCATAGCAATGTTAATAAATTATCATATACAGTATATGTCTATATGATACTTCCTTCCAAGTATTTAACATACATTGACAGCAGCTTTCTTTTGAGACAATACTTTGAGCTATTTATTTAAAATGTATAGAAGATGTGGGTATATGGCATCTTCCCCTGTCACTGTGAATCTTTCAGTAAGCCCTCACCAGCCTGTAGCACCACAGGGATTGAGGTGACAGGTTCCCTCTGTCAGCATGGTCTGATTTTCATGTCATTTTCTGTGATCGACCCCCCTCTTTTGAGGAGGAAACTACTTCTAAGAATGACAAAACGAAGGGTTTGAAATGTGATAGGCCACTTTATAACTTGGGTGCATGACTGACTGTGACTAGTAATTTGATGTCACTTTCTGACATACTTGAAAATATAATTGTTGGAAATACTAATAATTTCATTCAGTTGAGGGTGTATTTTTCTTTTCAATGAAATACTAAAAACACTTGATTCTGACACACACAGAATATATGTTATGAAAGGGTTATTATCTGATAGACTAATCAGATTTGCTTAAAAAGACTGCTTTGTGCATTACATCTGAAAAAGTCAGGTAAAAAAATTAATTAATTCTCAATGAATTAGGGAAAATAAATAAACACTAAGCCAATTTAAAATATCCAAGAGTAAAATAGACTAATTATTGGCCTTTTTTATGTGTCATTTATTCTGGAGCTCTTTAACACACTATTTGTGTATTTAGATGTAGGATAAATGACTGGCCATAGATTGGTAATTTGAGAGTGTGAAAAAATATAAATGTATACACACAGTGTCTGTTAATCACCATGCTTTAGATCCCAGTATTTGCATTCCTGTCTTTGAGGTAAAAATACAGCTTTCTTTTGTGTCAAATAATCTGTACCTCCTAAATTCCTGCCTTTCTAGCATTCTACCTTTCTTCTATAAGCCAGAAGTTCTGAGCAGCCTTCTACCACTGAAAGCTTATGTCAAAGTTGGGTAAGGGCATCTAAGAAGTAAGAAAACACAAGCCAAAAATTTAGTCAGGGGTATCCAAGACATTTGTGCCTATTTAGCATTCAGTCCTAAGGGTTTTTTTTATCAAGGGTTGGTTCTGAAACCTTTTGACTATAAGGTGTCAAAACGCCTTAGAAATTAGTTGACATACCTCTTAGTCCCTGCTTTTCCCACAATAACCTTCCCAGAATAAACCCATTGCCGTTGAGTTGATTGTGACTTATAGAGACCCTATAGAAGATACAAACGATCTTTTATACTTTACTGATCCTGCTTTGACTCTTATGACTCTGTTGTCATGGTCACAACATGCCAAGCCAAGCATACCCCCAAATTAAAGGCACTCAGTGATGCTTTTCATATCCTAGCTAGAGAAGTCAGTCCCTTAGGGTTACTGGGTGATATATTAAGATTTTTTCAGCTAGAAGTAACAAAAATTGTGGCAAAAAGTGGCTTGAATTCCAAGGAAATTTATTGTTTATTTAATCTGTTGTCTGGATGTGAGTGATTTCAAGATGAGAACAATTGCTCAGGAATGACGCTGAGGACACAACTATCACCCTCCTCAGCACGTTGTCTTTAGATTCCTGACTTGAAACCTCATAGTCTCAGGTGTCTGCCCCTAGTTCCATGTATTATGTGGTCCCTAGACAGCATGAAATGCAGAAAACAAGGGATTAGAAGAAAGATGTTTTTACCACATGACACTCTTACTTTACATTCAGAAACAAAACGTTTCTCAGAAGCTCCCCAATAGGCTCTTCCTAGTTTTTCATTGGAGCCCTGGTGACACGGTGGTTAAAGCACTTGACTGCTGAAAGGTCAGCAGTTCAAACTCACCAGCTACTCTGAGGGAGAAAGATGTGGCAGTCTGCTTCCATAAAGATTTGCAGCCTTGGAAACCCTGTGAGGAAGTTCTACTCTGTCCTACAGGGTCACTATGAGTCGGAATCATTTGACAGCAGTGGGTTTTTTGTTTGGGTTAATTTCCCATTGACAGTAAATTTCAAACGGAATTGGACATGCATGACTAACCTAAAAAAATCATGTGTAATCACTGGAGCTAACAATTGCTGCCCAACCAAAATAGAGCTTCTATTAGCAAAAAAATAAGTATGGTGAGTATCAGGCAGGTGAGTAGCCAAGGACTCCATAATCTACTACAGAGATTCATTATCCAATCCAATCAATTTATCTCTTTTGGAGAACGCTTTTTTTTTTTAGTTTCCTAGGTCTACCATAACAAAGTACCACAGAGTGGTTTGAAATAATTCACATACATTCTTTCAAAGCTCCGGAGACTAGAATTTCAATTCAAGGCATCAGCGGGGCCACACTCTCTCTGAAGGGTAGGAATCCTTTCTTCCCTCTTCTAGCTTCCAGGGCTTCCAGAAGTTGCTTGGCCTGTGGCAGTGTGACTTCAGTCTCTACCTCTGTCTTTGCGTGGGTGTTTTCACTCTGCAACTGTCTATCTAAGTCTCTTTTCCTTTCAATAACAGCACAAGTCATATTGGATTAAGGCCCACCCTTCTCCAGTATGATCTCCTATTAATTCATTACAGCTGCAAAAACCCTATTTCCAAGTAAGGTAACATTCACTGACACTGGAAATAGGACTTTGGCATACCTTTTTGGATGCCACGATTCAACCCGTAACAGAGAGTTTAAAGGCAAGGTTAAGTAGATAATGCAGTGGAAGCAGAAAAGTAGTTAAGAAGTGCTAAAAGTAGAAATAATCACAGACAAGGGAAGAAGACTCCTGAGTATGGCAGGTCACTGGATCAAAAAGCAATAGATGTCTGATTCAAAGGCAAAAACAAAATTACCGGCTTGCTATGTCTGCTGTCTGGGTCATTAGAGTTGCTTATGGGCCACTGGAGCTACCTTTACATTCTGAATGGTGATAAATGATTTTCCATTGCTCTTTGATATCTTGCCCTTTTGATACAGAGATGATTTTCTCTCTCCCTAACTTCACTGTGTTCTCGTAACACAAAGACCACAACCTATGGTAACCTGAGAATGCCCCTGCCCCTTGAAAACTAAAAGCAATAAAGTAAGAGGTATGGTTTTGACTACAGATCTTACACAAATCATTCATTCAACAAATATTTATGGACTCCTCACCACCTGACTGATATTGTACCTGGCTGTGGTGATACTGGATAAGACAATGGCCTTGCCCTCGTAGGAGTTTAGTCTATTGTCAGAGACAAGTACACATATAGATAAATAATATTCTTATCTGTAGGTGTGATGTTGATAATGATGATGATGATGAACATCACCATGTGTTCAGAAAGGCCTTAAGCATTTTTTTTTATATTACTGGATCTATGCACAATTTTAAAGTAGACATACTGTATTCAATATTAGAGATGAGAAAACTGAGGCACTGATAAAATCTGTAAAACAATTCACAGGATGAAGAAAGTTTCAGTGAACGGTAGAATAACCACTGGTGTATGAAATGAAAGAGTATATGAGAGAAAGAGCATCTGGAGAAATATTTATTAGAGAGAATAGCAACACTAAAGGCTATATGTCTACAATGATTTTGGTATTCTGAAGAATACTTTGGGGACCAAGTTGGATAAAGTCTGGTAAAAAAAAAAAAAAGGAAGAATATGAGAATATATCACACAGTTACGAAGTGGAGAGATTATGTAAAGCTTCTTAGGCTATGATGAGAAGTTCATTACGTACTTCTTTTTTCTGAGTATTGTGGGATGTCATAAATTGGTTTAAAACAGTGAATGGTATACTAAAACTTCTAAAAAGTTCATTCTGGCCTCTGTGTGGAAAATAGAGTCTATGGACACCAAATTGGAAGCAAGGAAACATATTAGGTATTATGGTAATCCTGGCAATAGATGATTGTGTAAACTAGGATAGTGTCATGGATTGATTTGTGTCCCCCCAAAAATATGGTCAACTTGGCCAGGCCATGATCCCCAGTATTGTGTGATTGTCCACCATTTTGCCATCTGATGCGATTTCCTATGTGTAATAAATCCTACCTCTATGCTGTTAATGAGGCAGGATTAGCAGGAGTTATGTTAATGAGGCAGGACTCAATCTACAAGATTAGCTTGTGCTTTGAATCAATCTCGTTTGAGATATAAAAGAGAGAACCAAGGAGAGAGACATGGTGCCCTCATACCACCAAGAAACCAGTGCGAGAAGAATAGCTCATCTTTTAGATCCAGGGTCCCTGGACTGAGAAGCTCCTAGAGCAGGCAAAAATTGATGACAAGAGCCTTCCTACAGAGTTGACAGAAAGAGAAAGGCTTTCCCTGGAGCTGATACCCCAAATTTGGATTTATAGCCTCCTAGACTGTGAAAGAATACGTTTCTCTTTGTTAAAATCACCCACTTGTGGGATTTGCGTTATAGTAACACTACACGACTAAAATAGATGGTAATAGAAAAAGTGAAGGGCCGTAATCAAATTAAGGATGTATTTTGAAGGTGGGTTCAAAAATACTAATAGATTGAGTATGGTGTAGAAAAGAAAGGAAGAAAGAACAATGTTTAGATTTTGCACGAAAAATTGATGAATAGAGGCCTTTTGCACTGACTTGAAAGTACTGTAGAGAAATAGTTTTTGTTTGCTTATTTTTTGGTGGGGGCAGGGAGCATCCATACAGTGATTAGATTTGATAATTCTTTTGAGATATCTCTTAGATATCTAAGTGAAAATATCAAAAGAAACAAAGAAAAAAACTCATTTTCTTTTTAGACTAGTGTTAATAATATGATCACTATTACCTGTCTTATAAAAAACTATGTTGTATTTTTCTCTCTTGATATGCATTTTTATGCATTCTTTCATTCACTTATTCAAGAAAAATTTATTGAGGATTATTTTAAGCCCTGGGTAACAGATGCCAATATTTTTAGCCCTCTTTTTTCAAATGAGCTTTATTTTCACTGCACACCTATAAAAAAAAAATAGTACACATTTATTAATATAATTTACTAATAATGTACTAACCTGGACAATTCTATCCTAACTTGGACCCTCTCTCCTGCACATTAGCCAAGCTTTAGCAGACACAGATGTCATCCTGAAGGATTCAGACCATCTTTCAGGACCTATCTTTTACTCATTTTATCAATAATATTTTCTACACACTTTCAAAAGTCTATCATATTTTTCACTAAAATTTACTTCTTTTCTACTCTCTACCCTCAATAAAGCTTGGATAATATAGTCACAACAGGAAGAGCCACATGCAATGTGACCAGCCACTCTGAGCGCACAGTCTAATCATTTTCACCCCTGGTGGTGCAGTGATTCAATAACCACAACAATCAAATAACTAACTGTCTTCTATGAAAGGAGCCATTCTGGCACCGTGGTTAAGAGCTCGGCTGCTAACCAAAAGGTCACCTGTTTGAACTCGTCAGTTTCCCTGTGGAAGAAAGATGTGGCAGTCTGTTTCTGCAAAGATTTGCAGCCTTGGAAACCCTATGGAGCAGTTCTATTCTGTCCTATGGAGTCACTACGAGTCAAAATCGACTCAACGGCAATGGGTTTAATAAGTACTCAACATTGCCAAATGATTTTCCCTGAGTCCTCTTCTTCTGTGCAATTCATGGCTAAATATAAAACATCCAAAAAAGAACACTATGTTTTCCGTCCACTCTAGCCACATCTAGAAGTCTGGGGATGGGAAACCATATGGGGTAAAATATCATAGATGGGGATTTGGGCAACAGTAAAAAGAACTCAAGGATGCAAGTCATCACTGAAATGAAGGACATAGAATCCATACTGACTAAAAAGGAAAATTGGACAAAAAACATGAGAAGATTTGAGAGTATGAAAGAATGAACATTAAGGACATTATTTTGATAATCTAGGTAACAAATAAAAAAAAAAGGTAACAAATATTAACGAAGGCACCAACTGAATAACTGCAATGAATAATAGTGAAGCAGGCAGATAGGTGAACAAAGAGGCAATTGAACTGTGAGACCTTGTTAACAAATGCACGCATATTCCTTATGTGTGGAGAGGTAGGAAGGAGAAATCCCAAATGATGTTAGGTTTCAGGCTTTCTAACTAAGTCCCAACCCATGAGGTGGTGAAATTTATTAAATGGAAATTTAGAAAAAGAAAAAATCTTTGGGGAAGTGACAATGCATTCAGTTTTAAATGGACTTATTTAATGTGCCTGTGGGACAGCCAGTCCAGGAGTAAGTATCGCATATGGTTATAAAGTTCAGAGAAGCAGATATATTATCTATCACTGTGTATAGAGTTACAACATAGGAGCTAGTTGAAAATCCTTTGAGTGCATAAGAAAGATAAGAGGGGATATTAGAACAAAAAGTTTGTGTGATATCTCACCAGAACTGATGCATTAATCTTTTCCTTCATTACCCTACCATTTCCTAAGTTAGTTAAATTGACTCCAATTCAGCATTTATATTATGTACCCACTTTGTTCTGGGTACCATTCTAAATTCTGGGGATACAATAGCAGTAATACAGGCTTACTGGCTTTTCTTCGAAGAGCTCATAAAATTCTTTGAGCATAGGTCTTTATAACTCATGATTAAAGGATTTCCTATTATTCAGGACACATAATTTCAACTCCTGACTTTGGCACTTAATGATCTCCATAACCAGAACGAACCCTTATCTATCTCTGGTAGGAACTTAAACTTTTTGTTCATTCAGTATAGTTTGACCCAACTTCTGGAAACAGCACATTTTCCTTTTCAACCCTCAATCCATGTGATTGGGTGGTGAGGAGGAGAACTTGACTGTATCGCTCATTCAGAATGGGCATGTTTCTGAGTCTTGTGTATTATAGGCCACAGTTCACACATGGGCAATCATCCCCAATCAGTTCATTCAGAGCTCAAAAGACTAAGTTCTGGCAATCCATGGAAAAGATTATGCCCCTTTTATAACTTCTGCAGCAAAGGGATGAGAATGTAGTAGGTCTGAAGGGGCTGGAAGCAAAATTTGCAAGATAACCCTTTTGTTTACTACATTTTTTTCTCTTTAGGCTCTTTTTTTTTTATGGCATGCATTTTCAGTAATGGAATGCATGTTTATTAATTGTGTTTAAATTTTTGGTTGGTTATATGGATTTTGAGAACTATGATCTGGTAATACAAGCCACCAATGAGGCGAGTGGCACTGTGGCACCATGGATCTGTGGTATAACATTATACCAATGAAAGTTATACAGATAATTTATTGTGGGACCCTTTTCATTAGGTTTCATGGGGAACCTCTGGTTTTCCAAATAAGACACAGAAAAACCAAAACGAACCCATCGGGGTTCCCTATCTGTCACACAGGAAAGTCATAATTATGCTTGCAAGCCTTATCTCACAGAAACAAAGGAAAAAATGCAAAAGTTTACAAAACTAACACATCCAGGAATAGAATGTTCAACCTACACAACAGTGAGTCTCCAACTCCAGTCTGCTGAGTTCCATGCATTTCAAAAGGGACCCACCTTGATACTTTAAATGGCTAAATGCATTAGAACTGGAATAAGATCTTACCTCTGAGATTCAGATACATACAAAGTGGACGGTATACCATTAATCCAATAGTAAGAAAGAGTTAAAGAAAAAAATCTACCTGAGAATGGAGCACAGAACAAATTAGCATCAAGACATAGAAAGAATACCATTTTGATATTTTTGACTAAATGAATTCAGTTATACCTGAAAACAAATTCTGCTTTTTAGATTTTTTCAGTTACAGTACTGAAAAAATTCTAAATGAACTAGAATAGAGGTTTTACCACATGTAAGTAATTGAGTCTTTATGAATATGCAAATCTTCCACACTCCTTTCTAAAACAAGTTCTGGAATCAGATGTTTTGGGATCTAATTTCCTGTGTTATCAAATGAATGAAATTAAGAAAATTGCTTAACTTTTCTATACCAAAATTCTCCTTAGCTGTAAAATGGGGATAATAAGAGTGTCAAAAACCTAAGGTTGATATAAGGACTAAAGGGCATATAATATGCTAAAACCCTTTGTCAATAACTGACTCAAAAATAGGGCAAAAGATGTGTAATAGTAATGATGATAATGACAATTGTTATTTCCATACACATATTTTAACCTTTATTTCAAATGAGACAACTCAGTGTTTGAGAGTTACTTTGTACATTCATTCCTCAATGCCTTTATTATGTTTAGCCTACCAGTATTACTTTACATAACAAATAATTATTATTATTTATTGTGTCAAATGTATTGCACATTACCAAGTGAACATGCTGAAAATATATGATCCCTGCTTTTGATATGCTTAATCCAAATTGAAATGAAATATAGGTGTGTACATGTATGTGTGTGAGAGACAGAAATAGATAGATCATGCAAATGCCGAGATAATAGATGAATGAAAGAACGCAATATGGGAGTAAAGCAGAGTGAAAAGGTTACTTGAACTAGTGAATTAAGCAACTGAAGAGAGAGGGTTGGACAAATAGAGTAGAGGGAGGTAGTTTTGTCTATCTGTATTTTGTTTGTGCAGCAAATAACATACCTTTGGCAAATAATTATACCATAAACCAGTTGCTAAACATACCTTTAACAACTACTCAGATAAAAACCTACGTCCATGGTACAAAGAAGGAGGAAAATGAATAAAAATGTAGGGATAATAAAGAAAAATGCTGAATCTCCCATTTGCTGTTCTAAAGAACCTCTCTTCCCTCTAACCCCACTCTATGATTGAACAAAATGAGTTCCACTTAATAAAACTATAAATACTCATGTATTTCTGTTTCTTTTTTTCGTTTTTCAGATTGTTCTATTAGTTAAAAAGCCTTGGGCCACAGGTGCAATGGAAGAGTAAGGAAAAGTCATACATGCAAATAGAGCCATATCTTCAGCCCCAGCCTCCTGACACCTTCACAGAGCCCCACAGCCTTGCTCCTGTCAGTTCCTTTTCCTGAAATACTCTCCCTCAGATATTCGAAATTCTCACTCCCTCATGTCTCAAATATCTTCTCTTTGGAAATAATTTCTACAGATATCTTATCAAAAATGGCACCGTCTGACACTTTTCAATCCTTTACTTTTTTCAGCGCATAATTTTCCTCTAGAGCTATTTTCATCATCATTTAGTTACTTTCTGTATCTTCTAATATGTAACATCTTTGGGAGTAGAGGATGTGTCTGTGGTCACAACTCTAACACCAAGGTTGAAGCTCCTTACTCACTCTAGATCCTCTGCCCTTGAGTCAATTCTGACTCATAGTGACCCTATAGGAGAGAGAATACCTTCCCCTTTGGGCTTCCAAGGATTTAAATAATTACAGAAGCAGATTGCCATATCTTCCTGCCACAGAGCAGTTGGTGGGTTCAAATTGTTGATCTTTCAATTAGCAGCTGAGTGCTTAACTATTGTGCCACCAGGGTTCCTACTCACCCTAGACACTCCCAGTATATGTGGGGGAAACAGTTGTGCTCAAAAACTATTTACTAAATAAATTAATAAAAAATAATGAAATAAAATGCATTGTTAAATTTGATTTTGAAATAACTATGGATTCTCATGTAGTTCTAAGAAATAATTAAAGCTGATTTTTAAGCAAAGCTCTGTTTAGAGAATCCAAATATTTTCCCATCCTGGAAAGCAGTCAGTTTTCGTAATCAGACATTAACTGCGCCCTGCAAAATTACTCTGAAAACAGCATTGCTCAGTAAAATTGAATCTATTGTTTTATTTTTTCTGAGGTCACATTGTACACTCTTCATATAAGTCATCAACCATATCAATTTGACAAAATCAAAGAAAATGGAAATCGCATTCCAGATCATAAAAATAAAAAAACATTGCTCCTTTTTTCCATTTCAACATGGACACATTCTAAAAGACAGAAAGAAAGCCACAAATACTTTAAACTTACAATATTTATACTATTTTCACATTTCTTTCTTAATTTATGAATATCAGGGACATTTTATTATAATGTAAGAAACAGAAAAAATATAGAATTTGTCAAAACAGAAAAAAAAACTTTTAAAATAGGAATAGTAAAGGTGGGGTTTGTTTAAAGTAAAATTCTACCACGTTAACGATTCAAATCAGTTCCTTCCTGGGAATGTTCATGTATATATTCACCAAATATTATTCAACATATATACATTGAGCCCTTAAGATGTGCTAGATGCTGTTAAAGGGACTGAATGCTACAGAGAATGAAACAAAGACCTTTCATGCAGAGATCCTAAATTCTAACTGAAGAATATAGACACACACCCATGCACACAAACACACAACCAAAAACCAAAACCAAACCTAGTGCCGTCGAGTTGATTCTGACTCATAGCGACCCTATAGGGCAGAGTAGAACTGCCCCATAGAGTTTCCAAGGAACGCCTGGAGGATTCGAACTGCCGACCCTTTGGTTTTAGCTGTAGCACTTAAGCACTACGCCACAAATATGCACACATGTAAAATATGTAACCTGTTAGTGAAAAGTTTATGAAGAAATAAAGCCTGGAAGAGAATAGAGAATGGCAAGACAGTAGGGGAGCGGGCAACTGTAGTTTTAAATAGATTAGCCAGAAAAGACCTCCCTTGAGGTGGCATTTGTTTGAAGATTTGAAGGAAATAAACACTGAACTCCACTCAGCCTGTGAGAAAAGCAGACCTGGCAGTAGGAACAGCAAGAGTGAGGGCCCTGAAATAGTTACAAGCCTACTCTGTTTGAAAGGACAGAGTGAGCAAGGGACAGAGAAGAAGATGCTGCTATCAGAAGGAAATAAGGTGTGAATAAATTAAGGCTTTGCAGGCCAGTATAAGACCTTTGAATGTGATCAAAGGGACGAGTATTTTGAGGAAAGCAGTATCATGCTTTCACTTTAGCTTCATTGTGTCACTCTAGCTTCCAATAGGGACAAGGGAAAAAAACAATGAGACCAGTTAGAAAGGTTAAACTGAAAAAAAAAAACCACTGCTGTAGAGTTGATTCCGACTCATCGTGACCTTGTAAGACAGAGAAGAACGGTTCCATAGTGTTTCTAAGGCTATAAATCTTTACAAGAAGCAGACTGCCACATCTTTTAAACTACAAACTATTCTCAAATCATCATTAATCCATAAGAATTCAGAAATTAAAAAAAAAAACTAATTATTACCATATGTACATACATTGAGAATAGTTAATATCTCAGAAGGCTTTCAGTGAGTATTAAATGATTGAAAAAATTTTTTTTTCCTCTGGAAGAAGGCTCCAGGCTGCCCCTTTCGTCATGGTCCTAACTCCTTTGCTATATTAAATTGCACACATGGTCTGCTTAACTATGTGTAAAACACATGTATTTCTTTCTCTCCATTAGTGTTCACCTTTTTGTTTAAGAGAACGTAATTGTTAAGCTTCGGTTATTCTCTTTTCATCTTTTACGACTTTGTGCATTAAGTATAATTCATACTGTGTATGATACTTCAAAACAATTAATGTACAGCACTGAATTATGGAGTTGAACACAAAAAGGAACTTCACCTCCACTTGACGTATGATACATGCAAAATTTCTATTTGAATTAATGGAATTCTTCTACGGGCTCCTGAAGAGATAATTTCAGGAGCTTTTAGAAGATTTATTAGAGTATGTGTATAGCTCAATTTTTCCACGTGTCTGTTGACTTCATTGCTTAATTAGCTAAGAGTGTTTAAAAATTGACCTGACCACAAAACCCTTAACATTTTCAATGTAAAACAGAGTTATCTTCAGATACAGTAGCTATAAGACTAATTCCTAAATGTCTTTAAAAAAAAAAGTCTTACTTAGTCATAAATGACTTCCTTTCTTGTGATTTTTTTCCTATTCTCCCACTTAGGGCTCACAGTCTTCAAATGCATACTCTCTCTAATATTGTTCAACTTCACTTCTCCCCTTTGTAAGATCAGCCAGTTTTGAATGGCCATCTATCTGCAAAGCACCTTGCTGGATATTGTGAGAGACGTAAAAAGTGATAGAAGATCCCTAGACTGAAGGGTCTGGTGATTAGTTATTCTAACACAAATCTGAATAGTTTATATTCCATGTAGGGGTTTGGCAATTTTCTTAGAGCAGATAAAAAGTTGAACTGAACCTGAAAGAAGAATAAGATTTCAGTCATCAGAGATGGGATACGCCCATCATTCCCCACAGTGAAGGTAACCTAGCTCTTTGGTGTTCTCTAGTTTAATTTTGTATCGTTTTGTGTTATACAATCACAGGCTTCATTGTGTTCATAAATCTGAAAACACTTTAGAATAAGCAATTAAAAATTTGACACACATGTTTTAGTGCTTACTGTATATTATTCTAAGAGTTTTACATATATTCACTTCTCAGCATTAAGCCCTCCAATGACTTCCCAAACCACCTAATAGAAAGTTCTTTACTGTGGTGTATAGAATATTACATAATCTGGTCCCTGCCTACTTTTCTCCCACTCTCACTAATCACTAAACTCTGGCCACACTGGCCTTCTTTCTGTATGTGCACACACCAATCTCATTCTGCCCTTAGGGTTTTTGTACATTCTTCTTTCTGCCTCCATGCTGTCCCCAAAGATCATCCTACAGTTTATTCTTTCTCATCACCAACACTGCAATAAAATATCAAACCTCCATAGAGACCCTCTTTATGTATGTAATCTAAGTAGAACTCCCAAATGTTAGTCACTTTTTATTTCATCCTTCTACATAAAACACTTTATTGCTCTTAACACAAAAATTCAATATTTCCCACTAAAATATGTGTTTCCCTGGTTCTTATTTGACTCCCCACTTTAAACTATTAAGCTTATTTTATGCTCCCCCAGTGAGGAGCCCCTTCGGCTGCTAACCAGAAGGTTGGCAGTTCGAATCCACCAGTTGCTCCTTGGAAACCCTATGGGGCAGTCTACTTTGTCCTATAGAGTTGCTGTGAGTCAGAATTGACTCAGCGGCAAACGGTTTGTTTGTATGTTTGTTTTCGTTTTAAACCCCCAGTGCAGCTAGGAGAACACCTGCCAAAGAACAGGCTCTTAATAATTAGCTGCTGAATGAATGAATATATAAAGTAACTTTGAATTATGTTGAAAACTTCAGGTTCCCATACAGCTTTTCAGTTTTCCCAACTCATCTTCTAAATTCAAAGATGTTTCCTTGATTTTAAGCCGTTGTAATGAATCAATGATTACTCCTTAATATTATTACAGAAATAATAGCTTTATATCTAATCATTAGTAACTTATTAATTTCTATACACAATGATATGGTCAATCTCAGTGACTTAATGGAACAAAAATATTACTTAAATGTTATCGTAGAAGAGGAAACTCAGCCTTTGAGAGGTAAGGTATTGCCCAGGAGGCAAGAAGCAAAGAAGCAGAGTTGATGGCCTTTTAACATAGCAAGCCTGTTTCTTCAGCTGATAGATTTGAAGATCTCACTGTATTTCCTCTTAAGTGCAAATAATCACTGTCCAGATTTCTCAGATAACTTGCTTTCGTGATTAGCATTAATGCCTCAAGTAATCAAAAAAACCAAACCCAGTGCCGTCGAGTCGATTCCGACTCATAGCGACCCTATAGGACAGAATAGAACTGCCCCCATAGAGTTTCCAAGGAGCGCCTGGTGGATTTGAACTGCCCACCCTTTGGCTAGCAGCCGTAGCATTTAACCACTACGCCACCAGGGTTTCCGTCTCAAGTAAAAAGTCCTTAAAAATCAAACGTATTGACCAAGAGGCTGAGTGGATCACTTCCGTGCTGAAGCAGTTACCAGCTAGAATCTCACCTTTTTTGTTAGCGGTAGTTGACTTGGGCCTCAACCTGTGGTGATCCCAGACACAAGGGGAATAAACTCTGCCTGGACCTTGACCATCCCTATGATTGGTTGCAGATCTGACCATTGTGATCCATAGGGTTTTCATTTGCTGATTTTAGGAAATAGACCATCAGGCCTTTGTTCCTAGTCCATCTTCTATTTTCCTGCAGGGGGACTGAGAGACCATATGTTTCAGATGCAGTAGCTGCAAGACGGAAGTGTGCTCCAACCACATCTGACTTTACACTAGCAAGAAATAAACCGACATTTTGCTATATGTCTGGTATTTCTTTATTAATTTGTTAACCGCAATACCGCAGCATGATTTAGTCTACCTTTTTTTTTTTTTTTTAATAAGACAGGAAAAGCATAGATTTGGAAAATACACAATTATTTTTCTAAAATCTGTTACATCTATCTAATAAAACCAAAAGAAAACAAAAAAAAACAAACCCGTTCCCTTCTAGCTGATTCATACTCATAAAAAATAGAGCCACATAATAACATTAATCAGATTATAGTTTTAAAAATATGTAATTACTTTCTAAAATCTATCCAATGTCTATCTAATAGACCCACATAAAAGCAGACAAGTTAATGAACAATCTATATATTTAACATCACTTCTACTCACAGTCTCTTGATCAAAATTAATGACATGGCCCCAAACCACCTGCAAGTGAGATATAAAGAAACACGTCAAATACGTATTTAGTGAGCTCTGTCTTACTCAAGGAAATCCTGGTGGTGTAGTGGTTAAGAGCTATGTCTGCCAACCAAAAGGTCAGCAGTTGGAATCTACCAGGCACTCCTTGGAAACCCTATGAGGCAGTTCTTTTCTGTCCTAGAGGGTTGCTATGAGTTGGAATCTACTTGATGCCAATGGGTTTGGTTTTCTTGTTCTTTTTTTTTTGTTTGTTTGTCTGTTTCACTCAATGTTATAATCTCAGAAGAAATACCATAAAGTAAATATTGGCTTTAACCATATGTCACTAGGCATAAAGTCTTCAAGTACAAATTCTTAGATATTTTTAAAATCATTTAATAGAAAAAGATTTCAGATAAAAATTCACCTCAGTGATTTTCTAGCTAAAAAGTACCCTTAGCACATTTTAACTATTAGGGAGAATAACGCAAAGATCTGGACAGTGAGTGAAATATATACACTTCAGTAGCCATATTTGTAGTTAGAAGTCATTGGAAGGCTACAAAACAAACAGCACTTATAATTACACAACAGTCATTATGAAGTCAGCCTGGCTTGTGATCGCACATTTAAAAAAAAAAATTCCATGAATATAATTATTACCACATGAAAGAGTATTAAATTACATGTCTTTCTAAAATGACATTTATACTAATATGAAACAGTTTATCTCAATTTTGCTATTTTTCTGCCTATTCAACAGATATTGAATGGCCACAGTGTGCAGGTCTTAAAAATCAAATACTATAAATGTCTTTGATCCTATTAGCGGATGCCATTTTTTAGCATCCGCTAAAAAATTTATTCAATGGAATAAATGGAATTAATTTATTCAATGGAATAAGACAGTTTAGGATGCCATGTGCAAAGTGTATAGATGATGCAGCTATTTATGATTTGATTTCTTTTCTCTTCATAAGAACAAAATGCAAATGATTCTATAACGTTATTCCTTTTAAAAACACACAAGAAGTCAACTAAAGGTAATTTATTATTATAGCCAAGAGTTGCTTAAGGAGACAGAGAATCAAATGGAAAGCAGCTTCCTGTATGGGATGCTGGAATAGAAAAAAGACATTAGGCAAAACCTAAGGGTATGTGAAGAAAGTATGGACCACTTAAGAACAATGTATCAATACTGTTTCATAAACGGTGACAGACAAACCCTATAACAACTCAATAATAGGGACAACTTGGTGTGCGGTACGTGGGAACTCTCTGTACTATCTTTGAAATGATTCTGAAAATCTAAACCTTTTCTAAAATAAAAAGTTTATTTTAAAAAGTAATTGATCACATCATACTAAAAACATTTTTTTCCAATAGTACAAATACTTCTATCTGAAGGCAAAATTTTCCTTTTTCTACCCAAATAGTATATTATAATGTTCTCCATGGCAATGTTTTCACATTTTGTAATTCAAAAATTCATAAGATCAATTAAAATTTTAAATTTGTCAGAATATAATGAAAAAAAATTATGTAAATAATATTCATTGTATCTTCCAAAGTGATTTTGATTAAAAAATATCAGTAACTCAATATACATATACTATTTGACCATGGATATGATCATTGCCAAAAACCTCATTCTTTTACATTAAATGATGATTAAAAAGTGAAGGACAGGTTGATAGCAAAGAAATTATTTGATGGAAATATGTCCCCACATTTACTTGGATCTTTTGGACCATCTCAGAAATATTATAGGACACTCAGAAGGAGTCACAGAAGATGCAGTTAAATTAGGAGAAGAAATAAGACTGGGTTGGAGTCAGATTATTTAACTGCTTAAATTATAAGGATACCGCTATTCAACAAAAGATTAAAAATAAAAAAAATTACATCTCTTAAAAATTCTATATTGTTATAGTGCCCTAGGGTTATAATTATAAGCAAATTAGTTAAGTGAGACTTCAACACAGAAGTCCCACACTTACAAGTTCCACTCCTGTTCATTTTTTTGTAAACTTATTTTTGAAGTATAACACACTTACAGAATACTTCATGCATTATTTTAAAGTTAATATACCTGTGCTACGTGTCATTGACAAACAGGTTAAAATATAGGACATCACCAGTACCCTGTTTAAAAAAAAAAAATTCATTCCAGCTTCGTGATACAGTTCTAGAAACTGTTGTTTTACATTTTGCATATAGATCTACAATCCACTGGGAATTGAATAAGGTTATTTTCCCCAGGCTATTCAATTGCTCAATCATCATATATTGAAAAGAGTGTCCTTTCCCTCACTCAGTTCCTTGCAGTGGTAGTTTTGTCATGAATCTGCTAATCATTTACAGGTGGATCTATTTCTGGAATGTTTTGTTTTATCTTTTATTTATTTTCCAATTCCTTTGGTCTCTTGGGAGTTTTGGTGATGCAGTGTTTAACAGCTCAGCTGGTAACCAAAAGGGTAGCAGTTCAAATCTACCAGTCACTGCTTGGAAACCCTATCGGGCAGTTCTACTCTGTCTTATATGGTTGTCATGAGTCAGAATCGACTCAATGGCAAGGAATTCTTTTGGTTTTTGGAATATGTACTATTCTAAGATTGAATGTGATATCTGCGTATTGGTTACCGGTTTGCTTAAGATTTTACTCATCCTTTATATCTGAATTCTGGAGTATCTTCTCAAGTGTATTTTTATTGCTGATTAAATTTTCTACAGATCAGTTCTAATTACATTCTCCAGTACTGTTAATATTAATACTAAAATTTTAGTTTCTTTGTTTTCTTAGGTGTGCTGATGATGCAGTGGTTAAGAACTCGGCTGCTAACCAAAAGAACTCAGTAGTTAGAATCCACCAGCCACTCCTTGGAAACCCTGTGGGGCAGTTCTACTCTGTCCTACAGGGTTGCTAAGAGTGAGACTCAACACGAAGGCAATGTGTTTGTTTTTGTGGTTTTTGGTCTATTGGTCTAAACTTGTACCAATACCGTAATGTCTACATTACTGCAGATTTATAGGAGTCTTGACATCTGCCAGTACCACTCTTTCAAATTAGTTCTTCTTTTTTAAGCTTAATAATTCTAGGTTTTTATCACCCCACACTATATATCCTGTGTTGTTTCACCAACCCACTCCTATTTTTTCTCCAGTGTCAACTTAGCTGCCTGTTTATTTTTTTTCTTTTTTCTGAGTTCCAGCTATCCCTGAGAGTGATAGCCCAAAACAAGTGTGTGTGAAAATGCATTTCCATCAAATCATTCCTTAGATATCAACCTGTCCTTTGTTTTCAAATTATCAACCAATGTGAAAGTGTTTTTGAGTTTTATGGGGAAAACAACACAAAACCAAACATCCTTTACGCTCTGGGTACTGTACGTCCTTTTCCTTGTGGACTGGTGTTAAGGCAAGTCACTGTGATGTGTCAACGAGGATAATGATGTGGGGAATTTTGAGGGTTGTTGATAGGTGTTTGCTAACACCTCCTATGCATGTGTATACTATTGTTTGATTAAAGTATTTATTGAGAGCAGAGTTTTTTTTTTAAATGGTTTTCAACTAGTTTGAGATTTCAAACATATATACATAAATTACTTTAGGAGAAAAAAAAGACAATTAAAATGCCAAATGGGTACCATAAAAATAAACGCTAATTGGTTGAATTAGACCTAATTTATTTGGTTCTAGGAACTGGCTGAAAAGAGAATTATTTTTTTAAGACGTAGAATATAGCATAAATATAAATTTGGAGATAAAAGTGAAATGATATATGCAGGTGAAACTTGAAGGACTAATCTAGCTGATACTGTGCTTTTTGCAGTAGACATAATTCTATTAGTACTAATAAGACTTAAGATTTATTGAGTGTACTGTTCCAAGTGCTTTGCAGGCATTATCCTTTTTAATCCTCTAAAGAACCTTATGCAGAAGGGCTATTGTTATCTCCTTTTTTATATACTTTTAGGCATATTTTAACAATAAAAGTCAAGTCAAAATGGAACATAAAACATTAAAATTCATAAGCCAAGGACCTTGTGAAAGTTGGGGCTAGACAGAGGTCTGGACCTATAGAAAAGCTACTATTTTAGATGGCAAGTGATGGAGGCAAAGGTGGATATATTCTAATGCAATTTTACTTTCTGCTGTCAAATAATTCAGTTCAAAACATCTCATTATTAGCCTGTTTAGCTTGCTGTAAGTCAGCTCCATTAAAAAAAAAAAAAAAAAAAAGGTCTCCATTTGATGGTTTTCACTTCATTATTTAATTCTCCTTTCATGTAAACATATTTTCCTAGGTTCCCGGGGGTGATAACAGCTCCTTTGTAATCAGCAGCAGATACTACAATGCCCTCTGTGGTTTTCCTCCACCCTAACAACAGCTTTGTAATTAGCCCCTCCAGAGCCTGATGGGGGAGTAAAATGGTTAGGAAGTGGGAGAGCAGATTGACAGAACAGATCCAGTCCAAAATTCCCATTTCCTGAGTCTTAGGACTCTTTCTTCTACAGTATGTCAGTAATGTTCCAAATGTTCACCTCATTAGCTTTAGATCCTATTAAGTCCAGGCCTTAATTAACACAGTAGACAAGTTACTCTTTGCCCAGGTATTCAAGCCTACCCATTTAATTATGCTTTATAATCTGGATGGGTATAACCATGGAAAGGAATGAGGCCAATTGAAACTTATATTTCGTTCCCCTTTCTCTATCACCCTGTAGAGGCAGCAGAAAACAGTTTCAAATATGCTTCCCCACCCCCTCCATGACTCTTACACTGAAACCTTAAAGAAAGAATGTGCCCTAGAGGAAGCAGGCCCCCTCCCCTAGTGCTTTAGCTGTAAATTCTCCTAGTGTTTATGTGGTAAGGTATATTGTTAACTATATAATTGCATGTTGGCATGATCTGATATTAAGATTGCAGAAGGGGAGGAAAAGTTTTTCCTTTGGCACCATCAAGGCTGACAAGACCTTCACGTGCCCTGAGCCCTGACCGTGTCCAGGAATTTCCCTCTTCTTCCCCTTTCCCTTTTCCTCAGCACATAGACCCCTCTGTTTCTTCTCCTTTCCAACTGCATAAGCCTCAGGGCCCTTGATCTCTTTGTTATCTTCACTCAGGACATGTGGAGGGGGCTTTGTTATCTTCACTCAGGACATGTGCAGGGGGCTGGCCTCTGTGTGGAAAACCTTGGTGGTGCCAACCACCGCCACCGTCGTTCCCACCAGTAGTGGTTAAATGCTACAGCTGCTAACCAAAACGTTGACAGTTCAAATCCACCAGGTGCTCCTTGAAAATTCTATGGGGTGGTTCTACTCTGTCCTGTAGGGCTGCTGTGAGTTGGAATCGACTGGACAGCAATGGGTTCTTTTTATACGACAGGCGTAGAAAAGATTTCCCTGTCAGTTTACCGGGACAGAGGAATTTTTGTTGAGGGGAGGGGTGGGCAGGAAGTGACTGGCCCAAGATTGAATTTCACCCTTTCCTCTCCTTTCCAATTATTGGTTAAGTAAGAAAGCTTATGAAAGCACCACTGGGTCAATTATTAATTAACAGCTAAAGCCCTGAATAGGAGCCCTGGGGTGCAATGGTTAAAAGTTTGGCTGTTAACCAAAAGATGGGCAAATGGAATCCACCAGTGGCTCCTTGGAAACCCTATGGGGCAGTTCTACTCTGTCCTGTAGGACCACTGTGAGTCAGAATCCACTCGATGGCATTTTTTTTGTAAAAGCCCTGAATGAACTTACTTTCGTTTTCTATCCCCAGCTCATCTCACACCATTACTATACTCTTTCACTTAGGTGTCCCAGGCTTCTGTCCCAATAGACTGATGAGATGTTACAGTCTTTCCACATGTAACTTGTCTCATATAGGTCTTTACCTCTCATATTGATCCACGATGGGATGAATTTTCTTACAGACTTGGAGGCGATAAAAATGATGATGTTATGCCCTGAGAAGAATAACCTTCAGCTTTCTAGGCAACTTATCTAGGTGGAATTACAGAAAAGCTTTTTATGCAGAGGAGGGAGGGAAGGGAGGTGTGCCTTCAGTGGCAAAGGAAGTATAGGGGAATTTGGAAGTTTGTAATTCTTGGTCTTATCTATTTGCAATCGAGTTAACTCATGGGTTTTACCTACTTCTGCTTAAAGTTGTCATCCATGTTATAGGGTCCAATTCCTTCCCTATCAGTACCTTTACTTTAGTATAACAGATTTGGTGAGTGGAGCATGTAATTGGCAATCTATATTTTTTATATATTACATTCTGACCCTGAATGTCAGACTCAGTTTAACATTTCCTGCCACTATAGGAAATGAAGGACTCCTTTCAATTTCCTTGGAGGTTCCTATCTGTATATCATCTACTTTAAAATCCCCTTTTCCCTTTTTCACTATGTACACTCTTAATCACCTTCCTAAAAAGTCAGGTGTCTCTACAAACTTTATAAACACTGATTTCATCATTGTAGCAAACTACCACAGTCACTTGCTCTCTCAATACATTGGCTTCATTCTCTACTATATTCAGTGCTACTGTTAGGGAAATGTAATTAAAACTAACAACCAGAAAACCTCCCCACAAAGGTAGAATAGAAAGAAAATATTTCTTTACTGAATAAGCATTAAACCAGAACAGAATGCTATGTGCATCACAGGCGGCGCTAAAAAGATTACAAAGACCAAGAGAAATCTTAGTCTTTATATAACCAAGCAGATGCCACCCACTTCATGCATCTTCTCAAGATAAACCCCCACATGTCTGTCAGTTTGTTGTACTGTGGGGGCTTCATGTTGCTCTGATGCTAGAAGCTGTGCCACAGTAATCAGATGGGTGACCAGCATGGTCACCCATGGAGGACAGGTTTCAGCTGAGCTTCCAGACTAAGACGAGGAAGAAGGACCCATCAGTCTACTTCTGAAAAGAATTAGCTAGTGAAAATCTTATGAATAGCAGCAGAACATTGTCTGATATAGCACTGGAACATGAGTCCCCCGGGTTGGAAGGCACTCAAAAGACAACTGGGGAAGAGCTACCTTCTCAAAGTACAGTCAACCTTACTGACGTGGATAGAGTAAAGCTTTCGGGACCTTCGTTTGCTGATGTGGCACCACTCAAAATGAGAAGAAACAGCTGCAAACAACCATTAAAAATCAGAAACTGGAATGTACGAAGTAAGAATCTAGAAAAATTAGAAATTGTCAAAAATGAAATGGAATGCATAAGCACTGATATCCTAGGCATTAGTGAGCTGAAAAGGACTGGTATTAGCCATTTTGAATCAGAGAATCATATAGTCTACTATGCTAGGAATGACAACGTGGAGAGGAATGGTGTTGCATTCATTGTGAAAAAGAACATTTCAAGATATATTCTGAAGTACAACGCTGTCAGTGATAGGATAATATTCATATGCCTACAAGGAAGTCCAGTTAATACAACCATTATTCAAATTTATGCACCAACCACTACAACCAAAGATGAAGACACTGAAGATTTTTATCAGCTTCTGCAGTCAGAAATTGAATGAACATGCAATCAGGATGCATTGATAAATACTGGTGATTGGAACGTGAAAGTTGGAAGCAAAGAAGAAGGATCGGTATTTGGAAAATATGGCCTTGGTGACAGAAATAATGCTGATCAGAACATGGAATGTATGAAGTATAAATCTGGAGATCGAATGATAGAATTTTGCAAGAGCAATGACTTCTTCATTGCAAATACCTTCTTTCACCAACATAAATGGCGACTATACACATGGACCTTGCCAGATGGAGCACACAGGAATCAAATCGACTACATCTGTGGAAAGAGATGATGGAAAAGCTCAATATCATCAGTCAGAACAAGGCCAGAGGCTGACTGTGGAATGGACCATCAATTGCTAATGTGCAAATTCAAGTTGAAGTTGAAAAATATTAGAACAAGTCCACAAGAGCCAAAGTATGACCTTGAGCATATCCCACCTGAATTTAGAGACCATTTCAAGAATAGATTTGATGCGCGTTGAACGTTAATGATAGAAGACCAGATGAGTTGTGGAATGAGATCAAGGACATCATACATGAAGAAAGCAAGAGGTCGTTAAAAAGTCAGGAGAGAAAGAAAACCAAAATGTATGCCAGAAGAGACTCTAAAACTTGCTCTTGAACATTGAGTAGCTAAATGAAAGGAAGGTATGATGAAGTAAAAGGGATGAACAGAAGATTTCAAAGGGCCACTCCAGAAGACAAAGTATTATAATGACACTTGCAAAGACCTGCAGATAGAAAACCAAAAGGGAAGAACACACTCAGGGTTTCTCAAGCTGAAAGAACTGAAGAAAAAATTCAAGCCTCGAGTTGCAGTAGTGAAGGATTCTATGGGGAAAATATTAAATGACACAGGGAGCATCAAAAGAAGATGGAGGAGATACACAGAGTCATTATACCAAAAAGAATTAGTTGACATTCACCCATTTCAAGAGGTAGAATGTGATCAGGAACCGATAGTACTAAAGGAAGAAGCCCAAGCTGCACCGAAGGCATTGGCAAAAAACAAAATTCCAGGAGTTGATGGAATATCAATTGAGATGTTTCAAGAAATGGATGCAGTGCTAGAAGTGCTCACTTATCTATGCCAAGAAATATGGAGGACAGCTTCTTGGCCAACTGACTGGAAGAAATCCATATTTATGCCTATTCCCGAGAAAGGTGATCCAACCGAATGTGGAAATTATGGAACAATATCATTCATATCACACACAAGCAAAATTTTGCTGAAGAACGTTTAAAAGCAGTTGCAGCAGTGCATCCACAGGGAACAGCCAGAAATTCAGGCAGGTTTCAGAAGGGGACGTGGAACCAGGGATATCATTGCTGATGTCAGATGCATCCTGGCTGAAAGCAGAGAATACCAAAAGGATGTTTACCTGTGTTTTATTAGCTATGCAAAGGGTATTCGACTGTGTGGATCATAACAAATTATGGGTAACATTGAGAAGAACGGGAACTCCAGAACACTTAATCGTGCTTATCAGGAACCTGTACATAGATCAAGAGGCAGTTGTTCAGACAGAACAAGGGGACACTGATTGGTTTAAAGTCAGGAACAGTGTGCATCAGTATTGTATCCTTTCACCATACCTATTCAATCTTTATGGTGAGCAGATAATCCTAGAAGCTAGACTATATGAAGAAAAACAGGACATCAGGATTGGAGGAAGACTCATTAACAACCTGTGTTATGCGGATGACACCACCTTGCTTGCTGAAAGTGAAAAGGACTTGAAGCACTTACTAATGAAGATCAAAGACCACAGCCTTCAGTATGGATTGCACTTCAACATAAAGAAAACAAAAATCCTCACAACTGGACTGATAAACAAAACCATGATAAATCGAGAAAAGACTGAAGTTGTCAAGGATTTCATTTTACTTGAATAACACCCATGGAATCAACACCCATGGAAGCAGCAGTCAAGAAATCAAAAGACACATTGCATTGGGCAAATCTTCTGCAAAAGACCTCTTTAAAGTGTTGAAAAGCAAAGATGTCACCTTGAAGACTAATGTGCGCCTGACCCAAGCCATGGTATCTTCAATCGCATCATACTCATTTGAAAGCTGGACAATGAATATGGAAGACCAAAGAATTGACACCTCTGAATTGCAGTGTGGGTGAAGAATATTGAGTATACCATTGACTACCAAACGGACGAACAAATCTGTCTTGGAAGAAGTACAACCAGAATGCTCCTTAGAAGCAAGGATAGCGAGACTGTGACTTACATATTTTGGACATGTTGTCAGGAGGGATCAGTCCCTGGAGAAGGACATCATGCTTGGGAAAGTACAGGGTCAGCAGAAAAGAGGAAGACCCTCAAGGAGGTGAATTGACACAGGGGCTGTAACAATGGTCTCAAGCATAACAATGTAAGGATGGTGCAGGACTGGGCAGTTTTTCGTTCTGTTTTGCATAGGGTTGGAACTGACTATATGGCACCTAACAACAACAATAACAGCTCAAGATAAACAATAATTAGTCCTCAAGTAAGAGAGCTTGATGATGACATTTTTCACACATACCAGTTGTTACTGAGTTGATTCCAACCTATGGTGACCATATGTGTATCAGAGTAGAACAGTACACCATAGAGTTCAAAATCTGATTTTTCTAAAGTAGATCACCTGGCCTTTCTTCTGAGTCATCTCTGGGAGGAAGCAGTTACCCAACCTTTCAGTTAGCAGCTGAGAATGGTAACCATTTGCAACACTCTGTGTATCCTATATATACATATTTATTTATTTATCCAATAGTTATTAAGATAATATGATGTGGTCAAGTGACCTGAATAGTGATCATCAAGCATTTATTAAGATTTAATTGTTGGAAAAAAATTATTTCATTGAAACATGTGAAAATAAAACATATCCTTTTCTAACAGCAGATTTAAAAACAAGTGAAATGAATATAGGTAAGTGAGTGTATGTCAATATAGTAGCAAAATATTGATACGTTGGGAAAATTTGATAAATATATGTTAATTATATTCTAATTAATTTTTAATTTAATTATTCTAGTTAATCACCCCTATTTTTGGAGTCAAGCTTTCTGGACCTTATTTGCTGATGTGACACCACTCAAAATGAGAAGAAATAGCTACAACCATCCATTAATAGTTGGAATGTGGAATGAACCAAGTGTGAATCTAGATGAATTGGAAATCGTCAAAAATGAAATTGAATGCGTACAGAGTGATATCCCAGGCATTAGTGAACTGTAATGGACTGGTATTGGCCATTTTCAGTTAGATTATCATATGGTTTACTATGCTGGGAATGACAAATTGAAGAGAAATGGAATTGCATTCATCGCCAAAAAGAACATTTCAAAGTCGATCCTGAAGTGCAAGACTGTTAATGATAGGATAATATCCATTTGCCTACAAGGAAGACCAGTTAAGATGATTATTAGTCAAATTTACCCACCAACCACTGAGGCCAAAGATGAAGATTTTTACCAACTTCTACCGTCTGAAATTGACCAAATATGCAATCAGGACACATTGACAATTACTGGTGATTGAAATGTTAAACTTGGAAACAAAGAAAAAGGATTTGTAGTTAGAAAGTACGGCCTTGGTGCTAGAAATGACACCAGAGATTGCATGATTGAATTCTGCAAGACCAATGACTTCTTTGTTGCAAATTCCTTTTTTCAACAACATGAATAGTGACTATACACATGGACCTTGCCATGTGGAATACACAGGAATAAAATTGACTACCTTTGTGGACAGAGATGATGGAAAAGCTCAATATCACCAGTAAGAACAAGGGCAGGGGCCAACTGTGGAACAGACCATCAATTGCTCACATGCAAGTGCAAGCTGAAGTTGAAAAAAATTAGAACAAGTCCACGAAAGCCAATGTATGGCCTTGAGTATATCGCACCTGATTTTAGAGACCATCTCAAGAATATATTTGACAGGTTGAACACTAATGACCAAATACCAGGTGAGTTGTGGAATGACATAAAGGAAATCATACATGAAGAAAGCAAGAGGTCATTAAAAAGAAAAGGAGAAAGAAAAGATCAAAAGGGATTTCAGAAAAGATTCTGAAACTTGCTTTTGAACTAGCTAAAACAAAAGGAAGATATGGTGAAGTAAAAGAGCTGAACAGAAGTTTTCAAAGGGAGGCTTGAGAAGACAAAGTAAAGAGTTATAATGAAATGTGCAGACCTTAACATAGAAAACCAAAAGGGAAGAATAAGCTGGGCATTTCTCAAGCTGAAAGAACTGAAGAGAAATTAAAGCCTTGAGTTACACTATTGAAGAATTCTATGGTGAAAATAGCAAACAACATAAAAAAAAAGAATTTGGAAGGAATACACAGTAACTGTACCAAAAAGAATTGGTCAGGAGGTGGCATATGATGAAGAATTGATGATACTGAAGGGAGAGGTCCAAGTTGCACTGAAGGCATTGAAGTAAAACAAGGCTCCAGAATTGAAAGAATACCAATTTAGATACTTTAACAAATGGATGCAAAGCTGGAGGTGCTCACTCATCTACACCCAAAAATTTGGAAGACAGCTACCTGGCCAACCGACTGGAAGAGATCCATTTTTGTACCCATTCCAAAGAAAGATAATCCAACAGAATTCGGAAATTGTTGAACAATATCATTAATATCACATAGAACTAAAATTTTGTTGAAGACAATTCAAAAACGGTTGCAACAGTACATCAACAGGGAACTGCCAGAAATTAAAGCAGGATTCAGAAGAAACCATCTATCATTGCTGAAAGCAGAGAATACCAAGAAGATGGTTGTTTGTGTTTTATTGGCTACACAAACACGGTCGACTATGTGGATCATACATATTATGGATAACATTGGGAAGAATGGGAATTCCAGAACACTTAATTGTGCTCATGAGGAACTTGTAAGTAGACCAAGAGGCAGTTGTTCAAACAGGACAAGGGAATAATGTGTGGTTTAAAGTCAAGAAAGGTGTGTCAATGTTGCATCCTTTCACTGTAATTATTCGATCCGTATGCTGAGCAAGTAATCTGAGAAGCTGGACTATATGAAGAAGATCATGGCATCAGGATTGGAGGGAAACTCATCAAAAACCTGCAATATGTGGATGCCACAACCTTGCTTGCTGGAAGTGAAGAGGACTTGAAGCACTTACTGGTGAAGATCAAAGACCTCAGCCTTCAGTATCTATTACACCTGAACATAAAGAAAAAAAAATCCTCACAACTGGACCAATAAACAACATCATGATAAATGGAGAAAATATTGAAGTTGTCAAGGGTTTCATTTTGATTGGATTCACAATCAATGCCCATGGAAGCATCACTCAAGAAATGAAAAAGTGTATTGCATTAGGCAAATCTGCTGCAGAAGACCTCTATAACGTGTTGAAAAACAAAGATGTCCCCTTGAAGAATAAGGTGCACCTGACCCAAGCCATGGTATTTTCAGTCACCTCATATGCATGTGAAAGCTGGATAATGAGTAAGGAAGACCAAACAAGAATTGATACCTTTGAATTATCATGTTGACCAAGAATATTGAATATATCATGGGCTGCCGGAAGAATGAACAAATCTGTATTGGAGGAAGTAACAGAGAGAATGCTCATTAGAAGCAATGATGAGAAGACTTAGTCTCATGTACTTGGGACATGTTGTCAGGAGGGCCCAGTGCCTGGAGAAGGATATCATGCTTGGTAAAGTACAGGATCATCAAAAAAGAGGAAGAAAAAAAAAAGGAAGGCTCTCCATGAGATGGATTGACATGGTGGCTGCAACAATTGGGACAAGCATAACAAGATCATGAGGATGGTTCAGGACCAGGGAGTGTTTCCTTCTGTTGTACACAGTATCACTATGATTCGGAACTGACTGGAAGGCACCTAACAGCAAAAACAATTTTTCAGTTGAAATCTCAGCCATTTTATTTTTTCTTGAACGCATTGCAGGTTTTCTTTTTGTTTTGTTTTGTTTATTTTCATCAGCAAATGTTTACAGTAGAACTGAGGTGGAAGTGGAACTCCTTTGTCAGCATTAAATTAAACCTGTTCTTTAACTCTGACCAAATACTTCATATAAGAAGTTACATTTGTTTGAGGGTGTTATGGAGAAAATATTGCATTAGTCTTTCAGTTAATCTATTCTAGGGTTTACAGGGTATTTGTTTGTTTTTTCTCTTCAGGCAATAACAGGAAAACAAGGCAACAGGGCAAAGTACAGCAATTATTCTGAATGTCTTTATTTTAACAAGTGGATACGTTGACTGAATTTTCTAGATTTTTCTTTGATATTTATACTTACTGAGAACCTTGATTCTGCATATAGATTCTATCACGAAATTAAGAACAACTTACACAGTTTTATCAAAAAGTCAAGTCTCCTCTAAGATTTAGAAATAAGTCCATTCAAAACAGTTTCAGAAATAAAAAACTTTAAAAAAAAAACTCTTCTAAAGGATTTGTGTTGTCTTAAAAAGGGAGGAGGGGAGATGTTAAGTCGTATTAATCAAGATTTTTTAACAGAAGCATAACTTAGTTTCATCATAGTTGCAGATATATTATTCTTATGTAATGACTGTTAGAGAAGATAATGACATTTTTCTCACGGGGTTAAATAGGTAGAATTTAATTTTATAACAAAATCGCAGTCTTTAAAGGAAAATAGTGTATATGTTGATTTTTTTTTAAACCTTTAAGGCAGCAATTTGAAACTAGTGGATTCTGTTAACAAAAGTTAATGGCAGCTCCACGGTTTCACTGAACTCTGTGTCTTCATTCTATTTTTCTAATTATGGGACAGAAAACCCCAACTCCAATTGAGCTTCGCCTGGGTAACGGTGGTGACTTAGCCCCGACTAGTTCAGGCAGAGTAGAATTGCAGCCCAGGTTCTTTTTTCATCGCATTTTGGGCTATCTTTTTTTTTTTCTTTCAGTGCTCTGACTCAGAATTTTGTTTTTTAAGAGCAAAAAAAGAAGGTAGTTGTATTCACAGTTTCCATCATCCCTGATTTCAGCAGCATTCATAGTATTTGCTTGGCTCCTTAAAAGTATGAAGTCTCAGGCCTCCATACTATTTGCAAGGAAAATAATACAAATGTAGACTCCTGTATTCATAAAGAAGCTGATTTAGAGAAAATATGCAATGATAGATAATTAAGTTAAAATAGGGAACGGTGTTCTTCCCTGTGTTCCCTTAGTGAATTGCAAACAAGGAGGCAGACGTAAAGAGCCTGTTAGCTATGTAAAAACAACTTTTATGTAAAAGCATTATCCATTTCTAACTCACTTGCTACTCTTTATATTTGCAGATAAAACAGATAATATTTCTGTCAGGATGATACAGTTATAATTTGTCTTCTTAAATCTGAAGGCTATTTAAGACAAAACTGGCAAAATATAGTTTCTTATGCTTAGACCATGTACATTTTCATATATATAAATCTATTCTATGCTGTGATTTTCTCTGGATTTTAGATATGTAACATTAAAATCACTGCATTTGTCAAAAACATTTTTCCCAAATTATTACTATTATTTCAGAGAAGCAGGTTTTATTGGCCTCATTTTACAGATGAAAAATTGAGATGCAGAGGTCACAAAGCACTGCTTCCTAAACTTATTGGTCAGGAAACCCTTTTTTGCATGGAGCAAACCCAAGCCTAAACCCAAAACCAATCCCATTGCCATCGAGTCAATTCTGACTCATAGCGACTCTGTAGGACAGAGTAGAACCGCCCCATAGTTTCCAAGGAGCAGCCGGTGGATTCGAACCGCCCACACTTCAAAACATGCCAGAATGTCAGAATTGACTAGATAGCAAGGGATTTATAGTAATATAATAGTGCCTGTTTAAATAGCACAGTATCCTTCCCCTGCTTAAGTCCTTTATTGTAGCCAGTTGAGTAGCATTATTAATATCTAAAAATTGCGTACGGATAGTATTTCAATGATCATTTTTAGCAAGGTTTTGTGTTCAAATTAAAAGTAATCAGATCACATTGATTAGATTATATATTTAAAAATATCTCCTCTCCATGGAAAAAAAAAAAATTAACTCTGCACTTTGCACTGTTAATGATTTCCCAAATCAAAAGTCATTGCCAGAATTTACGTACATTTGAAGGACTAGGGTCCACGCTGTATAAACCACATGCCTTCTATAGCAGTTGTTTTCTGTATTCTTTTAGGATGTACCATGGATTTTTATAAATAAGTATCTAAAATATGTAAAAGACTTCTGGGAATGTGTGATTAGTTTCTTTCCAGCCAAAGGAGATTTCCCCCATGATCAAATTCAATCATTTCTCTATGTTTTGGAATTGTGCCTGAAATATGTTGATTTTTATTTATGAAAAATGTGCCAGAAAAGCTGCAAGTGCAATTTTGGAACACTTATATAAGCATATTTTTCCAGTCTAAAATCGAGTGTACAGCTAGAAATAGCTGAACAAATGGAAGAAATTTCATTATGAATTTGTAAGTGCTGTGAATTCAATAGGATGGCTGAGAAAATGAATGACAATATTTTGGCTATATTTTACTTTAAGATCGTATTAGGAGTAGCCAGAATGTGTTTATTAAATGAAATGGATATAAATCCAGAATATATCATTCTAAAAGTTTTTCACTGAGCACACAAGAGTTTATTGTGAAAAATATTGGAATCCGATGTTAGCAATCTGCATCTATTGAAATAATTCCACAGATTTTCCTTTTAGTTTAGTTTTGTTTTTTAACATAGTGTGCCGACTGTATTCTTAGCCCCAGATTTCACCCTTTTTTCCTGCTCTGTGAAAATAAATTGGACCCTTCTAAATATTTTTCTATTACCACCTGGCACAGATGCTTTGCCAATAGAGGGAGCTGGAGAGACGTTGAAGGGTCTCGTTTCCTGGTATTGCGCTCAGTTGGCATACTCCTGCAGTGTGCTTGGCTTTCTCCAGCACCAGGTTCCTGTAGTGCTCACAGCTTTTTCAGTGTCTGGTTCCTGCCATGCACGGAGGCCAGCAGCATTCAACAAGCAACTGCTTCCTCTTGACATCTTTCCAGGCAACTTTGTAGCCAAGTGCTTCCTGTGAGATAGGACACTTTTCCATGAATAGCTTCTACCAGCACCCTGGAGAGCAGCTTTTTGGCCAAGTTCTGGTGGTACAGCACCACAAAGACTTTGCCATTCGGTGAGCCAAAACTGTACGCTCTCCAAAAAAGGTCTGGCTCTAAGGCAGCTATGTGCATATGTTTTCTTGGGGGGTTGAATGCTCTTTCTTGGATGGTCTCTCAGCCCCCTATCTTCCTTCTATCTGCTATCTCTATAGTCTTTAAAATTGTTTTTTCTTACTAGCCAATCTCATTACTCTATCCCTGTTATAAGAATAATACTTTATATTAAACTTTTCATTCTCAGTATACTCTGTGGTTTATCTCCTCTGTTACAGAAGTGTAGTAGGAATTGTCCCAAGAAATAGATCTACAAAGGTGGGATTTGGGGATGGGTTTGGTCATGCTTTTGGACTTTTTGAGCAGTGCTGAGTTCCTCATCAATGGCAAATAGGATGCTACTAATTCTGGGCACACAGTGGCATCATAATTAATCAAGCTGTCACCTGTGGTTAATTGTGATGAAGTGCTAACTGAAGTTTATACCTTGGGAGCCAAAGTAGCTTTATGGCAGTAATTACGACTATAAGAACAGTGGTGAGAGATGGACTTTTTGAGTTTACATTAGCCCTAAGTTCTGATAACTTTCAGCTCAAATTATCAGAGTGTCTGAGAATCATCATGGACTGAAAATCAGAGGGCTTCCATATGACAAGTGTAAATAAGCTCATATTTGTTGTAGACATGAGGCTGATCCTGCAGAAAATCAAACAAAGTTTAATTGTAAGGGATGCTGAAATACAAGTTGAATTCTCAGCTCATCAAGTTTCTCATATAAAATACAAGACACTGATTAGTAAAGAATGGTATTGTAAAACCTGAAATATAACATCTGGTTAGATCAAGATGAAAATGACAATGTTGGGCCTCCAAGTCACAATGAGAATCCCTTACTGGTGAAAGTAGCTTTCCCTCTGTTCTCTTGTGACAAGACTTTCTATGCTTGAAAACCCTTTAATGACATCATATGGACAGATGCCTTGAAAAGAATGCCCTTTCCTCTCAAGAACCACTGGAGTGACTTCTTATTGCCACTAAACAAATAACTAGAGTCAAACCTAAGTATGCTACAGGGAAAAGACACAAACTATAACATGAAGGGAAAAAACTTACAAACCGAAGGAATTGTAAGAATTTAGTAATATACATCAGAACCACCTGGGAGTACATACTAAGGAAGACAGACCATAACACTAGATAGGGCTGAAATAATTGGTATCAATGACATTACTATAAATTCTGTGTGAAATATGTTAGCTTGTACAGCTAGACTTACCTCTAACTTTTCAGTGGTTAGTTTACTAAAACTTGGACTTAAGAGTAGGCTGCAGTTAATCAGATGGACTTGTCAGAGCAGCCCTGGCATAATATGGACAAGGAAATGTAAAGAGTTAAACCAAAATCAAACCCACTGCCATAGAGTCAATTCCAACTCATAGTGACCCTATAGGACAGAGAAGAACTGCCCCATAGCGTTTCCAAGGAGCACCTGGTGGATTCAAACTGCCAGCCCTTTGGTTAGCAGCTGTAGCACTTAACCAATACACCACCAGGGTTTCCATGTAAAGGTTTAGGGAGGTAGAAAAACTGAACTGAATATATCATTTGCAGTTGTGATATCATTGTAGGAACAAATTAGCATTAATTTTCTAGTTCTGCTTTTACAAATTAGCAGAAACTTAGCAACATAAATGCACCATCTTAGAGTTCTGGGTATCCATCCCAAGGAACTAAATTCAAGGTGTGCCTTCGAGAATTGATTCATTCTGGAAGTTCTATTAGAAGCATAAACGTCTAGGAGAGTTAAGTATTTTTGATGATTTTATCCTTCTAATACCATGATACTGCCTTTTTAATTCCTGACACTATGCTTTGCCCTAAAATCTACCTTGTCTGATATTAATATATCTCCTCCAGCTTTCTTTTGATTAGTGTCAACATAGTACATCTTCTTCCATCCTTTTACTTTCATCCTATCGGAGCCTTTATAGTAGAAGTGGATTTCTTATAGATAGCCTATAGTTGGATCTTGCTGTTTTATTCGCTCTGACAATCTCTCCTCTAAATTGGGGTGTTTATACCATTTAAATCTTGGAAGATAGTCCTGGTGATCTGCTTCCAAAAGGTCACAGCCTTGAAAGCCCTGTAGAATTCAGTACTACTCTGCACACATGGGATTGCCATGAGTTGGAACTGAGTCAATGGCAAAAAGTTCAGGTTACCATGTAGATGTAATACAATTATTAATATTGTTAAGTTTAGGTTTCTTACCTTACTATTTGTTTTCTATTTATCCTATATGTTTTTTCTTCCTTTTCATAGTTTTCTGTCTTTATTTGGATTGAATATTTTTTCCATTTTCTTATTAGCTAAAACTTTGTGTTTACACTAATAAAAATAACTGTGTATATATATATATACACACACACACCAAACTCATTGCTGTCCAGTTGATTCCGACTCATAGCAACCCTATAGGACAGAGTAGAACTGTCCCATAGAGTTTCCAAGGAGAACCTGGTGGATTTAAACTGCCGACTTTTTGGTTAGCAGCAGTAGCACTTAATCACTACGCCACCAGGGTTTCCGTGTCTATACATATATATATATTCAGTCCAAATATAAATATAAGTATATATTGTTTTGTTGTTGTTAGTTGTCATCAAGTCAATTCTAGCTCATAGGGACACTATGTACAATAGAACAAAATGCTGCCCGGTCTTTTGTCATTCTCACAATCTTCGTTGTATTTAAGCCCATTGTTGGCAGCCCCTATGTCAATCCATCTCATTGAAGGCCTTCCCCTTTTTATCTACTTTACTAAGCATGATGTCCTTCTCCAGGGACTGGTGCCTCCTGATAATGTGTCCAATGTACGTGAGATGAAGTCTTGCCATCCTCGCTTCTAAGGAGCATTGTGACTGTACTTCCTCCAAGAGAGATGTGTTCGTTCTTCTATTCAGTATTCTTCACCAACACCATAATTCAAAGGCATCAATTCTTCTTCAGTCTCTGTTATTCATTGTCCAGCTTTTGCATGCATATGAGGTGATAGAAAATACCATTGCTTGGGTCAGGCACACCTTAGTCCTCAAAGTGACATCTTTGCTTCTTCACGCTTTAAAGAGGTCTTTTAGAGCAGATTTGTCCAATGCAATACATTGTTTGATTTGACTGCTGCTTCCATGGGCGTTGATTGGGATGCAACTAAATGAAACCCTGACAACTTCAATCTTTTCTCCCTTTATCCTGATGTTGGTCCAGTTGCAAGAATTTTTGTTTCCTTCATGTTCAGGTGTAATTCATACTGAAGGCTGTAGTGTTTGATCTTCATCGGTAAGTACTTCAGGTCTTCTTCACTTTCAGCAAGTAAGGTTGTGTCACCTGCATATCACAGGTTGTTGATAAAGCTTCCTCCAAACCTGATGCTGCGTTCTTCTTCATATAGTCCAGCTGTTCAGATTATATGCTCAATATACAGATTGAATAAGCATGATGATGAAGAAAAGATACAACCTTATACAATTTACTGTTTATAGTACACATCTTTAATTTATCATAATCTAACTTCAAATGCTGTTATATAACCTTATGCTTAGTGCAAGTATCTTTAAAAAAGCATATTTCCAATTCTCCCATTTTAGCATTTGTTCTGTTTCCTTACATTTTACTCATACATCTATTACCCCCTACAATCTTAGTATTATTTTTAATGGAAACCTTCAGTCGTCCTTTAATGAGATTTATATAATATGAAAAGTAAACCAGAATGCTCCTTAGAAGCAAGGATGGTGTGACAGTGTCTTACATACTTTGAACATATTGTCAGGAGGGATCAGTCCCTGGAGAGGGACATATCATGCTTGGCAAATTACAGGGTCACCAGAAAAGAGGAAGACCCTCAACAAGGTGGACTGACACAGTGGCTGCAACAATGAGCTCCGGCATAACAGCAATTGTTAAGGATGGCACAGGACCGGGCAGTTTCATTCTGTTATGCAGAGTGTTGATATCAGTTGGAACCAACTCGATGGCACCTAACAACAACAACAACAGAAGTAAATCTCATATGTACCAACATAGCTACCAATTGTGGAACTCTATTCCTTTTGTACATTCATGTCTATCTGGTATCCTTTTCTTGCTGGGTGAAGGATTACCTTTAACCTTTGCTATGTGAGTCTGCTGGTGATGAAATATTTTACCTCTTTGTGTCTGGAGAAGACTTTTACCTTCAGTTTGCAAGGTTATTTTTGTTTAGTAAATAATTTAGGTTGACAGTTTTTTTTTTCATTGTTGTTGTTATTTTACCGTTTTAGCATTTAAGTGTATTGCTTCACTCTCTTCTCACTTTCATTTTCTCTGACAAGAAATCTGCTGTCTTCCTTGTTTTTATTCCCCTGTATCTAATGCCTCTTTTTCTTTTTCCTCTTAATATTTTCTCTTATGATTGGTTTCAACAATTTCTTTTTGATATACTTGGTGTGTCTTTACTAATATTTTGTGTTCTTGATGCTCATTGAGGCTCTTGAATCTGTGGCATTGTACCTTTCATCAAATTTGGAAAAGTATTATATCTTCAAATATTTTTTGCCCTTTCCTTTTTTTCTCCTTTGAGGATACTAATTACAGGCATATTAGTTTTCTTGATGCTGTCCCATAGTGAACTGATGCACTGTTCATGTTTTAAAGGTGTGCACTTTTTTTTACATATGTGTGTATGATTATTTTGGATAGTTTCTATTGATAAGTCCTCAAGTTCACTAATCACATTTTTGCAATGGGTAATATGCCATTAATCAAAAAAAACTTTTTTTCATTTCATAGTATTTTTTATCCATAGAAATTCAATTGACTATTGTTTTTAACCTTCTGTGTCTCAAAATAGCCAATTTTTCCTCTAGATTTTGTACATACAGAATAAAGTTACAATAGCTGTTTTAATTGTTTTCTGATAATTATAACATTTATGACAATTCTGGCTAAAGTTCAATTGATTGATACCCCCTCTCCCCAATTATGAATTGTATTTTCCTGGTTCTTTGCATGTATGGTGATTTTTTGACTGTCAGAAATTATGAATTTTACCATGTTGGATGCTTGATAGTTTTTATATCCCTATAAATGTTATTAAACTGTGTTATAGGACACAGTTAAGTTGTTTTGAAAAAGTGTGATACTTTTAGGTCTTTTGTCTAAGATTTGGCAGGTAAGACCTGAACAGTATTTTAGACTTAGATAATTATTTGTCACTACTGAGGCAAGATTTCTTGGAATATTCTACTCAATGCCCTGTGAATTACAAGATTTCCAGTCTTTCTGGTATGAATAGACAATATTCTCAGTCCTGTGTGAGCAATGGGTACAATTCCCTCTAATATTCTGCAGTATTTCTTTCTCTGGACTTGGGTATTTCCTCACATACATGTGGCTGATCAGGATGCTGCTGAATTCATAGTGAGGGTCATCTTTGGGTTTCCAGAAAATCATCAAATTTTCAGATTTTGTGCAGCTCTTTACTTTCCAATATTCTTCTCTGCACTCTCTAGTCATATTGACCCCTCTTATCTCTTTTTTTTTTTCAAATTAGAAATTCCAATGGACTCTGCTTGGTTTCCATCCCTACACTGCGGCTTGGGAATTCTCCCAAAGTAGTAAACTGGACAATCCTAAAAAGCTCATTTCCTTTATTTCTTGTCTCTCGGGTTCAATATCCATTATTTTCTAACATCCAGTCTCCTGAAAACCTTAGTTTCAAGTATTTTGTCTTCTTTCTTGGTATTCTAGGGCAGAAGAGTAAATCACATCCCTCCATCATGGTGGGAAGATGACTTTTTTCTGTGATTAGCTTTCAATTCTTAGTTGAATGGCTGGCACACAAACTATCAATAAATGTTTATGGGAAGTGTCTTAGGCTGTGTACTCTAGAAAATCAAAACCAGAGAGAGAAAGAGAGAAATTTATGTCAAGACAATGGCTAAAGCGGTTGTAGAAGCTTAAAAACCTCAAGTCCGTGGGACAGGCTGGAGGCTTCTCCTGACTCATGTAACTACAAGACATGAAGAACCCAACATCAGCAGGTAAGCCGGCAGGCCACTGGTTCACAGGCTGCAGAGGCTGATGAATTCAAGATCAGCAGGTAAGCTGCTAGCTCAAGTCCCAAGACCCAGAGGTCAGATGAATGGGAGCCAAATGCTGGATCCAGAGTGAACAGAAGCATGAAAGCTTTGACAGAAAGTCCATATATATTGGACGCAGACCGCATCCCCAAGGAAACTGCTTTTCAACTGATTGGCTGCTCATAGCAGATCTCATCGTGGAGGTGATTAGGTTATATCATATCTCATTTTGGAGGTGATTACATCATTGCATAGCTGCCAGACTACATCATAACTGCCAAATCTCTGAGAATCATGGCCCAGTCAAGTTGTCAGACTACCTTCACCATCACAGTCCACCCCTTGTCAACTTGGCACCTGTACACATCTTAAACTTTATACAACCTTTAAAGAAAGAGAATTATAAAGTCATACTTGTGCCTAACATGATATAACAAACACACATACAACCAAAAATGCACTAGCCTTGTTTACATCTTACATTTTATAAGTGAAAAAAACAAAAACATTTGATGCACATGTATAAGAAAGAAATATTCATAAGAATTACAGCCCTCATTTCTGCAACTTGTCATGTGGTCGCAGAAGTTATTTAGAACTACCTCCTTCCACCACCAATTCTGTATTCCCTTTGCCCTCAGCAAGCATCTCAGCTGGTCGTGTTTCTTTACCCTGTGAGGTGATCCAAATCTTCATTTCTGAAGAGTCTGAGCCAAAGTTGGATTGCTGTAGTTTTGCATTGATTATACTCACAGGGCATGGTGGTATTAAAAGACAGCATAAGGGATCACCTATATTACAGATATACTCTTCTTTACCTAGATTATCTAACATCAATCTGATTTCATTTTGGTAATCATAATCAACCACAACACCCAATACAGTAACTGCTTTCTTTGCCTGTCGATCCAGAGGTATGAGGAGCCCAAAGTGGCCAGGGGGCATTCTTAACTTCCAGTTCAATGGACTCAGTGTTGTGTCTCCTGGTGAGAGCATTCCTCCATTTGGAACTAAGACTTCTAGACTCACAGAGCACAGGGTTATGGGGACAGAAAGCAAAAATTTTGCAAGTGGGTCACTAAGGGTAATAGTGAGTGCTGCCATTCCCAGTTCATAAACCCATGCGTTCTGGGTATAGAAGAAAGAGCACCATATATCGGACACTACTTTAGAGCAGTGTATATGCTTTAGAGCATATACAATCTCCTGGAGAACATTGCCACATCTCTGGAAGGTACTGCCACCTAGCTAGTGATGTAATCATGTCTTTAGAAGCCCATTCCATCATTCTACCAAGCCAGCTGCTTCAGTATGATGGGGAACATGGTAAGACCAGCGAATTCCATGAACATGGGCAGTTTGCCACAATTCACTTGCTGTGAAGTGAGTTCCTTGATCTGAGGCGATGCTGTGTGGGTTACCATGATGGTGGATAAGGCACTCTGTAAATACATGGATAGCAATTTTTGAAGAAGTTTTGAGTGCAGAGAAGGCAAATCTGTATGCAAAGTGTCTATTCTAGTAAGAACAAAACACTGCCCTTTCCATGATGAAAGTGGTCCAAAGCAATTAGCCTGCCACCAAGTTGCTGGCTGATCACCTAGAGGAATGTTGCCATATCAGGAGCTCAGTGTTGGTCTCTGCTGCTGGCAGATTGGATATCAGCAGTGGCTGTAGCCAAGGTGGCTTTAGTGAGTGGAAGTCCATGTTTCTCAGCCCATACATAACCCCCATCCCTTCCACCATTACCACTTTGTTCATAAGCCCATTGGGCAACGGCTGGAGTACCTGGGGAAAAATGATGATTGTTTTCCACAGAACATGTCATCCTATCCACTTGATTGTTAAAATCCTCCTCTGCCAAGGTCACCCTTTGGTAAGCATTCACATTAGACACAAATATCTTCACTTCTTTGGCCCACTGAGAAAGGTCTATCCACATACCTCTTCCCTATACCTCCTTGTCACCAACTTTCCAATCATGTTCATCCCAAGTGCCTGGCCATCCAGCCAAACCATTGGACACAGCCCATGAATCAGTATACAATTGCACATCTGGCCATTTCTCCTTCCAAGCAAAGTAAATAGCCAAGTGCACTGGTTGCAGTTTTGCTGGTTGGGGGTTTTCCCTTCACCACTGTCCTTCAGCAAGTTCCCAGAAAGGGGCTATAGTGCTGCTACTGTCCACTCTCGAGTGGCGCCTGCATATCGTGCAGAATCATCTGTAAAAAAGGCACAACTTTTCTTTTCCTCAGTCAACTGATCATAAGGAACTCCACACGGGCCGGAGGTGCAGACTGGAAGAGGGCAGATAATGTGACAGGAGTGGAGACCATGGGTATTTGGGCCACTTCCTCATGCAACTTACTTGTGCCTTCAGGCCCGGCTTGAACCCAATTTTTTATACACATTTCCATTTAATGCTGAAGGGCTGCTGTGCACATATGACCTTATGGCTCCATGGCTCAGGCAACACCCAGTTCATGATGCGCAGCTCAGGCCACATGGTGACTTGGTGGTCCATGGTTAAGTGTTCAGTCTCTACTAAGGCCCAGTAACAAGCCAAAAGCTGTTTCTCAAAAGGAGAAACAGAGAATGGTGGGTCTTTGCTCCAACTTTCTAAGGGTCTGTGCTGTGATTCACCAATAGAGTCCTGCCAAAGATTACAAACAACATCTCTATCAGTCACAGAAACTTCAAGCACCATTGGATCATCCAGATCATATGACCCAAGTGGAAGAGCAGTTTTCACAGCAGCCTGAACCTGTTGCAGAGCCTTCTCTTTGTCAGGGCCCCATTCAAAACTAGTAGGTTTTCAAGTCACTTGATAAATAGGCTGAAGTGGCATACCCAAACGAGGGATATGTTGCCTTCAATACTCAAAAAGGTCCACCAGGTATTGTGCCTCCTTTTTAGTTGTGGGAGGGGTCAGATGCCATAACTTATCCTTCACACTAGAAGAACTATCATGACTTGCGCCTCACCACAGGACTCCCAGAAGTTTCACTAAGGTGAAAAGGTGGCTGAATTTTTGTGGGATTAATTTCTCACCCTCTAGCATAAAAATGTTTTATCAATAGTCCAGAGTCATTGGCACTTCTTTTCTAGTCCAATTAGCATGTGTGACATCCCGTCGAAGGGAAAGGCAATCAAAGTCTCTGCAGACTAAATTATAACATAGAACTAGAGAGTTAATATAGCTCTGAGATAAGATTGTGAAGGTGTACATCTGGCCTTGCCAGCTGAAGGCAAACTGCTTCTGGCAACCCTTCAAAACAGGTATGGATAAAAAGGCATTACCCAGATCAGTGGCTGCATACCAGGTACCAGGAGATGTATTAATTTGCTCAAGAAATTAAACCACATCTGGAACAGCAGGTGTAATTGGAGTCACCACCTGGTTAAGTTTCTGGTAGTCCACTGCAAGATCCATCTGTTTTTTGCACAGGCCAAATAGGTGAGTTGAATGTTGATGTGGTAGGAAGCACCATCCCTGTGTCCTTCAAGTCCTTAATGGTGTGCTTAATCTCCACAATCCCTCCAGGAAATGCAGTATTGCTTTTTGTTGACTATTTTCCTAGGTTGAGGCAGCTCTAATGGCTTCCACATGGGTTTTCTTACCACAATAACCCTTACTCTACATGTCAGGGGTCCAGTGTGGGAGTTTTGCCAGTTGTTGTGTATATCTATTCCAATTATGCATTATAGAACTGCAAAAATTTCTATAGGATGAGTTTTGGAACCCATTGGATCCACTGTGAGCCAAGCCTGAGCTAAGACTCCATTAATAATCTGATCTTCATATGCCCCTACTCTGACTGGTGGTCCACAGTGATGTTTAGGTCTTCTGGAATTAGTGTCAGTTCAGAGCCAATGTCCACTAATTACCCAAAACTCTGATTATTTCCTTTTCCCTAATGAACAGTTTCTTAGTCATCTAGTGCTGCTATAACCAAAATACCACAAGTGGATGGCTTCATCAAAGAGAAATTTATTCTCTCACAGTCTAGTAAGCAACAAGTCCAAATTCAGGGCATTGTCTCCAGGGGAAGGCTTTCTTTTCTTGGCTATGGAGGAAGGTCCTTGTCCTCAGTCTTCCCCTGGTAGAAGAACTTTGCAGTGCATTGATCCCTGGTCCAAAGGATGTGCACCCTTGCTTTTCATTCTTGGTGGTATGAGGTCCCTGTGTCTCTCTGCTCGCTTCTCTCCTTTATATTTTAAAAGAAATTGGCATCAGATATGATCTAATCTTGTAGATCTCATCAATATAACTGCCACTAATCCATCTTATTACATCCAGGGATTTGCAACACATAAGGAAATCACATCAAATGATAAAATGGCAGACAATCATACATACGAGGAATCATGACCTAGCCAAGTTTACAGATATTTTGGGGGGACACAATTCAATCTATGACAGTCATTCTCCTAAAAGGCTGGAAATTCCTTTGGGGAAGTTTGGCATAAAAATTCACACTATAAATTTGTGGCAATGTAGTTGGGTCCATCCTCAAGAGGACATGACTTCCCTTTCATTCAAGGGGTTGTGGTTTTATAAACTGGCTCAAGACTGGGATTCAATTGACAGGTCTTGACTCTCTATTCTGGCTATTTGGGTTGGACTGTCATTCACTTGACCTAGAATTTTTCTACTTGTACAGATCAAGTAAATATTTAGTAGATTTCTGATCTATTTCCCTCTCAGCACACCATGACTAAGCAGCCAATGCCATGAGTCCATATGAGTCAGACTATTTGGATGTTACTGCTTTGACTCCACTGTCCATTACAACAACCACACCCACCTTGTCTTTGTGAGTTGAGTGCTGCCACTTGGCCCCTACCACCATGGGGTCTAATCAGCCACATTTTAGTTAGGTGTCCTAGTTCAGTTAAGGCAGTTCCCACTGTCAAATCTGACTTACATTAAATAGCAATCACAGCAGTCTTTAAGAATTCTGGCACTCCCTTCACAAATTTGTTCCCCACCGTGTAGTAGATGGTGTTTTGTACTATGGGCACTCCATGTATGGATCTGTGAGTCTAACCTGATAAATCCACTCTAAAATGCCACTTTCCCTAATCTTTGGATTCCTTCTTCTACAGTATAACAAGGCAGGTCTGACACTTCATACTGATTTAGTGTAAGCCACCACTTAATCAGTGCTTTGGTGAACCAACCAAGTAAACTTTTATATCCTTTCCTAACCTCTCTAACTGAAATATTGAATGAAGAATCTGTGCTTAGTGGGTTCATAACAATAAACTCAGACTGATCCAACTTTATGTTCCTTGCACCATTATCCCACACTATTAATAGGCATTTCCACACATATTCCCCAGGTTTCCATTCGTACATATTAGAAAACTCAAGCAGTTCTTTTGAAGTATAGCATACCTCCTCCTGGGTCACGTTTTGTAGTTCACTTTTGGGGGCTCGCTGGAACTTAATTCTAGTTATAGAAGTGAAAATAGGTGGTGGTTCAAAGAACTTTCAGCAATGACTTGTAAAGCAACTGCCTCAGGCATTAGCCCAGTCAATGCTTTGCCTCCCCAGGTGATGACTCAGACAAAGCCTCTTCAGACACAGTGCGATTAATCTCATCAGATGAGGGTGGTGGTAGCTAATGGTTTTACTGGGAAGGTGGCTTAACAGACAAAGATGGAGTAATCTCTTCGATGGGAGTGAGAGAGTTGATTCTGTTGGCAGGAGTGATTCGATGGAATTTAGGGGCTCAGTGTCCCCAGATTCCTGATTATCTGCTCATATGTCTCCATTGCAAGTTTCAGGATCCCACTTCTTTCCAAAAAAATGCCCTCATTTAACTTGAGATACCATTCGATTTGGGGATTTCAATTGACGTTGTAGTTCAGCCACTCTTAAGATAAAACTCTGAATTTGGTTTTCAGCAATATCAGCTCTGTTACTACAAGGAATAAGGCTTTTTTTCAAAGCATAAGTGGAAACTTTGAAGTCATTTATGCAGGGCTTTCGCTGTGACTCTGAAGCCATGAGTTCATCTTTCTTTTACCGCTTTGTCTAGTGAAAATAAGACTAATCAACCAGCTTCCTTATACTTCTCATTCTGACAAAATTGTAGAAATATATCACACATGTGATCAGCTAGAGCCTTGCCACTCACCAGTACCTGATCTATTGGCAGTGATATTTTGCATATTTCTTTCGCCAACTCATGCCATGGATTAACAGTGCCCTCTTTACTACTTGAAGCAGCGTTGACAACATCTTTAAGACTAACTAGACTTGAGATACAATTTAGAAAACTCATCATTACAATTTTGTTTCTCTAGAACCATCTCAGTACCAAATGTCTTAGGCTGGATTCTTTAGAGAAGCAAAACCAGTGAAATGTATATATATCTAGAAAGGGAGAGAGACAGAGACAGAGAGATTTATGTCAAGAAAATGGCTCATGTCGTTGTAAAAGCTGGAAAGTCCTAAGTCCATGGGTAATTCTGGAGGCTCCTTCTGACTCATGTAGCTGCAGGAGGTGATGAACCCAAGATTGGCAGGTAAGCTGACAGGCTGCTGGCTCACAGGCTACAGAGGCTGATGAATTCCAAGATTAGCAGGTAAGCTGCTAGCTCAAGTCCCAGATGAACAGGAGCCAGATGCTAGATCCAGTGCAAGTAAAAGCCCCTGAGTTTTGCCAGAAAGTCCACATATTTTGGATGCAGGTCACTCCCCCAAGGAAACCCCCTTTCTACTGGCTGTTCCTAGCAGATCTCATCATAGCGGTAATTACATCATATCAGATCTCAGTAGAGAGGTGATTACATAATTATATAGTTGCCAAACTACATCATAACTGCCAAACCTCTGAGAATCATGGCTCAACCAACTTAACAAGCCAACTTAACCATCACAGAAAGAATAAATAAATCAGGCAAACCTTGATCAAATAAGTAAAGTATAGGGAAGAGGAAAGTAGAGTGTCATTGTTAGTAAAGGATAATTTTTTTAATTAAAGCTTATTTAGAAAATGGGCGATCACAATGTTTGCTATTTGAATGTGAGAAAATCCATGTAATTTTATATGTTCTGGACTAAAGAATTGACCCTTAGATCATCTGTTAAGGCTCAAAATTAAAATTGGGTGTTATTTACTAGTATGTAACAAGTGAAGTCAAGAATGGAGGGAACTCTATGGGGAAGTTGTGATTATCCCCTGGACAGGTAAGGTATATATATGACATATATGTACATTCTTAAGTAAATCTTGTATTAGATATTGATTTTCTCTCTAGTTGTGCCCCCTTTCTTTCACTTTCATCTAAGATTCTAAAAACAAAAGGCTTCCTAATTTTTCTGCATTATTATAAATCTACTATGTTCATTTTTAAAGAACGGAAAAGAAAGACAAATTACTTATAATCTCATAAACTATGTATATATTACTTAATATTTGAATATAATATTTTTAATAAAAATGAGTTATAAATTTAGTTTTAGAATCTTCTGTTCCATTTCATGCGTACACATTCTCCCTATCACTAAGTGTGCTAGTTTTCTAGGTCTGCCATAACAAAATATCACAAAGTGGTTGGATTTAAAGAACTTTATTTTCTCACAGTTATGGAGGATAGAAGTCTGAATTAAGAAGTCAGCAAAGCTATTCTGTCTCTTCCTCTCTCTGTCAGCTCTAGGCGAAAATCCTTCCTTATCTCCTTCAGTGTATGATAGCCCTGGGCATTTCTTGGCATTCCTTGGCTTGTAGACAGATTTTCGTGTGCACTTTTTCCCATGTGAATGACTGTCTCTGTGTCTATTCTCTTTTATAAAACACCCATCACATAAAATTAGGACCAACCCTATTCTGGTAAGACCTCATTAACTTAACTGATAATATCTTTAAAGAAAGGCCTTATTTCTCCAAACAAAGTCATATTCACAATTACAGGGAGTAGTACTTCAACATATTTTGGGCGGGACACATTCAGTTCAAAATAATACAACTCTAATTAGATCTAATTAAAAAAAAAACTTTTCTTTTTTTTAATTAGATCATGATTGTTTTGAAGATATGCTATTATATGCAATAAATACCATTCACGTTAATGTCTTATAACTGATCCCATAATAACAAATAAGGCCCATTGCCATTGAGTTGATTCTGAATCATAGACACACTATAGAACAGAGTAGAATTACCCCACAGGATTTTGAAAGCTATAATCTTTAGGGAAATAGATTGTCACGTCTTCCCTTCATGGAGCAGCTGGTGGGTTCAAACTGCTGACCTTTTGGTTAACAGCCAAATGCTTAATCACTGTACCACCTGGGCTCCTCTAATCTCTACACATATTTGTAATGTTGAAATAAGAGTGACTTCAGAGATGTATAGTCTTAAACAGTGATAGCTGTCTTTAAAGTTTAAGTTTTATTTTCAGTTTAAATTGCTAACATGATTCTGAATAAACAGAACAATTGTATTTCTCATATTTTCATGAATAATCCTTAAGGAAATTATTCAAACCAAACAGAAATGCATGCAGGTAAATAAGCTTTTTCATATCAATAATTACAGGTTGAAAATAGCATTAATAAATTAGGTTGAATATTAAATAATAGGATGATATTATTAAATCCAAGGAAACATTCTAGCAATCACTTAGAATGAGAAGTGCAATGGTGTCCCTCTGATACATGACTTGATTTAGAAACAAAGATTCTTAAGTACCTGTGACATTTACAATTAATTTTGCCCCAAGAATTTGGTCTTTGCCCACAGTTCTTGAAAGATAATCTCTAAATCTTTGGAATTTCTCCAGGGATTGAAGTGTCTTTAACAAAGTCTCCAGATCACACTTACCTGTACAGCTACACTAGTGAGGTCTCAAGTGGGGAGTGGCAATACCAGAAAGATCCACCACTTGATATCAGCTGATCTCAGGAGAGGGAGGAATGATTCAATCAGTCAAACCTACCTAATGAGACCCCAGTAAAGATTCTGGACATAGATGCTCCATGGGTTTCCTGGTTGGTGTTAGGCATTGATGCATGTGGAGGCATAGCATATCCTTTGGGACTTGAAAGCTCTGCCTTGGAAACTCTCCCAGACCTTACCCTGTGCTTCTTTTAATTTGTATCCTTTTTGTTATAATAACACTGTAGTATTAAGTATAGCACATTCTTGAGTTTTTTGATTTGTTCTAGAGAATTATCAAACCCAAAGGAATAGTGGGAGTCAGTAGGTCAGAATAGGGAGGGGGGTGTTGGGGACAGTTCTCAGTAACAGTAATAATCTCCAGGCAAATAAATAGAAAATACCAGCAGACCCATGAGTTTGAGGTTGTAGTCCTGGTTGAAACAAGCAAAAAATGAACAAACTCACTAGAAATTTAGAAGGGAGTTTCAGGAAATAAAATAGTTATTAGAGGTCATGAGAAGTTCACCAAATATCCTTGGTTGATTAAAGACTACGTGCATATGCAGGAGATAATGGAGAAGGCTTGATCTATCCATGTATCCCTGGCCCTAATCAAGAGGGATCAGCCAAATGTAAAATTGAGATGCACTTGAAATCTGCCTGAGATTTGAATGCACTCCCCACTCACACACATATTCATCAACAATGGGTGGAAGACTTTCAGACTGTTGTTGTTTGAGCTCAACTTCTGTCCAATGATTACCTGAACACTAATCTATACAGACATAAGAGAAAACCTTAGGAACTGAGGCTTAAAACAAATGTTTAGACATACCTATGGTCAACAATATGAGAGAGGTTTTACAAATGTGATCCAGGCAAGTAACTAAACAATACCACCACCAACACCAACTAAAGAAAACAGCAATAAAAATAATGCTAGGTGGAGGGAATCAGAATCCAGAGTTGCTAAAATATAATTTCTAAAATGTGCATTTTTCAGCAAAAATATTGAGACATATAAAGAAACAGGAATTGATACCACATACTCAAAAAAAACAGCCTATTGGAAGTCATTCTGATGATGAAATCAGCAGAGTTTCCTCAGCAGTTATTATGTGTTCAAAAACTAAAGGAACCCCTCTTTAGAGAGCTAAAGAAGAGCATAACAATGACTCAACACATACAGAATTCCTATAAAGAAAATTGTTATTAAAAAACAAATTGAAATTCTAATGTTGAAAGCATAAAACCAGAAATACAAAGTAAACTTGAGGAAATCGATACCACATCTGAAATGATAGAAGAATGAGTATATTTCAAAATAAAGAAATAGAAATTGTCTAAGCTGAAGAGCAGAGAGAAAAATAATGAAGAAAAATTAAAAAAAAATTTTTTAGAGACCGGTGTGTGTGTGAGGAAACACAACTTAAAAAATGGTCAAAATATATGGATAGATGTTTCACTGGAGAGGACATCTCAATATTAATAAGCAAATTAAAAGATGTTCATATCATTAGTCACTAATAAAATGCAAATTAATACTACGATGAGATATCATTACATACCTACGAGAATGACTATGTTAAAAAAAAAGACAAATAATGACAAACATGGATGAGGAAATGAAGAAAATACAGCCCTCATGCAATGCTGTTGAATATGTAAAATGCTACAGCCATTTTAATAAAGTTTTACCGTTTCTTAAAAAGTTAAACATAAACTTATCATATAACAGAGCCATTCCACTCTTGGGTAGTTGAATAATACAAATTAAACTATATGTCCACACAATGTTCTTGTATGTGAATTTTCATACCAGCATTATTTATATTATCTAAAACCCAGAAACAATCCAAATGTCCATCAACTAGTGAATAATATATCCCAGTGATGGAATATTATTCAGCAATAAACACAAAGAAACTACAGATAAGTCATACTATGTGAATAAACCTCAAAAACACTATGCTAAAGGAAACAAAAAGATTCAAAGACATTAATTGTTTTATTCAATTTAAATAAAATGTAAATCTATCCTGACAAACAGCAGATCAGCGGTTGTCGGGTTTGGGGATAGAACCAAAACTGATTACAAAAGAGCAAATGTAAACTTTTTAGGTTAATGAAAACCTTTTAAAACTGGATTATGGGATGGCTTCAGTACTAAAAATCATTGATTTTTGGATTCATAATGAATAAAAAAAAAACATATCTCCAAATCCAGAGTAGCTAAAATATAGTCTCTGAAATGTACTTTTTTCAACAAAAAATTAAGATACATGTAATGAAACAGGATATAGTAATATAAATACAAATAAAGATATCTTAAAAATGGAAAAATGTAATGCATATGTGCAAGGACTCATAATATAACCATAGATATACTCTCTCTGAGGGAAATTTTAAAAATTTGCTCTCATCAAAAGAAAATTCAATCAGAAGAGGGATCTCACAATAGAGGAAGACCTATGACACAGGAGACCCTGGTGTTCTTTCTTTGTTTTTCCCTGAATCTTTATATGCTGTTGTTGTGTGCTGACAAATTGATTTTCAACTCGTAGAGACCCAAGTGACAGAGTAAAACTGTCCCCGTATGTGTCCTGGGTGTAGTTTTTACAGAATCAGATTGTCAGGTCTTTCTTTCATGGAGCTGCTGGGTGGGTTTGAACTGCCAACCATTCTGTTAGCAGCTGACATTCAATTATTTCTCCATCCATTCATCCATCCATCTATCCATGCATCCATCCATCCATCCATCCCTCTATCCAAAAATCCGTATCACTTTATTGAAATCAATGGAGCTGGTTGAAGGATGTTTTATTTTTCTCCTATTGCTACCTCCAAAGCTACTTCTTCAGATATCCTTTTTACAATCTTTAGTGGAATATTCAGCAAATTCCATAGCTATTGGATCACTTTCAACTACAAGTGAAGTTGTTTAAACTTCAGGTATTAAAAAGCATAGACTCATCTCAGTAAAACTTTAAATCTCAAATCCACTAAAACTTCAATCAACTTAAAAGTTGTGGTGAGAATAATAGAGATAAGGGGAAGTAGGTTAAAGAAAAAAAAAACTTACTTAGCTGAAGTTGTTTGTACCATTTTTATCTATCAGATGCCTTCCATCATGGTAACCATAGAAATGCTGATATACAAATGTGTATTTGTGAGTTTAACTGAGTTTAGTAGATTGATATTTTATGGTAGAACTCGGTTTTCTGGAATAGAAAGTTTGATTACTCAGCATTAGAAATTCAAGGACACAAATCATTACTTCAAATAATTATTTTTAAAATAGGAGAATATTTGGAGTTGTCTACATTTCATATTTAGTATATTATTAATGGGTTCTTTAGAAATACCTGCTTCTTCCAACGTAGAGAGAAAATGGTCAGCACAGTGAAATAAATACTAAGAGCCTTTTAGGCTAAACAAACAGGGCAGAAGCAGGAAAACCATGTATACAATTAGTCTCTGAGGCAATGCCCAGTTCTGTATCCTAGATCATTAGACCCTGGTAGTAAGATAATTAATCTTGCTTCGAGCTTCAGACTGAGGATGAAATTTGCTAGGTTACAGCAAAATAGAGGAATGAGGTCTACAAAAATCTCTTCACTTCTGTTTTAAACTCTTAACCTCACATTCACATCTAAAATTTGTTGTTGATGGTATAACAACAAGTCAGTTAGCTTGGCTGCTAACTGAAAAGTTGGCTATTCAAACCCACACAGTGGCTTCATGGGAGAAAGACCTGGCAACTTGCTTCTGTAAAGATTACAGCCCAGAAAACTCTTTGGGGGCAGTTCTACTCTATTACAGGTGTTGCTATGAGTCAAAAATCAACTAGAGAGCACCTAACAACAATAATGGAGAAACCAAAATTAAAGGAGCGATGTATTAGTTACCTACTGCTGCACAACAAATTTTCCCCAAACATAGAGGTTTAAGAAAACATTTATTATCTCACAGTTCCTATGGGTCAGAAATTCAGACATAACTCAGCTGGATCCTCTGTTTCAGAGTCTCTCACAAAGCTACAATTAAGGTGTCAGCGAGACTGGTTTTTATCTGAAGACTCAACTAAGGAATGATTTAATTCCAAGTTCACTTGTGTGGTTCTTTTTCCATGAAGCCTGTGGTATTTTGGAACTCACTTCCTCATTGGCTGATGGCCAGAGGCTACCCTCAGTGGATTTCTCCGTGGGAAAAAGAAAAAAAAAAGTTACCGTCAATTCTGACTCATGAGAAACCCACAAGTGCAGAGTAGAACTGCACTCCACCAGGTTTCCAAAGTGGTGACCTCTTGGAACCTCATTTTTTTCAAGGTACCTCTGGATGGGCTCGAACCACCAACCTTTTGGTGAGTAGTCAAGTGCTTACCAATTTGTACCGCCCAGGGACTCCTTTGGTCTCTCTGTAGGACAGTTCAAAACATGGCAGTTTGCTTCATCAGAGCAAGCATGGGGGAAGAGCCAGAGAAAGAGTGCAAGCAAAACAGAAGTCCATCTTTTGTATCGAAATTTCAGAAGTGATACTTGCCATAGTTTATTTTTTAAAAGCAAATCACTAGGTCAGACACGCATGCAGAGGAAGGAATTACATGAGGACATGAATACCAGAAGGCAAGGCTCTTTGGGAGTCATTTTAAAGTAGATGACGACAAGCACTTATAGTAATTGAACTTAGTGCCTAGCTTCTGTTCAGTAGGGTGGAAATGTCACAAAGTTTAGTAATGCAAAATGAAAGTTTTATTCAGCATGTATTCAAAAAGACAAAAGTGGGAAGCTGACAACATGCTGTTAGAGCCATGTCTGCCTGGTCCAAGGATATATTACAGAACAGACAAAAGTGGGAAAAGGGACATGCATGCTGCCACAGCCATATCTGTCTCAGTCCAAAGAACATGGCAGAATCATCAACACATATTAACGTTACAAAATGGGCAAAACCATTAAAAGCTTCACTTTTTCACAGATTGTCTAGAAACTGTGATTCTACATTTTGAATTGTCTTTCTTAATCGTTGGTACAGGTTTCTGTAACAACAGTCAGGAGGGTCTTCAATGGTTCAATAAATATTCCGTTCACTAAATGCTAATAGAAAAAGATGCGTAGAAAGTCTTTCGTGTTCCTTTTGAATAGTTCATATGAAAGGTTCCCAGAATATATTTTCCAAGATGATCCTCGCTATTGTCCTTATACCTCAGGGCCCAGTTGATGTGTCCTTGTGAGTCCTTGGGAGCCCAGCTTCAGCTGGGTCACATTTTCTATGCTCAAGGACAGGGAAGAATGATTCCAGTATTACTTCCTAAATCATTTCTAGCATTATTTTGACACTGGATCCATAGGCTTTAAGGGAAGGAGTCAGATGGTAAACAAAAAAACGTGGATATGACACAGGCCTCACAAAAATCAAGTGAAGAGTATTCTGGCATAATATGTAGATGTAATGTTTATATTAACTAGAATATTTAGTTTCACTACATTCTTATATAGATATAGTTTAAAATTTTTACCTTGAATTGATTTTTTGAAGTTATTTGGAAAAAAATTTTTTTTTTTTTTTTCCATTATGGCTTCCCTCAAAGTATTTTCTTCTATTTGATTTGATCTATTCAAAAAGAGTCATGTTATGGTTACTCGAGATGTATGTTTTTCTTTTTTTTAATCCCCTATTAATGTATTGTTATGTTGTAGCATTTTTGGTTCACCAATGAGCGTGCTTGATCTGAAAAGTTATATGTCAGTAATCACTGTATCACTCTATACTATATACTTTATGTGTACTAACTGAAAGGTTGGCAATTCCACCAACACCCAGCAACACCATGGTGATCTGCTCCCGTAAATATTACAGCCAAAAGAAACCTTATGGAGTAGTTCTATCCTGTCACATGGGGTCACTAAGAGTCAAAATCAACTCAACCTAACAACCACCACTACATGTAGTATTAAAATACAATTTGGAATTTGAATACTCAAAATGAAATTAAATAAAATAAAAAGGATAAATAAGTATAGTCTGTTACTTTACATTAATTTAGATTTCAGGAAATTACGTGGAATACAGAAGTTTAAAATAATAATTTTAAAACTCCGAGTATATCTATTTAAACTTTATATCTTAACCAACAGCAGAAACATGCAACCCTGTCTCCTAGAAGCATAAAATAGATGTGTTATTCCTGCATCAACCTAATAAGAAATTCTCAGTGTCCTATCATATTCAAGGAGTATTTAATTTTTTTTTTTTAACACCCAAGGAAAAACAGCTTATTGTAAAATCCTATTAAGCATTTGTACAACACATTTTACTCCCAGCTCAATGATTTTACAAAGTAATCTTGGAGACAAATCTCTTAAAGGCAATCCCAAAGGAAACACTTGAGCTTTATTCTTCAGTAAGCCAAACAGGAAATGAAACATTGTATCATAATAATTAGTAAAGGTATATTAACAATATACTTTTAACTCTTAGCAAAGCAATGACAATAGAAGATTCTTTTTAATTTGCTCAAAAAAGCTTAACTGACTTCCAAGGAAAAAGCCCTTAGCTAGGCAAAAGCTATATGCAGTGATAGTCAAAACAGTTACATAGCCCTATGGATATAACAGAACAATAGAAATTATATTAAATGAAAAAAAAGAAAACCTATCTGCATATATGCTTCCCTACATATTCAAAACACAGAAAGATTCACATTATAAGTTGGAAGAAATGCTTCAAGATTTTTCAAGGCGTCTTTACAAATATCAATGTTGTCTTATATGCTTGCTGATGATTTTATTTTTTTATTGTGCTTTAAGTGAAAGTTTACAATTCAATTTCTCATACAAAAACTTATACACACATTGTTATGTGACCCTAGTTGCTCTCCCTACATTGTGACAGTACATTCCTTCTCGCCACACTGTATTTTCCGTGTCCATTCAGCCGGCTCCTGCCCCCTCTGCCTTCTCATCTTGCCTCCAGGCAGGACCTGACCACTCAGTCTGATGTGTCTCCTTGAGCTAAGAAGCATACTCCTCACCAATATCGTTTTATATCTTATAGTCCAGTTTAATCGTTGTATGAAGAGCTGAGTTCGGGAATGATTTTAGTTTTGGGCTAACAGACATTCCGGGGGCCACGACATCTGGGGTCCCTCCAGTCTCAGTCAGGCCTTTAAATCTGGTCTTTGTACTTGCATTTCAGGTCTGCATCCCACTTTTCTCCTGCTCCATCAGGGATTCTCTGTTGTGTTCCTCATCAGAGCACTACTTGGTGGTAGTCGAGCACCATCTAGTTTTTCTGGTCTCAGGCTGATGGAGTTTCTGGCTTATGTGGCCCTTTCTGTCTCTTAACCTCATATTTTCCTTGTGTCTTTGCTGTTCATTCTCCTTTGCTCCAGGTAGGTTGAGATCAATTGATGCATCTTAGGTGGGGGCTTGCTAGCTTTTAAGGACCCAGACACCGCTCACCAAAATAGGATACAGAACGTTTCCTTAATACACTTTGTTACGGCAATTGACCTAGATGTGTCCTGAAACCATGGTCCCCAGACCCTCACCCCTGCTACTCTGTCCCTCGAAGTGTTTGGTTATATCAGGAGACTTCTTAACTTTTGGTTTTAGTCCAGCTGTGCTGACTTCCCCTGTATTGTGTGCTGTCCTTACTGTCACCTAAAATAACTCTTGTCTACTATCTAATTAGTGAATACCCCTCTCCCTCTCTCCCCACTCTTGTAACCATCAAAGAATGTTTTGTTCTGCTATTAAGCCTTTTCTTGAGCCCTTCCAAGAGTGGTCTCATATAATATCTGTCCTTTTGAGACAGACTAATTTCACTCAGCGTAATGTCTTCCAGATTCCTCCATGTTATGAGATGTTTCAAAAATTCATCCTTGTTCTTTATTATTGCATAGTATTCCATTGTGTAAATATACCATAATTTGTTTATTCATCCATCCGTTGATGGGCACCATGGTTGTTTCCATCTTTTTGCTATTGTGAACAGTGCTGCAATGAACACGGGTGTGCATGTGTCCATTCATGTGAGGGCTCTTATTTCTCTAGGATATATACCAATGAGGGGGATTGCTGGTTCGTATGGTACTTCTATTTCTAGTTGTTTTTTAGGAAGCACCGAATCGATTTCCAAAGTAATTGTAACATTTTACATTCCCATCAGCAGTGTTTAAGTGTTTCACTCTCTCCACAACCTCTCCAACATTTATTATTTCGAATTTTTTGCATTAATGCTAGCCTCATTGCTGTGAGACGGTATCTCTTTGTAGTTTTGATTTGCATTTCTCTAATGGCTAATGATCGTGAGCATTTCCTCATTTATCTGTTAGCTACATGAATGTCTTCTTTGGTGAAGTGCCTGTCCATATCCTTTGCCCATTTTTTAATTGGGTTGTCTTTTTGTGGTTGAAATTTTGCAGTATCTTGTAGATTTTAGAGATTGGACACTGATTGGATTTGTTGTAGCCAAATTTTTTTCTTTCCCCTGGTCTGTAGGTTGTCTTTTTACTCCCTTGGTGAAGTCTTTGGATGAATGTAAGTGTTTGATTTTTAGGAGCTCCCAGTTATCTAGCTTCTCTTCTGGTGATTGTGGATTGTTAGTAATGTTTTATATACTCTTTATGCCATGCAAGGAAACCCTGGTGGTGTAGTGGTTAAATGCTACTGCTGCTAACCAAGGGGTCGGCAGTTCGAATCCTCCAGGTGCTCCTTGGAAACTCTATGGGGCAGTTCTACCCTATCCTATAGGGTCTCTATGAGTCGGAATCAACTTGACGGCACTAGGTTTATTTTGGTTTATGCCATGCATTAGGATTCCTAGCATTAACCCTATTTTGAGTTAGTTTTTGTGCATGGTGTCAGGTATGAGTGTTGTTTCATTGTTTTGCTGATGGATATCCAGTTATGCCAGCACCATTTGTTAAAGAGACTGTCTTTTCCCCATTTTCCTGACTTTGGGCCTTTGTCAAATATCAGCCGCTCATATGTGGATGGATTTATGTCTGGATTTTCAATTCTGTTCCATTGGTCTATGTATCCTTTGTTGTACCAGTACAGGCTGTTTTGACTACTGTGGATGTAAAATAGGTTCTAAAATCTGGTAGTGTGAGGCCTCCCACATCTTTCTTCTTTTTCAGTAATGCTTTATTTACCAGCGTCCTTCCCCTTTCCATATGAAGTTGGTGATTTGTTTCCCCATCTTGTTAAAAAATGCCATTGGAATTTGGAACAGGATTGCATTGTATCTATGGATCACTTTGAGTAGAATAGACATTTTCCCAATGTTGAGTCTTCCTATTCATGAGCAAGGTATGTTTTCCACTCACATAGGTCTCTTTTGGTTTGTTGCAGTAGTATCTTGTAGTCTTTTTTTTTTTTTGTATAGGTCATTTATGTCTCTCTTTAGATTTATTCCTAAGTATTTTATCTTCTTGGGGGCTATTATAAGTGGTATTGATTTGGTGATTTCCTCTTGGATGTTCTCTTTGTTGGTGTAGAGGAACCCAACTGATTTTTGTATGTTTATCTTGCATCCTAATACTTTGCTCAGCTCCTATTAGTTCCAGTAGTTTTCTTGAGGCTTCTTTAGGATTTTCTGTGTACAAGATCATGTCCTCTGCAAATACAAATACTTTTACAACTCCCTTTCCAATTTGGATGCCCTTTATTTCTTTTTCTAGCCTAATTGCTGTTGCTAGGACCTCCAGCACAATGTTGAATAAGAGTGGTGATAAAGGGCATCCTGGTTTGGTTCCTGTTCTCAAGGGGAATGTTTTCAGACTCTCTCCATTTAGGGTGATGTTGGCTGTTGGCTTTGTATAAATGCCCTTTATTATGTTGAGGAATTTCCCTTCTATTCTTATTTGGCTGAGAGTTTTTACCATGAATGGGTGTTGGACTTTTTCAAATGCCTTTTCTGTATCAATTGATATAATCACGTGGTTCCTGTCTTTTATTTATATGATGTATTACATTAATTGATTTTCTAATGTTGAACAATCCCTGCACACTTGCTATGAATCCCACTTGGTCATGGTAAATTATTTCTTTGATATGTTGTTGAATTCTATTGGCTAGAATTTTGTTGAGGATTTTTGTGCCTAAATTCATGAGGGACATTGGTCTATAATTTTGGCGTCTTTACCTGGGTTATGCTTTATCAGGGTTATTCTGGCTTCATAGAATGAATTTGGGAGTATTCCATTCTTTTCTATGCTCTGAAATACCTTTAGTAGTAGTGGTGTTAACTCTTCTCTGAAAGTTTGGTAGAATTCTCCAGTGAAGCTGTCAGGGGCCAGGGCCTTTTCTTTGTTGGGAGTTTTTTATTGATTTTTTTTCAATCTCTGCTTTTGTTATAGCTTTATTTAGTTGTTCTATCTCTGTTTGTGTTAGTTTAGGTAGGTAGTGTCTTTCTAGAGATTTGCCCTTTTTCTATAGGTTTTCAAATTTGTTAAAGTACAATTTTTCATATTATTCTGTTATGATTCTTTTAATTTCGGTTGGATCTGTTGTGATATCACCAATCTCATTTCTTATTCAGCTTATTTGCTTCCTCTCCTGTTTTTCTCTTTTCAGTTTGGCCAGTAGTTTATGGATTTTGTTGATCTTTTCAAAGAACCAGCTTTTGGTTTTGTTAGCTCTTTCAAATGTTTTTCTGTTCTCTATTTCATTTAACTCTTCTCTATTTTTTATGATTTGCTTTCTTCTGGTGACTGAGGGCTTCTTTTGCTGCTCTCTTTCTATTTGTTCAAGTTGTAGGGATAGTTCTTTGATTTTGGCCCTTTCTTCTTTTTGGATGTGTGCATTTATTGCTATAAATTGACCTCTGAACAGTGCTTTTGCTGTGTCCCAAAAGTTCTGGTAGGATGTGTTTTCACTCTCATTGGATTCTACGAATTTGTTTTTTCCATCCTTAATTTCTTCTATAACCCAGTAGTTTTTGAGGAAGGTGTTCAGTTTCCATGTGTCTTTTTTTTTCTCCTTGCTTTTTCTGTTATTGATTTTTACTTTTATGGCTTTATGGTCAGAAAAATGCTTTATAATATTTCAATGTTTTTTATTTTGTTAAGACTTCCTTTATGACCTAATATGTGGCCTATTCTGGAGAATATTCCAAGTGTGTTGGAAAAGAAAGTATATTTGGCTGGCATTGGTTGGGATGCTCTGTATATGTCTATGAGGTCAAGTTGGCTAGTTGTGGCATTTAGATCTTTCTTCACTTCATTGAGCTTCTTTCTGGAGGTTCTGTCCTTCACTGAAAGTAGTGTGTTGATGTCTCCTACTATTACTGTGGAACTTTCTAGCTCTCTTTTCAATGCTGTTAGAACTTTTTTATGTATTTTGGAGCCCAGTCATTGGTAAGTAAATATTTATTATGGTTATATCCTCCTCGTATATTGACCCTTTAATCATTATATAGTGTCCTTCCTTATCCTTTGTGTGGATTTTACTTTAAAGTCTATTTTGTCAGAAATTAATTTTGCCACTCCTGTTCTTTTTTGATTGTTGTTTGCTTGATATATATATTTTTTGCATTCTTTGTGTTTTAATTTCGGTTGGATCTGTTGTGATATCACCAATCTCATTTCTTATTCAGCTTATTTGCTTCCTCTCCTGTTTTTCTCTTTTCAGTTTGGCCAGTAGTTTATGGATTTTGTTGATCTTTTCAAAGAACCAGCTTTTGGTTTTGTTAGCTCTTCTGTATTTTGCCTGATCTCTTGAAGATTTCTGTGTATTAATCTTTTGTATTCTACCTCTGGAAGTTCCTGAAAGTTCTCATCATTAGGAAGATTTCTTGGTTCTTTGTTTTGAGAGCTTGCTGAAGCCATAATGATCTGCCTCTTTATGCAATTTAATATTGATTGTTATCTCCAAGCCATCAATAAGTTACTGTATTTATTTATTTTATGCTTGCTTACTGTATAGTAGCTTCTTGTTTTGTTTTGCTATGCCCAAATAGGCTGCTCAAGTAAGCTAGTTTGATTATTGGTGTCTTTGAAGCTCTGATGTCCTGTCACTATGTGGTTAGAGCTGCTACTAGGTATATGAGCTCAGGAGTCCATTTGCTTTTCTTTTTTGGATTCAGCTCAAGTGTCCAGGTAGTATGTCACCAACTGTGTGATGCAGGCTCTCACCTACAGTCTTAGATGAACAGGGGTGTTGGTGTAGGCACATGTATCTGGCTAGAGCAGGGGATCACATGCTGATTCTGGAGGTGTGAGTGAAGTTTGTGCCGTTCCATTTCTCCTGATATGGAAAATGCATTCCGAATGCCACTGCTTGTTTCACCGTGCTTGTGCCAAGGGATCTTCCCTGCTGGGAGCTGGTTCCCTCTATGTCAGGTCTGGCAACTCCTTGCTGCTTCTGAACTGTCTGTCTCTCCCCCTTACACTCAGTCTGATTCATCAACTTTGCCTTTGATGTTCAGCAATCCTAGACTGTCATACATAATTGATTTACTTGTTTTTTGGGGTCTTTGTTGCAAGCGGGATCACTGGAAGTGTCTGACTCCTCCGCCTTCTTGAGCCTGCCTCCTCTGGCTGATGATTTTTAAAACAGTTTATTATTGACTTAAATGTATATATAAAAATATTTTATATAAAAATACATTTTAGTAACACATTTTAGGGAGAGGATAGGGCTTTAAAATTGCTGTCTTTTAGTTACACTGAAGTTTTATCAGACTGTTTCCAATTTAATTTAATAAAATACAGTATAATCACTGATTTTTAGAATCTATTTTTCACTCATTTTTTCACAGTCAATTTAAAATAATTTTATGTTGATATGTTGTAAATTTTTTATTTTCCTTGAATGCCAGTGTTTTGGGATCTGAATCTTTAAATGCTTCCTATCATTAAATTTACATTTATCATCAATATAACTCTTTCTGTACACATATACATAAAACAAAAAAAAACCCACTGCTGTTGGGTCAATTCTGACTCACAGTGAGCCTACAGGACAGAGTAGAACTGTCCCACAGGGTTTCCAAAGAGCGCCTGACAGATTTGAACTGCTGACCTTTTGGTTATTAGCCGTAGCACTTAACCACTACGCTACCAGGGTTTCCACATATATATATATATTTAATTTTAGTTTTCTTCCTTTATAACAGAAACACTATCTGACGGAATAATAGAAACATTTGATCATGGACTACCTAGTTTCTGTCTAAATCTACTTACAAAAATAGATTGAAATTGCTAATCTCAAAAGCATTAGCTGTTAAGGCCTTATGATTAGATTAAAACTGGCCTTTAAAATGTTTTCAAATAATTTTTAAAAATATTGCTGAATCACAGAGGGGAACTGAATGTCCTGAGAAGTCACTTGTAGCAAGGTATGTTATAACCACTTAGGTATCTTTAGATAGTCATAGGCTTAGTGACCAATGGCAGTAGGTTAGGCATAGGGGATTACTCATCAATCCAAGCAGAAGTTTATTTATTCATTCTTGCTCTTTCTTCCTCTGAAGTATAATGTAACTGTTCTACCTCACTCAGTTGAAGAGCTGCTACGATACGGATGGTGCTACTACATTCTAAAAGTAAGATTTGGCCTAAGAATGCTTTCTCTTTTGTGAATGATGACCAACTAATCAGCTGAAGAACTGAACAGTTGTTTTGGAATCTGGAAAAAATTAGGCTTGGAGAGATATTAAAACCAAACCGGTTGCCCTCAAGTCTATTCTGCTCATGGTTACCCCATGTGTAGAGTAGAACATTGGTCCATAGGGTTTCCAATTGCTGATTTTTGGAAGTAAATATCCAAATCTTTCTTTTAAGGCACCTCTAAAAAAAAAAAAAAAAAAAGGCACCTCTAGGTAGACTCAAATCTCCAGACTTTCAATTAACAGCAAGAGTGTTAACAGTTTGCACCACTCAAGGACTTCTACAGATATAATAGACCCTTGGAAAAATGAGAGAAATGTGCAGGGTTGAGTTTATTCAATCACTTATCATTCTTCCTGGCAACTGAATGCTATGGAAGAGCTAACTAGCTAAATGATAACTGTTAGCTGTTACTTATATATGTAAAATTATCAACAGTGTACTACCTAAAGATTCTCAGATGGAGAGGCAAAGAATAAACATAAGACACAAAACAGGCAGTATTTGAGGAGGCTCATGAAAAATTTCTAAATGAATTTATTTCTTCAGAAGTTAGAAAAAATATGAGAATAAATTACAATTATTTGCTTAGGAATTAGAAAAGCCATGGAATAAATTAGAAAACAATAAAGAATAGAGGTGAATATCTGATATTAATGAAATGAGAAAAAAAAGATTAAAAACCTGATTCTCTGAAATGAATGGAACAATACATTTAAAAGAAAGTACAAAAATATATATTACAAATGTAAAGAGTGTAAGCCATAATAAGGAAGATATTGATATATTATGGCAACAAGTTTGAAAACCTAAAGGAAATTGATATCTAAGCAAAAAATTTGGAAACCCTGGTGGTATAGTTGTTAAGTGCTATGGCTGCTACCCAACAGGTCGGCAGTTTGAATCTGCCAGGCACTCCTTGGAAATTCTATGGGGCAGTTCTACTCTGTCCTGTAGGGTCGCTATGAGTTGGAATTGACTCGATGGCAGTCGGTTTGGTTTTTAGCAAAATATAACCAAATTTAACCCAAAAACATATTAGTAAATTTAGATTTAAAAATAAAAAGATTCAAAATCTTCATTTTAAAAATAAGCACATAGAACAGATATTTTCAAAGCTGAGTTCCACCTACCTGTTAAAGAACAGATAATTCAATATCATTTCAGTGGTCTACAACAGAAAATATGGAAACCTCTCCATTTAATATTACAAAGCCAGGGTATAACTTGAATACCATGATTTATAACCATACTAAACAAGGAAAAAAAAAGTTACATTTTGCTTATGACTAAATTGCAAATGTTTTAATTAAATGTCAGCAATTTATAAAACAGTATCCTGTTATTTTTTTAGGTCACAGGATGAGCTTCTTAAAAAGAAGACTCCAAAATACAGTGGCTTATAGTGGATAAATGTATAAACCAAAAAAAAAAAAAAAAAAACCCCAGTGCTGTCAATTCTGACTCATAGCAATCCTATAGGACAGAGTAGAACTGCCCCACAGATTTTGGAAACAAGGAAAGCCTGGTGGATTCAAACTGCCGACCTTTTGGTTAGCAGCTGTAGCACTTAACCACTATGCCACCAGGGTTTCCAGATAAATGTATATTTCTCATTTATCAAATGATGTAGCACAAATAGTCCTAGTGACTCAGGCTAGCAGTACAGTTATGGCGTCCATAACACATGGCTTTCAGAGTTATACCAGCTGTCTTAGTCATCCAGTGCTGCTGTAACAGAAATACAACGAGTGGATGGCTTTAACAAAGAGAAGTTTATTCTCTCACAGTCCAGCAAGCTAGAAGCCCAAATTCAGGGCACCAGCTCCAGGGGAAGGCTTTCTCTCTCTGCTGGCTTTGGAGGAATGTCCTTGTCATCAGTCTTCCCTTGCTCTGGGAGCAGCATCTTGGTGCAGGAACCTCAGGTCCAAAGGATGAGTTCTGTTCCCAGTACTGCTTTCTTGGTAGTATGAGGTCCCTAACTGTCTGCTTGCTTCCCTTTCCTTTTATCTCTTGTAAGATAAAAGGTGGTGCAGGCGAAACCCTAGGGAAACTACCTTTACATTGGATCAGGGATGTGACCTTAGTAAGAGTGTTACAACCCCAACCTAATCCTCTTTAACATAAAATCACAATCACAAAATGAAGGAATACCACACAATACTGGGAATCATGGCCTACCCAAGTTGATACGTTTTTGGGGGACACAATTCAATGTCGTTTCCAGCCAGTGGAACAAGGAAAGAGAAAATCAAAGACAGCAAGCTGGATCATTAAGATCAACTAAAAGCTGAATAGACCATTGTGCTCATATTCCATTAGCCAGAAGTCTATCATAAAAATTCCTCACTGATGGAGGAGTAGGAATAAAAAAGGTAGTGTTTGTCCAGATGGCCAAATCCAAAACTTAAACTCTGAGGGCTCTACTACCAAAAAGGAAGAAGTAGAGACTCGATACTATGAAACTGATTTCCTGTCAAAAAAACTGAATAGATTTTATTCCAAGAATGCATGTTGGTTTAATATCAGGAAATCTATTAACATATATTCACTGTATCCTCAAGTTGTGACTAGAGAAAACACAAATCAAATTGACTCATCTCAATTTGAATTCATGACCAAGCACCTTATGTGTGTTCTTAGTGCCAAAAATAATGTTTTTACAAATATTTTACAATGTATTTGCAAATATGTTTTACTAAATTCTTCATTTTCTACTCTCCTAGATAATTATTTCCTACTTTGTCATCTCTTCAAAAATCTTCAACATTTTCTCTCATTTTAAACATCTTAAATGATAATCTTGCTCCTTATTTCATTGAGAAAGTAGATTCCATTAGAAAAGAACTTTCTCATCCTGTGCCATCAGCCTCTAAAACTGTACCATGTGTGTTGCACTGTTTTGCCATCACAATATGAGCTTGCCAAGTTCTTGCCTACAGGCAGCAACTCCAATTGCCTTGAGGATTCTGGTTTTTTAATTATAGGATTATTTTTCTGTATCATCAAATTTTACTTCTTTCTAGGATCAGCTCTAACAGCAGGAAAACAGGCTGCTATAATTTTCCAAAGAACAAAATCCTCCTTTATAGGGCACTTCTTTAAAGCAAGACTCCTCTAAATAGGCCCTCACTTGCTCACCTGACACTGTAGAGCCAATGCCAGCCAAGATCTAGAGTCAACCTCTAGTATTAACAAGATACCGGTCAGTCCCCTATGATTTAAACATTATTTAATCTGATGATCAAATCTCAGTCCCCATCTTGATTAAATTCTCAGCAGCATTTCATACAGTAGCTCATTCCCTCCATTTGCAATGAAAACCTCACTAGTAAGCTGCATTTATTTTCTTGAGGGAAGTACTTGCCAATTCTTGGTACACACAAAGTGATGGCATAACCAGTCATTCCTGGGCAGCAGGGAAACAAGCAGATTTGGGTTATCACATGAACACGAAGAGATAGAATTAGAGACTTAAGGGATGAAAATATATATTAAAAAAAAAAAAAAACAGAAGGTTAATAGAAAATATCAAAACAGAAGTGTAGAGAGGAAAAAATGAAAATAAGAGACTATGTAAAAGACAAGTATGATGCATTCAAAAATATCTAATTATAAACTATATAAGATATATGTATATACACACACATACATAAACAAACAAAAAAAATTGCCTTAGAGTCAATAGCAACCCTATTGGACACAGTAGAACTGCCTCATAGAGTTCCAAGGACTGGCTGGTGGATTCAAACTGCCAATCTTTTGGTTAGTAGTGGTTACTCTTAACCACTGACTAAGCGACGAGGGCTCCTGATGGATAGATAGATAGACAGACAGACAGAGAGCTGATAGATAGATAGATAGACAGATAGACAGACAGACAGACAGGTAGACAGACAGATGATAGATAGATAGATGATAGATAGATAGATAGATAGATAGATAGATAGATAGATAGATAGATAGATAGATAGATAGATAGATGATAGATAGATAGATAGATAGATAGATAGATAGATAGATAGATAGATAGATAGATAGATGATAGATGATAGATGATGGATGGATGGATACATAGATGATAGATGGACAGATAGAAAGCATTGGGACATTGTCATTTTTCTTATTTGTATTCCACAAGCATAAAGGAATATTTTGGCTGTTGCAATTACTCAATACATTTTTGAATAAATATTGAAAAATGAAAATAACATACAAAATCATTTGACCTGTAAACTATGAAACCTGCTTTTCAAAGGGTCATCAGCATTTATTCAGAGTACTCTAAGAATATGCTAGGAGTAAAAAACAGAAACAAGAAATGATATCATTGAGTCAGTTAGCTACAGCTTTTCTTTTTTATGTTTCAGCACATAATTAATACATGCTAAATCAATATTTTTTTAAATAAGTAAGTGGATTGTGCAGAGGACTACCTGAACCTTTAGAAAGCTATAGAAGATGTAGCATTAGCAGGCAGCAAACATTTCAAACCAGTAGTTCACATTTATAACGTAGATTTTCAATAGCATACAGTATTGATGAATGTAATATTGGAGATGCTCTTTAATTTTAACGAGTTGTTGACATTAGATGTAGATTAATTATCCCAATCTACATAATATATGCAGTTAATTGCATAGAAGCCAATAATTTTGATTAGATTAAAAATTAAACCTGGACACGCTGGAAAAAAAACATTGACATAAGGAAGTCTCAATATCTAAACAAACTTAAATCTCATGCTGAGATGGGAGAAGCAGTCTTTCTCCTTCAAACCATGGTTTTTTTTATCTTTGAGTATTGTTTGTTAATATGATATTCCAGGTGTGAAAAAATGAAAATAATTTAAAGTTGCATGTTACCCTTGTGAAATGAGATACAGTCAATTATTATTATATTCTAAATTTAGAGTGAGACAAACAGGCAAAAAGTAAACAGGGACATTAGTTTTCTATTAAGTCTACTTGAGGAAACACTGGTGGTGAAGTGTTTAAGAGCTACAGCTGCTAACAAGAAGGTTGGCAGTTTAAAGCTACCAGGAGCTCCTTGGAAACTCTACAGGGGCAGTTCTACTCTACTTGAAGTTTCAAATATTTGTCTATGAAACATTGAAAAATAGTTAGCTATATTTTATAGTACATAGTGTATACATATTTGCACTGTGAAATTTCAAAATATGTAAATTGTCTCAATAAGAAATTAAATAAGCCTGCTTTTTTTATGATACAAGCAAAATCACTAATCATAGTACTTTTTTCCTTCCTCCTCATCTTTCTCCTTCTTCTGTCTCTTCTCCCTCTTCTATGTTGTTTATTTTTTGAGATGATTCATCAATATGCAAAGCTGTCTGGATTACCAGGTGCTTATTTCTACTCAATATGTGTATGTATGGGTACTTCCACGTAGTATTATCTATTTGAGATGATGTAATTCTATGGAAAGTGGGAATTATTGAACACAATGTACAGTTTTCAGAGTGCTTTCGTAATGGAACATTCAAGACTTTTTATTTGTTTGTATCCAGTGGTATAAGTGTAAGAATATCAGTTTATTTAAAATTGAATACTACATGCTAGCTTGCAAGTCTTTCAGAGGAGCAACTGAGACATAATCTTTATCAAAGAGAGATTTTTAAAAATTACATATTTGTAAATAAACATATTAAATATATTACAAATAGAAACTAAATTACATTAAATTATTTATGTAATTATCTTTATTAAAAATAAGCATTGTCAAAAATGTAACTGTGAAGATTAGATTTCTTTGAGTAGAGACAAGCTTTACTATGTACATATTCATTCAAATTACCCTCTTTAGGAATTTCTTAATTGATTTTGCATTGTATTCATATTTATGAAAACTTTTCTGTGACTGAAAGCTACTAACAATATCATTCCTTTTTTTTCAATTTGAAAGTGAGGTAATTATATCACTCTCTGAAATGATAGCTTAAGAAATCAATTTTATCTTGTCATCCTTCCAAGGAAGCTGCAATAGGAGAAAATTGCTTTATAGTAGAAATTACTCAGAAAATTTTTCCAGTAGAGTGTATTGTATCACATTTACAGCCCTTTATTTTAGGGCACGTGAAATCTTCCATGTGTTCTGTAAGACATTTTGTACTTTTTAACTTCTGTGACTTGCAATTAATCTCAGTGTAACAGTACAGCAGGAAACCATTTCTGAGATTCAAGATCATTTTCTTTTCTCAATTTTTCTTACAATATATAATCTGGAGATGTCATAAGAAAATTAGTTTTTCTAAAATTATAATGCAATTCATGACACATTTGTAGCAAGTTTCTCTTCTGTAAGTTTCGTTCAAAGTTATTAATCTAATGAGATGATCGTTTTATTCTCACAGTAAACAGTATTTTTATTGTCATCAGAAGTATCCTATTGCCTTATTTAATATCCTTACTTGCTTCTGCTACTGGTCCCTCAAACTCAGTACATTTCAAAATTTCCTTCTGTGTCAGTCATCTGATTCAGACAGATCACTTCTCTGAGCCTTGGTTTCTTGGTATATGAAATAAATTATTCTAGTTGATCTCTAATCTTGCACCCAGCCCTTAAATTGAATGTTTTGTTTTGTTTTAGTCTGTTCTCCTCAAATAAAAGCTTCTCTTCATAATTTTTAATGGCACCACCATTTATCCATGTAGCATGTTCAATTTTTTAGTGTTTTAGCTTCTTCTTTATCACACAAAATTCTGTATATTTTATCGTTTTTTGATTTCTCTTCCTTTCTTCTTCATTGTATTCTCATTTTTGTCATGTCAGTTTAGATCCTGGCATAAGCAAAAAAAAAAAAACCCCGACTCACAGCTACCATATAGGACAGAGTAGAGCTGCCTCACAGGACTTCCAAGGAGCCGTTGGTGTAGTCAAACTGCTTACCTGTTGGTTACCAGTGAAACACTTAACCACTGTGCCGTGGGGGCTCCATATTCTGGCATAGCACTCTAAATATACTCCTTTCTAGGCTTTTCTTCCCCAATGTCTGTCAGTTTGCCGTACTGTGGTAGCTTGCGTGTTGCTGTGATGCTGGAAGCTATGCCACTGGTATTTTGAATGCCAACAGGGCCACTTATGGCGGACTGATATTGGCCACTTTGAGTCAGACAACCATCAGCTGCTCATATGCAAGTTCAAGTTGAAGCTGAAGAAAATTAGAACAAGTTCATGAGAGCCAAAGTATGATTTTGAGTATACCTCACCTGAATTTACAGACCATCTCAAAAATAGATTTGATACATATAACACTATTGACTGAAGACCAGACAATTTGTAGAATGATATCAAGGCCATTATACATGAAGAAAGCAGTAGGTCATTAAAAACACAGGAAAGAAAGAAAAGCCAAAATCGATATCTGAAGAGACTCTGAAACTTGCCCTTGAATGTGGAGTAGCTAAAGTAAAAGGAAGAAGTGATAAAGTAAAAGAGCTGAACAGAAGATTTCAAAAGGTGGCTTGAGAACATAAAGTATTATAATGAAATGTGCAAAGGCCTAGAGTTAGAAAACCAAAAGGGAAGAACATGCTAGCATTTCTCAAGCTGAATGAACTGAAGAAAAACTTAAAGCCTCGAATAGCAACACTGAAGAATTTTACAAGGAAAATATTGAATGACACAGGAAGCATTAAAAGAAGATGGAAGGAATACACAGTTACTGTACCAAAAAGAATTGGTCAGCGTTCAACCATTTCAGGAGGTAGCATAAGATCAAGAATCAATGGTACTGAAGGAAGAAGTGCAAGCTGCACTGAAGATATTGACAAAAAACAAGGCTCCAGGAATTGACAGAATAGCAATTGAGGTGTTTCAAACAATGTATGCAGTGCTGGAGGTGCTCAGTCACTGTGTCAAGAAATTTGGAAGACAGCGTCTCGGTCAACTGACTAGAAGAGATCCATATTTTTGTCCACTCCAAAGAAAGGTGATCTAACAGACTACAGAAATTGTAGAACATATCATTAATATCACATACAAGTAAAATTTTGCTGAAGATCATTCAAAAAATGGTTTCAGCAGTGCATTGAGGGGGAAATGCCAGAAGTTCAAGCCTGATTCAATAGAGGATATGGAACTAGGAATATTATTGCTGATGTCAGGTGGATCTTGGCTGAAAGCAGAGAATACCAGAAAGATGTTTACCTGTGTTTTATTGACTATGCAAAGGCAATCCACTGTGTGGGTCATAGCAGATTATGAATAACATTGCAAAGAATGGTAAATCCAGAACACTTAATTGTGCTCATGAAGAACCTGTACATTGACCAAGAGGCAGTCATTTGAACAGAATAAGGCATAATGAATGGTTTAAAGTCAGGAAACATGTACTTCAGGGTGCATTCTTTCACCATACTTATTCAATCTGTATGCTGAGCAAATAATTCAAGAAGGTGGACTATATAAGAACATGGCATCAGGATTGGAGGAAGACTCACTAAAAACCTGTGATATGCAGATGAAACAACTTTGCTTGCAGAAAGTGAAGAGTACTTGAAACACTTATCTATGAAGATCAAAGATGACAGTCTTCAGTATGGATTGCACATCAACATCAAGAAAACAAAAATCCTCACAAACGGACTAATAAACTACACCATGATAAATGGAGAAAAGATTGAGGCTGTCAAGGATTTCGTTTTACTTGGATTCACAATCAACACGCATGGGAGCAACAGTCAGGAAATAAAATGACATGCTTCATTAGGCAAATCTACTGCAAAAGACCACTTTAAAGTGTTGAAAAGCAAAGATGTCACTTTGAGGACTAAGGTGCACCTGACCCAAGCCATGGTATTTTCAATCACCTCATATGCATGCAAAAGTTGGACAATTAATAAAGAAGACTGAAAAAGAATTGACATCTTTGAATTATGGTGCTGGTGAAGAATATTGAATACACCAAGAACTGCCAGAGGAAGGAACACATCTGTCTTGAAAGAAGTACAGCCAGAATGTTTCTTAGAAGCAAGAATAGTGAAACTAAGTCTCACATACTTTGGATATGTTTTCAGGAGGGATCAGTCTGGATAAGGACATTATGTTTGGTAAAGTAGATGGTCAATGAAAAAGAGGAAGACCCTCAATGAGTTGGATTGATGGAGTGGCTGCAATAATGGGCTCAAGCATAGCAACAATTGTGAGGGTGGCACAGGACAAGGCAGCATTTTGTTCTGTTGTAGTTAAAGTCACTGTGAGTTGGAACCAACTCAATGTTACCTAAAAACAACAACAAGGCTTTTCTTCAAATAACCCTTCTTAGAAATCTGCAAGAACAGTTCCAGAAATATTTATTCAAGTGAATTTGATGATTCCCATTGTTTACTAAATTAACTATAAACATAACATTCTGACATCCAAGATTTTCGCAACTATCTCCTAGCCCTACAAGTCCATGGCTGGTGCAAACAGTTAAGTCTTCCATTACTAGCCAGAAGGTTAATGGTTTAAACTCTCCCAGAGTTGCCTTGGAAGACAGTCTTGGTGATCTGCTTTGAAAAGGTCACAGCATTGAAAATCTGGAGTAGTTCCACTATTCACACATGTGGTTACCATAAGTTAGAATCAATTTGACAGCAACTAACAACAACATATTCCAGTTTATCACAAAACTATATAAAATTGTGCTCCAATAGAAGTTAAAAATGCCCTTTTCCTAAATAGTACCTTTTTTGTTGGGGGACAAGGGTCATGCTTTTTCTTGAAGTTGCTTATATTTTTTAGGTTTTTTTATTTTTATCTGTGCAAATTCCATGCATGTGATACGTACTTTCCTTTCTTTGCAATTTCTTTCCTGTCTCATTAAATGCCACAGTTTTCATGAAGTCATTTGCAAAGTACTATCCAAAATGGTCATTTTATCATCAAATACTGAAGCTGAAGGAATCTAGGATGAACTCCTTAATTTTTTCAAAAAATAAAACTGAGTATAAAAATAACTTAATGATTTGACAAGGTTTCCTTTACTCCATGGTAAACCTGTGGTTACAATAGATAACCAGCCTCATAATATGGAGAAATCGTATAATAACATGTCCTGCTTCATACCTTTATCATTGGAGTTGTTATATTCTTCCCTGAATTGTAGTTTAGTATTTGTGTACTTTTTTTTCTACCATATAATCAGTTCTTTTAATGCATAGAATATATTTCATTTATCATTCCTATTGCCCTGATGATGCAGTGGTTAAAAGCTTGGCTGCTAACCAAAAGGTTGTCAGTTTGAATCTACCAGGCACTCCTTGGAAATCTTATGAGGCAATTCTACTTTGCCCTATATGGTCACTATGAGTAGGAATTGACTTGACGGCGCACAACAACAACCTTGCCCTTTTAAGGAAAATATCTTGAGACCCTGAGGTCAGGACCAAAGATGTCAATTGAAATACTCATAGAACTTAATGAGAATATCTATATTTACCTTTATAGCTGTATCTCAAATAGTCATTTTTTAAAACATAACAGCAGAACATAGCAGTTGTTTCTCCGCAAACATCCTAAAAACTATTGAAATGCATGACTAAGAATTACTTTCTAAAGTCCTATATAATTGCAGAAATAATTTAATTGTTTGCTAAAATTTGAAAAAAATGACACAAATGATTGGGGGTAGTTTGATTTGATATTTAACCAAATCATTAGTAAAGGCTATATATTTAAATTTTTATTTATTTTGTTGTTGTTGAGAATATGCACAGCAAAACATATGCCAATTCAACAGTCTCTACATGTATAATTCAGTGACGTTGACTGCATTCTTTGAATTGTGCAACCATTCTCACCCTCTTTTTCTGAGTTGTTCCTCCCCAGTAACATAAACTCACTGCCTGCTAAGGTTCCTGTCTAATCTTTTGAGTTGTTTTTGTCAGTTTGATCCCATATAGATAGTCCTTAAAAGACCATAAATAACGTTCAAGGCAGACATTGTTTACTAAAAAAAAAAATACTAGGTAAGCTAAACTACTGTTTGGTCTTAAGGAGACATCAGGGGATTTTTTTGGTATAAGATTTAAAGATCATCTCAAGGCAATAGTTTCAGGGGTTCACTCAGCTTCCATGGCTCCATAAAGTCTGGATTCCATGATAATTTGAAAATCTGTTCTTCATTTTACCTCTTTTGATCAGAATTCCTCAATAAAATCCTTGATCAAAATGTTCAGTAACGGTAGCCAAGCACCATCCAGTTCTTCTGGTCTCGTAGAAAAGGTGGCAGTTGTTCATGGAGGCAATTAGTCACACATCCATATCCTCCTCCTATATCTGACCCTCTTTTTTTTTCTCTTCCTCCAGGAGAATAGAGATCAATTGCTGTGCCTTGGATAGCCACTTACAAGCTTTTAAGATTGAAGGCACTATGCAAAAAAATGGGAGGTAGAATAGAAGCACTAAACACATTATTAGGCCAATTAATTAGAATAGCACATGAAACCATGACCCTAAACCTGCAAGCTAAGAAATCAAACTCCATGAGGTGTTTGGTTGTGCATAAGGAACTTCAGCAGCTTATTTTTTTTCTTGTTGTTGTTGTAAATATATCTATCACATAACTTTTGCCAATTCTATTTTTATAGGTTTACAACTTTTTGGCAGCAATTTCAATAATTGGCTGTGCAACTGTACTCTTAGTGCAATTTTCCCATCACTGTTAACCCCCTTTCCCCTACCTTCCTGCCCCTGGTAATCATTAAAAAAAACTTCGGTCTTTATGCATTTGTCTTTTCTTGTTTATATATATATATATATATAAACTATGTCTTCAAACTCAACCCATATTGCAGAATGTATCAAGACTTTATTTCTCTGCTGGCTGAATAGTATTCCATTGTACGTATGTATCACAGTTTGTTTATCCATTTATCTATTTGCTGGCATTTAGGTTGTTCTGCATGAAATCAGGATTTGCTCACGGTTACGCTACTTGCACAGAGCTATCTTTGATAAAACATTTCACACATTTTAATATTGCCTTGGTGTGTATCAAGCACCAATTTACTGTGTTTCAAAATAGAATTTTTTCACCTCTAAGCAAGATTTTTTTTTTTTTTAAAGCAAGATTGCCATTTGGCTCTACGTAATTTTCCACAGACATTTTTGGAGAGATGTTTAAATTCTTACAATTTCTTTGTGAACATAATAACAAGCATACATAAAATACCTGTATGTAACTCATTGCTATTTTTTACCAACCAGCATACTTAGATTATCTTTAAAAAATATATTCTGGACATAATTTCCTATCTAATAGTCTTTTTTATATTGAAATGGCATATTTTGTGAGATAGCTGAATTTCACTTGGTGAAATTAAAATATATATACATATATAAATAGATTAAAAGAGTTTGAAACAAGGAAGCATTTTTAAACAATGCAAATTAAGGTACTCAGCATGAGAAAAGCTAGGAAAAGATAATCACTTTCATTAAAGGAAGTATATACTTGGTTGGTGGTGACTGATAATGAAAATTTTCATTGGCCTGTGCCTTAATGTCCAGTTGTCCAGTTGTGAGGATTTTTGTTTTCTTTATGTTGAGGAGCAACCCATACGGAAAGCTGTAGTCTCTGATCTTCATCAATAACTGCTTCAAGTCCTCTTCATTTTCAGCAGGCAAAGTTGTGTCATCTGCATAGTGAAGGTTGTTAATGAGTCTTCCTCCAATCCTGATACTGCATTTTTCTTCATATAGTCCATCTGCTCAGATTATTTGCTCAGCATACAGATTGAATAAGTATGGTGAAAAGATACAACCCTGATACACATAAGCAACACCATGATAAACAGAGAAAATATTGAAGTTGCCAAGGATTTCATTTTACTTGGATCCACAATCGTCATCCATGAAAGCAGCAGTCAAGAAAGCAGATGAGGTATTGCATTGAGCAAATTGGCTGCTAGACGCATCTTTCAGGTGTTAAAAAGTAAAGACATCACTTTAAGGACTAAGATGAGCCTGACCGAAACCACGGGGTTTTCAATTGCCTCATATGTGTGTGAAAGGGGGACAGTGAATAAGGAAGACTGAAGAATGGATGACTTTGAATTATAGTGTTGGTGAAGAATATTGAATATATCATGGACTGCCAGAAGAACAAACAAATCTGTCTTGGAAGAAGTACAGACAGAATGCTCTATAGAAACAGGGATGGCGAGACTGCGCCTCACATACTTTGGTCATGTTATCAGAAGGGACCAGTCCCTGGAGAAGGACATCATGCTTGGTAGAGTGTCAGAGAAAACCAGGAAGACCCCAGTGAAATGGATTGACACAGTGGCTGCAACAATGGGCTCAAGCATAACAATGACTGTGAGCATGGTGCAAGATCCAGCAGTGTTTCGTTCTGTTATACATAGGGTCACTATGAGTCAGAACTGTCTCAACCACACGTAACAACAACAACAACGTGTTTGAATGTGTCTTGGTGTTTTACTTCATATACTTCGATTCATTGGGGAATCAGAAGCTAGTTTTGCAGTATGTGAAAATGATGTCAATATATTAAGTGAAATGGACAGAAATCATCTAATGGGAGAAAAATAAAATCACTCAAATTGGTCATTTTTCATTATGAGGGAAAATTAACCAGATAATTAACTGAAATTCCCGAGTAAACAAAACATTTCATTATTGTGAAGACATAGCCAGTTTCAATGAAATATTGTTAGGGCAAATTACTCTCTCATATGAGCAATGGACTTAGCAATTCTGGCATTTTCAATATAAGGGATTTTACTAAGTTGTTTAAGTTCCACGAAACCTCATTTGTAAAATGGGGATGAACACCTAATGTGAAGAGTGGTTTCCACCACTCATCTGTCAGTTGGTCATACTGTGGTGGCTTGCGTGCTGCTATGATGCTGTAAGCTATGCCACTAGTATTTCATATACCAGCAGGGTAACACTTGGTGGACATATTTCAGCAAAGCCTTCAAACTAAGAAAGGCTGGGAAAAAGGACCTGGTGATATACTTCTGAAAAAATTTTTCAGAGGAAATCATGTGGATAGAAGAACATTATCTGATATAGTGACAGATGAGCCCCTCGGGTTGGAAGTTATTCAAAATACAACTGATGAAGAGTTGTCTCCTAAAAGTGGAGTTGACCTTAATGATGTAGATGGAGTAAAGCTTTAGGGGCCTTCATTTGCTGATGTGGCATGAACTAAAGTGAGAAGAAACAACTGCAAATATTCATTAGTAAAGGTAATGTGCAATATATGAAGTATGAATCTAGGAAAATATGAAGTCATCAAAAAAGAAAAGGAATGCATAAAGATCAATATCATAAGCATTAATGAGCTGAAATGGACTGGTACTGGCCATTTTGAATCAGGCAATCATATAGTCAACTATGCCAGGAATGAAAAACAGAAGAGGAATGGCGTTGCATTCATCATCAAAAAGAAATACAATGATGTCAGCGATAAGATACCATCGATATGCCTATAAGGAAGAGCAGTTAATATGACTATTATTTGAATTTAAACACCAACCATTAATGCCAAAGATGTGAAAATTGAAGATTTTTACCAATTACTGCAGTTTGAAATTGATCAAATGTTGATCAAACATGTAATCAGGATTCTTGATTAGATTTCTTGTGATTAGAATAAGAAAGCTGAAAAAAAAAGAAGGTTCACTAGTTGGAGAATATGGCCTTAGTGATAGGGACAGTGCAGGAGATTCCATGATAGAAGACTAATGACTTATTCATTGCAAATATCTCTTTTTGGCAACATAAACAGTGACTATACATGTGGACCTCACTAGATGGAATACACAGGGATTAAACTGACTAAATCTTTGGGAAAAGATGATGGGGAAGCTCATTATCATCACTTCAGAACAGAGGCCAGGAGCCTACTGTGGAACAAAGCATCAATTGCTCCAATGAAAGTTCAAGTTCAAGCTGAAGGCAATTAAAACAAGTCCACAAGAACAAAAGTAAAACCTTTAGTATATTCCACCTGAATTTAGAGACCATCTCAAGAATAGATATGACTCATTCAACACTAACGACTGAAGACCAGATGAGTTGTGGGATAACATCATGGACATCATATATGAAGAAAGCAAAAGGTCATTAAAAAAACAGAAAAGAATGAAAAGACCAAAATGGATGTCAGAAGTGACCCTAAAATTTGCTCTTGAACATAGATGAAGTAAAAGATCTAAAGAGAATACTGTAAAGAGCATCTCAAAAAGATGAATTAAAGTATTAAAATGAAATATACAAAGACCTAGAGTTAGATAACCAAAAGGAAAGAACACACTTAGCATTTCTCAAGCTGAAATGAAGAAAAAATTCAAGTTTTGAGTTACAACACTGAAGGATTCTGTAGGCAAAAAATTGAACAACGTAGGAAGCATCAAAAGAAGATGGAAGGAATACACAAAAAGTCACTGTATCAAAAAGAATTGATTGGGATCCAACCATTTCGGGAGACAGCATATAATCAAGAACCAATGGTACTGAAAGAAGTCCAAGCTGCACCAAGGGTATTGCTTAATAAAAAAAAGGTTCTAGGAATTGACAAAATTCCAATTGAGATGTTTCAACAAATGGATGCCACATTGGAAATGCCCACTCATCTATGCCAAGAAATTTGGAAGACAGCTACCTGGTTAACAGATTGGAAGAGATTCATATCTGTGCCCATTTCAAAAACAGATGATCCAAGGGAATTTGGAAAATATCGTTAATATCAAATGCAAGTAAAATTTTGCTGAAGATCATTCAAAAACTGTGTGATGGTTCAGGTTGTGTGTCAGCTTGGCTGGGACATGGTTCTTAGTGGTCTGGCAGTTATGATGTAGTTTGGCAGCTATATAATGATGTAATTTATCTGTTGTGTAATGATGTAATCAACTCTATGATGAGATCAGCTATGAGCAGCCAACCAGTTAAAAGACAGTTTCTTTGGGGATGTAACCTGCATCCAATGTGTATAGACTTTCTGGCAAAGCTTGTGGGCTTGTACTTGCACTGGATCCAACATATGACTCCTGTTCATCTGAACTACATTTATTGGGACTTGAGCTAGATTAACTGCCATTCTTTGGATTTGTCAGCCTCCACAGCCTGTGAGCCAGAGACCTGCTGTCTGACCTGCCCATCCCAGGTTTGCAGCCCCTGCAGCTATGTGAGTCAGTAGAAGCCTCCAGCCTGACACCTGACCCATGGACTTGGGTTGTGACAGCCACTACAACAATGTGACATGTGAGCCATTTCCTTGAGAACCCTGTGTGTGTGTGCTTATACATATATGTAATTATTTTTTTTCTCGCTGACTTTTCTTCTCCAGAAAATCTAGCCTAAAACAGGCTTGCAGCAACACGTCTACAAGAAACTGTTGGAAATTTGAGCCAGTTTCAGAACAGGACGTGGAACCAGGGATATCGTTGGTGCTGTCGGATGGATCTTGGTTGAAAGCAGGGAATACCAGAAAGAAGTTTACCTGTGTTTTGTTGACTATGCAAAGGCATTCCACTGTGTGGATCAAAATGAATTAAGGCTAACATTGTTAAGAATGGAAATTCCAGAACACTAAATTGTGTTCATGTGGAACTGGTACATAGACCTCGAGGCAGGGTTTGAACAGAACAAGGGGAAACTGCGTGGTTTAAAATCAGGAAAGATGTGTGTCAGGGTTGTATCCTTTCGCCATACTTATTCAGTCTAAACGCTGAGCAAATAATCAGAGAAGCTGGACTATATGAAGAAGAACGCAGCTTCAGGATTAGAGGAAGACTCATTAACAACCAGCAATATGTAAATGATACAACTTTGCTTATTGATAGTGAAGAGGACTTGAAGTACTTGCTGATGAAGATCAAAGACTACAGCCTTCTGTAGGGATTACACAACAACATAAAGAGAACAAAAATTCTCACAGCTGGACCAATAAGCAACATCATGATAAATAGAGAAAATACTGAAGTTGTCAAGGGTTTCATTTTACTCGGATACAAAACCAACACCCATGGAAGCAGCAGTCAAGAAATCAAATGACATATTGTGTTGGTCAAGTTTGCTGCACTTTAAAGTGTTAAACGTGGAGATGTCACTTTGAGGACTAAGGTGCACCTGACCCAAGCCAGATATTTTCAACCACCTCATATGTGTGTAAAAGCTGGGCAATTAATAAGGAAGACTGAAGAATTGATGCATTTGAATTATGGTGTTGGAGAATACTACTGAATATACCATGGACTGCCAGAAGAACAAACAAATCTGTCTTAGAAAAAGTACAGCCAGAATGCTTCTTAGAAGCAAGGATGACAAGACTTCATCTCACATGCTTTGGTTATGTTATCAAGGGGTACCAGTTCCTGGAGAAGGACATCATGCTTGGTAAAGCAGAGGGTCAGCAAGAAAGAGGAGACCCTCAATGAGATGGATTGACACAGTGGCTGCAGCAATGGGCTCAAACATATCAACAACTGTGAGAATGGTGCAGGACCGGGCAGTTTATCATTCTGTTGTGTGTTGGGTCACTATGTGTGGAACCAACTTGTCTGCACCTAATAACAACAAAGAGGGATTTTAAGTTTTAAGTGAAATAGAATGATTATGCGTAGGCACAGAATCTATCATATAGTGAAAGCTCCTGTACAGGCCCCCTTGTTTGGTTAGTCAGATACATTGACTAAATCACATTCCCACGGTTTTTATATTTTACTGTCTATGCAAATGAACTGCATCAGGGTGTTTTGAGAATCTAGATTGGAAATACATTGTAGAAAATAGTATATTTTGGTGCTGTGATTTAGAGTGGATTAAGTACTTATATGATTTATCTAAATCATATGCTGAAACAAATATTTTATTGTGGTTACTGTAAAAAAAATTCTGAAGTCCATAAGCACTCATATTTTTTTAAAGTTCTATATTGACAATTATGTGAATTAACTTTACCACATAAAATATTTATTCAAAAATAATCTGGATATACTGTATTTTTAAGCAAATAACACTTGTCTTATATGCTTGTTTGCCAACCTTGTCCTCCCCCCCATGATATTTTCATAAATGGTGCTATGCTAATATTTTTTATATGTTGCTGTAAATAAATCAGCATAGCGTACTTATGCAAATACCCCACAAGAGGAGGGCCCAGTTGGCAAACAAATGTAGAAGGTGTATGTTATTTCCTTAAAAATACAGTAATTTGAAAAAAAAAAGTTGCAAAGGAGTTGATTCTGACTCAGGGCAACCCCATGTATCAGAGTAGAACTGTGCTCTGTAGTGTTTTCAGCGGTGATTTTTCAGGAGTAGATCATCAGACCTTTATTCTGAGATGTTTCTGGATGAACTTGAAGCACCGGCCTTTGGTTAGTAGTCAAGAGGCTTAAACATTACACCCCCTAGGGACTCTAATAGAGATTTAAGGAGTATATATTATGTGTCAGGAACAGTACTGAGATGTAGGAAATACAGTGACAATCCAGATATTGTTCCTTCCTTAAAGAGGCTTATGTTAATACATAGCAATTGAAAGTACCCCAAATTTACAGGCAGTTACATTTCTCTGTGTAAAATGCCATGAGAGAGGTAAATTCAGGTTATAGGGAGTTGATCCCTCTAACCTGAGTGGAGCTGGGGGTGAGCTGGGGGCTATTGCACAAGGTAGAGCTGCCAGTAACCTTTATATAAATTAGGAAATAGTCGCCTTGAGTTCAAATCAACTCAATGGCAACTAACAACAAACAACAACCTCTTCCTCCATGTAAACACATTCCTGAGACAGGGAGTAAGGTACACTGGATTTTACTTCCTGTTCTCCCCTTGGACAGTGTCTTTTGTACAATATATAAAAAGTCAAACAGCACCGTGGCCCTAGATCAGAGATTGTAACTTTGCTTTTTTGAAAGTGTTAAAGAGTGTTCTCAATATGCCAGTTTAAAAAGTAGAGGCTGGATTGTGCAAACTACGGATAAGGGTAGTGAAGAAAATGTCACAGAAGTGGAGTGTGAGCAGAGATGGTGGAACTGTTACACTACACTCTTAGTTTCTTGATAAGCCTCTTCTTTTCTCTGCTTGGTTCACAACTCTAATGATACAGAGTCCTTGGGTGGTAAAAAACTGTTTAGTGTTTGGCTGCTAATGAAAAGGTTGGTGTTTGAAGTCCACTGAGAGACAACTTAGGAAGAAAGGCCTGACATTGTACTTCCAAAAAATCAGCCATTGAAAACCCTATAGACCACAGTTATATTCTGAAACAGTCCACAACTGGTTTGGTTTTTGGGTTTCTAATAATGCTTTTCCATGAAGCCTGTTGTTGTTGATGTTAGGTGCCATCGAGTCTGTTCTGACTTATAGTAATCGTATGCACAAAAGAAGGAAGCATTGCCTAGTCCTGCACCATCCTCACAATTGTTGTGCTTGAGCCCATTGTTGCAGCCACTGTGTCAATCCATCTCATTTCTTCCAGCATCTCAGTGATACATAAACCTCTGCAGTATAACAAACTGACATATGCATGCTATCAGCCTAGGTTCAGGAAAATTTCTATGTAAGCTAAGTTCCCTGCTTCCCCTAATTTTGCGTTTCCTGCGTAAGTCCACTCATCACCTGATGACTTTACATTCTTTCCACACTTCGTCCTCTAAAGTATGATTTTCAGTTTATTTTATACATGAGCAACTCATTCCTCAAAAATATTTAACAACAATGCCCAATATAAGGCCTCTAACAAGGAACTGCCAACCCATAGCCCCAGCTTTTTATATGTGCTACTGCTCTCAACGATGCCTCTGGGAAATCACCAGGGCTCTGCAGACTGAAACATGCTGCTGGAGAACTATCAAGACTCCCATTTCTTGCCCTGTAAGAAATCCACCCATCTTCCATTTCTCTTAGACTCTGATTTTCTCTTGGAAGGACTAAAAAAATATGTTAAAACTCAAGGATTGATTGGGGCCAAGATGGCGGAATTGTCAGACACTTCCTGCAGCCCTCTTACAACAAAGACCAGAAAATACAAGTGAAACGATTATATTTATGACAAACTAGGAGCCCTGAATGTCAAAGGCAAAGTTAGAAAATGGACTGAGTGGCAGAGAGAGGGAGAGATGGTTCAGAAGCAGAGAGGAGTTACTGGACCTGAATCACCAGGATCCCCCAGGCACTATTCCCAGGAGAGGCTGAGGCAGGCTGGTGGTAGCATTCGGCAGCAGTTTTCTCAGGGAGAAGCAGCCAGCCACACAGCCTACTCACACCTCCAGAACCAGAGAAGAACAGCGCTCTTGGCAAAAGCTAAGTATTTGAGTGTATTTTACCATGCCTCCAGTCGGAATCGATTTTTTTTTCCAGTCTCTAAGCTGGCTTTGGTGGCTGTTGATTTCCCTGGGCCTGAGATAGGCTGTGTTGAGTGTCCGGAGCCATCCTCCTGGCCTTGGAGTAGGAATAAATCCATAATTGGGGGAGAAGAAAATTTGCCAACTCCACTCACCAGGGGAGCTTAGGACAGAAGTGGCTCCTGTCCAGTCATAAATGGTCTGGGGACTTTTAATACTTTTCCCCTCTACATGGACCTGTGCGAGCCTATTTCAGGAGAATATGTCCTTGTTGGCAGGCTACAACTGTTTCAGCTGTGCAGTGGAGAGGTGGGTGTTTGATGTTTGACACTACTTTGTCTATTAAAAAGGGTCCTCACCTACCCACTGCAGAGGCTTAAGGACTGGTGGCTCCACTCAGGTCACCCAGCAACCCACAACAGTAGTCCAAGGATGACTGGTACCTCCCAGTCCTTACAAACTAAAGCATTGTGTACCCATGGTCCTTCTGCAGAACCCACCCAACTATATGCTATAGGGAACAGGGACACACTTTCCTCACAGACATTCGGGGGATGATTCTTAGTCCCCTGCCTTGTTCAGAGTGTGACACCCTCCTGCAAGCAGGTACTGATACCTACACCAATCACCCCTGCCCTGTAAGACTGTAGGACAGAGCCTGTACCACACACTTGAAGATCAGCTACCTGAAAACCTGAGCTGAATTCATACAAGAAAAGTGAATGGACTCCTAGACTGATATACCTGATAACAGCTCTAGCCATCTGGTGACAGGATGTCAGAGATTCAAAGGTGAAAATAATCAAGCTAGCTCACCCAAGCAACCCATTTGGACATATCAAATCAAAACAAAGCAAGAAGCTAATACAGTAACCAAACGTAAAATAAACTAATACAATAACTTATAGATGGCTCAGAGATAACTGTCAATATCAAACCACATAAAGAAACAGACCATGATAGTCTCAACAAGCACTCAAAAAAAAAAAAAAAAAAAGAATCAATGGATCTTCCAGTTGAAGGTGCCTTCTTGTAATTATCAGATGCAGAATTCAAAAGATTAATATGCAAAACTATTCAGACAGAAGAAAGAAAATTAGGAAGGAGATCAGGCAATACGCAGAACAAGCCAAGGAACATAGAGAGAAAACATTTGAAGAAATTAAAAAGGTTATTCAAGAACATAATGCAAAATTTAATAAGCTGCAAGAATCCATAGAGAGACACCAATCAGAAATCCCAAAGATTAACAATAAAGTTAGAGAATTAGACAACTAAAAAGAAAGTTAAAAAAATAGCAGACCAGAATTGAGCAAGTAGAAGGGAGAATTGGTGACCTTGAAGATAAAGCACATGGCACCATTATATTTGAAGAAAAAGCAGATATTAGAATTAAAAAAAAAAAATGAAGAAACCTTAAGAATCATGTGGGAATCTATCAAGAGAAATAAACTACAAGTGATTGGAGTACTAGAACAGGGAAGGACAACAGAAAATGTAGAGAGAATTGCTGAAGGTTCATTGACAGAAAACTTCCCTGATATCGTGAAAGATGAGAAGATACCTATCCAAGATGCTCATTAAATTCCACATAAAGTAGATCCTAAAACAAATTCACCAAGACATATTACAATCAAAATTGCCAAAACCATAGATAAAGAGAGAATTTTAAGAGCAGCTAGGGATAAAAGAAAAGTCACCTACAAAGGAGAGTCAATAAGAATAAGCTCGGACTACTCAGCAGAAACCACCTACACAAGAAGGCAAAGGGATGACTTATACAAAGAATTGAAGGAAAAAAATTGCCGCCAAGAATCATATATCCAGCAAAACTTTCTCTCAAATATGAAGATGACATTAGGACATTTCTAGATAAACAGGAGTTTAGGGAACTTGTAAAAAACAAATCAAACTACAAGAAATACTAAAAGGAGTTCTTTGGTTAGAAGATCAATAACATCAGGTATCAACCCAAGACTAGACAATGGACAGAGCAATCAAATGTCAACCCAGATAGGGAAATCACAAAAACAAAGCAAGATAAAAAATGCTAGAGGCAGGGCCAAGATGGCTGACTAGGTAGAAGCTACTGCGGACCCCACTGCAACAAAGACTCGGAAAAACAAGTGAATTGATCACATATGTGACAATCTACAAACCCTGACCATCAAACACAGATCTAAAGAGTTGACCTGAGTGACAGGGGAGCAAAAATCCACCCCCTGAAGCAGCGACCACTTCTGGAACCGGTGTCCCGTGCCACAACCTTGAGCCCTCGTGGTTCTCTGGTGCCAAGTGGTGGGGCTGACTGTGGCTTACTGAGACAGGGCAAGCATAGGACACAGCCCTAACCCCAACCCCCTGGGGTAAACTCGGTAGAGACTCAGCCAGTGCAAGCAGGCTGCACACTGACACGGCTGACAAAAGAGCGAGCAACTATGGGGAAGCAGTAACTGTTTTCGGAGCCTGAAGCCAGGGACCCTGTCAGAAAACCTTGGCGTCAGAGCTGAGCATGGCTTCCTGAGATGGCACAAGCACGGGACACAGCCCTAGCACCTTGAAATAACCTCTGGGGAAACCCAGCCAGCTCATGCAGGCTGCACAGTGACATGGCTGACAGGAGGAGAAATCATTGGGAAACAGCAACTGGTTTTGGAGCCTGGAGTGCAGCGTCCCAGCCAGGAAACCTTGGCACTGGGTTCTGGACTAGGAGTGGAGGAGCTGATCATGGCTTCCTGAGATGGCACAAGCACAGGGAGGCAAGCCTGACCCTCGGGGACAATCTTGACCCAGCCAGCACACACAGGCTACACGCCCCTCAGAATTCTCAGAGAATACAATCATCACCAAGTAAGATAAGTAACTTTGTCTATATTGCTGGGTGCTACTCCTATCTATCTGATCCCTCCCCTCTCTGCCCCAGGTGGATTCATTAACAATGGAATTTCCTGGGCCAGGGAGTGAAGTCCTCTGCAGTTTTTTTTTTTTTTTCTTTTCTTTTCCATTACCCATTCTCCTGGCCTGAGAGAAGCAGCTACTAACAACCTAGGGACGAAAAATCCTTCCCTGACTTCCCTAAACTGGGATAAAAATATAGAACCAGCTCCAGCCGAGCATATGAGATCCACAGTCTTTGGCTTTCATCCCTACAGGGAACAAGGTGGTTATTATAATGCAAAGGAAATTTTGATAGAGATCTGACTGCAATTGTTTTAGCAGAGCACTGGAAAGACAAGTTTTCCAGGTCTGTTATCTCTACTTATTGATCAGAGCCCTCACTGATCCACAGCGGGGAACTGAGGGCTGAAACTCCACCCAAACCACCTAGCTACCTGCCAAAGGGGTCTGAGGATACTGATACCTACCAATCTTTAGAGGTGCAAGCATTGGGTGCCTAAGGTATGTCTGCAGAGCCCACCCACCAAAGTGCTTTAGGAATAAAGGCACACCTTCCTCACTGGCACGTGGGGAAGGTTGTCAGCATCCTGCCTTCCTTGGATTGTGACCCCCTGCCACTACTAGAATCTGGTGCACACAACTATCACCACTACTCCTCTAAGGTAGTAGGTGACAGTCTACACCACACACTTGGTGACCCAAAATCAGAACACCTAAGCTGATTCTATTCAAGAATAGTGAATGAACTCTTAGGCTTATATATCTGGTAACAGCCCAAACCAGCTGGTAATAGGACATAAGTGATTCAAAGGTTACAACAATCAAGACAGCTCAATTGAGAAGCCCATCTGGGTATATTGAAACAAAACAAACAAGATAAGACTCAGTGAGCAAATATAAAATAAATCATTACAATATCTTATAGATGGCTTGGAGACAGCACTCGATATCAAATCACATAAAGAAGCAGACCATGATTGCTTCTACAAATCCCCAAATTAAAGAATCAAAATCTTTCCCAAATGAAGATACAATCCTGGAATTGCCAGGTGCAGAATATGAAAAACTAATATACAGAATGCTTCAATTCATCAGGGATGATCTCAGAAACGAAATAAGGCAATCTACAGAAAAAAAATTTTTTTTTCCACAGAAAAAGCCAAGGAATGCACTGATAAAGCAGTTGAAGAAATCAAAAAGATTATTCAAGAACATAGTGGAAAATTAATAAGTTGCAAGAATCCATAGAGAGACAGCATTCAGAAATCAAAAAGATTGACAGTAAACTTACAGAATTAGACAACTCAATAGGAAGTCAGGGGAGCAGAATTGAGGAATTGGAAAACAGAGTGGGGGAATTGGAGGATAAGGCAATTGACAACAATATAGTTGAAGAAAAATCAGATAAAAGAATTAAAAAAAATGAAGAAACCCTAAGAATCATGTGGGAATCTATCAAGAAGAATAACTTGCATTTGATTGGAGTTCCAGAACAGGGAGGGATAACAGAAAATAGAGAGAGAATAGTTGAAGATCTGTTGGCAGAAAATTTCCCTGGCATCATGAAAGACAAAAGCATATCTATCCAAGAGGCTCATCGAACCCCATATAAGATTGATCCAAAAAGAAAATCACCAAGGCATATTATCATCAAACTTGCCAAAACCAAAGATAAAGAGAAAATTTTAAAAGCAGCCAGGGATAAAAGAAAAACCACCTACAAAGGAGAATCAATAAGAATAAGTTCAGATTACTCAACAGAAACCATGCAGGAAAGAAGACAATGGGATGACATATATAGAGCACTGAAGGAGAAAAACTTCCAGCCAAGGATCATATATCCAGCAAAACTCTCTCTCAAATATGAAGGTGAAATTAAAACATTTACAGATACACACAAGCTTAGAGAATTTGCAAAAACCGAACCAAAGCCACAAGAAATACTAAAGGAAATTGGTCAGAAAATCAATAATATCAGATACCAACACAGCACAAGGTCACAGAACAAAACATCCTGATATCAACTCAAATAGGGAAATAACAAAAACAAAATAAGACTAATTTGAAAAAGAAAAAAATGCTCAAAACAGGGAATCATTGAAGTCATTATGTAAAAGATTATGATAATCTAAAAGAGGGACTAAATACAGGAGGCATAGATCTTCCATAAGGAGAGGAAAACGAGGCGCTATAGGATGATACAAGTTAGGTTTTTACTTAGAAAATAGGGGTAAATATTAAAGTAACTACAAAGAGGTCTAACAATTCCATAATTCAAAATAAAAACCAAGAAAAAACATAATGACTCAGCAAACATAAATTCAACTACTATGAAAATGAGGAACACACAAATTTACAAAGAAAAACTTCTCAGCACAAAAAAGTAAGTGGAAAATTGAAATCATCAACAACATACAAAAAACGGCATCAAAACGACAGCACTAAACTCATACTTATCTATAATTATGCTGAACGTAAATGGACTAAATGCACCAATAAAGAGACAGAGAGTCTCAGGCCGGATAAAGAAACACAGTTCGTCTATAGGCTGCCTACAAGAGACATACCTTAGACTTAGAGACACAAACAAACTAAAACTCAAAGGATGGGAAAAAAATATATCAAGCAAACAACAATCAAAAAAGGGCAGGAGCAGCAATATTAATTTCTGACAAAATAGACATTAAAGTTAAATCCACCACAAAGGATAAAGAAGGATGCTACATAATTACTAAAGGGACAATTTATCAGGAAGATATAACCATATCAAATATTTATGCACCCAATGACAGTGCTGCAAGATACATAAAACAAACTTTAACAGAATTGAAAAGCGAGATAGACACTTCCACAATTATAGTAGGAGACTTCAACACACCACTTTTGGAGAAGGATAGGGCTTCCACTAAGAAGCTCAATAGAGACACAGAAGATCTAATTGTTGCAATCAACCAACTTGACCTCGTAGACTTATACAGAACACTCCACCCAACAGCTATGAAGTATCCTTTTTTTTTCTAGTGCACATGGAACATTCTCTAGAATAGATCACGTATTAGGTCATAAAACAATCCTTTGCAGAATCCAAAACATCGAAATGTTACAAAGCATCTTCTCAGACCACAAGGCCGTAAAAGTAGAAATCGATAACAGAAAAACCAGGGAAAAGAAATCAAATACTTGGAAACTGAACAATACCCTGCTCAAAAAAGACTGGGTTGTAGAAGACACTAAGGAGGGAATAAAGAAATTCATAGAATGCAATGAGAATGAAAACACTTCCTAAGAAAACCTCTGGGACCCAGCAAAAGCAGTGCTCAGAGGTCAGTTTATATTGATAAATGCACACATACATAAGGAAGAAAGAGCCAAAATCAGAGAACTGTCCCTAAAACTTGAACAAATAGAAAGCGAGCAACAAAAGAATCCATCAGGCACAAGAAAAAAAAAAAATAATAAATATTAGAGCCAAACTAAATGAATCAGAGAACAGAAAAACAATTGAAAGAATTAACAAAGCCAAAAGCTGGTTCTTTGAAAAAATTAACAGAATTGATAAACCATTGGCCAGAGTGACTAAAGAAATACAGGAAAGGAAACAAATAAACCAAATAAGAAATGAGATAGGCCATATCATGACAGACCCAACTGAAATTAAAAGAATCATATCAGATTATTACAAAATTGTACTCTAGCAAATTTGCAAACCTAGAAGAAATGGATGAATTCCTAGAAATACACTACCTACCTAAACTAACACATTCGGAAGTAAAACAACTAAATAGACCCATAACAAAAAAGAGATTGAAACGGTAACCAAAAAAACTCCCAACAAAAAAAAGCCCTGACACGGACAGCTTCACTGCAGAGTTCTACCCAACTTTCAGAGAAGAGTTAACACCACTACTACTAAAGGTATTTCAAAGCATAGAAAATGGTACAATACTACCTATGTCATTCTATGAAGCCCCCATATCCCTGATACCAAAACCAGGTAAAGACACCACAAAAAAAGAAAATTACAGACCTATATCCCTCATGAACATAGATGCAAAAATGCTCTACAAAATTCTAGCCAATAGAATTCAACAACATATCAAAAAAATAATCCACCATGACCAAGTGGGATTTGTACCAGGTATGCAAGTTTGGCTCAATATTAGAAAAACCATTAATATAATCCACCACATAAATAAAACAAAAGACAAAAACCACATGATCTCATCAATTGATGCAGAAAAGGCATTTGACAAAGTCCAACACCCATTCATGATAAAAACTCTCAGCAAAATAGGAACTGAAGGAAAATTCCTCAGTATTATAAAGGGTGTCTATACAGAGCCAACAGTCAATATCATTCTAAAAGGAGAGAGTCTGAAAGCATTCCCCTTGAGAATGGGAAGCAGACAAGGATGCCCTTTACCACCGCTCTTATTCAACATTGTGCTAGAGGTCCTAGCCAGAGCAATTAGACTAGACAAAGAAATAAAGGGCATCCGGATTGGCAAGGAAGAAGTCAGATTATCTCTATTTGCAGATGACATGATCTTATACACAGAAAACGCTAAGGAATCCTCCAGAAAACTACTGAAACTAATAGAAGAGTTTGGCAGAGTTTCAGATTACAAGATAAACATACAAAAATCACTTGGATTCCTCTACATCAACAAAAGGAACATCGAAGAGGAAATCACCAAATAAATACCATTCACAGTAGCCCCCAAGAAGATAAAATACTTAGGAATAAATCTTACCAAAGATCTAAAAGACCTATACAAAGAAAACTGCAAAGTGCTAGTGTAAGAAAGTAAAAGGGACTTATATAAGTGGAAAAACATACCTTGCTCATGGATATGAAGACTTAACATAGTAAAAATGTCTATTCTACCAAAAGCCATCTATATATGCAATGCACTTCCAATCCAAATTCCAATGACATTTTTTAATGTGATGGAAAAACAAATCACCAACTTCATATGAGAGGGAAAGAAGCCCTGGATAAGTAAAGCATTACTGAAAAAGAAGAAGAAAGTGGGAGGCCTCACTCTACCTGATTTTAGAACATGTTATACAGCCACAGTAGTCAAAACAGCCTGGTACTGGTACAAAAACCGGCATATAGACCAATGGAACAGAATTGAGAACCCAGGTATAAATCTGTCCACATATGAGCAGCTGATATTTGACAAAGGCCCAGTGTCAGTTAATTGGGGAAAAGATAGTCTTTTTAACAAATGGTGCTGGCATAACTGGATATCCATTTGCAAAAAAATGAAACAGGACCCATACCTCACACCATGCACAAAAACTAACTCCAAGTGGATCAAAGACCTAAACATAAAGTCTAAAACTATAAAGATCATGGAAAAAAAAATAGGGACAACGTTAGGACCCCTAATACAAGGCTTAAACAGAATACAAAACATTACTAAAAATGATGACGAGAAACCAGATAACTGGGAGCTCCTCAATATCTAACACCCATGCTCATCTAAAGACTTCACCAAAAGAGTAAAAAGACCACCTACAGATTGGGAAAAAATTTTCAGCTATGACATCTCCGACCAGCGCCTGATCTCTAAAATCTATATGATTCTGTTAAAACTCAACCACAAAAAAACGAACAACCCAATCAAAAATTTTGCAAAGGATATGATCACACACTTCACTAAAGAAGATATTCAGGCGGCTAACAGATACATGAGAAAACGCTCTTGATCATCAGCCATTAGAGAAATGCAAATTAAAACTTTGACGAGATTCCATTTCACTCCAACAAGGCTGGCATTAATCCAAAAAATACAAAATAATAAATGTTGGAGAGGCTGTGGAGAGATTGGAACTCTTATACATTGCTGTTGGGAAAGTAAAATGGTACAACCACTTTGGAAATCTATCTGTCATTTTCTTAAAAAATTAAAAAGAGAACTACCATACAACCCAGAAATCCCATTCCTCAGAATATATCCTAGAGAAATAAGAGCCTTTATACAAACAGATATATTCACACCCATGTTTATTGCAGCACTGTTTGCAATAGCAAAAACTCAGAAGCAACCAAGGTGTCCATCAACAGATGAAAGGATAAATAAATTATGATATATTCACACAATGGAATACTATGCATCGATAAAGAACAGTGAGGAATCTGTGAAACATTTCATAACATGGAGGAACCTGGAAGGCATTATGCTGAGTGAAATTAGAGGCAAAAGGACAGATATTGTATAAGACCATTATTATATAATCTTGAGAAATAGTTTAAACTGAGAAGAGCACATTGTTTTGTGGTTACGAGAGGGGGGAGGGAGGGATGGTGGGAGAGGATTATTTACTGATTAGTTAGTAGATAAGAACTACTTTAGGTGAAGGGAAGGACAACACTCAATGCAGGGAAGGTCAGCTCAACTGGACTATACCAAAAGCAAAGAAGTTTCCTGAATAAACTGAATGCTTCAAAGGTCAGCGGAGCAAGTGTAGGGGTTTGGGGACTATAGCTTCAGGGGATATCTAAGTCAATTGGCAAAATAAATTCTATTAAGAAAACATTCTGCATCCCACTTTGAAGTGTGGTGTCTGGAGTGTTAAATGCTAACAAGCAGCCATCTAACATGTGTCAATTGGTCTCAACCCACCTGGGTCAAAGGAGAATGAAGAACACCAAGGTCACACGAAAACTAAGAGCCCAAGAGACAGAAAGGGCCACATGAACCAGAGACCTACATCATCCTGAGACCAGAAGAACTAGTTGGTGCCCGGCCACAACCAATGACTGCCCTGACAGGGAGCACAACAGAGAACCCCTGAGGGAGCAGGAGAACAGTGGGATGCAGACTCCAAATTCTCATAAAAAGACCAGACTTAATGGTCTGACTGAGACTAGAGGAATTCTGGCTGTCATGGTTCCCAAACCTTCTGCTGGCCCAGGACAGGAACCATTCCAGAAGACAACTTATCAGACATGGATTGGACTGGACAATGGGTTGGAGAGAGACGCTGATGAGGAGTGAGCTACTGTATCAGGTGGACACTTGAGACTATGTTGTCATCTCCTGGCTAGAGGGGAGATGGGGGGGTAGAGGGGTTAGAAACTGGCAAAATGGTCATGAAAGGAGAGACTGGAGGAGGGAGCGGGCTGACTCATTAGGGGGAGAGTAAGTGGGAGTAAGTAGTAAGGTGTATATAAGTTTATATGTGAAAGACTGACTTGATTTGTAAACTTTCACTTAACGCACAATAAAAATTATTTTTAAAAAATGCTCAAAACAGGGAAACAGTGGGGTCATCATGTAAAAGAAGACAACAGCAAAACAATAAAGAGGGACTAACAAATGTAGTCATAGATCTTTCATATGGAGAGGAAGACAGGGAGATGTGAAGAAATAAAAGTTGGGTTAAAACTTAAATAAGTAGTGGTAAATATTAAAGTAATCACAAAGGAGACTACCTATCCTACTCATCAAAATAAAGTAAAAAAAAAAAAAATAGAGACTCTGCAGAAACAAAATCAACAACATTGAAGGAGAGGAAAAGACAATATGTAAAGATAAACTACTCTGCACTAAAAATTAAGTGGGAAAAAGAAACTGTCAACAAAACACAAAAAAAGACATCATAATGACAGTACTAAACTCATATCTATCTATAAAAAAATGTAAATGGACTAAATGCACCAATAAAGAGACAGAGAGTGACAGAATGGATTAAAAAATACGATCTGGCTATATGCTGCCTATAAGAGACACACCTTAGACTTACAGACACAAAAATCTAAACCTCAAAGGATGGAAAAAAATATATCAAGCAAACAACAATCAAAAAAGAGCAGAAGTGGCAATATTAATTTCTGACAAAATAGACTTTAAATTCAAATCCATCATAAAGGATAAGGAAGGACATTATATAATGATTAAAGGGACAATATATCGAGAAGATATAACCATATTAAATATTTATGCATCCAATGACAGGGCTGCAAGGTACATAAAACAAACTCTATGAGTATTGAAAAGTGATAAACAGCTCCACAATAATAGTAGGAGACTTCAACACACCACTTTTGGTGAAGGACAGGGCATCTAGAAAGAAGCTCAAAAAAGACATGGAAGATTTAAATGCCACAATCGACCAACTTGACCTCACAGACATATACACAACACTCCACCCAACAGTAACCAAGTATACTTTCTCTTCTAGTGCACATGAAACATTCTCTAGAATAGACCACTTATTAGGTCACAAAGCAAGCCTAAGCAGAATCCAAAACATCAAACTATTACAAACCATCTTCTCTGACCCTAAGTCCATAAAAGTAGAGATCAATAACAGAAAAAGCAGAGAAAGAAATAAAAACTTGGAAATCGAACAATACCCTGTTCAAAAATAACTGGGTCATAGAAGACATTAAGGATGAAATAAAGAAATTCATAGAATCCAATGAGAATTAAAACACTTCCTATCAGAACCTTTGGGACAAAGCAAAAGCAGTGCTCAGAGGTCAATTTATATCAATAAACATACACTAACAAAAAGAAGAAAGGACCAAAATCAAAGAATTATACCTACAACTTGAACAAATAGAAAGAGAGCAACAAAAGAAAACCGCAGGCACCAGAAGAAAGCAAATAATAAAAATTAGAACAGAATTAAATGAAATGGAAAACAGGAAAACAACTGAAGGAATTAACAAGATCAAAAGTTGGTTCTTTGAAAAAATTAACAAAATTGATGAACCACCAGCCAAACTAAGAAAAGGAAAACAGGAGAGAAGTAAATAACCCGAATAAGAAATGAGATATGTGGTATTACAACAGATCCAAGTGAAATTAAAAGAATCATATCAGATTACTATGTAAAATTATACTCTAACAAATTCGAAAACCTAGAAGAAATGGATGAATTCCTCGAAACCCACTACCTATCTAAACTAACACAAACAGTAGTAGAACAACTAAACACACCCATAACAAAAGAAGAGATTGAAAAGGTAATCAAAAAATTCTCAACAACAACAAAAAAAACCCTGGCCCGGATGGCTTCACTGCAGAGTTCTACCAAACTTTCAGAGAAGAGTTAATACCACTACTACTAAAAATATTTCAATGCATAGAAAAGGACAGAATACTCCTAAACTCATTCTATGAAGCCAGCATATCCCTGATACCAAATCCGGGTAGACACCACAAAAAAAGAAAGTTACCAACCTATATCCCTCATGAACATAGATGCAAAAATCCTCAGCAAAATTCTAGCCAATAGAATTCAACAACATATCAAAAAAATAATTCCCATGACCAAGTGGGATTCATACCAGGTATGCAGGGATGGTTCAACATTAGAAAAACAATGTAATCCACTGCATAAATAAAACAAAAGACAAGCATCACATGATTTTATCAATTGATGCAGAAAAGGCATTTGACAAAGTTCAACACTCATATTCATGATAAAAACTCTCAGCGAAATAGGAATAGAAAGGAAAATTTCTTAGCATAATAAAGGGCATATATACGAAGACAACGGCCAACATCATCCTAAATGGAGAGATTCTGAAAGCATTCCCCTTGTGATCGGGAACCAGACAAGATGCCTTTTAACATCACTTTTATTCAACATTGTGCTGGAGGTTGTAGCCAGAGCAATTAGGCTAGATAAAGAAATAAAGGGCATTCAGATCGGCAAGGAAGAAGTAAAAGTATCTCTATTTGCAGATGACATGATCTTATACACAGAAAACCCTAAAGAATCCACAAGAAAACTACTGAAAGTAATAGAAGAGTTCTGCAGAGTATTGGGATACAAGATAAACGTACAAAAATCAGTTGGATTCCTCTACACCAACAAAAAGAACATCAAAGAGAAAATCAGCCAAATCAATACCACTTACAATAGCCCCCAAGAAGATAAAATTCTTAGGAATAAATCTTACCAGAGATGTAAAAGACTTATACAAAGGGAAAAAAAAGACACTACTGTAAGAAACCAAAAGAAATTTACATAAGTGGAAAAACATACCTTGCTCATGGATAGGAAGACTTAACATTGTAAAAATGTCTATTCTACCAAAAGCCATCTATAGATACAATGCAATTCCGATTCAAATTCTGACAAAATTTTTTAACGAGATCTAAAATCAAATCACCAACTGTATGTAGAAAGGAAAGAGGTCCAGGAAAAGTAAAGAATTACTGAAATAGAAGAACAAAGTGGGAGGCCTCACTCTACATGATTTTAGAACATATTACACTGCCACAGTAGTCAAAACAGCCTGGTACTGGTACAACAACAGATACATAGACCAATGGAACAGAATTGAGAACCCAGATATAAATCCATCCACATATGAGCAGCTGATATTTGACAAAGGCCCAAAGTCAGTTAAATGGGGAAAAGACACTCTTTTTAACAAATGGTGCTGGCATAACTGAAAATCCATCAGCAAAAAAAAATGAAACAAGACCTATACCTCACACCATGCAGAAAAACTAACTCAAAATGGATCAAAAACCTAAATATAAAGTACAAAACAATAAAGATCATAGAAGAAAAAATAGGGACAATGCTAGAAGCCCTAGCTTAAACAGTATATAAAACATTACCAACAATGCAGAAGAGTAACCAGATAACAGGGAGCTCCTAAAAATCAAACACTTATCCAAAGACATCACCAAAAGAGTAAAAAGATTACCTACAGACTGAGAAAAAGTTTTTTGGTATGACTTCCATTAAGCGCCTGATGTTTAAAATCTACAAGATGCAAAAAGACAAATAACCAAAGGATATGAACAGGCACTTCACTAAGAAGACATTCAGGTAGCTAACAGACACATGAGGAAACACGATCATTAGCCATTAGAGAAATGCAAATCAAAACTACAGTGAGATTCCATCTCACTTCAACAAGGCTGGGATTTATCCAAAAACCACAACATGATCAATGTTGGAGAGGTTGGAGAGGTTGTGGAGAGACTGGAACACTTATACACTGCTTGTAGGAATGTAAAATCGTACAAGCGCTTTGGAAATTGATTTGGCGCTTCCTTAAAATACTAGATATAGAATTACCATGCAATATAGCAATCCCACTCCTTGGAATATATCCTAGAGAATTAAGAACCTTTACATTGACAGATATACGCACACTCACGTTCATTGCAGCACCGTTTACAATGGTAAAAAGATGGAAGCTACTAAGATGCCCATTGATGGATGAATGGATAAATAAATTATGGTATATTCACACAATGGAATAGTATGCATCGATAGAGAACAATGATGAAAACGTGAAACATTTCGTATCATGGAGGAATCTGGAAGGCATTAGGCTGAGTGAAATTAGTCAGTTGCAAAAGGACAAATATTGTATAAGACCACTATTATAAGAACTGGAGAAATAGTTTACACAGAGAAGAAAATATTCTTTGATGGTTATGAAAGGAGGAAGGGAGGGAGAGAGGGAGAGAGGTATTCACTAATTAGACAGTAGGTAAGAATTATTTTAGGTGAAAGGAAAGAAAACACAATACAGGCGAGGTCAGCACAACTAGAGAAAGGTAAAAGCAAAGAAGTTTCCTGAATAAACTGAACTCTTTGAAGGCCAGCATAGCAGGGACAGGGGTTTGGGGACTATGGTTTCAGGGGACATCTAAGTCAACTGGCATAATAAAATCTATTAAGAAGACATTCTGCATCCCACTTTGCAGAGTGGCTTCTGAGGTCTTAAACGCTAGCAAAGGGCTATCTAAGATGGATCAATGGGTCCCAGCCCACCTGGAGCAAAGGAGAATGAAGAACTCCAAAGACAGAAGGTAATTATGAGCCCAAGAGACAGAATGGACCACATAAACCAGAGATTACATCAGTCTGAGACCAGAAGAACTAGATGGTGCCTGGCTACAACCGATGACTGCCCTGACAGGGAACACAACAGTGAACCCCATAGGGAGCAGGAGAACAGTGGGATGCAGACCCCAAATTCTCATAAAAAGACCAGACTTAATGGTTTGACTGAGACAAGAAGGAACCCCAAGGTCATGGTCCCCAGACCTTCTGTTAGCCCAAGACAGGAACCATTCTCAAAGCCAACTCTTTGGACAGGGATTAGACTGGACTATGGGATAGAAAATGATGCTGGTGAAGAGTGAGTTTCTTGGATTAAGTAGACACAGGAGACTATGTTAGCATCTCCTGTTTGGAGGGGAGATGAGAGGGCAGAGGTTGTCAGAAGCTGGACGAAGAATCCGAAAATAGAGTGGAAGGAAGGAGTGTGCTGTCTCTTTAGGGGGAGAGCAATTAGGCATATATATAGCAAGGTATATATAATTTTTTGTATGAGAAACTAACTTGACTTGTAAACTTTCGCTTAAAGTACAATAATAAAAAAGAAAAAAAAACCTCAAGGATTAATGGCTGCTGTCTACCTCTGTGTTATTCTAACAAAGATTTTTGATACCTTAACCCAAAAGGGTGAGTCAACTGCCGTGCGAATAGAAAATCATAATATCCCTTAAATCACCTCGGGGATCAGATTTGGTCCTATTTAGAAGTGTTTTTCCTTGATCCTGTCCTGAGGACCTTAGTAAAATATTCAGGGCTTATAACGGATCCAGATAGGCAATATCTTTGAGTCTGAGTTTTCTTATCTGAAGAGTGGATTTAATGAAATCTAAGACCTGCATGAAGTGCATGTAAGAGGCCTAGTACAGAGCTATTAGGAGAGATATTAACAATTATTGTGGGAAAGTAACAAGCATGGGCCCATTAAACATCCCATCCATTGGAGTCTAAAATTTTTCTTGTGAACTGAAAGCAAATGTACTGCATAGGGAACTCATGAACAGAAATAAAGACACTAATTGCCTCTAAGACTGTCACTTATCCCACAAAGCTTCTAATTAGGAGAAAATCTTATTTCTTTTTTAAGAAGGCTCTGCTTAGAGGAGAATTGGAAAGGCAAATGGTGTTATGATCATTTTTGCAAATATTTAGGCAAAAATGAAAAGAAAAATGTTAGGAAGACACATGCATTAGAAGCTGACTTACCAAGACCATGACCCTTCCAGAAAACTGTGTTGTTTTCCAGGCAGTTCCCTTTATGGAAAATCAAATTATGTTTAGGAACACAAAGCTTAGGGTGCTTTGGGCACAAGGAAAAGCAGGTAATCACCATTATTTCTTTTTCTTTGTCTTCATAATATGTTTCTCAAGGTATAGGTGAAATTTTCTGGAGACATTAAAACATATAACATCCAAAAATGATGGGAGAATTCTACTCTGTCTTTATGGATATGAAAGAGGACAGCTGCCATTATTTAACTTAAATTTGGTGAGTTTTGTTTTATTTTCACTGTCACAATGTTGACACAATCAAAATTGATGTCTGCAATAGTGCAAATATCGAGAAATTCAAGTAACTAAAATTTTACTTTTTACCTCCTACTATCAGAAAATAAGGAAACCCTGGTGGTGTAGTGGTTATGAGCTATGGCTGCTAATCAAAGGGTCCACAGTTCAAATCCACCAGGTGCTCCTTGGAAACTCTATGGGGCAGTTCTACTCTGTCCTATAGGGTCGATATGAGTCGGAATCGACTTGACGGCACTGGGCTTGGTTTTTGGTTTGACAAGAAAATGGGAGCCTTGGTGGTGCAGTGACTAAGAGCTAGGCTGCTAACCAAAAGGTTGGCAGTTCAAATCCACCAGCCGCTTCTTGGAAACCTTATGGGGCAGTTTGACTCTCTCCTATATGGTCGCTGTGAGTCAGAATCGAGTCAGCGGCAGTGGGTTTGGATTTTTTTAATAGGGTCCCTATGAGTTGGAATCAACTTAATGGCAACAGGTTTGGCTTTTTTTTTTTTTTGATACCAAGAAATGAGCTGTTTTTAATTTCTAATGAAATAAATAGCAAGGAAATTCTTAGTACATTAAGCAAAAACTTCTGGTTCATTTTGATTGTTTTCTATTTGAATGCAACAAATAGAACATTTGGATTTATTTCAACTTTCATGCTTTAAAGAACGAATACAATCCTTTTCTTCTATACTGTCCTGTTAACTCATTGTCTATACTTTAGTATAGTTATTGGTACTCTGTGATACTTTATTAGTGTGATGTGTGGTTGGCTGTGGTCAGGTGTATATTAGCAAATGGAGAGACACGGCATCTCTCAAAGAGATAATGCAAGAGGGGTCCACGAGCAGCCAGAACACTTAAGGCAAGTATGTTACTGGCGAGCAGGTCTATGGGTTTACAGACACATAGGGTAAGAGAAAAACAAAAAATTGAAGTTAAGAGGCCTAAATGATAGACCTCATTTTACCATTAATTAAGTTCAATTAATCTCCAGTGGTCAATTTCATCATCTGTAAAACAAAGCTGATGAACTACTTGGTCACCAAGGTTTCTTCACACTTTAATTAGGTACAATGGCAATGGGAATCTATTCATAAAAAGAAGCAAAGATTGCTATTTTGTTTATTCCATAGTTCTACATCTCTCTTCCTTCCAAGAGTTACTCAAAAGGTACTTAACAGTTACCCAAAAATTCTAGTTTTACTCTCAATACAAATTATTACTTCATTATTTCTACAGTAAATGTCTTATATTTATAGGTAGCCAAATATTTGCTATGCAAAGGCATTCAACTGTGTGCATTGTAACAAATTATGGATAACATTGTGAAGAATAGGAATTCCAGAACACTTTATTGTGCTCATGAGGAACCTTTACATAGATTAAGAGGCAGTTGTTCAGACAGAACAAGGGGATACCGATTGGTTTAAAGTCAGGGACGGGGTGCATCAGGGTTGTATTCTTTCACCATACCTATTCAATCTGTATGCTGACCAAATAATACGGGAAGCTGGACTATATGAAGAAGAACAGGGCATCAGGATTGGAGGAAGGCTCATTAAAAACCTGCCTTAGGCGGATGACACAACCTTGCTTGCTGAAAGTGAAGAGGACTTGAAGCACTTACTTATGAAGGCCAAAGACCACAGCCTTCAGTATGGATTACACCTCAACATAAAGAAAACAAAAATCCTCACAACTGGATCAATGAGCAATATCATGATAAAATAGAGAAAAGATTGAAGTTGTCAAGGATTTCATTTTACTTGGATCCACAATCAACAGCCATGGAAGCAACAGTCAAGAAATCAATAGACACATCGCACTGGGTAAATCTGCTGCAAAGGACCTCTTCAAAGTGTTGAAGAGCAAAGATGTCACCCTGAAGACAAGGGTGCGCCTGACTCAAGCCATGATATTTTCAATCGTATCATGTGCATGTGAAAGCTGGTCAGTGAATAAGGAAGACCAAAGAAGAATTAATCCCTTTGAATTGTGGTGTTGGCGAAGAGTATTGAGTATACCATGGACTGCCAAAAGAACGAACAAATCTGTCTTGGAAGAGGTACAACCAGAATGCTCCTTAGAAGCAAGGATGGTGGGACTGCGTCTTACATGCTTTGAACACATTGTCAGGAGGGATGAGTCCCTGGAGGAGGATATCATGCTTGGCAGGGTACAGAGTCAGTGGAAAAGAGGAAGACCCTCAACGAGGTAGATTGACACAGTGGCTGCAACAATGAGCTAGAGCATAACAAGGGTTGTAAGGATGGCTCAGGACTGGGCAGTGTTTTGTTCTGTTGTGCATAGGGTCACTATGAGTTGGAACTGACTGGATGGTACCTGACAACAACAACAACAAATATTTGCTTGTCCTTTTAGACATGTGATTCTATTGTCACGTCTTATTCAACTTGTTTTGTAGCTGTATAGAACCAGTTATAAGAATAGTAGCTTACATTTGCTTAACTAAAACCAAATCAAACCAGTTGTCATACAGTCGATTCTAACTCATAGCAAACCTATAGGACAGAGTAGAACTGCCCCATAGAGTTTCCAGTGAGCAGCTGGTGTATTCGAACAGCTGACCTTTTAGGTTAGCAGCCAAGCTCTTTAACCACTGCACCATCAGGGCTCCTACATTTGCTTAAGCACATGACAAATCATAGGGTGTTTGCACCTGGATTACTACACCTAATTTTACTATTCTCGTCCTAATAACTAAGGCTTACATAGGTTAAACGATATACTTTAGCCCTCTCAGCTTAGGGAGTGAGTTGATCCAAAGTTTTTAATAAACAAATGTTTTACTGTATACTTTTTTTAGTTAACTATTTAACTCTCAGAAAATTAGAATGCAACGTTTACATCAAAACTTACATGTCAGTTACAGTCTTGGAAACTGGGTAATAAATACATCAGTTAGGCAAAGCTTCAGTAGTGTAGTTTTGTTTGTTTATTTTGTTTTTTCTTAATGTTAAAGCTACATGGGGTTTATAAATTCTTTCACTTGCAATATGCATTATGTAACTTGAAACAGACTTTAAGTAAAATCTCTTCTTATACAAAGAGATATGCTTAAATATGTAGTCTGAAAACAACATATGTATTTCTATAGTACTTAATGTGTTGCTAGTATCATTGACTCACAGTTTCTCAATCCATCATACATTATTTCATATTTCCCTGCTCCCCTGATGAGAGTGAACCATAGAATATATAAGTGTGGGCTTCTAATGATGTCCCAACAGTCCTCAAATAATAACACATGCTTGTGTGCCTGTCATATTTGGGTGGATGCCATGAAAATAAATTTATTTAACTATTATTAATGAATTATGTTAAACTACAATTTACAGTATAATGATGCTTCTTTCTTAGAAGTGATTTCTACAGTGAATGTGTAGGGGTAAAATCATTTATTTTCAATGAAATAGACTGACATTGCAGGTTAATGTGCTTTCATTTTGAAAGTAAAATCTATCATTTTAGTCAATTAACTTTTTGTCTTTTGTTCAAAGTCCAGAAATAAGAGGTTACTTTGTTACTTTATTCAGCGTGAGAATTTCTCTGAAGTTGTAATTGCTGTAGTGAGAATTTTAAGATTGATTGTACCTTACCAGTTTTGAAGAGGCAACGTGGTATCCAATATAAGTTGAATTTCTTTAATGGATTTTATGTGGTGGTCAAGACCTTTTTAAAGTAATAGAACTAAGGTCTTAGTGTTGATCTGATACAAATAACTGTACTGAAAGGAAAAGGAGTTTTGATTATTATATTACTCTTTTTTTCAAATGCAACAAGACTGTACTTGTACTGTAAATGCCAGAACTAAAGATGGAATCTGAATCAACAACTGTAACAAGAACTTAGTACATACTCTCATTCAGTTCTTCAGCATTTTACATTTGCTTCAGATGATCGTAACTGGTTTGTTGCCATGAAAGTTTATATTAAAACATATAGTTATGTTAATTATTTGAAATGATTCTTTTTCATCAGGAAGATCAGCTTGAAAATGTAATTGATGCCCAAGCTACTGAGCTTGGCATTCCTAGATAAAAATCTGTTCCTAAGACATCTCTAAACTTTCTTTGGTCTTCCCCAAGTGACTTCCTTTGTCATTCATTCATTCAACTGATTGCAAATGCAACATTGTTTCCTCTCTAGTTGCTTGAATGTTAGAGTTCCTTCAAAATTCAGCTTAAATACCATCCTCTTCAATTTATTACTAGTGACCTCAAACCACACTGAATTCCAATATTATTTATCTTGAACAATCATTTGGCATTTATTGTATCTATTCTTAGCTTTTATGAATGCAGTAAAGAATGTATTTTATACTTGTTAGTAATCCCAATTATATTGCAAATAATACCAGTGGGGAAAATAAGCCAAGATCTTAAAACTGCATTTCTGTGGGAGGAAACCCTGGTGGCGTAATGGTTAAGTGCTATGGCTGCTAACCAAAAGGTCGGCAGTGCCAATATACCAGGTGCTCCTTGGAAACTACGGGGTGGTTTTACTCTGTCCTATAGGGTCACTATGAGTTGGAATCAACTTGACTGAGGTGGGTTTGGGTTTTTTTTGTTGTTGTTGTCTTGGTGAAATAGGGTATATGGTATTTAAGACTTTTCCCCTGGCTGAGACTCAAAACTGATTTCTTTTTATTTTTTTCTCACAATGATAACACTTTCTTACTGTCAGCTACTACTGAAGCTAGAAAAAAAAATTTAAAAATTACTAGTGAATGGACAGTTAAACAATGAGAAGATTAAATTTATGTTCCTGATAAAGATTTCAGTCCCTGTTCATTACATATTTAACATAAAAACCTAAAAATATAGTATGCATAGAAGGACTATCAGCTATTTTAAGAAACTGAAATACACTAGCCCAATTCACAGCTATGTTGATCTTCATTTATTCTCGGTTGTAATATTTAACATAACCTGATTGACTAAATAGAGATGAAAAAAACCATCAGCTTGCAATGATTATTTTCATGTCAATTATTGATTAAGTAATATGTAATATATCAATAAAATATATTACTATATTTATATTAATAACATAAGTATTTCAGCATAATTTGTAAAATAAAGTCTTAAATACCAAAGTGGTTTGAAACTAATTAGAATAACATTAATACAAGTCATATACTATTAATAAAATAACGTAAAGAAAATGTATCAGTAGAGCAAATGAGAAATTTTCACAATGAACTATACCTCTTAAAACACATAATAGTACCTTAAAAAGATATTTTTTATTTGAAATATTCAGAAAATATTGAATATATGTTCACAAATGTTCTTCATTTTTGAAGTATATAAAAACAATCTATATGATCTATTTCATAAAGTTTCAGAGCTATCCATAATATAAATAAACTAATTAATGAATTATAATATCTAGGAATTATGAGGAATGTAATTGAGCTTCAAAGGAATGTGGTCAAGATTATTGCAGAAGGATCATGACCTACAACACATTTAGACATGATGCATTTAGATGATCAGACAAGGAGAGCATCTGAGTTTAAAGGGATTACATGATCAAATGCAGAGCGGCTGCATGCAATATGTGATCAAGATATGAAAAAATTTAAAAAATAGTTGATATAATTATAGACTAGCCCAAATATAAAGGTTTTAGTTAGCATCCAGGGAAAGATATTTTAACATGTAGAAATAAATAGTGAAATCCTTTTGTTGCTTATGAGCACATATGAATGTTGTGAAGGAAATGTTGAAGAAATCTTAAAATTAGCAAGTGAATGTACACTAGACTAAAATGGGAGGGAAATCTCAAAGGTAGTGAAAAAGCAAGAAAGAAAAATCAGCATAAAAATGTTGAGGATTGGGGTGGTAGTAGTAACATGAAGAAAGTATTCCAAGAATAAAAATATTTCAAAGAGTGAAAACATATGAATTTGGTGATAATTAAATTTTTTTACATAAATTATTTGGTAGCCTGAAGACTTACAAATATGCCTCTAAGGGAAAAAAAAAATAGACTTGTCTTTGGGAGCCATTTTGCAGAAAAAAATATGGACTCCAGTGCAAATTTTGAATTTAAAGTGACTAAATACACAAATGAAACTGACATGAAAAGACATATATATTGGTGCTTAAAAGTACATTTTAAGGCAACTTCAGAAAAAGTATGAGAAAAAGCTCTATGAACTGACTTGGAGTGATTTCCAGGAGAAGTTATGTAGCGAGAAAAGAAAAGTTCAAAAAAAAAAAAAAAAAAACACGTAGGATGCTACCTTTTCTGTATCAAAGCAGTGAACATAAGAAAACAGACACATATCTGTTTATCACCACAAAAAGAAACACTATAAATCAAGTCATGAAACAATGAAGCTTGTATATATAAAGGGTAGAGTAGGTATGGGGTAAAGAGATACAGGAGGGAGAGACAAGACATTTATCTGAACATATCTTTTTATACAACTTTCATTTTTAAAACATGTTAATATCCTGCATTAAAAAATCAAATCCATAAGAATGAAAAAGGGGAAAACAAGTAAAACTGAAAACAAACTTAAACATGATGCTAAATATATTTTAAATGAATACGCTAGCAACACTGGAAAAAGAAAGAAGGAAGGAAGGAAGAAATAAATAGAGAGAGAGGGAGGGTGGGAGGAAGAAAGGAAGAGGGGAAGGGAGGAAAGGAGGGAAGAAGAGAGGGAAGGAAGGAGGGAGGGAAGAAGGAAGGAAGGAAAGAAGGAAGGAAGGAAAGGAGGGAGGGTGGAAGGAAGGAAGGGAGGAAAAAAATATCCAAATATCTTAGGAACACATTTCCATTGCCGTTAAGTCAATTCCAACTCATAGGTACCTTGTATAACAGAGCAGTACTGCCCCATAAGATTTGCAAGGCTGTAATTTTTAAGAAAGCAGACTGCCATGTCTTTCTTCCATGGATCGGCTTACCCACATACCTTTCAGTTAGCAGGCTAGCACTTAACCACTGCACCACCAGGACTCCTTTATGAACACATAGTATCTGATTATATACCCTGAGCCTGGGGCAGGACGGACATTAGGGCTTAAGGGACATAGTGCAAAGATATCTTGAAGACTTTTTGGTAGAAGTATTTATGGAGGACTAAGGGGCGAATCAAATATGAAATCAATTTAGATGAAATATATGTTTAAGCAAATGAATAAATTTGCTAGTATTGTTTCTTCATGTGAAAGAAGCAACAAACAAAAATAGAGTGGAGAAAGCAAAGAACAAACCAGTGGAAATGGATAGGAACTGAAGGTATTTGTGTGAACTCATGATATTTGAAACATGTAAATGTACATGTATATATATATTTATGAGCATATATGTACATATACTAGTGTATGTGTGCATGTTCATGTTTATGTATATTTGCATGTATGTAGATGTATATGTATGTAACTAAAAAAAATATATGTACATATGCATAATTTCCTAGCTCTGTTTGAAGTAGGGACAAAGAAGAAAACATACCTCATTAGGGATGAGTACACCTAGTGCTCGACTCTTGAGTTCTAATACCACAGCTTCTTGAAGAAATAGCTGATTACAGAGCTTGAGAAGGGTAAGTACAAGTCTAGAATACCTTTTATGCTAAAAGAAGGAATGAAGACATGCTGCAAAGAAACAGTAGATAACTTGAGGACAAATAGCAGCTGTTTGAGGCCCTAAATAATTAAATACAAATGTTAAAAAAAAAAAAATGGGAGAAAAAGGACTTCATAAGCCTATCATTCATATATGAGTATATTGCAGGGGTATATATCAAATGATATATACACGATGCCAAGATAGATTTAGAAATGTAGAGGGAATAGTGAAATTGGAAGATGCACCGTTTTGTAACCATCACAGCAAAGATAGAGTGATAAATTTAGGAGGAGATTTGAAAGACAACAGGATATTGCAATCTCCCTGCAGACTGATTATTAGTTGGAAGGAAGAAAAAAAAAGTGATTATAAATGGAAAAATTGTGCATTACTGGGACTGGATGATCAAAATTAGCTTCACCTGTGAGGGACAGATGGATATCATTTGCCTCCAGATGTGAAACCCTGAGAAGGCACAAATCACCTATGTATTATTCTGGGCAAGAAAACATAACTTCATCCGAATTATGAGAAAATGTATGACAAACACAAAATGAGACATATTCTATTTATAAAAATAAATGGCAGAATGCTGTGTTCTTCAAAACTATCAACATCATAAAGACAAAGAAAGGCTGTGGAAATGTCGCAAGTTAAAAAGACTAAGAAATATAACTAATTACAGTATCTGACCCCAAACTACATCCTGTACTGGAAGGGGGCAAAATGCTATAAAAGACATCATTAAATTAACTGAGCAATTTGGAATATGGGTAGCAGATTAAAGTATAATATAAATGAAACCTTACAAAACATTTAACTGTATTGTAGTTATATAAGAGAATGTCCATGTTTTTAAGAAATACACATTAAAGTATTTAAAGGTCGAGGCACATGAAACACACAGGAGGACAGAGAAAGAGAAAGGAATGGTAAAGCAAACAGGGCAAAATGTTACCTGTAGGTGAGTCTGGATAAAAAATATAATGATGATTCTTGAAATAATTTTGGCAACTGTTTGTAAGTTTGAAATTATTTCCAGATAAAAATGTGTGATTTAATGTTGAAATGACATTGTAACTTGTATCAACATTAAGCACTGCAAGCCTAAGAATTTGGTGGGTTGAAGAAGTGTAGAAGAAATGTATAAGTAAATTCTCTGTAAATATATTGCACACACATAAATGAGCATACATTCTCTCTCTATATACCTATATGCACATATATACATTTAACAGTAGTATAGTGAAAAGTGACAGTACAGAATTGATAAAGTACAACAGAGTCTCTATTTCATTTTGAAGCAAAAATGAAATCATCTACATTGTTGGATTGCGTTACAATTCAATTTTTGTCCTTTGCATTTTCTGATCAACACTTACTCCTTTGGGGAGATTTATTTATACATGTGACTTTAAATATTACTTATTCACTGACTATTGCCAAGTTCATGTCTTTAGCCTGGCTCTCTCTTGAATTCTAGATATTTATGTCCAGTTGTTTCCTCAATCTTACAACTCAGGTGTCTATCAAGCATTTCAAACATAACATTGCTTAATTTGTATACTTTTGAAAGCATGGCATGAAGCTTGGTTAGATGTAGTTTATTTAAAATGTGATTCCAGCTAATATAAGGGGGAAAGTAGGGAAAATGAGACAGGAAAGAAAAAGGCTAATAATGATTATGTTAATGAACTGGTTACCACTGTGCGCAAATGAGGCTCAATACCAGTGGAGACTACTAGAAGTTATCATGTAGGGAGAATCTCAGAATTCTCACATGGAGAGTTAAAAGCTGAGTGTTTATCTATTGACCTCCATAAACCCCATTATTTAAGGGTTGAGTCCAAGGGCATTACCTTCCTTGCACTTATGATTTGTGCCTGCATCTGGTTAAGCAGACTTCTGAGGCTTCAGAGAGGGTATTGAGAAAGAAAATCAGAGGGATGCTCTAGTGCATGCTTGGCTAAGACACTGAGAACCCCAAAAAACTGCAACACCATAGCTGTGCTAAAATAAGTTGGGCCAAATGGAGGTGGACCACAAACATCTGCTACATTGCGCCAACCCAAACTCTTGATCTTTCACTAAATCCTGATGATTTAGTTATTTATTGATGCATAAAACCTTATCCCAAAACTTAGTGGCTAAAATCAGTAAACATTCATTATTTCACACAGGAATGGCTTAGCCCATTGGTTCTAGTTCAGGTTTCCTCCTAAGGTGGTAGGCAAGACCTTGCCTGGGACTGCATTCATCTAAAGACTTGACTGGAGTTGGAGATACATCTCTGAGATGGTTTACTCAGATTAGCTCATATCTTGAAAATTGGCTCTTGCTTTGTGGCCTCAGTTTCTCCCAGTATGTACTTCCCTATAGGGCTGCTTGAGTGTCTTCATGACATGGAATAAATCTTCCTGTAGAGTGAGTGACAGCAAGGAAGAAGACCGTAATGTCTTTTATGAATCAGGCCCAGAAGTTACATATTGTCATTTTCATAATACCGTGTTGGCTACTCAAGTCAACCCTATTTAAGTGGAAAGACATTATATATGATTTTGAATACAAACACAGATTAGTGGGGTCCTTCTTGGAGTTTGTCAATCACACCTTCTTTTACTACTATTTCTTAATCTCAGTCAATGGCCACTCCTTTTGTTCAAATCAACAAATTTGGAATTATCTTTTACTATTTTTTTTTTTAAATTTATTTTGTATTCCAAGATCAAATAAAATAATACTGTAAGAAACTCATTTTGGGAAATTCATTGTTACATGTATACTATACTTCAAAAAACAAATAAAAGATTGAACATATATAGAAAGTTTGGAAAAATCTGATGGTCAAAATAAATAAACATTCAGTTTCTACTTAAAAATTCACACTAATAATACTGGTTACTAACTTTTATTTAGTCTGCATGGCAAGTGTCTTAGGTAGGTTCTCCAGAGAAACATATATATATATAGAGAGAGAGAGAGATTTATATCAAGGAAGTGGCTCACATGGTTGTAGAGGCTGAGAGTCCCAAGTCTGTTAGGCAGGCTGGAGACTTCTCTTGACTCACATAGCTGCAGAGGTTGATGAGCTCAAGATTGGCAGGTCAGACAGCAGGCTTCTGGCTCACAGGCTGAGGAGGCTGACAAATTCTCAGATCGGTAGGTAAACTGCTATTTCAAGTCCCAAGAACTGGAGGTCAGATGACAAGCTAAATGCAGTATCCAGAGCAAGCAAAAGTCAGCAAGCTTTGCCAGAAAGTCCACATATATTGGATGCAGGCCACTCCCCCAAGGGAACTCCCTTTCAACTGATTGGCTCAGCAGGCCTCATCATAGAGATGATTACTTTATATCAGATCTCATTATGGAGGTGATTACATCATTACATAGCTGCCAAACTACATCATAGCTGCCAAATCACTGAGAATCATGGCCCAGGCAAGATGACACACAACCTTAACCATCGCAGCCCACCCTTTGTCAGCTTGGCACCTGTACACATCTCCCTAAATCATACACAGTCTCTAAATAAAGACAATTATAAAATCACACTTGCTGCTCACATGATACAACTAACACACATGCAACCAAAAATGCACTAACCATGTTTACATCTTATATTTCACAAACGAAGAAAAAAAAAATGATCCATGCATACAAGGAAGAAATACTGATAACAATTACAACCCTCATTCATGGGGAATAATTAAAATCCCTGATCCTCACCACGAATGCAGTTCAATGGGTTAGCCGTGCCTGCTCGCATAGGGCATGCAGAAACTAAACCCATAAGTGTAGTATGTGTGCAGATCCAGATATCTAAGGGCATCACAGACCTTTTATTGCTCAATCTTGGGTGGCTGAACACCACTTGTCACTCTAAGAAGATGGGGGATGCTGACCATGTGCAAAGGGCAGGAACTTAACACAAACACATGACATGTTTACTGGGAATTCACTACTAGGAATTCCTTCTTCTACAGTGTACCAAGGTAGGTCTTGTATGTCACCTTGATTAAGTGTAGGCCACCCACATAATCCATGCTTCAGTGAAACAACCAAATAAATTACCTGATCCTTTTCTTACCTCTGGAGCTGAAACACTGAATGAAGCTGTGCTTAGTGGGCCTGTGTCAATAAAGTCAGGTCGATCCAACTTTATGTTCCTTGTACCATTAATAGCCATTCTCACACATATTTCTCAGGTTTCTGTTGGTACATATTAGAAAAGTCAAGCATTTTTTTTGGAGTGTTGTGTACCTTGTCCTTGGTCACATTTTGTACTTCACCTTTGGGGACTCACTGGGACTTAAGCCTAGTTATAGGTGTTGAAGCAAAAATTGGTGATGGGGATGTGTTCTGAGAACATTCAGCAATGCCTTGTAAGGCATCTATCTCAGGTGATGCCCCAGGCAATGCCTCAGTAGCCTCTTCAGATAATGACTCAGACAAAGGCTCTTCAGACACAGCTGTGTTAATTTCATCAGGGGGGAAGGAGTTTAATGGTTTTACTTGGGAGGGTAGCTTGGCAGACAAAGAGGGAGTGATCGCTTCAGATGGGAGTGAGGGGGCTATTTCTATTGGAAGGAGTGATTCAATGGAATTTAGGGGCTCACTGTCTCCAGCTCCCTGATTATCTGCCCATATGTCCCTATCCAAGTTTCAGAATCCCATTTCTTCTCAGTAAATGTCCTTACATTAACTTCAGACACTATTGGAGGTTGATAATTCAGTTGGTGTTGTAATTCAGTCACTCTTACTATGAGACTCTGGGTTTGGTTTTTGGCAATAACAGCTCTGTTACTGCAAGAAATAAGGCTTTCTTTCAAAGCACAAGCAGAAACTTTGAGGTTGTCTGTACAGTACTTGAGCTGTGACGCTGAAGCCCTGAGGTCATCTCTTCCTTTCACCAGTTTGTCTGGTGCAAGTAGGACCAACCAACCAGCTTACTTACTTTTCTCATTATGACAAAATTGTGGAAAGTTATCAAACATGCAATCACACAGAACCTCATTTCTCACCAATGGCTGATCTATTTGTGGTGACATTTTGCTTATTTCTTTTGCCACCTCACACCACCTATTAGCAGTGCCCTCTTTACTACTGGAACCAGAGCCATCAACATCTTTAAGACTAACCAGACTTGAGAAACAATTTAGAAAACTCACCCTTACAACCTTGTTTCTCTAGAACCACTCTCAGTACCAAATGTCTTAGGCTAGTTTCTCTAGAGAAGCAAAACCAGTGAAGTGCGTGTGTGTGTATATGTATAAAAAAATACATATACATATATATGTAGAGAGAGAGAGAGAGATTTATATCAAGGAAATGGCTCATGTGGTTGTAGGCCTGTAAAGTCCCAAGTCCATGGGTCAGGCTGGAGGCTTCTCCTGACTCATGTTGCTACAGGGGCTGATGAACCCAAGATTAGCAGGTCATACTATACACTGCTGGCTCACAGCATGTGGAGGCTGACAAATCCCAAGATCCACAGATAAGCTGCTAGCTCAAATCCCAAGTACCAGAGGTTGAGATGACTTGCCAGGTGCAAAATCCAGAGCCAGCAAAAGCCAGTGAGCTTTGCCAGAAAATCCACATATATTGGATACAGGCTGCACCTGCAAGGAAACGCCCTTTCAACTGATTGGCTGCTCATAGCAGATATCATCATAGAGATGATTTAATTATATCAGATCTTATTATGGGGTTAATTGTAACATTATGTAGCTCCCAAAATATATCATAACTGACAAGCCACTGGGAAACATGGCCAAGCCAAGCTGACACACAACCTTAACCATCTTAGCCGGCATAACATCTGTGGTGAAGTATTTAAAATACTACCTGTTACGATTCTGATATTGGCCAAAATATATTCCTATTTTAAATATGAACTAGCTCAGACTTCTATAAGATAACTAACTACTTGTTGTCATACAACTTTTAAGAATTAACACAGATGCTCTCATTCCAGTAATAGACAAAATCTTATACAGGGATTAACTAGAAAACCTGGACTAAAAAATAAGATCTATCAGAAGGTGTTGAAGAGCTAAAGAGATGATAAACCATTATGGAGAAAAAATCTGGGGGAAAAGTCTGAATTTGGGTGCTAATTTTCCTTTATAGAATCAACTTAACTTCAATGGGTATTTGTTTCTTTGTTTTCCTTTATACATGTCTGCTGATTGAAAAAGAGGTAATTGGAAGACTGAGTCAAGACCTTTTGACTTAACAATGGAATAAGGATGATGATAATTAGATACCAGGCCTAACTAAAAGACGAGGAGCCCAGTTACCATGTCTGACTGGGAGTGATGGTAACTGGAAGTAAATTGACCCTCACAGGCCCTGAGGTCCAGCTTCAAATTATCTCAATCTTTAAATGGAGTAAGTAGATCTGGTATTGCTAGTGCCTCACATGGTCCATAGAAACAGATATAAATCCTTTCTGGATGAAAATAATACCAAATTTGGCTTTAAATTATTTTTAAAAAATTTCAGGTACATTGTTTGGCACTTGATCAAAAGTCTTCAAGTGCACAAGGAGTCTAAGCAATGTAATTAAAAAAAATAAAGAGTAACAACAGAATCATATTTACAAATGCCTAATGCACGACAGTGGGTGTTGTAATACACCCAAAGTAACTGTAATTGAGTCTAAATGGACAAGTATTTCTTGAAAAGAAACTGGATATGTCTATTGGCAAGTAGTATTAGCTGAGATTAAATGCACAGAAAAACAACAAAGTGTGCTAGAGAACTGTTTTCTGTGTGGGGTGGGGTACTTTTAGCCTCGACTAAAGGAGACCAAAGCTGTTCAACATGTAAAAAGACCTGTGGGCACAAAACTTTGTAAAGGAAAGAAGAAGGCTTGGAATGCTTTATGTCCAAGTGAAGAGTATATTTTCTAAGAATGATAGAAAAGAAGGGGTCTTTATTAGAAAAGCCCAGCAGTAGAGAAGACTGAACTGTGGAGCCCTTCCTAGGGAGAAAACTGAGGTCTAATTAAGGGTACCTGGAAATATTTCCCAGCAAGTTTTCAGAATAGTTTTGGAGCAGCAATTATTATATGGCTTCCATTCTTGTCTCTTTTAAATAGGAGAATTAATTGCATTTATTTTGCCCCTGTTAAACCATTGTGTTCTGGATGTGTGTGTTTGAGGATGATAATTTTCTTTTAGTTCACAGATATCTGCAATAAGGGAATCCTTCTCTGGATCTTTTCTGTTCCACAAAATTCTGCACTTAGAGACTGAAGGGGTGATTGAATTAGATTGTGGTGAATCATGGGAAGGAGAGTATATTTTACATGCTATGCGGAGGGCTTAACTAATTGCAGCCAAAATGGAAAGATTTACGTATTTAATATTGGCCTCAATTCTTTATCCCTCTCTGTATCCATGCCTGATATCATAAAATTTGCTGCTATCTGAGAGATAATATGTACCTTGCCACCCCCGGAGTTTGAAATTGGCCGTGTGACATGCTTTGACCAAAAAACTATTAGTGACACAAAACAAGAAAAAAGCTTGAATTATGCTTATATAGTGGGTAGGGGTTTCCTCTTGAAATTCTGCCATTTTCAAGTAATGATATTCCTGTATGCAGCTGCCGATCCTTCAGTTTATTTCAAAATGAACTCACAGTAGCATACGTGAGCGCAACATGCAGTGAGGAGCCGAAATCAGCCAGACACATATGTTAAAGAAAAGACACACAGTCAAACTCAGCCTCTATCAGCAGCCCCTTGGCCTACACATAGATGTGTATATGTGGATAAATGCTGTTTTAAATGATGCACTGTGGGGTAATTTGTTATGCTGTAATATTTTCCAATAGCCTGGAAATGATGACTGAAATATTTATTGCATAATTTTGTTATAGAGAGTTATAAAAGAAGGAAATACAAATTGTAGTGCTAGAAGCCAAAACAGCGGGGAACAGAGGGGTTATTATTTTAAGGATGGGTCGTTAGGGTACTTCTAGGGTACAGATAATTTTCTACTTTTGACCAGGATGATGATTAAATGGGTGTTTTTACTTTTGATAATGTATTTGGCCATGCATTGTAATTTGTGCACTCTTCTGTGTGTTTATGACACTTCAACATATGTATATATTATTTAAAGCTCATGCTCTTAACTGCAATGATATGTAATAGATCAATCTTTTGGAATTTTAGTATATATGGAGATAAAAAAGAATAAATACCTCTCTAAAGTAAGAAAAATAGAAATATTTAAGTATAGTTAATCTAGATGGCAAGGAGCCCTGGTTGCACAAATAGTTAAGCATTCAGCTGCTAACTGAAAAGTTGGTGGTTCGAACCCACTCAGAGACTTCGTAGGAGACAGACTTGCTTCCGTAAAGATTAGAGCCAAGAAAACCCTATGTGACAGTTCTACTTTGTCATGTGGTGTTACTATGAGTTGAAATAGGCTTGAAGGCATCTAACACAAGAATCTAAGTGGCTAAACTCTTGTAAAGAGTAGAAATTTATGCATAAATATAACTGACTATATTGCTCGTTATATTCTGACTACATTGCTCACTGTGTTCCTTATCAAGTACAGAAGATCTGATTTTTTTTTTGGTAAAAATGAGTACAAAGGATAGAAGAAAAGAGCCAATGACTACAAGATTTTTCATTTATAACTGAAAGATTTAATCAGTCCTTAACTAAAGTGTCAAATATTCAGAGATTGGTAGATTGTTTTGGTGGATGTACATCAAATGTCTAAGCTGAGTTGTCGTTGAAACAGTTACGTATGCAAGTCTGAACTTACAGAGTGATCTAGCTTGGATATAAACTTACGAGTCATCAGTGTATAGCTAGAATTTGATTCTATGATGTTTTTAGGTGTCATTGAGTCTGTTCAGACTCATAGTGACCCTATGTACCACAGAATAATACATTGCCTGGTCCTGCCCCATTCTCACAATCCTTCCTGTGTTTGAGCCCATTGTTGTAGCTACTGTGTCAATCCATCTCATCTAGGGTCTTACTCTTTCTTGCTGACCTTACCAAGCATAATGTCCTTTTTCAGGGGCGAGTACCTCCTGATCACATGCCCAAAGTAGGTGAAAAGAAGTCTCACCATCCTTACTTCCAAGGAGCACCATGGCTGTACTTCTTCTAAGACCCACCTGTTCGTTCTTCTGGCAGTCCGCAGTATATTCAATATTCAATATTCTTCTCCAACACCATAAGTTCTGTGATACTGGATGGTGTATCTTAGATGCAGATAGAAAAATGGTCAAATAACAAAACTATGGGATATTCCAACATTTTAAGTTTGAAGAGATAAAGAGAAACCAGCAAAGCAGATTAGAAAGCAATAATCCGTGAGAAAATCACTAATTATTGCCCAACAAATTTAAAAATGTGTCAAATAATGTAGAGCCTCTTAAGATGTTTGATAGGCTGGTGAGACAAAATTTTGGTTTGTGAGAGAAATAGAATTGGTTGTAACTGGTTTAGAAAATAATTATGAAGAAATTGACTATAAATCAGATGCAGTGTGATGAATCACTTTTGTGTGGCCTCTCTAACCATGTCTTATAACTCCCGCAAGTGATTGGGCAGGACTGTGTGATAGGGTAATTGTGGCCCACCAAAGGGACTGGTCACTTTTGCCACCACAGGGCTTGAAATGAGTCATCACAGAGGCTGGAAGGGGGAGAATCCTGCCACAACCAAGGAATAATAGCCAGGAGCAGCAAGCAAATCCCTTGGCCCCAGGATGCCTGTACTGGGAAGTTCCTGGAACCAGGAGATGGAGAGAGAGAGAGCTGTAACACTGAAAAGAGCAAGACCTGGTGGCAGAGACCAGGCAGCAGAGATCCAGCACCAGGAGACAGCATGGTGGCGTTCTTGGCCCACAGAGGGAAAAAACTGAGTGACTTTGGGCAGAGGCCTAGGACCAGAGAGGTATGCCTATGAGTATGGCTGGGAAGAGGCTGTCCTGATGGAAGAACTGTATTCTGAGTGTTTCTGAGTCTGAATTCTAACTGTTACTTCCCCAGTAAACCCTATAATCATGAGTATTGATTGTGAGGTCTATGTGGCCATTGCAGTGTCTTATGGAACCCAGTACAGAAACTGTGCTGGGGGAGAAAAGGTTAGTGTCAGAGTTGGTAAAGATGGCAGAGAAAAAAAGTATGTCTGACCTCCACCTCACGGAAATCAGATTTGGGCTGTTGCTCTTGATTCTTCTTCCCCTTGTAAAGTAAGAGGAGATCATACACCTCCTCTATACCTTTTTTATAGTTGGCATCAGAAGTGGGATTTTTCGCAAAGGCTCCAGACTCATTAAAGTATAAGTCTTTGTAAGAGAAAGAAAGAAGGGAAGTGAAACTTTTTATTGATTTTTTTAAAACAATTTTTATTGTGCTTTAAGTGAAAGTTTACAAATCAAGTCAGTTTGTCACATATAAGCTTATACACACCTTACTAGATACTCCCACTTACTCTCCCCCTAATGAGTCAGCCCTCTCCCTCCTTCCAGTTTCTCCTTTCATGACGGTTTTGCCAGTTTCTAACCCTCTCTACCCTCCTATCTCCCCTCCAGACAGGAGATGCCAACACAGTCTCAAGTGTCCACCTGATACAAGTAGCTCACTCTTCATCAGCATCTCTCTCCAACCCATTGTCCAGTCCCTTCCATGTCTGATGAGTTGTCTTTGGGAATGGTTCCTGTCCTGGCCCAACAGAAGGTTTGGGGACCATGACCGCCGGGATTCTTCTAGTCTCAGTCAGACCATTAAGACTGCTCTTTTTATAAGAATTTGGGGTCTGCATCCCCCTGTTCTGCTCCCTCAGGGGTTCTCTGTTGTGCTCCCTGTCAGGGCAGTCATTGGTTGTGGCCGGGCACCATCTAGTTCTTCTGGTCTCAGGATGATGTAAATCTCTGGTTCATGTGGCCCTTTCTGTCTCTTGGGCTCATAGTTATCATGCGACATTGGTTTTCTTCATTCTCCTTTGATCCAGGCGGGTTGAGACTAAGTGATACATCTTAGATGGCCACTTGTTAGCATTTAAGACCCCAGATGCCACATTTCAAAGTGGGATGCAGAATGTTTTCATAATAGAATGATTTTGCCAATTGACTTAGAAGTCCCCTTAAGCCATAGTCCCCAAACCCTTGCCTTTGCTCCGCTGACCTTCAAAGCATTCAGTTTATTCTGGAAACTTCTTTGCTTTTGGTCCAGTTCAGTTCAGCTGACCTTCTGTGTATTGACTACTGTCCTTCCCTTCACCTAAAGTAATTCTTATCTACTAACTAATCAGTAAATAGCCCTTTCCCACCCTCTCTCCCTCCCCACCTTGCAACCGCAAAAGTATGTGTTCTTCTCAGTTTATACTGTTTCTCAAGATCTTATAATAGTGGTCTTATACAATATTTGTCCTTTTGCCTCTGATTAATTTCACTCAGCATAATGCCTTCCAGGTTCCTCCATGTTATGAAACGTTTCACAGATTCCTCACTGTTCTTTATCGATGCATAGTATTCCATTGTGCGAATATACCATAATTTATTTAACTATTCATCCGTTGATGGACACCTTGGTTGCTTCCAGCTTTTTGCTATTGTAAACAGAGTTGCAGTAAACATGGGTGTGCATATATCTGTTCGTGTAAAGGCTCTTATTTCTCTAGGGTATATTCTAAGGAGTGGGATTTCTGGGGGGAAGTGAAACTTTTGATTCTTAGAAGGTTACTTTGTGTGTTGTTACCTGTAATGGCTGAAAGGAATGTTATTCCCCACCTGGAGTTGCCTGGGGCAAAAACCAGGACAGTTTAAGAGATTGATTGATAGGGGGCCAGGGTCTTTTGGTTCCACCCATCCAGAGGCCCAACGCCATATGCATATGAATGGGAAGATAGCCAAGGGATGGAGAAGAGAAGACGAAACTGGAATGTTTTCAAAAGGGTTATGTGTTTAAGATTACATGTTTAATTGAATGTACTATGGATATCGATCGAATGTTTCTCCTATATGGTGTTGTAAACCTATTGCTGTTGAGTGGATTCTGACTCATACCGACCCTGTAAGACAGAGTAGAACTGCCCCATAGGATTTCCAAGGAGCCGCTGGTGAATTCAAACTGCCAACCTTTTTGTTAGCAGCTGTAGTTCTTAACCACTGTACCACCAGGGCTTCTCTAGTGTTGTAAAGCAGACCTAAATGTATGATAGGAATTAATATTGGATATTATAGGTTACAGGGAGCATGTAGCTCTGCCTTCAGCCTAGAATTTGCCTGAGGGAAACATAGGCTGTTTGAATGGTGTAGCCCTGTGTATAGAGGAAGGGCTTAGGTAGAAAACCTTAGCTCACCCAGATTTGTCATTTGAAAAGACATGCAAAACTACCTAGAACTGCTAAGAGAACTGGAGTTTTGCATTTGAAGGAAGGACCTGCAGGAAAAAAAAAAAAAGTGTTTAGGATTTTGAATTTCAAGCAAGTGGTTTGCTGTTGGCTGCATCAATGCAGGAAAAGTCAGTGCCCATTGGAAGGAATTCCCTTCTAGGACTAGCAGTTAACAGGAGCCGGTGAGTAGAATGCTTGGCCTGCTCTCTTGTGGTAACTACCTGGGTCCACTCATGAGTGGAAGTGGGGAAAGTGCAGCAATGAACAGATGGGTTGAGTCTGGAATTGTTCCATTGGCATGCATTGACCTAGCCAATAACAGCTAGGAATGAGAGAGGAAGGGCTGGCAGATCAGAAGTAAAGGGAGTTGTGTGGACCACTGAAGTTTACCGTTAGAATACGTTGATCTAGCCCAAGGGGACTAGAGATGAAAAAGTGTGAAGGAGCTGTCTGAAGTGCCAGGGGATGTGTGTGAACTCTCAAGCCTAAGGCTGCTACTCACTGTGACCTAGCTTGGATGGCTAAGGATGAGCTGACCAGAACCCAACCGAATGAAGAGAAAGATGTTTGACACCATGAGCTGGTGTAGATTATTGCAATGTGATAGCTTGCTCTGAACTGGACTTTGCTTATGGACACAGATGCTCAAAGTTCCAACCAGAATAGAAGATTCTTCAAGACCAAGCAACATGCTTGTCACTTCAGAGTACTTGTTTGACAGGGATGGGCAATTTAAACACTGGCTATTTAAAATAGGGGATGCTAAAGGTATGAAGTGGCTGGCTTACATGTTTTGTGAGTGTGCTTACACTCATAATGAGGAGGACAAGAGAGGATCCCCACTGAAATAGCTTCTTCTTTTTCTGGTGGGTCTGGGGAAGAGAGGGTGGGGGGAGATGCTGATAGGATTATGTGATTCAGATGTGAGTGTTGATTGTTAACAGGGCTAATTGTGATTTCAAAAAGCGTAACTGTAGAAGCAATAACTGTGAAAGAGTAGAAGAGGGGGAGGCACTGCTGGACTGGAGTGCAGTAGCTGAACCTAAGATCCCTTAAAGATTTTGCTATGCTGATACTGCTGATAACTCATCAAGCTCAGAGCAAGGGAATAATCTTCTCTCAGTTGAATGTTACCAGAGGCCAGAAATGGTAAACCTGAGATGAACTATTGGAGAACATGACCAGATCAGATGAACATCTGCAGCAGACCTGAATGGCTGGTACCTGAGTAATCTCACCCTGGGAACTCTTTGCCCTATTGAAGGACTAGTTGTTAATGACTCTTTTGAACCGGTAAAATGATTGGGAGGGGGAAATAATCCTCCAAATATGAAAGAACCATGGCTAGAAAAGCGAGGAGGTGGCCTGTGGTGCAATGGATCACTTTTGTTTGGCCTAAAGCCGTGGTCTTGTAACTCCCTCCAAGTGATTCAGCGGGACTGTGTAATAGGGTAATTGTGGCCCACCAAAGGATTGGTCAGTTTTGCCATTCCACTGGGCTTGAAATGAGCCACTCCAGAGGTGGGAAAGGAAAAGATTCTGGCACCACCAAGGAGAACAACCAGAAGCGGAAAGCCCATCCTTTAGACCCAGGATCCGTGTGCTAAGAAGTTCCCGTACCCAAGAGACAGAGAGCAAGCTGAAACCCTGAAGATGAAAGGGAGGCAGTGGCAGAGAAGTGGCAGAGAAAAGGTGGCAGGAGAAACTGAGTGGTGGGCTTCCCAGCCCATGGAACAAGAAAGATGAATGTCTTTGGGTATACCTGAAAGCATGGCTTTCTTGATGGAAGAACTGCATCCTGAGTGTCCCTGAGCCTGAATTGTAACTGTTACTTCCCTAATAAACCCCCTAATTGTGAGTATTGTCTGTGAGTTCTGTATGGCCATTGCAATGAATTATGGAACCCAACAGAGAAGTAGAGAGTGCCGTGGGCAGGACGGCTGGTGTCAGAATTGGTAAAGATGGCTGAGAGAGGAGGCATGTCTGACCTCTGGCTCATAGGAATCAGCCTTAGACTGTTGATCTTAATTCCCCTTTCACCTTGTGAAGTTAGAGGATGTCAGACACAACCTCATGCCATTTTTGCAGCAGAGTGAAAAATTGAAGCAATAGCTAGAGGACTATATTGGGGTGAGATGCTTTTTATAAAGAAGGGAAGAATTATATATTGATTAAATGCTGATACAAATAATTTGGTAGAAAGATTAACATGAAACGAGGAAGAAGAGAGAATTAAGAATTGTTCTTGGGATGGCTTTGAATAGGAAAGAGGGAATGTAATTTGTTCAAAAGTGAAGAATGGATGGTCATTTCTGTAACAAGAGAAATATCAGAGTGCACATTTGAAGATGCGAACGCAGTGATATAGTTCGTGAGAAGGACAAAGGTGAAAAGCCTTTCCTGATTAATTCTATTGTCTTATTGAAAAACAGCACCTTTATCACTTAAGAATGAAAAAAAGGGTAGTACATGATAAAAGTTTAAAAAGGAAAAGGATAATATAAGGGTGGTAAATATCGGAGAATTGATGGATAGCACTAGACATCTACTTGATTGTTCATGATGAATAGTGAGAGCAATCATCAAGGCTGTGCATTTTTCTCCAGCTGTACTTATCTGTCCTGGACAATTTGTGGAGTAGACAGAAAATTCAATTTAACTTGGTTGGTGTTTTGCCAGGCCAGAATAAGAGAGATAAAAAGGTATTAAGAATGAATTTAAAGAAATGATTATAATAATAATTCACATAGGTTGGATAAGGAGAGAAGTGAAGATTTGAAGGGGATAGGAAGCCTTGGAAAGCTGATCAAGTGGACATATGTAATTGTAAGTGGTGTTGGTATGCAGTTGAGATAAGAAAGGCATATATCAGAGAGTTTTTAATGGAATTTTGGAGATTACATAATGGATGGAAGTTGTTAAATGTAAGGAAGAAACCTAAATTAAGACAGAGTGGAGAAAGATAGAGGGCAAGACCAAAAGAGGTCAAGGTCCTGAGAGTTCAGGTTATTGAAAAGATATTATACATGGTATTGAATATGGTAATGGAATTAATGTTGAGTATAATTTGAAGCCATAGTCTTAAAACCTGGTGGATTTAAGGGAGATAAAGGAAGAACAATTATCCAGGGAACAAAGAGGACATTTACCTCAATGTCAGACAGTAGCCCTGAGGCTTGTATGGCTGAAGAACAAAAGGTTTGCTCAACAGAGAACCAGGTTTCATTTAGACAAGAAATTGAGGGAAATGTTCAGAGAAGAGGCTGAGGATATAATTGATGACTGACTGAGTTTCAGAGGGAAGAGCAGAAAAATGTTAAAAACTGAAAAGAGGTGAGAATTGGAGACAGATGTACAGGTATAGAAATGATGACTTTTTGATGATTTTGTTGGGAATTTTCCTGGTAGTATCTTAGGCAGGTTGGTATGAATGTAAATTTTGTAAGAATGGATTCCATGGCTCCCTTTGTACTTACAACATCATAAAGTGTATATATTTTTACCTTAAATCATGTATAATTTAGCTTGGGATCCAGATTATACACATAAAAAGAACACAACTATTATGCACATATTATAATAGCATAAATTGTTGTTGGTAGTTGCTGCCCCATCTTAGAAGAAAAACAATCAGAATAGCATAAGCAGATGAATGTATGTCACAAACCCACAAAAAGCTAATAGTGTGGTTACACACGAAAGGCATTCTTCAGACCCATACATGTCTCTTCGTCTCCATAACTCAGTGTAATCCAAGTTGCCATCATGTTTTTTCTGACATTACTCCACAGTTTCCTAAGTAGTCAAATGGCATCAATTCTTATCTGCTTTAAAATTTTCATCCTTACTGCAGCTAGAGAGATTTTTCTGAAACCACACAAATCATCATATAATATTTCCTGCATAAAAGACTTTCATGGCTTCCTATTTTCTTTAAGGACAAATAAGTCATATGTCATATATATATGCATACATATATATGTATGGATTTTTTTAAACATGACTCAAACATCTCTACAAGACTTGGCATTTACTGACTTCTTGATCCTCATCTTTCTTTTCACTCAACGTCCCTCTTACCACACAAACTTTGTACTTTTTGTTACTTCTACATATCTTACCTCCCTTCTTCAAATAACACTTTCTATCCATGCTCAAGTCCAATCATCATTTCCAAAGAGAGGACTGTGGACTTTCTTGTCATCCCTCATTATATCAATACCCTAATAAATGCTCATGTGGCACCAAGTATCTGTCATTCATGGCACTACCTATCTTTGCAATGTTATAATTTACTTTAATACCTATTTGATTAATGTCAGTCTTCACCTCTATATTCTAAACTCTAGGATGACTCTCATAGGTTCTTCTTTTTGTCATTATTTAAGCAGCTCCCAAGCAGGTGTTTAGATTATAGTTACTGACTCAGTCAATTGATTACTTCTTTTCCCTTAAATATCTCCGAAAATAAAACAATTAGTTAAAAACAGGTGGGTTAGAAAAAAAGCAGACAGGACTAGGGCACCTTTCCATGATAACTATTAAAGAGAATAAAAGAAAAAAAGGAAGCTCTATACTACAGTAGAGGAAAAGGAAGATGAGAGAAGGTGCTTTTAGGAATAAAATGGTAAAATGTTAGGCTTCTGTATTTGAAACATGGTCAATAAAGAGAATAGATAATAAACAAAAATGAGTTCTATTGTGAATTCTGCTTTTTCACATGAGTAAATGAACTCTGGCCTTGCCTTCCTCATATTTCACATTTCCAATATGTGCTGCATATTGAAGAAAAAAACCCTGCTTAGACTGGTCTTAAAGGTCACCTGCTAAGTGACCTGAAAATTCACTTACAGAAGAAACCTTATGTGCCAATGATTTAGACCTGTTCCAGTCTAAATGAAGCACTTGCAACGGCCCTGAAGAATGCTATTCAAAGTGCAGCATTCAGGGGCGTTAGAACCATGGAAAAGGTCACATTTTGCTTTCCATTCACAGTTCCCTTTGTTGCATGTGTTTCTCCTTTTTTTTTTTTTTCTTTTTTCTCCTATACATCCTTAAAAACTGAAGTGCACTCGTATTGGAGCTTTTCCTAGTATTTGAAAATATATCAAGAAATTGTAGCTCTTTGAGGAAAGTTCAAATTATTAGAGGTAAAGACATACTCAAAAGCAACTGTGCCTTCTCACAGCTCTCAGATTCAGTTCGTCCTCTGCACAATCCCTTCTTGGTTATGAAACCAGGCTTTTATAATCTTGTGACAAAGAGAGAGATCAGGATCCCACACAACATTAATTTGGAGATAATAGTTATATCTCTCTGGAAAATCTTTCTAGGAAAAACACAAGCATTCTTGGAAAGGGTGACTAAATTTGAGTAAGTGATCGTATGACTGCTGGCTAATTTCTACCTATTTCAAAGCCTTAGTTGCCCGAAGGTGTGACATTGCTATATTACTTTCTTGTACATCTTCTATACTACCTTATGAAGAACATCTTTTTTTTTTATTCTTTGATGTATTTACAGGACTATTTATAGTAAGCTTTTTAGCTTTTTATTTCCAAGTTTTTCAGTTTCCTCTATTTTTAAAAGGAATATTGATGAGCTTGGATTAAGGTGCATTTTTTTTTAATATTTAAAAACTGGAACTGTATATTTAAGGCAAAAATATAGTGTCCACGTGTAGATTGAACAAATTGAAATGTGTGATATTAAAATTGGAGCTAATTAAAATAGAGGGTATGGCTCATATCACTTCACACAGAGAACTAAAAAATATGTATCTCAGCACCTGTGAAACATTTCAGGGAGTCTGAGTGATTCAAGCTCTCTCCATCTTTGTTCAGATTTTGTTCTCTATCTCACATCAGTATGCAGTTTGTACATAAGGCAGTGTACATTTATAAATCTGACCTGTGGCTTGAAATGAGGTCAAGATTTCTGGTCATAATGTAAACTAACGCAGGCCCAATGATGATTATTCATAGTGTTTTGAATGAGCAAAGTCCCTGCTTTCCTAATATATCAGAAAAGGATATATCTATATATATCAGAAAAAGGTCAAGACAAAACAAACGTTAAAACAGAAAATATTTCTATGGAAAATATTTTAACGGTACTAAATCCTAATATAAACTAAACTAAAATAACAATATTGAAAATGTGTTAACTTTATCAGATAATTTAGAAAATGATATACTTAAAATATGTTAATAGTAAGTAAAAATATTGGAGTGTTGCCATAGTTTTTCACAAAATGTTAGAAATTCATAAAAAGCATTTCACATTTGATGTTCAGCATGTGGTAATGAATTTGTTATTGCAATAACAATAATTGATATTCCCAGGAGTCTTTTCATATTCAAATATTTTCTGAATTGATTACAACATCATCCTTAGAGATTTTCTGAAATCTGACTTTACTGGATTGTCATTTACTCATTGGTATTTGTATGTTTGAAGGAGTTCTAATATAATAACAGGTTCATCAAATCCTGCATCTCCTGCAAGATATATACCTTCTCTTTGGATGTATTTACATTTTTAGATATTAATAGATAAAACCCATTGCTGTCAAGTTTGATTCCAATTCATAGTGATGCCATGTGTTACACAAAATATAACTGCTCATTATATGGTCACTATGTGTCAGAACTGACTTACTGGCAATGTGTTTGTTTTTGTTTTGTTTGTTTATAGGATTTTCAAGATGGTTTTTTTTTTTTTTAGTCTTTAGGGAAGCAGATCACCAGGCCTTTCTTTTGTGGATCTACCGAAGGACTTAAATCACCAATCTTTAGGTTAGTAGTGGAGTACAAATCATTTGTACCACCCAGAGACCTTGTGTTGATAGACATCAGAAAATAAATAAGAGACTAAGAAGACTGGAACTTTACAAGTGGGTAAAGATTAAATTACTAGAAAAGAGATGCTTGTTTTGAGCAGTTTTTTAAGAACTCAGTTCATCAGTGTATCTTTTCATTTGTGATATGTTTATTCCTTCATCTACTAAGTGGATCAGGCAATGAATAGAAGGCTAGTTATAGACCACTATATATGTATATGTACAAGTGCATGTACATCTATATGTATACATTTTATCCATCACAAGTCTGTCAGTTTCTCTTACTATGGTAGTTTTCAAGTTACTGAAATGCTGGAAGCTATGCCAGCAGTATTTCAAATACCAACAGGATCACCCACGGTGGACAGGTTTTAGCTGAGCTTCCACACTAAGACAGACTAGGAAGAAGGACCTGGCAATGAGCTTCTGAATAAATTGGCCAGTGAAAACCTTACGGATAACAGTGGAACGTTGTCTGTTATAGTCCCAGAAGATGAGCCCCTCAGGTTGGAAGGTACTCGGAATATAACTAAGTAATAGCAGCTTCTTCAATGTAGTTTACCTAAATACATGGATGGGATAAAGCTTTCAGGACATTCATTTGGTGATGTGGCATGACTCAAAATAAGAAACATATCCAAAAATCCATTAGTACTTGGAACATGGAATATAAGAAGTATGAATCTAGGAAAATTGGAAGTTCTCAGAAATGAAATGCAACACCAAGATCTATACCCTAGGCATTAGTGAGTTGAAATGGACTGGTATCGGCCATTTTGAATTGGCTGATCATACGGTCTACTATGCCGGGGATGACAAATTGAAGAGGAATGGCACCGTGTTCGTCGTCAGAAAGAACAATGCAACATTTATCCTAAAGTACAATGTTGTCAGTGACAGGACAACATCAATAGACCTACAAGGAAGACCAGTTGATATGAATATTATTCAAATTTACACACCAGCCACTAATGCATAAGATGAGGAAATTGAAGCTTTTTGCCAACTTCTGCAGAATGAAATTGATCAAACATGTAACTAAGATGCATTGATAATTACTGGTGGTTAGAATGTGAAAATTGGAAACAAAGAAGGATCATAATTGAAACATACGGCCTTGTTGATAGAAATGATGCTGATATCACATGACAGAATTTTGCAAGACCAATGACCTGTTCATTTGAAATATCTTTTTTGAACAACATAATCAGCAGCTTTACACATGACCCTCACCAGATGGAATACACGGGAATCAAATCCACTACACCTGTGAAAACAGCTTATGGGGGATCTCAGTATCACTAGTCACTACAAGGCTAGGGGCTCACTGCTGAACATACTATCAATTGCTCATACACAAGTTCAAATTAAAGCTAAAGAAAATTAAAAGATGTCCAAGTGAGCTAAAGTATAATCTTGAGTATATTTCACATGAATATAGAGGACATCTCAAGAATAGATTTAAAGCACTGAACACAAGTGACTGAAGAACAGATGAGTTGCGAGGAGACATCCAGGACATTATACATGAAGAAAACAGAAGGTCACTAAAAAGACAGAAAGGAAAAAAAAAAAAAACAGATGTCCGAAGAGACTCTGAAAATTGCTCTCGAATGTAGAGTAGCTAAATTGAAAGGAAGATATGATGTAGTAAAAGAGCTGAGCAGAGGATTTCAAAGAGCAGCTCGAGAAGATAAAGTATTTTAATGAAATGTGCAAAGACCTGGAGTTATAAAGCCAAAAGAGAAGAACACTTCCACCATTTCTCAAGCTGAAGGAACTGAGGAAAAAATTCAAGCCTTGAGTTGCAATAGGGAAGAATTCTATGAGAAAAGTGTATTCCGACCATCTTCTTTTTATGGTTGCAGGAATCATCAAAAGAAGATGGTCTGAATACATAGAACCACTGTACCAAAAATAATTGATCAATATTCAATCATTTCAGGAGGTAGCATGTGATCAAGAACTGATGCTACTGATGGAAGAAGTCCAAGCTTCACTGAAGGCATTGGTGAAAAATAGGGCTCCAGGAATTGACAGAATACCAATTGAGATGTTTCAACAAATGGATGCAATGTTGGAAGCACTCATTCATCTATGCCAAGAAATTTGGAAGAGAGCTACCTGGTCAAGTGATTGGAAGAGATCTATATTTGTGCCCATTCCAAAGAAAAGTGATCCAGCAGAATGAGGAAATTATCAAACAATATCATTAATATCACATGCAAGAAAAATTTAGCTGAAGATAATTTAAAAAATGAGTGCAGCAGTACATTGGCAAGGAACTGCCAGAAATTCAAGCCAGATTCATCAGAGGGCAGGTTTTTTAATGTCAGATGGATCTGGGTTAAAAGCAGAGAATACCAGACAGATATTTACCTGTGTTTTACTGTCTATGCAAAGGCATTTGACTGTGTGGATCATAACAGATTCTTGATCACACTGTGAAGCATGAAAATTCCAGAATACTTAACTGCACTTTGCAGAAACTGTGCATAGACAAAGAGCCAGTCTTGCAAACAAAACAAGGGAATACTGCAGGATTTAAAATCAGGAAAAGTTTGTGTCAGGGTTGTATCCTTTTATGACACTTATGCAATCTGTGTGCTGAGCATATCATCTGATAAGCTAAACTATATGAATAAGAATGTAACATCAGAATTGGAGGAAGACTAACAACCTGTGACATGTGGAAAACGCTACATTGCTTTCTGAAAGTGAAGAAGCCTTGAAGCATTCACTGATAAAGATCAAAAATTACTGCCATCAGTATGGATTATACCTCAACATAAAGAAAATAAAAATCGTCACAACTGGACCAGTAAGCAACATTATGATAAATAGAGAAATTACTGAAGTTGTCAAGAGTTTTGTTTTACTTGGCCCCACAACCAATGCCCATGGAAGCAGCAGCCAAGAAATTAAACAAAGTCCTGAATTGGGAAACTCTGCAGCAAAAGACCTCTTTAAAGGGTTTAAAACAAAGATGTCACTTTGTGGACTAATGTGTGGCTGACCCAAGCCACGGTATTTTTAATAGCCTCATATATATGCAAAAGCTGGACAATGAATAAGGAAGACCAAAGAATTGATGCCTCCGAATTATGGTGTTGGTGAAGAATATTGAATACGCCATGGACTGCCAGAAGAACGAACAAATCTGTTTGGAAGAAGTACAGCCAGAAATCTCCTTAGAAGGGAGAATGGCGGGACTTCATCTCATGTATTTCGGACTTGCTGTCTGGAGGGACCAGTCCCTAGAGAAGGATATATGTTTGGTAAATAAAGTAGAGTGTCAGCGAAAAAGAGGAAGACCCTCAATGAGATGGATTGACACTGTGGCTGCAACAATGAGGACAAACATGGCCAGAACTGTGAGGATGATGCAGGACTGGGCATTGTTTCTTTCTGTTGGTCGCTATGAGTCAGAACTGACTCGATGGCGCCTAAAAACAACAAGATACACTTTATGACAAGGCACAATAAAAATAATTTAAAAAAAAATGGATTTAATTTTATCTATTTTAAAAAAGGAAATATAGTGATATGTGATATTTTTCAGTAATTTTCTAACTATAAATCGAATACATATACATTGTAAAAAAATGGAAAACAAAAATACAAAGACCACAAAAATGATGAAAAATGCCATTAATCGTGAAAAAATTATGGACATATTAATAAAATCTATTCCATTGACAACATTTTGTAAACAACTTTCCATACAACAGTATTTTTCTACAACAGAATTTTAATAGATACATACTATTTATTCCATAAAAATACACAATTTATATACCCCTATTTTTTGAAATATTTTTATAGTATTAATAAGGAACCCTGCTGATGCAGTGACTAAAGCATATAGCTACTAACCAGAGGGTCAGTAGTTTGAGCCCACCAGCTGCTCTGCAGCGGTTTCCTTAAAAATTACAGCTTTGGTAACCCTATGGGGCAGTTCTACCCTGTCCTATAGGGTTGCTATAGGACTGACTCAAGGTTTGTTTGTTTTTTTTAATTATATTAATACTCCTATAATATATCCATTTTCATAAAATTGTAATAAACAGCTTTGTATAGAAATATTTGTGCATATTGTTGAATACTTTCTTAGGACAATAATTTAGAAAAATGCAATCTTAAATGAAAGCTTATGATACACTTTGTCAAATTGCCCTGAAAATCAAAGAATGTAGTGTTTCTTGAGTAGAATTAAAGATTGTTCCTGTTTTTAGGGGCCATCAAGTCAGTTCTGAATCATAGTGACCCTATGTAGAACAGAACAAAACACTGTCTGGTCCTGTGCCGTCCTCATAATTGATGCTATATTTGAGCCCATTGTTGCAGCTACTATGTCAATCCATCTTGTTGAGCCTTCCTCATTTTTGCTGATCCTCTGCTTTAGAAAGCATGATGTTCTTCTCCAGGGACTGATCCTTCCCGATAACATGTCCAAAGTACTTGAGACAAAGTCTCACCATTCTTGTTTCTAAGGAGCATTCTGGTTGTGCTTCTTTGAAGACGGTTGTGTTCATTCTTCTGGCAGTCCATGGTATAGTCAATATTCTTTGCCAACATTATAAGTCAAATACATCAATTCTTTCTCGGTCTTCCTTATTCAGTGTCCAGTTTTCTCATGCATATGAGGCCATTGAAAATACCATGGCTTTGGTCAGTCACATCTTACTCCTCAAAGTAATGTCTTTGCTTTTTAACACTTTAAAGAGATCTTTTGCAGCAAATTTGCCCACTGTAATACAACTTTTGATTTCTTAATTGCTGCTTCCAAGGGCTTTGATTGCGGACCCTAGCAAAATGAAGCCCTCAAAAACTTCAATCCTTTCTCCGTTTACCCAGATGTAGCTTACTGGTCCAGCTGTGGGGATTTTTGTTTCTTTGTGTTGAGGTGTAAACCATACTGAAGGCTGTAGTCTTTGATTTTCATTAGTAAGTGCTTCAAGCTTTGATTTCTGTAAGCAAGTTTGTGTCATCTGCATATTACAGATTATTTATGAACCTTCCTCCTGTCCTGACGCTGAGTTCTTCATATAGTCCACCTTCTCAAATTATTTGTTCAGCATAACCCTGGTGGCACAGTGGTTAAACATTAGGCTGCCAAACAAACGTTTGGCAGTTCAAATCTACCAGCTGTTCCTTGGAAACTCTATGGGGCAGTTCTGTTCTGTCCCATAGGGTCACTATGAGTTGGAATCAACTAGATGGCAAGGGGCATACGGATTGAATAAATATGGTCAGAGGATACCACACTGAAGTGCACCTTTCCCTGCTTTAAACAACGCAATATCCCTTTGTTGTGTTCGAACTACTGAGTATCGGTCCATGTACACTTTCCTCATGAGCACAATTAAGTGCAATTAAGTGTTCTGGAATTCCCATTGTTTAAAACATTATCCATAATTATTTATGATCCTTACAGTAGAATGCCTTTGCATATCAATAAAACATAGGTGAACATCTTTCTGGTATTGTCTGTATTCAGACAAAATCCATCTAACATAAGTAATAATTTCCCTCATCCTAAGAGCTCTTATAAATTCTGCCTAAATCTCTGGCAGGTCCCTATCCATGTACAGCTGGAACCACTTCTGAATTATCTTTAGCAAAATTTTACTTGAGTGTGATATTGATGGTATTGTTGGATAATTTCTTCATTCCATTGGATCACCTTTCTTTGCAATGGGCACAAATACAGATCTCTTCCATTCAGTTGACTAGTTAACTGTCTTCCAAATTTCTTGAGCGCTTCCAGCATTTTGTCCATTTGTTGGAACATCTCAATTGGCATTCTGTGAATTCCTGGAGACTTGTTTTTTTTTGCCAATGCTTTCAGTGCAGCTTGGACTTCTTCCTTCAATGCAATCAGTTCTTGATCATATCCTACCTCCTGAAATCATTGATCATCTACAGGTTCTTTTTGGTACAGTGACTTTGTGTATTTCTTCCTTTTTTTTTTCCCTGTGGATTCTTACTGTGTCATTTGATATTTTACCCATAGAATCCTTAAGTATTGCAACTTACGGCTTGAATTTTTAGTTCGGTTCTTTCAGCTTGAGAAGTACTGTTTTCTTCCATTTTGGTTTTCTATCTCCAGGACTTTGCACATTTCATTATAATACTTTACTTTGTCTTCTTGAGCCATACTTTGAAATCTTCTGTTCAACTCTTTTACATCATTGTTTCTTCTGTTCACTTTAGCCGTCCTGTGTTCAACAGCAGGTTTCAGAGTCTCTTATCTGATAACCGATTTGGTCTTTTCTTACTTTTCTGCCTTTTTAATGATCTTTTGCTTTCTTCCTCTATGATGTCTTTGATATCATACCAAAACTTGTCTGGTCTTCAGTCGTTAGAGTTCAATGCATCAAACCTATTCTTGAGATGGTCTCCAAATTCAAGTGGGATATATTCAAAACCATACCTCTGCTCTTGTGGATTCAATTTTCTTCAGCTTCAACTTGAACTTGCATATGAGCAATTGACGGTCTGTTCTCCAGTTGGTCCCTGGCCTTGTTTTGACTGATGATATTGAGCTTTTCCATAGTCCCTTTTCACAACTGTACTCAGTTTGATTCCTGTGTATTCTATTTGGCAAGGTCCACAGGTATAGTTACCATTTTTGTTGTTGTAAAAAGGTATTTCAATGAATAGGTTGTTGGTCTTGCAAAATTCTATTATGTGACATCCAGTGTCCTTTCTATCACCAAGGCCATATTTTACAACCAGTGATTCTTCTTTTTTGTCTCTACCTTTAGCATTCCAATCACCAGTAATTATCAATGCATCTTGATTGCATGTTGGATCAATGTCAGATTGCAGAAGCTGGTAAAAAATTTCAATTTCTTCATCATCAGCATTAGGTTGGTGCACAAATTTGAATTAACTGGTCTTTCTTGTAGATGTAAATGGATAGTATTCTATCACTGTCTTTCCTCTCCAATTTGTTTTTCCTGTCATAGTAGACCATATGATTGTCCAATTCGAAATGGCCAGTATCAGTCCATTTTAGCTCAATAATGCCTAGGTTATCTCTTGAAGCGTTTCATTTCATTTTTGACAACTTCCAATTTTTCTAGATTTATTCCTCTTATATTTTATATTTCAATTCTTAATGTTCACAACTATTTCTTCTTATTTGGAGTTGCGCCACATCAGCAAATGAAGGTCCCAAATGCTTTACTCCATCTACTTTGAGGAGACAGCTCTTCCTCAGTCTTATTTTGAGTGTCTTCCACTCTGAGGGATTTATCTTCTGGCACTGTATCAAAGTTCCACTGATATTCATAAAGTTTTCACTGGCCAAGTTTTTTTAGAAGTAGATTGTCAGGTCCTTCTTCCTACTCTATCTTAGTCCTAAAGCTCTGCAAAAACCTAGTCACTAAGAGTGGCCCTACTGTTATTCGAAAAACTAGTAGCATGGCTTTTAGCACCACAGCAACAAAGCAAGTCACCACAATAAGACAAACAGAGGTGTGCTGGCATTTATAATTACATCCTGATTTTTTTTCCAGTTTGTAAATGAATTTTTCAAATTTATTTAACTTTTGAAGAAGTGGAAAACATGTAATCTAATTTAGTAATAAGTATTCTAGCTTTCTATTTTGAAATATGTAAAAAATGTGTTGTTATGTTTATTGCTCATTTGGATTTGTTTTTTGCAAAACTAAATAATTATTTGTGCATTTTTCCATTTAGTATATCCCTTTTATCATTGTTCATAAGGATTTTATTTCATGTAAATAAGTTGATCTCTCACTTGATATAGACTAATTTTTTTATACTATTCATTTATTTGTATTTTAATGCTCTATAGGACATTTTTCCGTATTAAAATTTTAAATGCATATGTAGTTAAGTCTGTAATTTTCCCTTAGAAAATATTAATACAAATTGTTATAAAAATGATATAACAAAAGTATTTAACTGTAGTAACTTTTTACTTTTTTTTAAAGATTTGCTCATAAATCTTTTATAGTTTATTTATAAATATGAAAGCTAACTCTGTATTCCAAATATTTGAGAAGTTATCTGATCATTTATTCAAGAATTCACACATTCCCCAATGATAATATTTTCTAGCTGGGTCATAAAAAAACATGGGTTTACATGTGTTTGTTTCTTTTATAGTGGATCATATGAATAACTATAAATCATTGTGAATCATTCCTATTTTTTCCAACAGTACTTTGTTTTTTTTTTGTTTTTTTCATACAGATAAACTCTAATAATATTTTAACAATTTAACCATTATGAATTCTGTTGATCATGCACTACAATTTATTTTTTAAAAAAGTTGAAATACATACCTTTAATATATTAATTCTTCATATCCAGGATGTTGGTGTATTTGTCTACATGGTAAATTTTCTTGTGTGTACCTCAGTAAAATTTTAGTTTTTCTCATCTGATTAGGAGCCTTCCTTACTCATTTTTCCATTTTTTAATATGTGTTTGTTGTGATTTTTAATAGACAAAATTCTAACATGTATTTACTGCCACCATTTTAAATGAACTCTTTCACTCCTTCAAAATAGATTTTTCCTATTTTATTTTATTGTTATTAAGATTTTTTTCTTCTAGGATAACTGTGAGACCACCTAAAAATTAATTTTGTTTCCTCCATATACATTTTCTCATTTTGTATATATCCATATATATATTTAATATAAGTATATATAGATATATATATTAGATATATATCTAAATATATCTATTTAATATAAATATATATATAGATATATACAAAATGAGAAAATGTATATGGAGGAAACAAATATATAAATTGTTGTATATAAAATTATATATTTATATATAACATATATATATATTTTTATATAACATAAATATATAATAAAATAAGAAAAATGCGTACATATGTATGAATCAATTTGAAGGTAATTAACAACATATATATATATATTCTTGTGTTAATTGTGAGAATAGTTATTTTTTATGTTACACAGTTTTTAATGTGGATTTCTTAATGATTCACCATTAAATAAGATGGTTTCTTTTGGTTTGAGAGAAATAAATGATTTTTTTTTTTATGTATCTAAAATCTCCCTAACAAATTAATCACTTGCAATATTTTTACATTATTAACAGAAAATAATTAAAAAAGTTATCTTAGCAATGCAGAAAATGCAAACAGTATATAAGTATACCAAAATGTATAAGTATTAATCTCATATTCCCTTGCTGCTGTGATCCAATTGTAATTACTCTCAGTATTCAGGTTGGCATTCTCTTATTTTCTTTCCACCAGATAGAAATTATATATTCCTTCAATACACACTTTTTTTTTATACTTGGAATTACCTGAAACAGGAATATGTCTACAAGTAAATATTTAAGTTTAATATAATGCCTCTTTTTCTTTTTTCTAAGTAAAATAACTGTATAACTTCAAAATGAGTATTCATTAGAACTGAAAATTATACACATATTGTGTGTATCTTTGTGTAAATGTGACTTTGGTTTCATGTATATAAAATTGAGTTTTTAAAAATATTTTGTGCATGACATTTTTTATTCAACAATAAACCGATTAATATCTTCTAATAGTGATACTTTTAGATTTATCTCATTATTTTCAAAAGCTACATACTATTGCTCACTCCAGTTGTATCATAACTTATTTAATTATCCCTCTCTTGACTGGTAATGAAATTGTCCCTATATTTTCTATTATACTCATTTCTTCAATAAATAACTTGGAACAAAAATGTGATTGTGTAGGTTTCTGTAAGCGGAAGTACCAAGTGGTATGAAAAAAATTAATATATTGATCTGGTTGGTTGCCATCAAGTAGATTCTGACTCACGATGACCCTATATGTGCAGAGTAGAACTTCTCCACAGGGTTTTCAAGGCCATGACTTTTCAGAATCAGATTACCAGGCCTATCTTCTGTGGCACCTTTAGGTGGGTTTCAATGGTCAGCCTTTTGTTTAGTAGTTGAGCACTTAACCATTTGCATTATCTAGCCACCAACATATTGATATGCATAGGCAGTCTCTGACTTACAACAGGGTTCTATTCTGACCACTCTCCTCTGTCCTAAGTTAGTTCTGACTTATGTCCACTCTGATGTAAGTCAAATACCTCATTAGAAAAAAAAAAAAAAAATATATATATATATATATGTATATATATCATTGACTTTTACCATCAGTATCTTTATAAATCTGTTCTTTGTTTTTGGGGTTGGCATGAGAATGATGAGATCAGCAAATTACATGCTGCGACATTTAGTACAAATTACTAACTGTAAGATGTACAGAAAAAAAAAAAAGATGATCTAAGTGTGATTCCTTGTAACTTGAATGCGCTGTAAGTTGGGGACTATTTGTACTTTCAGATTGACTGGGCTACCACTAACCCATGTAACAATTTTGTGTAAATTAATAAAGCACACTTTTTCCTCTAGGTAGGTGTGGTCCCATGGCAGAGCACAAGGCTTGGCAAAAGCTTGAACAACTTGCTTTCTTGTATACGGTTACTCTATGTATTGCACTCGCCAAATTACGCAATACTCTCCTTCTGGTAGTGTATATCTCACCATTATATTATTTTGTATTTCCTTACCACCAGTAAGACTGACCATCTTTTCACATATCCTGTAACCATTTTGTCATTGCGTGTATTTTGAACCATTTTACTAGTAATTAATTTAACATTTCCTTAGCAATATTAGTTTGAAATATTAAGGTGAATGTGTTTACCTATAAACAAAATAGTAATCATTAATATGTTTAAAATATATTTGTATAGTCAAACCTATTTAGCTAATGGAGTTGACTTGAATTTAGCTAATAAATTTATGATTTTTTTAAAAAAATTATTGTGCTTTAAGTGAAAGTTTACAAATCAAGTTGGACTGTCATACAAAAATTTATAAACACCTTGCTATATACTCCTAATTGCTCTCCCCCTAATGAGACAACACACTCCTTCCCTCCTCTATTTCTTTTCTTGCCCATTTGGCCAGCTTCTGAACCTCTCTAACCTCTCATCTCCCCTTCAGACAGGAGATGCCAACATAGTCTCATGTGTCTCCTTGATCCAAGAAGCTCATTCTTTACCAGTATCATTGTCTATCCCATAGTGCAGTCCAATCCTTGTCTGAAGAGTTAGCTTTAGGAATGGTTCCTACCTTGGGCTAACAGAAGGTCTGGGGACCATGGCGTTCGGGTCATTCTAGTCTCAGTCAGGGCATTAAGTCTGGTCTTTTTACGAGAATTTGGGGTCTGCATCCCACGCTCTCCTGCTCCCACAGGGGTTCTCTGTTGTGTTCTCTCACAGGGCAGTCATCAGTTGTGCCTGGGCACCGTCTAGTTCTTCTGGTCTCACGCTGATGTAATCTCTGGTTCATGTGGCCCTTTTTGTCTCGGGCTCGTAATCGCCTTGTGTCCTCGGTGTTCTTCATTCTCTATTGCTCCAGTTGGGTTGAGACCAATTGATGCATCTCAGATGGCCGCTTGCTAGAGTTTAAGACCCCAGACGCCGCTCTCCAAGGTGGGATTTAGAATGTTATCTTAATAGATTTTATTATGCCAGTTGACTTAGATGTCCCCTGAAACCATAGTCCCCAAACCCCTGTCCCTGCTATGCTGGCCTTCGAAGAGTTCAGTTAGCTCAGGAAACTTCTTTGCTTTAGTTTAGTCCAGTTGTGTTGTCCTCTCCCTTATTGTGTGCTGTCTTTCCCTTCACCTAAAATAGTTCTTAACTACTATCTAATTAGTGAAAACCCCTCTCCCTTCCTCCCACCCTCCATCTTCTCATAACCATCGAAGAATATTTTCTTCTCTGTTTAAACTATTTGTCAAGTTCTTATAACAGTGGTCTTACACAATATTTGTCCTTTTGCAACTTACTAATTTCACTCAGCATAATGTCTTCCAGATTCCTCCATGTTATGAAAAGTTTCACAGATTTATCACTGTTCTTTATCGATGTGTAATATTCCATTGTGTGAATATACCATAATTTATTTATCCATTCATCCATTGATGGGCACCTTGGTTGCTTCCAAATTTTTGCTATTGTAAACAGTGCTGCAATGAACATGGGTGTGCATATATTTGTTCATGTAAAGGCTCTTATTTCTCTAGGATATATTCCAAGGAGTGGGACTGCTGGATCGTACTATAGTTCTACTTCTAGTTTTTTAAGGAAGTGCCAAATCTATTTCCAAAGTGGTTGTACCATTTTACATTCCCACCAGCAGTGTATAAGTGTTCCAGCCTTTTCAAAACCTCTCCAACATTTATTATTTTGTGTTTTTTGGATTAATGCCAGCCTTGTTGGAGTGAGATGGAATCTCATTGTAGTTTTGATTTCCATTTCTCTAATGGCTCATGATTGTGAGCATTTCCTCATGTATCTGTTAGCCACCTGAAAGTTTTCTTTAGTGAAGTGTCTGTTCATATCCTTTGTCCATTTTTTAATTGGGTTATTTGTCTCTTTGTGGTTGAGTTTTTGCAGTATCATGTAGATTTTAGAGATCGGATGCTGATTGGAAATGTCATAGTTAAAAACTTTTTCCCAGCCTGTAGGTGATCTTTTTACTCTTTTGTTGAAATCTTTGGATAAGCATAGGTTTTTTTTTTTAAACTTTTATTAAGCTTCAAGTGAACGTTTACAAATCAAGTCAGACTGTCACATATAAGTTTATATACATCTTACTCCATACTCCCACTTGCTCTCCCCCTAATGAGTCAGCCCTTCCAGTCTCTCCTTTCATGACAATTTTGCCAGCTTCCAACTCTCTCTATCCTCCCATCCCCCCTCCAGACAGGAGATGCCAACACAGTCTCAAGTGTCCACCTGATATAATTAGCTCACTCTTCATCAGCATATCTCTCCTACCCACTGTCCAGTCCCTTTCATGTCTGATGAGTTATCTTCGGGGATGGTTCCTGTCCTGTGCCAACAGAAGGTTTGGGGACCATGACCACTGGGATTCCTCTAGTCTCAGTCAGACCATTAAGTATGGTCTTTTTATGAGAATTTGAGGTCTTCATCCCACTGATCTCCTGCTCCCTCAGGGGTTCTCTGTTGTGCTCCCTGTCAGGGCAGTCATCGATTGTGGCCGGGCACCAACTAGTTCTTCTGGTCTCAGGATGATGTAGGTCTCTGGTTCATGTGGCCCTTTCTGTCTCTTGGGCTCTTAGTTGTCCTGTGACCTTGGTGTTCTTCATTCTCCTTTCTCCAGGTGGGTTGAGACCAATTGATGCATCTTAGATGGCCGCTTGTTAGCATTTAAGACCCCAGACGCCACATTTCAAATTGGGATGCAGAATGTTTTCATGATAGAATTATTTTGCCAATTGACTTAGAAGTCCCCTTAAGGTGTTTGTTTTTTAGGAGCTCCCAGTTATCTAGTTTCTCTTCTGCATTGTGAATAATGCTTTCTATACTGTTTTTTTATACTGTTTATGCCATGTAATAGGGCTCCTCTCATTGCCCCTATTTTTTCTTCTATGATCTTTATTATTTTATATTTAGGTCTTTGATCCATTTTGAACTAGTTTTTTTTTTTGCTTGGTTTGAGGTAAGGGTCTTGTTCCATTTTTTTGCAGAAGGATATCAAGGTATGCCAGCTCCATTTCTTAAAAAGAGTGTCTTTTCCCCATTTAACTGACTTTTGGTCATTGTCAAATATCAGCTGCTCATATGTGGATGGATTGATGTCAGGATTCTCAATTCTGTTCCACTGATCTATGTATCTGTTGTTGTACCAGTACCAGGCTGTTTTGACTACTGTGGCAGTATAACAGGCTCTAAAATCAGGTAGAGTGAGGCCTCCCACTTTGTTCTTCTTTTTCAGCAATGCTTTACTTATCCAGGGCCTCTTTCCCTTCCATATGAAGTTGGTGATTGGTTTCTCCATCTCATTAAAAATTGTCATTGGAGTTTGGATGGAATTGCATTGTATCTACAGATGGCTTTTGGTAGAATAGACATTTTTACAAAGCTGAGTCTTCTTATCCACGAACAAGGTATGTTTTTCTACTTTTGTAGGTCTTTTTTGGTTTCTTGCAGTTTTCTTTGTGTATGTCTTTTACATATGTGGTGAGATTTATTTCTAAGTGTTTTATCTTCTTGGGGGCTACTGTAAATGGCATTGATTTGCTGATTTCCTCTTCCATGTTCTTTTTGTTGGTGTAGAGGAATTCAACTGATTTTTGTATGTTTATCTTGTATCCCAATACTCTGCTGAACTCTTCTATTGGTTTCAGTAGTTTTCTTGATGATTCTTAGGATTTTCTGCATATAAAATCATGTCATCTGCAAATAGAGATACTTTGACTTCTTCCTTGCCAATCTGATGGCCTTTACTTCTTTATCTAGCCTAATCGCTCTGGCTAGGACCTCCAGCGCAATGTTGAATGAGAGTGGTGATAAAGGGTATCCTTGTCTGGTTCCCGATCTCAAGGGGAATGCTTTCAGACTCTCTCCATTTAGGATGATGTTGACTGTTGGTTTTGTATCAATGCCTTTTATTATGTTGAGGAATTTTCCTTCAGTTCCTATTTTGCTGAGAGTTTTTATCATGAATGGGTGTTGGACTTTGTCAAATGCCTTTTCTGCATTAATTGGTAAAATCACGTGATTCTTGTCTTCTGTTTTATTTATGCGATGGATTACATTAATTGTTTTTCTAATGTTGAACCATCCCTGCATACCTGGTATGAATTCCACTTGGTCATGGAGAATTATTTTTTTTGATATGTCATTGAATTTTTTTGGCTAGAAATTTGTTGAAGATTTTTGGATCTAAGTTCATGAGGGATATAGGTCTGCAATATTCTTTTTTACTCATGTCTTTACCTGGTTTTCCTATCAGGGATATGCTGGCTTCATAAAATGAGTTTGGGAGTAATCCACCCTTTTCTATGCTCTGAAATACCTTTAGTGGTAGTGGCATTAAGTCTTCTGTGAAAGTTTGGCAGGACTCTGCAATGAAGACGTCTGGGCCAGGGCTTTTTCTGGTTGGGATTTTTTTTGATTCCCTTTTCAATCTCTTCTTTTTTTTTTTAAGGGTCTATTTAGCTGTTCTATCTCTGTTTGTGTTGGTTTAGGTAGGTAGTGTGTTTTTAGAAATTCATCCATATCTTCTGGGTTTTCAAATTTGTTAGAGTAAAATTTTTTGTAGCAATTTGATATGCTTCTTTAAATTTCAGTTGGGTCTGTTGTAATATCACCTATCCCATTTATTATTTGGGTTATCTGCTTCCTGTCCTGTTTTCTTTCTGTCAGTTTGGCCAACGGTTTTTCAATTTTGTTAATTTTTTCAAAGAATCAGCTTTTGGTCTTGTTAACTCTTCCAATTATTTTTCTGTTTTCCATTTCATTTAGTTCTGCTCTAATTTATATTATTTTCTTCTGGTGCCTGAGGGTTTGTTTGTTGTTCTCTTTCTATTTCTACAAGTCGTAGGGATAATTCTTTGATTTTGGCCCTTCTTTTTTTTGTATGCGTGCTTTTACTGATATAAATTAACCTCTGAGCATTGCTTTTGCTGTGTTCCAAAGGTTCTGTTAGGAAGTATTTTCATTCTCATTGGATTCTATGAATTTCTTTATTCCATCCTTAATGTCTTCTATAACCCAGTCTTTTTTGAGCAGGGTATTGCTCAGTTTCCAAGTGTTTGATTTCTTTTCCCTGTTTTTTTTCTGTTATTGATTTCTACTTTTATGGCCTTATGGTCACAGAAAATGCTTTGTAACATTTCGATGTTTTGCATTCTGCTAAGGCTTGCTTTATGACCTAATATGTGGTCTATTCTGGAGAATGTTCCATGCATATTAGAAAAGAAAGTATACCTGGCTGCTGTTGGGTGGAGTGTTCTGTATATGTCTGTAAGGTGGAGTTGTTGATTGTTGCATTTAGATCTTCCATGTCTTTATTGACCTTTCCGGATGTCCTGCCCTTTGCCGAAAGTGGTGATTATAATATGTCTTGGTGACTTTCTTTTGAAATCTACCTCATGTGGAGTTCAATGAGCATCGTGGATTGAAATCTTCTCATCTTTTATGATATCAGGGAAGTTTTATGCCAACAAATCTTCAAAAATTTTCTCTGTATTTTCTCTTCTCCCTCCCTGTTCTGGTACTCCAATCACTTGTAGGTTATTTCTCTTGATAGAGTCTCACATGATTTTTAAGGTTTCTTCATTTTTTAAAAATTCTTTTATCTGATTTTTCTTCAAATATATTGGTACCATGTGCTTTATCTTCAAGTTCTCCAATTCTGCCTTCCGGTTGCTTGATTCTGCTCCTCTGACTTTCTAGTGAGTTGTCTAATTCTGTAAGTTTATTGTTAATCTTCTGAATTTGATTGAAGTCTCTCTAAGGATTCTTGCAGCTTATTAAATTGTTCATTATGTTCTTGAAGAACCTTTTTAATTTCTTCAACTGTTTTATCTGTGTGTTCCTTGGCTTGTTCTGTGTATTGCCTGATCTTCCTTATGTCTTGAAGAGTTCTGCATATTAATCTTTTGAAATCTGTATCCGGTAATTCCAGGAAGACACCTTCATCCAGAAGATCCTTTGATTCTCTCTTTTGAGGGCTTTTTGAAGTGATCATGGTATGTTTCTTTATGTGGTTTGATATTGACTGTTTTCTCTGAGCCATCTATAAGTTATTGTACCAGTTTGTTTTATATTTGCTTACTGTATCCTAGTTTCTCACTTTGTTTTGATTTGATATGCCCAAATGGATTGTTTGAATGAGCAAGCTTGATTATTTTCACCTTTGGGTCTCTGACATCCTGTCACCAGATGGCTAGAGCTGTTATCATGTAAATGAGCTTATAAGTCCATTTGCTTTTCCTGTGTGGGTTCAGCTCAGGTGTCCAGGAAGCTGGTCATCAAGTGTGTAGTACAGGTTCTGTCCTGCAGTCTTAGAGGGGCAGGGGTGTTTGATATAGGTATTGGTGTCTGATTGTAGCAGAAGGTCAAGCTCTCAACAAGGCAGGGGGCTGAGAACCACCCCCCAAGTGTCTCTGAGGAAAGCATGTCCCTGTTCCCTAGAGTGTGCAGGTGGGTGGATTCTGCTGATGGATCATAGGCACCCAATACTTTTGGTTGTAAGGACAGGGAGGTACCAGTTATCCTTGGACCCCTGTCACGGGGGCTGGTTGACCTGAGAGGAGTCACCAGCCCTTAGGCCCCTGATGTGGGCCTGTTTAATAGGCAAATCTGTGTCAAATATCAGACAGCTGCCTCTCCACCGCACAACTTAAACAGTTGCAGCCCAGCCGGCAAGGGCCTCTTCTCCTGTAATAGGCCCACACAGGTCCATGCATTGGGGGAAACATATTCAAAGTCCATGGACCATATATGCCTGGACAGGAGCTGCTTCTGTCCTGAGCTTCCTGGGTTAGTGGAGCTGGCAAATTATCTTTTCCCCCTGTTGTGAACTTATTCCTTCTCAAGATCTGGGAGCATGGCTCAGGGCACTCACATGGGCCTATCTCAGGTTCAGGGAAATCAACAGCCACTGAAGCTTGCTTGGGGGTGGAGGGCGCAGTAAAATATATGCAAGTACTTAGCTTTTCTGAGAGCACCATTCATCTCTGGTTCTGGAAGCATGAGTAAGCTGTGTGTCTGGCTGCTTCTACCTGAGAAAACTGCAGCTGAATGTTACCACCAGCCCACTGCACCCGCTTCTGGGAATGGTGTCTGAGGGATCCCAGTGATTCAGATCTGGCAGCTCCTCTCCACTTCTGAACGATCTCACTCTCCTCCTGACACTTAGTCCATTTTCTAACTTTGCCTTTGATGTTCAGGGCTCCTAGCTTGTGATAAATATAATCGTTTCACTTGATTTTTGGGGTCTTTGTTGTAAGAGAGATTTCTGGAAGCATCTGGCTATTCCACCGTCTTGTACCTGCCTCCAAATCTGCATGTTTTATTGTCAGTTAATTTATGCATATATTCTATCATGTTCATTAAAAATTTCCAGATAGATATAATTAGCCATGATCATGCAAAGTCTTATTACCTTGAATGTTATGCATTATCAATTATTGGAATGGAAAGCTTAATTACACTCATCAAAATAATTGATAAGCTTGTCACATGTAGTTTTGCCATATGAAACAATAGGACAAAAGAGTTCTCTAAGTTCATTGGCATTTGAATGGAAAATATCTATGTTAGTTTTTAAATGTTTTATTTTCACAAGTACCTGCATGATTCTTAATTCAGCCTGAGTTGTAAAAGGAGCCTATACTATAAAATTGGTTCCTGCACAAATTATCAGAATTTGGAATTAGACTTCCTGAGGGCACTGACATTGAAGGACAAAGTACAGGTTACAAGGACGTTTATGACTACACTTTTTCTCTCTCTATCCCTGTCACTACTCATCTTTTAATCTATGTCCCAATAATATAAAACTAAATACAATTCCTTGCATATACCACAGAAAATAACACAGCTTAACTGACTTCTTCGTTTGCATGAACTGTTATTTTGAGAATACTTAGTACAGTAAAAACAAGGTCGTTCGTAGTCCTCCAACCCATATAAGGTACAAGTGATATTCTAGTATTCTTAATTAATCACCACAGCCTTTTCTACTAAAGCACAATATTTTTCAGGAAATTCATTCACCAATGTGTTTATTCATGCAACCAAGTAACTATTGAAGATTCACTGTGAACTAGAATACAGTATTAAATAAATAAACCCCATGTCTTCAGAATATGACAGTTAAATTGGGGTGCCAGAGGGCAACATACAATAAATAAATGCACTTAGAATAATTTGGGCAATGGTAAATGGAGATAAGTGAAGAAAGGTTATGATAAGAAGATGGTGAGTGGTAAGTGGGATTTTAGATGGGATAATAAGTGACGAAATCTTTATTAAGTGAAGCTTTTAGTACAGGCTAGAAGAAAATGACAGTATGGGTCAAACCCTCTATAAGGGAAGAGCAGTTGAGGGACACAGACCAATGCAGAGGCCCTGATGAAAATTATGCTTACATGTTTGAAAAACAGAAAGAAAATGGCATGGCTAGAGGAGGCTGGCAGGAGGTAAGGTCAAAGAGATAAGGAAGGCTTAATGGTACATCACATAGTGTTGTAGATTTTAGTCTAAGTGAGATAAGAAGTCATTGGATTGTTTTAAACACAGAATGTCATAATGTAACTTGGGTCTTAAAGGATCAATCTGATTATCGTATAGATTGTGAAGGGCAAGAGGAGAAACAGAAGATTATTGCAATATTCTAGATGAAAAATAATGACGGTTTGAAGTAGGCTGGCTGTTAGTGGTGGGACTGGTGAGAAATTGTCAGAGTTTTGATATTTTTGAAGTTACGGCCAATAGTAACTATCTGATTATTTGGTTGTAGAGAGTGACACAGAGGTCAGGATTTTGGGCCTGGGAAAATGGAGATGTCATTTTATGATATGAAGACATCATTGATAGAAAAACTTTGGGCAGTTGTTATGAGGAACTTTGTCTTGGACACATTGAATTTCATACCTCTTTTAGACAGCCAGGATCCTTGGTAGTGCAGTGGTTAAGTGCTTGGCTGCTAACCGGAAGGTTAGAAGTTTGAACCCACCATCTGCTCCATGGGAGAACGATGTGGCAGACTGCTTCCTTAAAGGTTTACAGCCTTGGAAACCCTATGGGGCAGTTCTACTCTGTTCTATAGGGTCACTATGAATCGGAATCAATTTGAAGGCAACTAGTTTAGGTTGTTTATTTGTTCGTATTTTAGGCATCCAACTGAAGAAATTGAATAGTCAGATACATAGGACATCTGAGCTGATGATGAAAAGTTGAATCATAGGCAAAAAATGACATTTCAAATTTTAAGACTAGAAGAGTTAATCCAGAGAATAAGTGTTTATGAAGACTATCAGAAGACCATACACTAAGCCCTGGGAATTTCAAAATGTAGAGGTCAAGGGGAAAATATAGAAACAGCAAAAGAGAATGAAAGTGGAAATCTATTGAAATGGGAAGATAACCAAGAGAGAAGTGTGACCTGCAGGCTAAAGAAAAGAGGCATAGTAGGAAGGATGGAAGAATTAATTGTCTCCAATGCTTCTGAGAGTTCTATTTAATTGTCTCCAATGCTTCTGAGAGTTCTATTAAATAGGGATAGAGAAATGACTAACGGATTTGGCAACATAGGAGTCACTGTATGCTCTAATTAGAGTAAACAGAGAAGTGCAAGAAAATGTTTGGACAGGATCCATGGAGGTTAACAAGAGAAAAAGTGCAGTGGGATGCATTAACACCTCTTGAGAGTTTTGCTTATGAAGAAAATTAAAAAAAAATGCATGTATGTATATATGTCTGTACGTGTCTATACGTATACACATATAGACACATACATAACATATAAAGCCGTTGCCGTCGAGTCGATTCCGACTCATAGCGACCCTATAGGACAGAGTAGAATGGCCCCATAGAGTTTCCAAGGAACGCCTGGTGGATTTGAACCGCTGACCTTTTTGATTAGCAGCCGTAGCACTTAACCACTACGCCACCATATATATGTATATATATAAGTTTTGGGAGAGTACATATCTATATGTATATACATATATATGCGGGTATGCCTCATTTAACATCCTTTCAAAGTCTGACCTCATATATGTCTGTGGTCCCATAAGGATATTTTTTTAAAAGGACAGCAGCTCTCCTTTTGTTTACTATTTTTCCCTAACGGTTTTAAACTTAAAAAACCAAACCTGTTGCCGTCGAGTCGACTCTGACTCATAACGACCCTATAAGACAGACTAGAACTGCCCCATAGAATTTCCAAGGAGCGCCTGGTCGATTCAAAGTGCCGAACTTTTGATTAGCACCTGTAGCTCTTAACCACTATGCCATCAGGGTTTCCTAATGGTTTTAAAGACCCCCAAACCTAGGCTCTTGCAGCACCAGACCATGGGTGGGATACAGGCAGGTGAGGCAGAGAACATAGATCTGGGTGCAGGCTCTCCGGCTTTGTTCTGTAGGCAGGCAACAGCGGGGACCACGGGGTCTGACTGCTCCAGCTATTCAGGCAGGCAGACTAGCAGGCGAAGCTGCGCATTGCTTCCTCTTGTCTGGCTCCGACCTCCGTCTTCTTAGCTACCACCACTGCCTATACCTCTTCTTCTGGCTTCTTTTAGCAGCAGGTAACAGCAGCAGACACAAGGATGACCAGAAGTGGACTCCTATAAGGTTTTACTATGGTGTTTTCACAACATTCAAATCACATAATATCCTACTTCACAGAACATATCGTGGACATTAAGCAATGCATGTTGTTGTTGTTAAGTGTCATCGAGTCAGTTCAAGCTCATAGCGACCCTACTTACAACAGAAGAAAATGCTTCCTGATCCTGCACCATCCTAGAAATCATTGCTGTGTTTAAGCCCGTTGTTGCAGTCACTGTGTCAGTCCATCCGGTAAAGGGTTTTCTTTTTCGCTGACCCTCTACCTTACCAAGTATGATGTCCTTCTCCAGGGACTGGTCACTCTTGAAAACGTCCAAAGTATATGAGACGATGTCTCACCATCCTCAATTCCGAGGAACATTCTGGCCATACTTCTTGCAGGACAGATTTGTTAATTTTTCTGACAGTCCATGATATATTCAGTATTCTTTGCCAGCACTGTAACTCAAAGTCATCAATTCTTCTTTGGTCGTTTTTATTCCTTGTCCAGCTTTTTCATTTATACTAGGCAATTGAAAATGCCATGGCTTGAGTCAGGTGCACCTTATCCTCAAAGTGACATCTTTGTTTTTTCACAGTTTAAAGAGTCAGATTTGCCCAATGCAGTATGTCCTTTGATTTCTTGACTGCTGCTTCCATGGGCATTGATTATGGATCCAAGCAAAATGAAATTCTTGACAATTTCTATCTCTTCTCCTGACATTGCATGTTGGTTCAGTTGTGAGGATTTTTGTTTTGCTTATGTTGAAATATAATCCATACTCAAGGCTGTAGTCTTTGATCTTCATCAGTAAGTGCTTCAAGTCCTTTTCGCTTTCATCAAGCAAGGTTGTGTCATGTGCGTATCGCAGGTTGTTAAAAAGTCTTCCTCTTATCCTGATACCCTGTTCTTCATATAGTCCAGCTACTCAGATTATTTGCTCAGCATACAAATTGAATAAGTATAACGAAAGGATACAGCCTTGATGCACACATTCCAGGTGTTAAATTATGCATTATCCCCTTGTTCTGCTCTAATGACTGCCTCTGGGTCTGTGTATAGGTTTCTCATGAGCACAATTAAGTCTTCTGGAATTCCCATTCTTTGCAATACTATCCATTATTTGTTATGACCCACACAGCACAAAGCCTTTGCACAGTCAATAAAATACAAACAAATGTCACACACCTGTGTGTGTGCGTGTGTGTGTATGTATATATATATGTGGGTGTGTGTGTATATATATATATATATATATATATATATATATATATGGAAACCCTGGTGGTGTAGTGGTTAAGAGCTATGGCTGCTAACCAAAAGGTTGGCAGTTCGAATCCACCAGGCACTCCTTGGAAACCCTATGGGGCAGTTCTACTCTGTCCTACAGGGTCTCTATGAGTCAAAATCAACTCGATGACAATGGGTTTATATATATATATATGTGTGTGTGCATGTGTATACATATATATACATATGATGTATGTATGTACACATATATACATGTAAGGTATGTGTATATATATATATGACATCTGTCTGGGTTAGACACTGCTAGGTTGAGGTAGTTCACAATGTCAAGGTTAGATCATTTTGCATTCTTTCTAATATCATCATTTTTGTGAAACTAGGCTTCAGTAGTTGCTATGAAGTGGTGCAAATTGTTAACACTCTCAGCTATTAACCAAAAGTTTGAGTCTACCCAAGAAGACTAGGAAGAAAGGCCTGGTGATCTATTTCTGAAAAAAAAAATAGCCATTGAAAATCCTATAAAACACAATTCTACTCTGATACTCATTAGGTTGCCAGTCAGAATCTATGCCCAGGCAACTGGTACATGGTTAAAAAAAAAGAAAAAGAAACAAAAGCAAATTAAACAAAAACAAACTGAATAACCTAGTCTGAAAATCAATGTGAAATAGAAAATGAAATACAAGTTTCAAACAGGATTCTGAGGTTTAAAAAACTGCAATACCCAATGGACATACACATCCCATTAGCAAGCAAAGGTGGTTATTTAAGAGATAAAACATTATTTTTCTTTCAATTTATGTATATTTTTTAAAACTCTACTAAATTATTAGAACATAAATACGTAACTTGCTTAAACTCAATTACTTAATAAAATAAATGGTTAAGTTTTTTTTTTTTTTTTTGGTCTAGGAGCTCTGTGAAATAGCTAGTACTTCAGGAGCTGTGAAAGCAGACAATTCCAATAAGAGTGCATGAATAGATGAGAGATATAAGGGGATAGAATGCACAAGTGAAGTGTTTATCCCTAGTTGAGAACCCTATTTACTTTTTTAAAAATACAGAAATTCAGGTCTGGGACAGTGGATAGTTTTGTTGGTAGGAGTGGTGGCTACTCTCTTATGATAGGTTTTATTTTGGAATCATAACCAAAATGGAGAAGGAGAATAATGTGAGATTTGAGGAGAAAGAGGGTATAAAATAGTCATTGAGGAGGTTAGGGTAGTGAACTGGCTTGATAAATATAGGGGTTTTGCTAGACAACACCAGGGCCAACTTGATGCTAGTATTCATCCATTTTAATTAAAACGAGTCAACATAGTATTATATTTATACACATACGATTAGCTATTTAGGTGAGAATATGAAATATACAGAGAGGTAGAGTCAGAGTTTTATCAGTCAAATACAATGGAAGGTGTGGTCACCAGAGAAACGAGGTAGCATAAAGGGATTTATTAAAGAGATAATCCATTCAATATAAACCACATAAAGAGTGAGTTGAGGTCATGAGGATATAATGACTAGTAAGAATTTTGGTAGAGTCAATGCATTAAATATGTTGATGGATTTAACTAACTCTTTGCAATTGTAGTACTAGAGAGAATGAATTGGAAATATACAAGGTATTTAAAAGTATCATCTACAAGAATATTGTAACCACCAAGACATAAAACTGCAGTAATGTTTTTAAAAGAAACATAGTAAGTCAGATGCTAAATTACTGAAGAAATATGAAGCAAGTGAAGTTTGTCAATGACTACAGAAAGTAATGGATGATATTGTTTAGTATTATGAACTTCAAACAAGGGGAAATGTTTTAGAGAAATTGGAAAATAATAGGAAGCTAAATGAGGAACAAGGCGAATACACATCATAACTTGAACAATACTAGCCTCCGGGGTTGGAAAGAAAACAGGTCACAATCAGAAAGGCTGAAGGGGAATCAACCATTTCTAGGTCGGTCGTTATCACGTTGAGCAATAAGATGAATGAAACATCAGTGAGAAATTACTGAGAAAAGAGATTTTGATCATTAGAGAGTATGAGCTACAGATGACTACTGGGAGGGTTAAATTGGGAAAAGATATAAGTCTATACGAAATGCACAATGAGGATGTGTGTGTAGGTGATGGAGCATGAGAGTGAAGGATGGCCTGGGATTCTTGGCCTTTTTATAAATATGGGGATTATTGAAGTAGTTTCAATAATCTCTTAGGCAATTTGTGTTTGTGTATAGGGGGAAAGTCTGTGAAATGAAGTGAGAATGGAGTGTCCAGAGCATACAAAATCTGCAAGTCCCTGATTCAGAAAACCATTAGTGATGTTAAGTCAACATTCTAGCTTGGATACTGGAAGGACAGTTTAAAATGGATTGTTACTGTTGCCAGGTGCCCTCAAGTGGGTTCCCACGCATAGTGACCTATGTACAACAGAACGAAACACGGCCATCCTTCGCATTCTTACAATCCTTGTTATGCTTGAGGCCATTGTTGCAATCCCTGTGTTGATCCATCTTGTTGAGAGTCTTCTTTTTTGTTGACCCTCTACTATATCAAGTATGATGTTCTTCTCCAGGGACTGAACCCTCCTGATAACATGTCCAAAGTATGTGAGATGAAGTCTCGCCATCTTTGCTTCTAAGGAGCATTCTGGCTGTACTTCTTCCAAGACAAATTTGTTCATTCTTTTGGCACTCCATGGTATGTTCAATATTCTTCACCAACACCACAATTCGAAGACGTCGATTCTTCTTTGTTCTTCCTTATTCATTACCTATCTTTCGCATACATATAGGTGACTGAAAGCACCATGGCTTAGGACAGGCACATCTTAGTCCTCACAGTGACATCTGTGCTTTTTCAGACTTTAAAGAGATCTTTTGCAGCAGATTTGCCCAATGCAATACATTATGTGATTTCTGGACTGCTGTAAAATAGATTAGATTTTTTTTTTTTTCCCTAGCCATTGAAAACTCTATGGTGTGCAGTTCCACTGTAAAACATATGGGGTCATCATGAATCAGAATCAACTTACAGCAACTGGTCTTGAGATAATACATATTTGCATAATTAATATTTGAAGACATAGTCTAATTTCCAATCTATAGATTCTAGGAAAAAAAATCTAGCTCTTTTATTTCTGTTTTCTTGTATTTATAAGGAAAACTAACTGAGAAGAATGTTATGATTGATTGAAGATAGGAAAATTAATATAGACACATTATCATATACTGTTTTGCATAAAATGTAAAACACTTTGATGAAGATTTCCTAATAGATGATACTATACCTCCTAAGGGACCCATACAAGGAAACGCTGACTTTCCAAAGGACACTGACCAAAAACCATAAATTTGTTGATCTAATTGTAAGTGCTCAACTTCTTGCAGAATTCTTGTTTATTGTCAAGGAATAATTAAGCTAAAAATAATGCAATATTTTATAACTTTATTGTATTTTATAATAAAATTGTGTATGTTATACTATCATTGTTATAATATTGTATATTTGATATATATTTAATATACATTTTATAACAATATTAAATATTCTCCTTAGACTTCAGAGTGATCTCTACTTTCAAGTAAAAGTTAATTATTACATATTCTGTAATCATCAACTCATTTACAAATACCAAAAAAGCAAACCCACTGATGTCGAGTCAATTCCAACTCACAATGTCATTTGTGATTCTGATATTCCCAGATCTTCAGAAATCAGCCTTCTGACCACATCAAGCATATGGAATAGTGCCGAATAGAATTGTTGTAAAGAAAAACATTATTCTAAATGTTTAGCAGTCATTAATCTATTTGAGAAAAACTAAGAATAATTTTGCACATAATGCGATTGATCAGTTTAGCAACCAGAAAGAAAGGTACGATCACTTTGACTGACAACATCGAAAATATTCAAGCCATTCAGAGAAACATCTGAGAAAAGTAAATGGGAACAAGTTAATATGGAAGGACATCAAAGAAAAAGCAAGGGAACAGTTGAAGGAAAGAATAGTTGTGAGCACAAGACAATGCCAAAGATTTAAAGAAGTTGTAACTATGTGGAGACTCTTAGAGTACTTTAAAAAAAAAAAAAAAAAAAAAGAGTACTTAGAGAAGGAAAAATAAAATCTTTGTTATTTTACCTCCTGAGATTTAGAGCTTGTTTGTATCCAGAGAGTATACTGAAGAAATCTACATAATAATTAATTTTGTTGCCTTTGTTGTTGTCAGGTGCTGTCAAGTCAGTTTTGACTCATAGTAACCGTATGTACAACAGAACGAAACACTGCCTGCCTGCACTATCCTCATAATCATTGCTAAGTTTGAGCCCGTCACTGCAGCCACTGTGTCAAGGATCTTCCTCTTTTTCACTGACCCCTAACTTTGCCAAGCACGATGTCCTTTTACAGTGACTGATTCCCCTGATGACATGTCCAAAGTACAGGAGATGAAGCCTCGCCATCCCCTCATCTAAGGAGCATTCTGGCTGTGCTTCTTCCAAGATGGGTTTGTTCATTCTTCTGGAAAAGTCCATGGTATATTGAATATTCTCCGCTAACACCATAATTTAAATGCATCAATTCTTCTTTGGTCTTTCTTATTCATTGTCCAGCTTTCACGTGTATATGAGGTGACTGAAAACACCACGGCTTGGGCCAGGCGCACCTTAGTCCTCCAGGTGGCATCTTTGACTTCAATGCTTTAAAGAGGTCTTTTGCAGCATTGTTGCCCAATGCAATGCGTTGTTTGATTTCTTGCCTGCTGCTTCCATGGACATTGATTGTGGGTCCAAGGAAAATGAAATCCTTGACAACTTCAATATTTCCTCCGTTTATCATGATGTTGTATTGGTCCAGTTGTGAGGATTTCTGTTTTCTTTATGATGAGGGGTAATCCAAACTGAAGGGTGTAGTTTTGATCTTCATTAGCAAGTGCTTCAAGTCCTCTTTGTTTTCATCAAACAAGGTTGTGTCATCTGCATATTGAAGATTTTTAATGAGCCTTCCTATAATCCTAATTAATTTTAGGTCATATTAATATTTTTCTAATTTAGCAAAATTCTGGACAGCCAGGAAAATTTAAATTTCAGATAAACAATCAGTATTTTTGAGTATATATCTTATAGACTGTTATTTTGTATCTAAAAATCAAATTTAACAGGACATGCTGTGTTTTATCTTGCAACCCTGTAATAGAGCTTATATAAATAAAGTAACAAAAAACTGTCACAGTAACAAAGTCCTCTGAAGTTTTCATTACTTTAGAATTAGATTTTTTAGCCTGGTTTTACCTATTATGACCTTACTCTTAAAATTTTAGCCCTGGGACTTTGGAAATTTATATTACCCCAGCATGTTCAAGGAGCCCTGGTGGCCCAGTGGTTAAGAGTTCGGCTGCCAACCTAAAGGTGGCAGTTTGAATTTACCAGCTGCTCCTTGGAAACCCTGTGCAGTTCTACTCTCTCCTATAGAGTCCCTATGAGGTACATGTGTGTAAAGCATTTAGTAATGCTTTCAATAAATAGCAGCTGTTACTACCACATGCCTCAGGCTTAACCATGTGTTTACTCTCTGGTCTGATATGTGGTTTGATGATGTTAGAGATAGTAAAACAGAATATTGGGAGATAATCACTTCAATTTTCCCTTTTTAGTAGAAAGTACACTGAGATTTACAATGGAAAGTTTCATGCGAAAGAATATTTAATATATTTAGGCATTTATTATTCATTTTTTGATAACTTTACTAAGTCGTGGTAAAAATTATGAATAAATTATATTGTCTCCCAAGAAAATGAAAGAGATAGGGTGTTTAAAACCATTTTCCAAGGGAAGCTGACTTGTTCCCCAGCTTGTTTAATTTTTCAAGATTCAGCTAAAGTTAGTAGGTTTAAATGAGTTAAGAATTTTTGACAATGTCTAAGAATGTTTTCATGGATTTTGTAATTAGGCAAATTGTTGAAAATTTGAAGAAAAGAGAGATACATCTTCTCCCTTCTTAGTAATGAAAAATATTAGCTCAGACTTTCCCTTATGTTGCTTGGGGACATGTGTTTAATTTGGTTGAATTGAACTGCAACAATTACAGAATATAAAGTAACTAAAAATGTTTCCATAAAGAAAAAAAAAATACTAGATATTAAGGAGGAAGCTTGCTGTATCATATCTTTCAATAAATACTATAAATAAGAATTCTGACAAGTGACTGTGTACTATTCTTTTTTCATTCTTGAAAAATAAATGGTACTTTTATTTTTTTCATTGTTTTTTAGCCAAGAGGAAATGGTGGGTATACAAATAAATCTCATATAAAAACACAACTTACACATACGAAATGAAAGACATTCAAACAAAGTAATTAGAAAGAAAAATAAAAGTAAGTACTTTACTCTTGTCCATGTGTCTTAAAGTATAGTGTGAGGATTGCAGTTGAACACCATCCAAGTAAGTTACATTTGGGTTCATGTTTATAAGAGAAGTTTACAGGTGTTGGGTCTTCCAATCTGTGCTATTTTTTCATTACTTCTGGAGATTTAAAAATAAGAACTAGTAATAAGAAGATGAGAGACACATAGTAGATCATGCTGTATTTGAAGTATGTTAGGGAATTAGAGGGATACATGCACGGGCTCATTTGTGAAGCAAGTTTATCTTTGGAACTTGGAACCAATCCAGCTCACTGCCATACCAACTCCCACCTTCTTCCTTACCTACAAAGCCCTGATGTTTTCTATTGACAAGGAACACAACTAAAAGCATTTAATTTCCCAGAGTGTCCTGAAATTTGTATATCTTTGGTCAATAAGTTGCAGGCAGACGTTCCTGTAAAGGGAAGTTCTTTCCATATAAAAAAGGCAAAACACTATTAAGAAAAAGTGCTTTGACTCTTCACCTTTCCCTCCAATTAGTGATTGAAATGCAGCCACGAGACCTGGAGCTGTAGCCAGAATCTAGTGACCCTAAAGCTCCAAGCAGAAGGATGGAGTATGAGAAAGCCAAGTGATTGATAGAACGGAGTTGGTTTTCTGAGGGGGTAGTCGAGCAGCTGCCTCCAAGTGGAAGACTTTGGAATTCTTACTATGTGAAAAGCGAACCTTTTATTTTGCTCATACAAATACTTCCCAACTTCAGACATGTTCGAGTTATGATGAACCACACTTAAGACCATCCTTTTTTTGGGGGGCAGCCTATTTTTTTTTTTTTATTGTTAGTATATGTACTACATACAATGTTGCAAGACATAATTTGCTGATGTTATCATTCTGAGATGTAATGTTTTCAACCCAAAAGACAAATAAAGATTGGATTTATAAAGATTCTGATAATAAAAGGCAGTAATAATGAAAACTAAAATACTGTGGTATTCACCTTGCATCAGAACAGACTTAATGTGGAGTAGTCATCAGAACAAAACCCCATAGTAAGCTGGGGACTGCCTGTAGTTGCTTCTGTTTCTAATTGATTCAGTAGCACAGTAATTTATTTTCCTGACATTTATTGTACTTATAAACATAGGCACACATACACAAAAAGAAAAGGGGCTTTTTAACTTAACTCTTTTCAGATTCTCTCTGGACAAAGCTTGCTCTTGAAAGAATGTAATAAAATCACTCAAATTACTACCATGGTCATCATCAACTATGGTCATTAGAGAATATATTATTTGTTAAGCATTGCTGTATATGAGTTACCCTTCCAAGTAGTTTATACTTCCTATTCAATTTTTACAACAACCTATGAGATGATACTATCTTTGTCTTCATTTTAGGAGGAAGAAAATGAAGTTTTAAAAAGGTAAGTTACTTAACTTCCTAGTATATAAAAGCTTCTGACTCAAGAGCACACTCTTAACCACTACCATGGTTAATATGTTATGTCCAAGACCAATATTTTCATTTTGATTAGGTAAATTTGTCTAAAAATATTCATCTCTAAGGGTGAACATCTAGATATTATGAGGTGTAGAGATAACATTAGGGAAAAAGATATATTTTAGCAATTCCAAATAGGTTAGCTGCATAATTCATGTACAGCTAGATGAATAAAATAATGAATAAATGATTCAAATTATGAATCAGTGAAGGGATAAATCAATACCTCAAAAGAGTAGCTGTTACATTTACCTTCCCTAATGTCAATTTTCACTAAGGGGATTGGGAGTGCTTAAACATATATACTAATGATGATTAAACAAATTTTCTTTTCATTTTTCCCTTTAGGCATCTCACTTATTCAACCTTGAAAATATTTGGAACCTAAGATGTCAATGGTAGACAGATTGCAGATATCCTGGCTTGTAGTTTCATTCAACCCTGTCTAATCAGAGCCCCAGGCTTGGATCTCTCATAAACCACATCCTATACAACACAGCTCTGAGAGATAAATAAGCAGAAAAACACAAACAAGAAAGGCAGACTGGGTTTTTAGGGCACCAGCTGAGAGTACGACATCCACATAGCCTCAAGCTCCTAACTGTGATGAAGGCTGTGAAGAGGTGATAATGTGCCATGTTCTTTGTGGAAGACAGATTTAGACAGGTCCTAGAGGCCAGAAGGTAGGTTTAAAATTAAATGACAAGCAGTTTCTACCAGTATGAAACTAACGCTCACGACAGTTCTCTGCATAGAGTGTTGATAACACAAGTATTTCCAATCTGGTGCTCTGAAAAGTACTGAACTGGGAAGAGAAAATGTCAGGTAAATCGGTAGGCAAATGCTATGAACAAGCAGCCCTGAAACCCACAGAAGGAGCAGCAAGGCAAACCAGCTCACAGAAGGTGTTCTCAGGAAATCTAGGTCGTAGCACAAGCAGAATTTAGAATCATATAGCCTGGGTTTAGCCTCTGTAATCAGGTTATGATATCATTGTTTATAGCATAGATGACAGCTGTACAAACATAGGCTGGTTTGTGCTCAAATTATTTTTAGGATTTGGGCATTCTTTTTTAATCTCTCTCCAGAGTTATTTTACTATAGGAAATTATGTATTTCTGTGAAGTTCACAGTATTTGCTGGTATTTTTCCTGATTATAGGTGTTAGGGTGTCTAACGTTAGCACACCAAGCTATAATAAAAAAAATAAATAAAAAAGGTGTGAGAGAACATTGGCTGTCAAAACACTCATTTGAAATGTATCTGTACCCTGTTTGTTCAGAAGAATTAATTTAGAGAAAAGGCAACTAATACTATTTTTTGGCCATTAGCTGGTTACTAGACAATGAAAAATGGCACTGTTTTCCAATTTTTGAGTCATTTCCCTAGGCATCAATGGAGAATGCATGGTTTAAAGGAGCAAATTATTTCTATAGCTTAATGAAAATTTAGCAAATGCACTTGTTAGGAATGGATTTACTGTCATTTTTATAGGCTTTGATTTGTAAAGCAATTCTTTGAGTAGTTTTATTTTATTTTTTTAATCTTATATACTCTTTGAGCAATTAGAATATGTCACCACCAGGAAGGGCCAGGTGGTTTTGGTTATGGCCTGTGACCCTTAAATAAACAAGGTTCTCTTCATATACATTGTAAACTGAAAGTAATGGTATCATTGCCTCCACAAGCTAAATTCTAGTGACAAATTAAATTTATCTTCACCATCACCCACTTTATAATTATTGAACAAATTCCATCTTACTGTTTTTTGTCTTGTATCTCTTTTAAAGGAGGAGCCCTGGTGATGCAATGGTTAAGCACTAGGCTGCTAACTGAAAGGTTGACAGTTCTCCTTTGTGAAGGAGAAGATGTGGCAGTCTGCTCCCATAAAGCTTTACAGTCTTGGAAATCCTATGGGGCAGTTCTACTCTGTTCGTATATGGTCACTATGAGTTGGAATCTACTCAACGACAAGAGATTTTATCTCTTTTACAAAGCAAGTCAATATGGTGTAGTGGGTAGAAGCAACAACGCTAAGCAAAAATGAAGCTCCAAATCTTGGCTCCAAAACTTTCAACGTGAAGAAATTAATTAGTGTCTTTATACTTTATTTTTGTCATCCATAAACTGGAAGATTAGCAGAACATAATGAATATATTTTCTGAACATAAAGTAAGTCTATATGTATATAAAATAAATTTATATGTATATATATAATAATTTTATATATATATTTAAAACACCTAGAATAAGCCCCGGCACATATTAAGCACTTTAGAAGTATTAGCTGTCATTTCTACTATATTTTGATGCCATTTTGCTCTATCCATTCCACTGGCAGTGCCTCAGCCAGCTCTTCATCATCTTCTGTTTAGGTTACTGCAATAGACTCCATCTAGTATTTTTCCTCATTTTTACCCATTTCGAATTCATCCACACTATTGCCACCAGGACCTTACCAAAATGCAAAACTGGCTGTATTATTCTCTTGCTTAAAACTCTTCAGGTTTCTACATCTTCCTCAAGAGAAGGTTAACATTATTTCTACAACATTCAAGTCCCTCAGTGTGTTGGTAGCCCGTCTCATTGTAGTCTCTTCTCTTTCCATTTGCTAGCTTGAATCTTATATTTTCTCCATCAAATCAAACCAAACCAAACCCGTTGCTGCCGAGTCGATTCCGACTCATAGCTACCCTATAGAACAGGTCAGAACTGCCCCATAGGTTTTTCAAGTAGTGGCTGGTGGATTCAAACTGCCGACCGTTTGTTTAGCAGCTGAGCTCTTAACCACTGCTCCACCAGGGCTCCATTTTAGCCACAGTAAAAATTTATATCTCCTTAAACATATTCTTATTCTCCCTATCCCACACTTTTGCACATTCTGCTTATTCTGTTATACTTCGTCCTTTAGCAGTAAATTATATCCATTCTTAAAAACTAAGAATGTTACTAACCTTCCCCATCCCTTGCTTCATTATATACCTGTTCAGTGGTTCCAATATGAGTGCATTTTTCCCTGTTCAAAGCATATTTACATTGCATTAGAATCATATATTTCTCTGTTTCTCAACTAGTTTGTGAGCTATCTAAGAGTTATTCTGTATTTTATCTCTGAGCTGTCAGAACTTATCACCTTAGCCCCCAGAACATAGTTGGTTCTTGAAAAATGCTTGTTGGAGTAATGCAATTGTTTAAGCAATGTGCTCTCTTGGACCTATTAAACTTGTGCAGAATGACATAAACACATTGGTAAAAGCAGCTCACTCTGGAAGATGCAAATTTAAAACGAGGAGTCACAGAATCTAGACCCTGGGTTGGGGGTAAGGGCGATAGTAATTAAAGAACACGTTATACACTACCAAACTCTTGCTGTGCTGTATGATAAAAAAGTACCAACAAAGAAAAAAAAAAAAAAAAACACATAATCCAGAAGTATAATTATAATTATATACCTTTTCCAAAAAATCTCTCCCTAGTGTAATTCTTAATTCAGCCTTGAACTAGTCATCACTTTTCATCTATAGGCTGGATCCAGAATTGTGTCCTGCCTTTGTAACCTATATGGTCACTATGAGTCAGAATGACTGAATGGCAATGGTTTTTTTTTTGGTTTGTAACTTAGTATTATATGTCAAAAACATTCAAAAATGTTCAAAATTCATTAAATAGTTCAATGAAAGTATGATTAAAAATATCTTCACATACATTATATTTTTTAAAACAATTTACCTAAATGGGAAAAAATAATAGCAGAGACTAAGGTATTCAAAATGTCCTTTAAGTATTTCATTACACAAAGAAAGGAGGGGATTTCCTACTAGTCATCAGTACCTCAATACCCCATTAAGACCCACGTTAAAATTATAGAGTTTTTAAATCAACCAACCCAATGAATGACGCCCTCTGAGACTAGTTGTGAAGTCAACAGGGGTGTAGGAGTCTTGTGACAGCAGGTAGGAGACTTAAGAATGCATGTCCTCAGCTAGGAGAGGGAGAGATGGATATAGAGTTTTAAATTTTTTTTAAAACTGCTTAAATATACTGCTAAATACATAAGTAACATGAGTTGTCCAGTAAATATTTCAGATTTGTAACTGGCTTTTAGCATTGCAATGAGGAGATAAATGCTAAAAATTTTTGTATTAGTTGAGATTTTAACTCAGGATATACTACATGAAAATTCATTGTAACTGTTATTCCCTTCTTGGGCAATTAAATTATGTAATTTTTTTTGTTATTTTAAAAAAAGTACTACATGATATACTGATACCTAGTTTTGGCTGAATCTCTGATTAATTTTCATGAATAATTTTGGAAGTAAAACAACTAAATGTGAAGTATGAATTTTGTTATTACTTTTGTTAAGTATAGCCGAGTTATCAAATTACTTCTTTTTTGTTTTTTTACAGCTAATACTCTCATCATATGCATGACCTGTCTTACTATAAATTCATCATTAAAATCATCTCAAATTTTGATAGGAAGTGTTACTGTGTTGCTCAAAGTATCAATTTCAGTTCAGAGAATATCTTTATGGGTGCAACGTGTGGTTTTGACTTTTCTCTCCTTGTACATAATTTTATTTCTGAGTGCAAATATAAGCAAAAAAACTGCTGGTGCATAAAATCTATTATTCCATTGAGTGTATATTTAGTATTAGTTCCAATTTATATTCAAATGCACACATGTTCATGTGTAGCAGAAAAGTATAATAAAATTTATAAGTATTATATCTGGATTACATGTTATTATTTTCTTTATAAGATTTTGTGTTTGCAATGCATGTAAAACAAGTATCTTCTTATTAATAGAAAAAAAGTTCACCATCTTTATTTTTATATACAATTATGGAAATACTTGTGTATAATAAAAATGTCTGATTTCATGACTTTTGACACATATATACATACATGAAATAATTACTACAATCAGGATAAAAAATATTTTTATCAGTCTTAGAAGTTTTCTTGCGTCCTTTTGTATTTCAGTTCCTATTTCCTACCCTGGTCCCCAGATTTGCTTTCTTTCAATATTCATCAGTTTGCATTTTTCATAAATGAATGTAAGTATAATCACACAGTTCCAACTTTTATATTTGACTATTTTCACTCAGCAGAGCATGAACATTGGAGTAGAATGGGCCCAGGTTTGAAAAATAGCCGGCCTCTCACTAAATGTGTAACTTTAGATTTGTTGGTTCAACATTTATGTGCCTAAATTACCTTACTGCAAAATTGGAATATTAATACTCATTTTGAAGCATGATTTGAATATTATATACAGTAACATATGAAAAATGAAGTAATTCATTGGGAACATGTTAAAAGTTAAATAATAAGAGCTTGCTCAGTAAATATCAATTCTTCGTCTACATTCTTTTCCAGATTTTTTTTTCCTCCATTTTCTTTCTGAATATAAATTTGGCCTCTGAATAAGAAATTTACTCCTCACTGTTGTTCCAATCTTTGACTCAAAGACTATTATGAATTAAAGAAGTAAAATAACTCCATCTATCTTTCTAGATAGAAGCCATGGATGTCCTCACTCCTCCCCGAGCCTTCTTTTTACTGTGAAATTTATTCTGTTCCTTTAAGGAGAAAAAAACCATTGTCATCCAATCAATTCCAACTAATGGCAATCCTATTTGTGTCAGAGTACAGCTGTGCTCCATAGGGTTTTCAATTGCTGATTTTTCAGAAATAGATTGCCAGGCCTTTCTTCTGAGGCACTTCTGGGTGGACTAGAACTACCAACTTTTAGGTCAGCAGGTGAGCACATGGACCGTTTACATTATCTAGAGACTCCCCTTAAAGGAGAAGTATTTGTGATACCCACTATTTCTTCACTGCCAAGAATGGCCTTTAGAAAAACAGTGCTGTGCAACATGCCCAGAATGGAGTGGGCAAGGTGGCAGATTTGGAAGCTATGAGTTGATGCAACAGTAAGAACTTTCTTTCACCAAGATTGCTGTTGCTGAATGACCAACTTGTCAGTAGCAAAGGCTATCATTGAACTCTGATATGGTATTCTCCTTTGAGGAGACCACCAGCAGTGGATAGAAAGTCAGCTCATCAGATTTCTTCCACTTTAGAAATTAATTCATTTTTACCAGAAATGGCACCTATTCAAGATGGTGGTGTATTTTTCTTGTGAGCTGTGCCTTTGGCAGGACCACTATTTAAGGGCTTTAAGTTTTATCTGGTTTACCGACATAAAATACTGTATCACATTGTCTCAGGTGAAGAAGCACATTTTACAGTGAAGGAAGTGTGACATTGAACACATGGCCATGTGATCCACTGCAACATACTGTATCACCTAGCAACAGTCACCTGATGGAAATTTGGAACTGCATATTAAAGGTTGGCACCAGATTGGGGATAAAATTCTTTGGGATTGGTGTGCTTTCCTCCAGAATGTGGTTTATTCATTGAATCAAAGGCCAACGTATATGCAATGCCCACAACAAATAGAATATTGGGGTCTGGAAAGCAATAAAATAGGAATGGCCACTCCCACTATCACTCCCATGATTCTCCTGTGAAATAATTTCCCCCTACACCCATAAATTTAGGGCTGCTATACTGGTAGTCTTAGTTCCCAGAAGCAGGATACTTCCACCAGTATAGTAAAGGTTCAACTGAACCTGGTAATACCACTATGACCGGGGCACTTTGGCCTCCTCATTCTATTGCACTATAGACACGGAAAGAAATTACTGTGTTGGCAGAGGTAATTGATACTGATCATATAAGGACATACGGCTGTTACATAATGTGGTCAAATAATAGGTCTTGAATTCAGGAAATTCACATGAAAATCTTTTGGTGTTTCCATGCCAGACGATAACAGTGAAGAAGCAATTGCAGAAATGACAGCCTGGCAAGGAGAAGAGCAAGGACTTGGACCACTTAGTAATGAAGGTCTGGGTCATTTCACCAGGCAAGCACCTTGACCAGCTGAGGAAATGTTAGAAAGGATGGTTGGTAGAGATAATGAATATCAGTTATGGCCTTCAGACTAGCTATATCAGTGAGAACTGCAGCATATTCCTCTAAAATCTATTTGTAGAGACAGTATGTGATCACTACATTGAAGAGCAAGTGCAGGGAAGGCTTGAAGAAACAGTTGACAAGAAGGACCATCAGTAGATCTCAGTGTTGCAAGAATTGGATCAAAGCAGACTCTTTTGGTGTTCCATGATACCTTTCCTCTGGCTAGCTCTGAGATGGTTCAGTGGTACACGTCTTTCCTACCATGTGGGAGCTCCAGATTTGACTCCTGGCCAATGAAACTCATGCATTGCCGTCACCCGTCAGTGGAGGCTGTGTGTTTCTATGATGCTAAGCAGGTTTCGGCAGGGATTCCATACTAAAGACAGGATTAAGAAGAAAAGCCTGGTGATCTACTTCCAAAAATCAGCCAATGAAAACCCTATAAATCCCGAAGGTCTGATTCCATTATGCATAAGGTAGTCATTAGTGGAGGCCAACTCAATTTAAACTTAGCTCTGACAGATGCTTCCTGGGCAAGTTGACACATCCTATCTCAGGTACCAGCCCCAATATGTCTCTGAAGATGTAGAGCCTTGCAGTATGGAAAGCCATAGAAGTTATTCCCTTGTGGAAAAATCTTCATGCAAAGGAGGACAGGGATTCATGGATAAATGGTCTGGTGCCCATTTACAGTGAAAATTCTAAGAACACTCTACACAGTTACTTGGACAAGCCTTAGGAAGTCTGTATGTCAGTTGCCCACAGAACAAACCAGTTCATTAATGCGACTTTATTGGCTTTTTCTCTTCCCCTACCCAACTTACCTCATTTCCTCTCTACTGCTTCCTGAGATTACCTCTGAAATAAATGGCCTGCAAAACAATTCCTGGTTATATGTTTTGCCTTTGAGAAGACATCAGATCAATAAAACAGGCAAGAACTTCTAGTAGAACTGGAGTTATTTCTGCTGAATATTCTTTGGAGTTTATTCATTATGTGGTGTGTGTATCTATGTGTATGTTTGGGAAATACAACAAACATTGTTCCTACCATCATGAACTTTCTGAGAAATAGAAGAACATCATTTGTTCTAGTAGTTAAGGTCTGGCTGAAATTTGGAATGAAAGGGAAAGAATACTTTGGGACCAGATGGAAGGAATGGGTAGGGATCAGATAATGTAGGGCTTTATAGTACATTGATTAGGGATAAGCAAGGACTGCCATGATATAATTCTTATTTGAAAAAGAGCACAAAGACATATTTATGTAGTTGAGAGATGACAGTTGCGTGAAATAAAATGGTAACATTGGACGTGGTAGGAAACTGACACACTAAAAAACTATATACATATATAGTTATACTTATAAAAAAAAATACTTATAGTTACAGCTTATTACAGTGGAAGGATACAGACTAAAATCAGCAAAGCAAAAGGCACATGGGATGAAGTTCAGGAGAGACGAGGCACAAGCTTTCAGCTGTCCTCTCCCAAAGGAGTTGGATAGCCTTTTGTTCTCCTACAACAATGTGTGACAATATGTATAAAGCATTGCTAACCAGGGAAGTTTGTCTGAGCCTTGGTGTCCATGGTTTTCTTTTTTTTTTTTTATAATTTTTATCGTGCTTTAAGCGAAAGTTTACAAATTAAGTCAGTCTCTCACACAAAAACCCATATACACCTGGCTATAAAAAAAAAAACTGGCTATACACACTCCTAATTACTCTCCCCACAATGAGACAGCCCGCTCGCTCCCTCCACTCTCTCTTTTCGTGTCCATTTCGCCAGCTTCTAATCCCCTCCACCCTCTCGTCTCCCCTCTAGGCAGGAGATGCCAACATAGTCTCAAGTATCTACCTGATCCAAGAAGCTCACTCCTCACCAGCATCCCTCTCTAACCCATTGCCCAGTCCAATCCATGTCTGAAGAGTTGGCTTTGGGAATGGTTCCTGTCCTGGGCCAACAGAAGGTCTGGCGGCCATGACCACCGGGGTCCTTCTAGTCTCAGTCAGACCATTAAGTCTGGTCTTATGAGAATTTGGAGTCTGCATCCCACTGCTCTCCTGCTCTCTCAAAGGTTCTCTGTTATGTTGCCTGTCAGGGCAGTCACCGGTTGTAACCGGACACCATCTAGTTCTTCTGGTCTTAGGATGATGTAGTCTCTGGTTCATCTGGCCCTTTCTGTCTCTTGGTCTCTTAATCGCTTTGTGTCCTTGGTGTTCTTCTTTCTCCTTTGATCCAGGTGGGTTGAGACGCATTGATGCATCTTGGCTGCTTGCAAGATGGCTGCTTGCTACCGTTTAAGACCCCAGACACCACTCTTCAAAGTGGGATGCAGAATGTTTTCTTAATAGATTTTATTATGCCAATTGACTTAGATGGCCCCTGAAACCATGGTCCCCAGACCCCTGCCCCTGCTACACTGGCCTTCAAAGTATTCAGTTTATTCAGGAAACTTCTTTGCTTTTGGTTTAGTCCAATTGTGCTGACCTCCCCTGTATTGTGTGCTGTCTTTCCCTTCACCTAAAGTAATTCTTATCAACTATCTAATTTTTTTTCTCTTTTTATCTAATTAGTGAATGCCCCTCTCCCACCCCCCTCCCTCCCCCCTCTTGTAACCACAAAAGAATGTTTTCTTCTCAGTTTAAACTATTTCTCAAGTTCTTATAATAATGGTTTTATACAATATTTGTCCTTTTGGAACTGACTAAATTCACTCAGCATAATGCCTTTCAGGTTCCTCCATGTTATGAAATGTTTCACAGATACCTCTCTGTTCTTTATCGATACGTAGTATTCCATTGTGTGAATATACCAGAATTTATTTATCCATTCATCCATTGATGGGCACCTTGGTTGCTTCCATCTTTTTGCTATTGTAAACAGTGCTGCAATACACATGGGTGTACATATATCTGTTCATGTAAACGGTCTTATTTCTCTAGGATATATTCCAAGAAGTGGGATTGCTGGATCGTATGGTAGTTGTATTTCTAGCTTTTTAAGGAAGCACCAAATCGATTTCCAAAGTGGTTGTACCATTTTACATTCCCACCAGTAGTGTATAAGTGTTCCAATCTCTCCACAGCCTCTCCAACATTTTCTATTCTGTGTTTTTTGGATTAATGCCAGCCTTGTTGGAGTGAGATGAAATCTCATTGTAGTTTTGATCTGTATTTCTCTAATGGCTAATGATTGTGAACACTAAAAATATTTTTGATGTAGAGGTTCTAGAACTCAGGTGGATTAGATACATAGTACTAAATTAGAGGAATTAGAATTGTCTTCTAGATTTATTGTTTGAACAATGTGGTAGATGGCATAAAAATGACTCAAATGGGGGAAAGTGAATTAGTGAGAATTAAGGTTTGGGGCAAGATGGAAATCAAGAATTCTGTTTTGAGCATGTAAACCTTGGGAGATTTGTGATATTAAAAGACAGTCGTATTTATGAGTCCTGAGCTAAGAGGAGAAGGAAGATTTGGGGAGAATGTTTTAAGAAGGATGAAATAGTTGACTTTTTTTCCTCACAAAATTTTATTTTAACCGGTCTCAAAATTGTGACAGATTTTTGGTCAAATTATTTACATTCAAAAAGTATTGATTTTAAACTAGTAACTTAAAACTGTCACACACACACACACACACACACACACACACAAATAGTCCACAAAATGCCCCTTTCTTTCAGAAGGTTTTATGACACATTGTTATAATTAACCAATCTTTTACTATTAAGCTTAAATGGCCAATTAAAACAAACAGTTCTGAGGCAGTTCTTCCACCACTTATTAAGACTAGATGTTTACATGGTGCAACCAGAGGTAATGACAACAATTCTAGAAACAGTCAGTTGACATTGAACTGAAATTGACAGCTGCAGTCAGCAGAAACAACTACAGAAAAGTTTTAATTTTGTGACATAGAAGTCAGAAGAGAGAACTTTCAGTTTTTTGAATAACATATTTTAAATACATTTGCCTGAATTATGTCTATTGTAGATGAGTAACAGACTAATGTTATTCCTTTAAGAATGATGAAAAATACCCAAGAAACATAAGATAATTTTATATTATAAAAATAATATGTTCCTTTCAGATACATTTTACTTTTTAATATTAAAATTAGTTGTTGTTTTTTTTCCACTCTCCGTGAAGCAAGCGTTGGACACACATTTTTTAAAAATATTAGTTTGAAATGGTGCCAAATTAAAAACCTGTTCTAGGATGCCCAATTGTCAATTAATGTGGCTGTGGTCACCAACTAAAGAAGTAAATTGACACTCATGGTGGACCCAGAAGCTAGAATGAAAAACAAAACAAACAAAATGAGTATTTTGTGGGGGAAATATTTGAGAGATACAGTACAACTAAACTTTCTATTTGTTTCTGTAGGTCAAAAGTCATAGCTTTTGAAGTAGGAAGGGAATTCATTCGCAAGTCTATGTTAGTTATTCTAAGGTTGGTCCTATTGTTAGGTGAAAAAATATTTCAGTATATTTCTACTTGCTATTTTGTGAGCCTTTAATAAGAAGAGGCATATGGACACAAAGAAAAACACAAGCTTCCCAGGAAACCATCTGTAGTATATCCACTGAATTTATTTTTTTCTTGGATATTTGCACACTTCCCTAAATCCTCATCTAGAAGAGTATGTGGGGGATACCACTAAAAAGCTGTTTCTGATATGTGGGTGTACCCAGTGTTTTCAGATCATCAGTAAGCAGAAATGAATGAGTCTAGCTCCTTCTGTTAGTGAATCTGCTGGCCTCCCTAAGGTAAATGTAGTTACATAATATCAAATTACCTAAATATACAAAGAAAATATTTTTTAAAAATTGAATCTGTTCCTGTACTTTTGAATGAAAAATATAAAGATTTCCCATATTACTGCTAATTAACAGATTTGAAGATCTCTCCCATAAGAGTTTCTTAAGATTTTTAAGGTATGATATTATGTAAGAAAGCATGATCAGAAGCCATGAAGAATTATACCCAATATCTGAAAAAATATGAGAAATCCATTTATTTGTTCAGAACAACCAGGTTAGGAATCTCCCTGAATAAAGTGTGTTGACAGGTAGTAGGCATTATGGGTAGAGAATTAATAGAATTTTTAAAATTTAGCCAGAACACAATGCTTCTCTTTAATGTCTTATTAATATACTCGAGCATTTCAAGACCAACATATAGGAAAAACAAGATATATTTTATCTGAATTAGCAGCATTAATTTTGCATTCATTTAAAGTCAGGAATCTATGCAACTGGCTACAATATGATATAACGAAATTTTTCCATTAACCTAGTGAATGGAAATTCTCAATTTGAAATTTTCTAAGGATGAATTACCATAGACTTTTACTAAAATCTGGGAGGAAAAGGAGCATTAGAAAAACCAAACCCATTGCCATTGAGTTGATTCTGACATATAGCGACCCTATAGGACAGAGTAGGACTGCCCCATAGAGTTTCCAAGGAGCGCCTAGTGGATTCGAACTGCTGACCTTTTGGTTAGCAGCTGTAGCACTTAATCACTATGCCACCAGGGTTTAAGTAATGGTAAAAAAAAATGTCAATTAAAAATTTGCTCAACTGGCCACAACTGCGTGCCAATCAGCTCCTTTTTTGCCTTTGTTTGAATAGTTTTTACACTTCCGTTTTAATAGAATTCCTCCTTGTTTCCATGATTAATCCTGTCATATGCATCTGTATCCCAGCCACTTGTACCTTCAAAGCAATCTTTTATCAAAGGTTTTGTTTTTCTGCTGTACAGTCTTAGACTTTCTCTCTAAAATACCCATTTAAAATTTTCTTAGAACCACACAGCTACTACCCAATTTCTCTCTTACCCCATCAAAGCCCCATTTTACAGGTTCTCTTTTTACCTCTCAGTCATTACCCCAGCCACTCTTACATGGACTCTCAACACTTTAATGAAACTATTCTAACTAATTAAATTGATTTCAACAAATGTATTACTCTTTGCAGACACTGTGATAGGGACTAAGGATGCAACAGTGAACAGGATAGCAAAGGAGATCGCAGCCTCTGGGTACCATTACCAAACCCCAACTTATTAGGAGAGTGGCATGAGCCACCTCCCCTTCTAACTGGTTTCTCCAGATGTTTTTTAGGCAATCAGCCGGCTTCCTGTCCAAGATACGAAAAACAAGAGTCTGGGGTCTGCAGACCAAAGAACCAGTTAAGACTAATAATGAACCGCCTCACATTGCAGAACCATCAACCCCATCCTCTGGGTGACCCCTGAACTTTTCTCCCAAAGGACAGAACCAAACTTTAGTGGTCCAAGATTAGGGGAAGACTTTTATAATTAAGGGATCGAGCCTAAAATCCGGTTTGAGAGACCGCCCGCTTTTTGGACTAAGCAAGCGCAGACGAAGAAACCACCCCAGGAAAGTCTTTTTCAGACCAGACCAATTAATGACCTTGTTCCTTTCACCAGGACCCTTTCCCTAATACATACTGTTTCGGCCATTGTTCAGGGACCCATCCTGGCGACACAAGTCCCAGTGTGCTCCTTTGCTTGGCCAACCAAATAAAGCTTCTTTTGCTTTCACACGTTTCATGTTTCTATGGGCATGCAGAGCAGACCTGGTACCGTTTGATTACACAAATGCCTCTGCTGCTCTAGTGGTGGACAGAAAAGAAACAAATACTAGTATTTACAAATAGTGACTAGTTAAAAGAAAACTAATGTGATAATATGATGGAGAGTGGGAGCACCTACCTAAGATGATTTTTTTTTGAGTAGGTGACAATTAAGCTGAAATCTAAAGACAGTCATATCTAAGGAAAGAACATACCTGACAAAGGCACAAGCAAGTTCAGTCTCCTAAGGTGACAAAGAGATTATTCTGTTCTTGGAAATAAAAGAAAAGCAATTGGCACAGAGTCTAGTGAGTAAGGAGGAGGGTGCAAGAAAAGAAGTTGCAATGGTAGTCTGGCCCCAGATCCTGAGTGCCTTAAAATCCATGGTAAGGGTTTCAGGGGACATCTTAGTCAATTGTCATAATAAAATCTATTAAGAAAACATTCTGGATCCCACTTTGAAGACTGGCGTCTGGGGTCTTAAACGCTAGCGAGCCGCCATCTAAAGTGCATCAATTGGTCTCAACCCACCTGGATCAAAGGAGAATGAAGAACACCAAGGACACAAGGCGATTACAAGCCCAAGAGACAGAAAGGGCCACATGAACCAGAGACTACGTCATCTTGAGACCAGAAGAACTAGATGGTGCCTGGCTACAACTGATGACTGCCCTGACAGGCAACACAACAGAGAACCCCTGAGGGAGTAGGAGAGCAGTGGGATGCAGACTCCAAATTCTCATAAGACCAGACTTAATGGTCTGACTGAGATTGGAAGGACCCTGGTGGTCATGACCCCCAGACCTTCTGTTGGCCCAGGACAGGAACCATTCCCGAAGCCAACTCTTCAGACAGGGAGTGGACTGGACAATGGGTTGGAGAGGGGTGCCGGTGAGGAGTGAGCTCCTTGGATCAGGTGGACACTTGAGATTATGTTGGCATCTCCTGCTGGAGGAGAGATGAGAGGGTGGAGGGGTTAGAAGCTGGTGAAATGGACACAAAAAGAGAGAGTGGAGGGAGCAAGCGGGCTGTCTCATTGTGGGGAGAGTAATTGGGAGTGTGTAGCAAGGTGTATATGGTTTTTTGTGTGAGAAACTGACTTGATTTGTAAACTTTTGCTTAAAGCACAATAAAAATTATATAAAAAAAAAATCCATGGTAAAGAGTTAGGATTTTATTCACATTGTAAAGAGAAGTCCTTAAAATATTTCAAAGAGGGAGGAGACAACATGCAATCTTATCTTTTAAGAGAATCGTTATGAACAATTTATTGAATTAATTGAAGGGAGGCAGGAGATAAGGGTGCAAGCAGGGATGATTGCAGTGGTGTAGGTGAGAGATGGATTCCTTAGATGGTATAAATGGTTAAGCACTCAGCTGCTATCCAAGGTTCAAGTTCTCCCAGAGACTCCTTGAAAGAAAGTCCTGGCAACCTACTTCCAAATAATCAGCCATTAAAAACTCCGTGGAGCATTGTTCTATTCTGACACATGTAGGGTGGCCATGAGTCAGAATTGGCAACTGCTTCTTTGTTTGCAGGAGCCCTGGTGGCACAGTGGTTAAGAGCTACGGCTCCTAACCAAAAGATGCACAGTTCGAATCCACCAGCCGCTGGTAGCTTGAACTAAGGTAGTGATAGGGTAAATCAGAGAAGATGCAAAATTATTTTTGGAGCAGAAGGGGTAGGACTTACTAAAACATAAATGGTTAAGAGGTAGAGAAAGGAAGAATCAGTAAAGACTTTCAGGTGTCTGGCTTTAGTAGCTGAGTGGATAACAACCTCAAACAAATAAACCTAACGAATGTTTGTTCAGGCTTCCTTTCCTCGTGAACTCACAATCTCAGTTAATAGCTCCCTCTTTCAAACACACTGCACCCTTAGATTTTCAGAAATCACACACTGTTCTTCTTTTTTCTTTTTTTTAACTTTTTCCTCTATACCCATTCCTGTTTTCTCTTGATTATTAATTTTCTTTAACAATTCTCCTTGTTTATAAGAGCTCTAAATATTGGAGTTTCATAAGTTTCAGGCTTTTTCTCTTATTCTGTACTCTTTGCCTAGATGAGGTGGTGAAAGCCTCTTACACTCTTTACATACTGACAGCTCTCAAAGGTATACTTCTCAGACATCCATTCTGAATCATAGACTAACATATTCAGCTGCCTACTAAGGCCCATTTGGATATCTCAGAGCTACCTCTAAGTCAACACATTCAAAGCAGAACTACTTATCTTCTCCTGAACTAGACTAAACCATCATCTTTCTAGCTGTTTCTCTCAGAAACCTTGAAGACATCTTTTAGTTCTCTCTTTCCTGACCATCCTCTCACTCCTTTTAAAATAATTTCTTCAAAAATACTCTTTAAGTGCTTGTTTTTTGAAGAACTCTGTGCCATGCATGGTGAATTCAGTGATAAATAAAGAGAACACGGAACCTGCACTTCTGGACTTCACCAAATAGTGAACGACAGTATGTCAAAAACATAATCACTTAAATAAGAAGAATGTTTTTACAAATTTTGATATAAAGGCAATATGCTGTGCCTTTTTAAATATTATAATGTGACATAATTTAAAACTGGAAGATCTAGTGTGAACCTCCTGAGGGACTGTTATGTTGATTTTATTTCCTACTTTTTTAAATCCATCTACATCTTTCCAAGCCACCATCTTGTCTGAATTGGAATTTACTTTTGTCCTCTATGGTCTTCCTGTGTCCTCTCTTTTCTTCTCACATTCCAATTCATAGTTGGAAAATCATCTTTAGAAACCAGAAAAGGCACCTCACAAATATAAGATATCATCTCTTAAAACCTAGTAGAATGTTTTAACGAAAATCAAGGTTCTTCACATCTTCATCTCAGGCCACGTAACCCCAATTAAGTACTTTTCTTCATGCATCATTCTTGTTTCTCTTCTTGGCGTATGCTTGCTCCATTCTGCTCCTTCTTCTCCTGGACAACACAGACTTTAAGTCTGATATTTCCTTAGGAATTTCTTCCCTGACCTCTCAAGCTGCACTGCATCCCTGCCCAAAATATATGCTCTCAGGACACTGGACTTCTTCTTTCGGTAACCACAATTGCAATTTAATCATTATCTATGTAATTATTCACTTAGTGCCCATCTTTTGAATGATTGCAAACTCAAGTAGAGCAGGAAATGTGTCTTGTCATTATTTGTATCTCTTGTGTTTGGAATAGTGGCTGGCTACACCAAGTAGGAACTCAATAAATAATTAAGTGAGTAAATGTTTCACATTTAGAGTCATCTGCAGCTGGATCAGATTCTGTGCAGTGATGAAATTGCACAAACTTATCACAATATAGTCAAATATATTTAACAAAATAGTCAATGTTAATATTTAAATTAACACGTGGATAATAATTTGACATTACAGAGCTTATTACTAGAAAATCCATAATGTCAGACAAAGGATAAATTGATTATTCTTTAACCAAGTGTGAGAGTTTGGCAAAACACTAGACTAGTTATTGTTCTTTAATGTAATCAACTTTCATAACATAATCTAATGTAATGTAAGCAATCAGCCAGTTGAAAAGGGAATTCCTTAGGTTTGTTCTTCTTCCAGAATATTAATAGATATCTTGACTGTCTCTTTCCTCTTTGCACTCTTTTCATGGCCTAATCTATGGAGCTTGGATTTATCAATCCCCCACAATGGTGTGAGTCAATCTCTTAGAGTAAAGGAACCATTCTCTCTCTCCCTCTCTATAAAAATATGTGTGTGTGTGAGCGTGTATGTATAACTGTTTCTGTTTTTATAGAGGAGCCTAAGACACTAAGGGTAATTAAATAATATAACAATTAATAATGAAAATTTCAAATCTTAGCTGTCAATATTCTATATCAAGTGTTATTTTCACACTAATATTCAAGCATTCGTTTCATAGTCTAGTCACTGGCATTAAAATTGTTGCATAGTTAAAGAAATGGACTTTGATGAAACACGGTAACTATTGCTTTTAGGAGTTGGAATAAGCAGACATTCATCCTTCAATTTATGTAAGGTTTCATTCATTTTTTATAGATTGAGCTGCATATATTAGTTACAACCTATCTCTTCTAATATGTAGTTACATTTTGAAGGCTAGATACATGTTGACTCTTGGTGATATGAAAGAAATTCTAGAAACTGCAGGTACTTTTTTTTTCTATTGTTCTACATTTCCGAGAAGTCTTCTGCATAAAAATGATTAAACTCCACTTGCTTATACTCTTTCAAAGCATTCTCTCCCCCAGGGAGAGAAAAATGTATGTGAATAAATTTTAAAACTGCTCAAACTTTGTGAATTTGCAATTTACTCCTGACAAATGAGAGGGTACAAATATCTTGTAAGAAGACAATCTAGAAATTTAACCTTTAGGATGAGAATATAAATTTTAATAAGTTTGTGAATTAAAATAAATACTTTATCATTATTCCTATTTCATATTTTGATACTTTACATGCTTTAATACACAGTGTAATAACTAACATGCACTATTTTAATTGACTTATTTTTAGCTTGATTCTAATTATTTAATGCAAAATATATGTCTTTTGGCTTTTTTTGTATAATGTGTGCATGTATCAGAGATTTAAAAAAAAAAACAGTTACCATCTAGTCAATTCCTGCTCATCGAGACCTCATGTTTTAGAAAGTGGAACTGTGCTCTATAAGGTTTTCAATGGCTAGGGTCACCTGAAAGCAGATCACCAGGTGTTTCTTCTGAGGCATGTGTATCCCAATGACTAAACTTTCTGCTAGTAGCCAAGCCCTTAAGCGTTTGCATCACCCAGGAACTCCATCACAGCGAAAACTACATATAAATACAGAGTAAATTTTACTTATATCCCTTAGGGGGCAGTAATGGTTCAGTGGTAGACTACTCACCTTCTTTGTGGCAGTTCTACTCTGTCCTAGAGGGTCGCTATGAGTAGGAATCGACTTGACGGCAGTGGGTATGGTTTTTTTTTTTTTTTTTTTTATGTGGGAGCCCTAGTAGCACAGTGATTAAGCACTCAGCTGCTAACCAAAAGGTCAGTGGATCGAACCCACCAGCCACTTCTCAGGAGAAAGATGTAGCAGTCTGCTTTCATAAAGATTCACAGCCTTGGAAACACTGTGGCACAGTTCTACTCTGTCCAACAGGGTCTCTATGAGTCAGAATGGCTTATGTGGGAGACCCTGGTTTGATTCCCGGCCAATGGACCTCTAGCACAATCATCATTCTCCTGTCATTGCAGGCTTACGTGTTTCTATACACTGAACAGGTTATAAGACAGACTAAGACAGATTAGGAAGAAAGGCCTGGTGATCCTCTGCCAAAAATAAGCCAATGAAAGCATATGGATCACAATTGTCCAGTCTCCTCATGTACAGGGTTACCATGAGTCAGGGGCAAACTCCACAAGCTAAAAACAAATAGCAACATATTCCTCTCAATGAAAACCTAATTTAGTCAGAAAAGTGTTAGATTGTTTTCAATTCATATGAATTTCAAGCTGGTTAACAAATAAAGGTTGTTCAAAATGTAGCCAGAATCTGACCATGAATTACTAGATCCCAAACTATTGTTTTGGCTCAAGCCTCTATCATCTCTCCTCTGGATTGTTGCAATAATCCCCTACCTGATCTCCAGGCTTCCTGTCGTTATTGCTAGGTGCTATCAAGTCGCTTTCAACTCATAGTGACCCTACGTAAGAGGTTTCCTACCTCGTCATAACATCCAATATCAGCTAGAACAAAGGCCATCTTTAAAATCAGCTAAAATCCTGCAACATCTAGGCCTTTATTACTATTCTAATCTTATTCCTTATATTCTCCATCCCTTACTCATTAATTTTCAATGTCACTGGTTTTCTTTAATTCAACTAAAATCCTCCTGCTTTAGCACTTTTCTGATTTTTTTCTTTCTGGGTGTTCTCTTCCCATGTATTTTGAGCTGTGTCTTTATATTAGAGGTCTCTGATAAAACATTACCTTCTTACCTTCTTGGACATCCCATAATAAAATTGCTTCCTCGGTCTTCTGAGTTTTCCCTATTATTTTTAGCCTGCTTTTATTATTTTTCCTTTGCATCAATTACCATCAAATTTTTGTATTTTTTCTTGTTTATTTGCTTATTGCTTGTCTCTGCTCACCAAAATTTAGGTTAAGCAGGGTTTTTTTTTTTTTTTTAATTGCTGTATATTTAGCACCTGGATCAGTGACTTACACATAAAACCAAAAACCAAACCCAGTGCTGTTGAGTCGATTCCAACTCATAGTGACCCTATAGGACAGAGTAGAACTGCCTCATAGAGTTTCCAAGGAGTGCCTGGTGGATTTGAACTGCTGACCCTTTGGTTAGCAGCCATAGCACTTAACCACTATGCCAACAGGGTTTCCGACTTACACATAGAAAAAAAAAAAATATATATTTTTTTTGATACTAAATATATAATTTGTTAATGAAAAAATAAATGAATGTTAACCAGTCTTCAGGTTCAGTTAATTAGGTTTGAGTTAATTGAGAAGCCGTATAGAGCAAGAACATGAGAGCAGGAGGGATAAGCCCAAGTTATGACAATCGTTAAGATGTGAAATATAAATGATATTTAATCAAATTGTAAGCTCTGATCAAGTAAGTGCTTAATATAAGCAGGTGTTCTTATGTATCTATTAAAACACACACTTACATATAAATAAAATTGTGTAGAGTTAAAGACAGTGACAGGAGTCCCTGGGTGGCACAAATGGTAAAGAATGTGATATCTAGCTGAAAGATTGGTAGTTCAAATCCACCCAGAGGCATATTGGAAGACTGGACTGGAGATCTGCTTCCATAAGGTCGCAGCCTTGAAAACCCTATGGAGCAGTTATATTCTATACACATGGGATCACCATGAATTAGAATCAATGTGAAGCAACTAACAACAACAGCAAAGACAAAACAAAGGAATTATTTAATAAATTCAATCACTGTTTTTTTGCTATTGTATGCTATGTATGTATGTGTGTATGTATGACATCTCTTGCTTTTAAGGCTCAAACATTCATATAAACAAGTATTTGAATATACAGGCAAATGGCAAATTAAGCATTAAAATCCGAATTACAAAGCACCAAAAATGTGAGTGACTAAATATGGAAAGCAAAATATATCAAGTGATCATACCTATGCTCATTGAAACAGTCTTCGCAATAGCAAAAAGATGGGAAAAATCTAAGTGTTCATCAACAGATGAATAGATTTATAAAAGTGTGGTATATACATACAATGGAGTACTACACAGCCATAAAGAATTATGAGCCCTCAAAACATCTAACTTGGATAGAAATGGAGGATATTATGCTGTGTGAAACAAGTCAGTACCAAATAAATCAAATATAGTATCATCTCATTTTTATAATAAGGCAAGAATACATACATATGCAAAAATTGTTGGGTACCAGGGATGGGTGCATGGAAGTGAGAGGAATCGTTCTTTAAAAGCATTGTCCAAGATCTATCCTGAAGTACAACTCTGTCAGTGATAGGAAAATATTCATATGCTTACAAGGAAGATCAGTTAATACAAGTCTACCAAGATTATTCAAATTTCTGCACCAACAACTAATGCCAAAGATGAGGAAATTGATGACTTTTACAAACTTCTACAGTACGTTACTGATCAAACATACAATTAAGATGCATTACTAATTAGTGATTGGAAAGTGAAAATTGGATACAAGGAGAAGGATTATTAGTTGTAAAATATGGCCTTGGTGATAGAAAATCCTGGATATCTCATGATGAATTTTTCGAGACCGATTCGTTGGAAATACCTTTTTTTTCAACAACATAAACAGTGACTATGCATATGGACCTTGCCAGATGGAATACACAGAAATCAAATTAACTACATCTGTGGAAAAAGACTATGGAGAAGTTCAATATCATCAGTCAGAACAAGGTCAGGGGCCGACTGAGGGACAGATCATCTAGCTCATATGCAAGTTCAAGTTGAAGCTGAAGCAAAGTAAAACAAATCCATGACAGCCAAAGTACAATCGTGAATATATTTCTTCTGAAATTGGAGACCATCTCAAGAATAGATTTGACACATTAAACACTAAGGACCAAGACCAGAGGACTTGTGGGATGACATAAAGAACATTAGACATGAGGAAAGTAAAAGGTCATTAAAAAGACAGGAAAGAAAGAAAAGACCGAAATGATGTCAGAAGAAGCCCTGAAACTTTCTCTTGAATGTAGAGTAGCTAAGCAAGCAGAAGAAGTGATGAAGTAAAAGACCTGAACAGAAGATTTCAAAGGGCAGCTCAAGAAGAAAAAGTGAAGTATTATTAAGACATGTGCAAAAGCCTGGAGTTAGAAAAACAAAACCAAAAGAGAAGAACACTATCACATTTCCCAAGCTGAAAGAACCGAAAAAAAAAAAAAAAAAATTCAAGCCTAGAGTTGAATATGGCAGAATTCATGGGCAAAAAAATACTGAACAATGTAGAAAGCCTCAAAAGAAAATGGAAGGAACACAGAGTCACTGTACCAAAAATAATTTGTTGATGTTCAATCATTTCAGGAGGTAGCATATGATCAAGAAAAAATGGTACCGAAGGAAGACTTCCAAACTGCGCTGATGACATTGGCAAAAAGCAATTGACAGAATACCAATTAAGATGTTTCAACAAATGGATGTAACACTGGAAGCACTTGCTGGTCTATGCCAAGAAATTTGGAAGACAGCTACCTGGACAATTGCCTAAAAAAGATCCATATTTGTGCCCTTTCCAAAGAAAGGTGTTATGAATTGATTTGTGTCCCCCAAAAACTGTGGCAACTTGGCCAGGTCAATGTCCTCCATTTTATGATCGATATAGTTTTCCGATGTGTTGTAAATCTTACCTCTGTGGTGTTAAGGATTACAGGCAGTTATGTTAATGAAATCTACAGGATTTCCTTGTATCTTGAGTCATTCCTTTTTGAGATATAAAAGAGAAGCAAGCAGAGAGGAGAGGGACCTCCTAGCACCAAGAAAGAAGAGCCAGGAAGAGAGTGTGTCTTTTGGGCCTGCGGTCTCTGCACTGAGATGCTCCTGGACCAGGGGAAGAATGATAACAAGTATCTTTTCCTACAGCTGACAGAAAGGGAAAGCTTTCCCTTGGAGCTTGCACCCTGAATTTGGACTTCTAGCCTCCTAGACTCTGACAGAATAAATTTCTGTTTATTAAAGCCCACTTGTGGCATTTCTGTTGTAATAGCACTACATAACCAAGACAGAATTTGGTACCAGAAGAGAGGAGTGCAGCTCTAACAGATACCTAAAATGTGGAATCAGTTTCTAAAGCGCGATTGGGTAGAGGCTGGAAGAGTTTTAAGGCATCTAATAGTGAAAGCCTAGATTGCCTTGAAGAGACTGTTGGTGGAGTTACTTATATCAGAGACAATTCTGGTGAGGACTCAAACAGAAATGACAGCTGTAACACCAGACATGGAGCAGACAGCAAGAAGCAGGGGCAGAGAAAGTCAATAGCAGAATAAGGAGCCTGACATGAGATGGAACAGAAGCCAACACCAACCCACAGAGGAAGAAAGCTGAGTGCCTTCCGGGAAGGAGGCTTTCTGGTGGAGTGGGGTATCTCTAGGCACTTATTGGTGAAGCTAAGTTTGCTAATCCATGGAGCAGGAGAGCTGAATGCCTTATGGTCAAGGTTAACTGGCAGAGTAGGGTGCCTCCAGACACTTGTCGTTAGAACTAAAGAGTTTTGGAACACTTTTCGAGCAGGGCAGATGCTGGGCCCATCCAAGGGGCTAAGGGCTTGAGTGGTCGAGAAGCCAAGGAACCAGGAAGGAGAAGCTTATGAGACAAGCAGCACTTCATTCTCAAAGGATAGGGTCACAACTTCTAGGGTTTCAAGGGGTTGAACCATGGTCTGCTGGGTCTCAAAGGGTTGGGCCACAGCCTCCTAGGCTTAAAATAGCCTTCAACAACTTGTTTCCAAAGTATGGTGATGCCTTTCAGTAGTACCAACTGGATGGGCCCAGATCCACTTCCCAAAGCTGAGGGGTTGGGGGTGCCATGCCCAAGGTGCAGAAGAACAGGGTCTGCCAGGGCTGAGGGGTAGGGCACCACTTAGATAGACTAGGAGAATAAGGCCAGCTGTTTTAGTTACCTGGTGCTGCTATAACAGAAATACCACAAGTGCGTGGCTTTAACAAACAGAAATTTATTCTGTCACACTGTAGGAGGCTAGAAGTCCGAATTTAGGGTGCTAGCTCCAGGAGGAGCCTTTCTCCCTCTATTGGCTCTGGGGGAATGTCCTTGCCATCAATCTTCCATCAGGGTCAACAGCTTCTCAGCACAGGGACCCCGGGTCCAAAGGGCATGCTTCCCTCCTGGTTCTTCCTTCTTGGTGGCATGAGGTCCCTTTGTCTCTCTGCTTGCTTCTCTCTTTTATATCTCAAGGTACAATCTAATCTTGTAGATTGAGTCCTGCCTTATTAATATCATGAAGGTAGGATTTACAACACATAGGTATATCCCATCAGATGACAAAATGGTTGACAATCATACAATATAGGGAATTATGGCCTAGCCAAAATGTGTTTCAACTGACACACATTCTGGGGGAACACAACTCAATCCACAACACCACCCAAATCCAAGGGAGCAGAGTGGCCATCCCAGTGGGCCTGGAAGGTGGAGCTGAAGCCCAGGGCTGAGGGGCCTCCACCCAGAATCAGGAAAGTGTGGCCAACACTCAGAGTCTAGAGCGCAGGGCCATTGCCTGAACGGTCTCAGAGAACAGAGGATTATTTTCAAGCCTTGGGTAGTGCTAATGTAATGTGTTCTGCTGACTTGCTTGATGACTGCTATTCCTTTTTTCTCTCCAATTTCTCCCATTTGTAATGAAAATGTCTACCTTGTCCCTGTTCCGCCATTGTACTTTGGAAGAAGATAACTTGTATTCTAGATTTCACAGAGAGGACGAAATTTTGGACATAGAGTTGATTTAAGAATTTTGGGATGATATGATGAGGTGAAAGTGTTTTGCATGTGGCAAGGATTTGAATTTTTGAAGGAAAAAGGGTAGAATGTTAATTGGGTTGTGTCCCCCCAAAATGTGTGGCAACTTGGCTAGGCCATGATTCCCAGTATTCCGTGATTGTTCTCCATTTTGTGATCTCATGTAATTTTCCTCTGTGTTGTAAATCTTACCTCTATGATGTTAATGCTTTTCGTGGCTGAAGCGAGAGAATACCAGAAGGATGTTTACCTATGTTTTATTGACTATGCAAAGGCATTCAACCGTGTGGATCATAACAAACTATAGATAACATTGTGAAGAATGGGAATTCCAGAACACTTAATTGTCCTCATGAGGAACCTTTACATAAATCAAGAGGCGGTTCTTCGGACAGAACAAGGGGATACTGATTGGTTTAAAGTCAGGAAAGGTGTGTGTCAGGGTTGTATTCTTTCACCATACCTATTCAATCTGTATGCTGACCAAATAATACGAGAAGCTGGACTATACGAAGAAGAATGGGGCATCAGGATTGGAGGAAGACTCATTAACAACCTGTGTTATGCAGATGACACAACCTTGCTTGCTGAAAGTGAAGAGGACTTAAAGCACTTACTAATGAAGATCAAAGACCACAGCCTTCAGTGTGGATTGTACCTCAACAAAAAGAAAACAAAAATCTTCACAACTGGACCAATGAGCAGTGTCATGATAAATGGAGAAAAGATTGAAGTTGTCAAGGATTTCATTTTACTTGGATCCACAATCAACAGCCATAGGAGCAGCAGTCAAGAAATCAAAAGACACGTTGCATTGGGTAAATCTGCTGCAAAGGACCTCTAAAGTGTTGAAGAGCAAAGATGTCGCCTTGAAGTCCAAGGTGCGCCTGACCCAAGCCATGGTATTTTCAATCACATCATATGCATGTGAAAGCTGGACAATGAATAAGGATCACTGAAGAAGAATTGACGCCTTTGAATTGTGGTGTTGGCGAAGAATATTGAATATATCATGGATTGACAAAGAACGAACAAATCTGTCTTAGAAGAAGTACAGCCAGAATGCTCATTAGAGGCAAGGATGGTGAAACTGCACCTTACATACTTTGGACATGTTGTCGGGAGGGATCAGTCCCTGTAGGACATCATGCTTGGCACAGTACAGGGTCAGTGGAAAAGAGGAAGACCCTCAACAAGGTGGATTGACACAGTGGCTGCAACAATGAGCTCAAACACAACAACGATTGTGAGGATGGCTCAGGACCAGGCAGAGTTTCGTTCTGTTGTGCATAGGGTCGCTATGAGCCGGAAGCAACTCGACAGCACCTAACAACAACAACATGATGTTAATGAGGCAGGATTAGAGGCAGTTATATTAATGAGGCAGTACACAATCTACAGGATTATCTTGTATCTTGAGTCAATCAGTTTTGAGATATAAAAGAGAGAAGTGAGCAGAGAGGAGAGGGACTTCCTGCGACCAGAAAGAAGACCTGGGAGCAGAGTGTTTGTTTTGGACCTAAGGTCCCTGCACCAAGAAACTCTTAGACCAGGGGAATAATAATGACAAAGACCTTCCACTACAGCCAACAGAGAGAGATAAAACCTTTCCTTGGAGCTGGTGGCCTGAATATAGACCTCTAGTTTGCTAGGCTGTGAGAGAGTAAATTTCTGTTTGTTAAAACCATCCACTTGAGGTATTTCTGCAGCACTAGATAACGAAGACCAAAAGCAATCAAACAGAATGTGAAAATTATTGAATAATATCGCTAATATCTCATGCAAGTAAAATTTTACTGAAGATAATTCAAAAATGATTGCAGTAGAACATTGACAGGAAACTGCCAGAAATTCAAGTCTGATTCAGAAGAGGACTTGGAATGAAGAATATCATTGCTGATGTCATATGGATCTTGGTTGAAAGTAGAGAGTACCAGAAAGATATTTACCTGTGTTTTATTGACTATTTAAATGCTTTCGACTGTGTGGATCATGACAAATTATGGATAACATTGTGAAGAATGGGAATTCCAGAATGCTTAATTGTGCTCATATAGAACCTGTACATGTACCAAGAGGCAGTCATTCTAACAGAACAAAGGAGATACTGCATAGTTTAAAATCAGGAAATGTGTGCCTGGATTATATAAAGAAGAACACTGCATCAGGATTGGAAGACTTATTAACAACCTGCAATGTGCAAATGACACAACCTTGCTTTCTGAAAGTGAAGAGGAACTGAAGCACTTACTGATGAAGATCAAAGACCACAGCCTTCAGTATGGATTACACCTCAACATAAAGAAAATAAAAACTCTCCCAAATGAACCAATAAGCCATATCATGACAAATGGAGAAAAGATTGAAGGTGTCAAGGATTTCATTTTCTTTGGGTACAGAATCAACACCCATGGAAGCAGCAGGCAAGAAATCAAACAACATATTTCATTGGGCAAATCTGCTACAAAAAACTTTTTAAAAGTCACTTTTAGGACTAAGATGTGCCTGACCTAAGCAATAATGTTTTTACACACCTAATGTGTATAAGAAAGCTGGACAATGAATGCGGAAGACCAAAGAAAAAGAGATGCATTTGAATTATGGTGTTGGTGAAGAATATGGAATATATCATGGACTGCCAGAAGAACAGACAAATCCATCTTGGAAGAAGTAGAGCCAGAAAGTTCCTTGGAAGAGAGGGTGGACAGACTTTCTCTCAGGTACTTTGGGTGTGTCATCAGGAGGGACTTGTCCCTGGAGAAGGACATCATGCTCGGTAAAGTAGAGAGGTCAGAGAAAAAGAGGAAGACTCCCAATGAAATGGATTGTCACAGTGGCTGGTATAATGGGCTCAAACATAGCAATGATTGTGAGGATGGTACAGGACTGGGCACTGTTTTTTTCTGTTGTACACAGGGTTGCTGTGAGTTGGAACTGACTCAAAGACACCTAACAACAAATGTATATATAAAACAACCCATATATATATATATATATATATATACACACTCAATATATATGTATGTATTCACATACGTGTATAGGTATGTATGTGTGAGTATATATGTATGTATATATAAGTATACATACATTTATATGTATAAGTAAGGAGCCCTGGTAGTACAATGATTACATGCTAGGCTGCTAACCAAACGGTTGGTGGTTCAAACTCACCCAGCAGCTCCTCAAGAGAAAGACTTGGCAATCTCCTCTCATAAAGATTACAGCCTAGAAAAACCTGTGGGCAGTTTGTGTGTGTGTGTGTGTGTGTGAGAAAGTCACAAAGAGTTGCTATGAGTTCAAATCTACTTGATGACAATAACAGCATGTATACATATGTGTGTGCATGCACATTTATTCATATATACACTAAAGCACATAGTGGGCATAGTTAAGGGTACTTCTCAGATATAACAAAACACCTCACAGGATTGGTTTTCTGGAATTGAAGGTTTATGGCCATAGTCTTCTGGGACAACTAAGTCAATTGTCATAATATAGTTCACAAAGTTTATGTTTCAACTCCCATTTTGGTGAGTAGTACCTGGGGCCACAAGAGCTTGCAAGTGGCTGGCTACGATAGAACTATTGGTCCGGAGCAAAAAGTAAAGGGGAAAACCCAAGACTGAAAGAAGAAACTTGTCTACAGGACTCTAACTACATGAACCACAACCTAATCTATCCTGAGACCAGAAGAATTAAATAATGCCTGGCTACCACTAATGAGACTGATCCTGATAGAATGAGAGTACAATATGGAATGGAACTCAAATTCTAAAAGGGTGCAGACTTACTGGATGAGTTGAGACTAGAGGAATCCCTGAGACTCTTGTGCTGAGATACTTTTCAAACTTTGAACTGAAGCTATTCCCTGAGGTTGCCTTTTAGCTAAATAACAGTTTAGCTCACAAGGTAAAGAATATCACCCGTGAGTACTAAATCATCTAGTAAAAAAATCATCTATATGAGGCCAAATGGTCAATAATTACTTTAAAACAAAGATTAGCAGGTAAAGGGACAGGGAAACTAGATTACTGGAAAGGGAACAAGAACAGAAATAATGATAATATTGACACATTGTGAAGAATGTAACCAATGTCATTGGACAATTTGTGCAAAAACTGTTAAATGAAAACCTAATTTGCTGTTTAAACTTCCACCAAAAACACAATAAAATGTTATTTTAAAAAAGAATAAAGGGACAAAAACAGTACATATAAGAAGACCAGATTGTACTCATAAAATTTATAAATACCTTTAAATTAACAAGCCTACAGAGACCAAATATAAGCAAGGATCTTTGCATTGTCACATAAAGTGCATATATATTCATAACTTGTTAATTAAAAATATACCTAATTAAAAGATATAAACAAACTTCTTCTCCCCTGCTCTTTTTTGTGTCTGTTAAAAACACAATCATACAATAAACACAGCTGGAAAAAATATATGAAGTAAAATTTAATGATTAAGAAAGTAACACAAAGAAAAACATTCTTTTTCCAGTTTATTAAGGTTCTAAAATTCTATTTTAATTTAGTTTAATTCCTGATTATGTTTTATATCAGAATGTAAATTATAACATAAAATTAGAGTAATCCAATACCGTAATTCCCAGTGCTACTCCATGGATGAATTCTATGCTGGTTATATGAAAATCACCTGAGGGGCTTTACAGAAATATATATTAATGCACCCCTCTCCTAGAGATTCTAATTAAAAGGTCTGGAGGAGAGCCAAAATTTATACATATATATATTTGCACTGGTGGGTTGGTATATGTATATAATATCATCATAAAGTTCCCAAAGGGATTTTGAAGAGCATCCTGGTCATCGGGTTTAAAAACCAATAATTCCATTTAAAGATCACCAACTGGCTGCTAGTGCGCTGAATCAAACTCATTGAAATGCTGGTGAAGCGTTCTTCAATTTAATGAACCAACATATAAATATTCACATTTACAGCATCTCTTGAATAAAGAAAAATCTAGCAGCAGAGAATCTTCATTACTGAATAACAACAACAACAACAAAAAAAAAAGTAGTAAAGCTCTTAACAATTTTCTCCTTCATATAAGAAATCTATTGCTTCATTTGTTTATTCAAACCAATGTATAATGATAGCCTACACTATGTTATATTCTTCTAGTCCCTCAGGAAATTAAACAAAAGTGACAAAAATCCCAGGACCACTGAAATTCAAATTCTAGTGGGGAAAACACAAAATAAATATGGACTGTTCTGTTAACAGTTGTCTTCATGATTTGCCATGATTTCTAAGTCACCAACGCTGTCATGGATTGAATTATGTCTCCCCAAAAATGTGTGTATCAGTTGGGTTGGTCCATGATTCCTGGTATCGTGTAATTTTACTATATGTTGTAAAGCCTACCTCTATGATGGTAATGAGGAAGGATGGGTGGCAGTTGTGTTGTGAGGCAGGACTCAACCTACAAGATTGGATTTTGTCTTGAGGCAATATCTTGAGATACAAAAGAGAGAAGCAAGCAGAGAGATGGGGGACCACATACCACCAAGAAAGCAGTGCTAGGAGCAGAGCATGTCCTTTGGAATTGGGGTCCCTATTTAGAGAAACTCCTACTCTAGGGGAACATTGATGAGGAGGCCGACAGAGAGAGAAAGCCTTCCCCTGGACCTGACACGCTGAACTTGGGCTTTTAGCCTACTTTTCCGTGAGAAAATAAACTTCTCTTTGTTAAAGCCAACCACTTGTGGTATTTCTGCTTATAATAGCACTAGATGACTAAGACAAAGGCCAAAAATCAGTTTCCATTTATCATCATACTTGCACTTCTATCTTTCGGAAAGTAAAGAAAATTTCTATCCTTTTTAATTTTTGTTAGAAAAACCAAAAACCAAACCCGTTGCCATCAAGTCGATTCCGACTCATAGAGACCCTATAGGACAGAATACTAGAGAAGTGCTAATATATATGAAAAATAAACAGCAAAATGTTCAGTGGCTTAATCTAAAACAATTTGATTTCTCACTTATGTTACCTTGTCTGTGTACGTGCATTATAAGTGGTGATACAGGAACTAGCTTTCCTTTTCGTCTTGTGACTTTTTGATCCTCTACAACTTCCAGATTCACTATGCTCTGTTAGTGGCAGAGAAAATACAGGGTGTGTGTGATATATTCCTTTCATAATTACGTAATTCTGTGGCGTGGAAGTGATACACACCATTTCTGTCCACATTGCTGTGGTGGTAACAAGTCTTAGAGCCCCAGCTAGATGTCAGGGGGCCTGTGAAACGAAATATCTACAACTTGGAAAAGGGAACCAGAGGAGTGAGTGGATGCCTAGTTCATCTCTGCCAACTTTCAAAACTAATAACGTTCATGATAGATTTGGAGGGCTGCATGTTTCAAGACAACAAGAGAGACAATTTTTGGTTTTCTTTTTCTTTTCTCATGGAAGAGATGAATAACCCTGTATTGTTTAATATGCAAATTGAGAGGGTTTAGATGGAACACTTCCACCTTGCTTATGCCATTCATTTGTGTTACTCTTCCGGCACCCATAGGCAACGGAGTTTGACTTCTGAACTAGGCCAAACCTCAATTTTAGGTGAGAGAAATGATCACAAAATGGGACAAAGAAGTTCTTAAGGCCATAATGCATGAATAGTTGAGCCAGGAAAAGACATGAAATATGTCTTCTGCCTTCAAATTGAGTCCTATTTCTAGCAGACTTTTATTCATCCCTACCTTTACATAGTTATATAAAATACGTAGAAAGTTATACGCAAGTATATACATACATCCACTCTTTTCATTTTTTATGTTAATATTTGTTTATTATTTATCTTCACAGTATTTCTCTTTTTTCTGGTAAGAACACTTCCTTTTGGAAACTCTACCTCCTGCTTTCTGTGTGGTTGTTTTGAAGCATCCGACTGGTTCACCCTATTCTTGTGACCACAGGACCGGGCATGTGATACAGGTGTGTTGGACCAAAGCACACACCCCTAGCAAAGAACATTGTCGATAAATGGGCACTTGATATAAACTACACCAGTCAGAGATTTTCCCTGGGAACAGAGCAACTACAGGAACACCCATCCCGTTTCACTTCCCTCCTTTTTGAGGATGGTAAAATATTCTATGTTATACTTTCAGTGTACTAAGAAAATAAAACACAGTGCAAGGCTCTTTGGATCAGAATGAACAATTATACTACTTACTGGTGTGATCACAGGCCTTTATTACTTATGTAGTAATCAGGATGATGATAAACAGAGTAAGTTTTATCACAAGTCAGGTCTCCCAAAAGGCTCCCGTCCAAAGGTTTAGTCACCTCCACACGTGTCCTTCGATGCATTGTGGGAGAGAGGAAAAAGAGATAGAGGAACCCAGGGTTTTTACAGACCTTAGACTGGAGGGGTTTTTGTGTTGGGGTGCATAGGAAAAGGGGATGAGAAGGAAGAAGAAAATGGCCTTTGACGGAGCCTGGGCTCAGATTGCATGATGGTCTGGTGATCATTATCCCCAAAGCCTTGATGGCATCAAAGGAGGAACATTTCCTCCTCTTCTAAAATTAAATTTTGCCAGGATACAGTTATGTATTAATCATATATCTTACTACTAAAGTACCAGCGAACCTCACACCTAAGGCAATAGAGGATGGTGGCCTACATCCCTTAGGGTACTTTTTTTCAGTCCAGTTTCGGTGCAAAGGTCATGCAAGCAGTAGGGGACAAAACCGTTTCTGCTGCCTCTGCAATACCTCTAACTTGTTTTCTATAATATTGGGGGGAGAGAGGGTTAAACAAACCTCTTTTCTCCAAATAAGTCAGAGACTAGTGCTATCTGTTGTCTGAAATGGGCTCAGCCTCTGAAACCACACATCTTGGACATTAGTGAAAAGGCTTGAAAGAATCATAATGGACCAGAGAGAGGTTCATGGGGTTGGGAAGGGCATCTTTACTTCTGTGGCTCATCTGACAAATTTTTACAAGTTATCTGAAAGCTGGGTGGTCATTACGTAAGATGATTGAAGTGTGAGCTGTCTTCCCATACCTGGCCACAGTGTCAGCTCAAGATGGTGGTTTGCTGGGAGTAGGGACTGCAGAAACAAGAGACAGTAGGGTAGGCAACATAGGTGGGTGGTGAAGTGGTGAAAAGAAAGTTGAGCATGATTCAATTCCCCCAAGGTAGAGGATTGTGCAGGAGGAAGCATACAGCAATTAGAGAAAGAGATATTAATTTTAAGGTATCGACTGGAAACTCAAGTAGGATCTCTATGTTATAGTCTTGAGACGGAATTCCTTCTTTCCGTGAAACTTCAGTTTTTGCTCTTGCTCTTAAAGCCTTCAACTGATTGGATGAAGCCCACCCACATAACGCCTTCATTTACAGTTGCAAACGTCAATCACATCTACAAAATCATTCTCCAGAGCAACTAGACTACCATTTGACTAAACCACGAGCACTATAGCCTAGCTAAATTCGCACATTAAGAAAAGCAACAAAACCAACAGAAAGAGGATAGCAACAATACTACCAGTATATGATGCGGTTCACAGGAGACTACCTTAGATAAAGCAAAGAACAGACAGGTAATCACAGGAATGTGGGGTATTTTCCCTCTCTTTTCCATTTTCCCCAATACTAGAGAACATAGAAATGGCCTGAGAGCCCACATGATATCTAGCGTTGTCCTTTAGCTTATTGGAATTGCATGTCTAATCAAAGGTCTAGAATTAGTGGCACTAGGAGAGTTTTGTTATTAATTTGAGCTTGTTGTTTCAAAATAAGTAGGATTAGGTTTGACTCTGTGAAAGACTATTTTTATACAGACTAGATTTTGTGTCAAACTAACCTACCTGCCCTTATATTTTTGTTTTTACAAACAAGTGTGTTTTTCCTCAGATGGTAAATCTATTTTTTCCCACAATTCTATTTGCATTTGAATATGTTAGTACACTTTATCGAAAAACTAAAACCTCATTATTTTATTTCCCAGTACCTTCTATGTATTTGGCCAGCTCTCTGGGGAATTGTGATTGAGAGCTCTTGGGACCTTCATGAGCATTTATTTTTTTCTTTTCTAGGCATAGCACCTTCTTAGAAATAAGAGCTTTGGGGAAGGGGTTGCGATGTATAACCTGGATGTCTTACTTTCCTAGTTTTGGTATAACAGAAATACCAAAGTGTATTAAAACACCAGAAATTTATTTTTTCACAGTTGTGAAGGCTAAAAGTCCAAATCAGTGTCTTGGCTGTGTCAATTCCTCCCTTTTAGGTAGCCCCCAACTTCCTTGAGTCTCAGCAACCCACTCATAGATATCTGTCTTCCCCAGTCCCAGTGTATGCCTGCATCTGTGTGTAATCTGCTTTTTTAAAATTATTATTATTTTATTTTAATAACTCAGAAGTAATTTAATTTAGGGCACATCCTACACTGATATGGTCTCATGAACATAACAAAGAAAATCCTATTTCCAAACAGGATCACACATATAGGTATAGGAGTTGAAATTCCAACACATATTTTAGGGAGACACAATTCAATCCATAACACTTGGCACCCATAGAAAATTGAGTTTGACCTCTGATCTAGCCCAAACCTCAACTTTAGGAGAGAGGAATGATCATAAAAGGGAATAACTATGTAATTATGTAATTCTTTGGTGTGGAAGTGACACACACCACTTCTGCTCATCCATGGGGGGTATGGTCAAGAAAAGCCTATTACAACCGTTTCTAATGTCTGATAGTGCTGTTTCATCTGGGTTATTCTCCTGGCCTTTCTCTTTAATGATGGTTGTTTTCTCCAAGAAGGCACAATTGTTTTCACCTCTAGTTAAATTTCCTTTAGGGTTATAAACCAATCAGTGGGATCTGTATATAACTAAAATCTAATTTTAGAAAAAGGAGTGGAGTCTGGCTAGTTGCTGACCAAACTCATTTCTCTTTCACCTGGTTACTTTAGACTTAATTTTCAGTTGCCCTTCCAGATACGTATGAGTGTGCGACAGGGTTCTGGACAGTGGGCTGTAGATGGAAATGGTATATATTACTTACAGGTCTGGGCTATAATAAGCCTCCCACACAATTCTCTATTTTCTTTATTCTCCAAGCTGGCAAGCTTGAGTATCCAGAAGAGGTCTCTACAGACCAGGAGGATGGTACAGCCACAAGACAGAGGAGCCACTGACCCAGCATCATTCATGGAAAGCTGTCTGCCCAACACCCACCCTGGGTGAAAAATATGTGCAAACCACTGAGATTTTGTTTCAGCAGTTCTTGTGCATCAACCTAGAAATCGTTCATATTTTTTCTTCCACTGCTCCTGGGATCCATAAAAACCAATTATTTTCCAGGTATTCATTTTTAGTATCTCCGCATAGTCAATGGCACTTAATTCTTTTCAAACGTGCTATGACCTGTAGGAGCTTGGTTTCCTATGAGCCCACAGTGCATACCACAAGGGGGCAGAGTTGCCTAATTCCATCAATCAGGCGAAATCTTGTAACCCTGAGGCATTGAGTACATAGGATTTCCTCTGGCTTTCTGAATCTTGTACCCTTATCTCAGATTCCTAAGCAGCAACATAGATTCAGATAGCAAAATACTTGTATCTTATGACATACACTGTGTATATCTCTATTTTTATTTTACATGTATACATGTATCATGATATCTATTTATGTAGATATATAAAAATATTGTTGTATATGTAACACATATTTGTGTGTATTGTGTGTGTGTCAGTGTACGTATTTATATGTAGATACAGAGAGAAACCATTTTAATTCTCCTGGAATCCAGATTTGTGGGATCCATGGAGTTGGGGTGACCACCCAAGACATTTGCCCTTAGGTGTCATTTTGAACCTTGAGCCTTGAAGAAACTGGTTTCTAAAAGGCAACCTTTGAGTTAAACAATGGTCCAGCTAAACTAGTAAGACCGTTTTGCCCTGAGACTTGTATTCTTAAAAAATTCAGTCAGTTTCTGGAAACAGAGACTTCAAAGATCAGACTGGGGCAGTTTTAGGTAAATCAGTGATTAATTGTTCTTCAAGACAATGTTATATGAAATTCTTCCTGACCACAAATTGTTTATCTGTTCTGTTCTGGCCCTTTTTCCATGGAAATGCTGATAAGATGTAGCATAAGAATTTTGGAAGTTCTTCTCATCATTGGAACATTTTTGGCTCTCTAGTTAAAATGTTACCCAATTTGCAAATCATATATTAAATATACTTAAATCAATTTTTATTGTCAGCTTAATATGATTTTTGTTTTAACTATGTGTTTACATATATATATATATATATATATATATATAATACTTACGTAGTCAGTGATTGTAAGTCAGTACGACACTGTCAATAGCTTCATTAAACTTCTTCCAACTTCTGGATATGTTATATTCAAGCCAAATTTAAATTACATACATTTACACACAATCTCAGTTATCTAGGGCTGTTATAACAGAAATGCTACAAGTGGATGGCTTTAACAAGCAGAAATTTATTCTCTCACAGTCTAGGAGGCTAGAAGTTAGAATTCAGGGTGCCAGCTCTAGAAGGCTTTCTCTCTCTGTTGGCTCTGGGAGAAGGTCCTTGTCTCCTTTCAACTTCTGTGGGCCCAACGTTCCTTGGAAATGCCCATGTGTCTTGGCATCAGTCTTCCCCTGGGTCTAGGAGCTTCTCAGCATAGGGGTTCTGGATCCGAAGGACATGCTCTACTCCTGGCTCTTCTTGCTTGGTGGTAATGAAGTCCCTCTCTTTTCTGCCCATTTCTTTTTTATATGTCAAAAGAGATTGAATCAAGATACAACCTAATCCTGTAGATTGTGTCCAGGCTCATTAACATAACTGCTCCTAATCCTGCCTCATTAACATCATAGAGGTTAGGATTTACAACACATAGGATGGTTACGTCAGATCACTAAGTGGAGGACAACCACAAAATACTGGGAATCATGGCCTAGCCAAGTTGATACACATTTTCAGAGGACACAATTTCAATCCATAAAACACACACATGCCATACGCTTGTTAAAGATTAAAAGGTTTGAGACTCCTGTAACTTTGATAGGGAGCTTTAAAAGTGTGCTGACTAGAATAATAAGAGTTTCTATTATGCTACTACTTGCATAGTTGTACCTGCACTCATCAAGACCTGGGCCAAGTCACCCCTGTATCAATGACTGGAATTACAATATGCCAATGTCATGCAGTAAAAGCTCTGGCCCACCTAGAACTAGTTCTGAACTAATAGTTCTGGTTAATGAGGTGGAGGCAACTGCAAACTGTTAATGAGACGTGAGTCCAGAAATCAAAAGGAAGAAGAGGAAGAAGAAAAAGGGGGAGAAAAAAGTGAAAAAGGAGGAGAAAGGAGAGGAGAAACAGAGAACACATGATTTTCAAAAGAGTACATTGATATAGCGTAAGTAAAGAGAAGCACATTGGGGAACAATATATCAAAATAGTAATGTTTATGTTTTATTTTTCAAATGTGCTTGTAAGTATTCTTTTTTATTAATTAAAAGGAGTTTTTGCTTCTGGAATGATTTGATTATTAACTCAGGCTGCAAAGAGAAAGGAATGTCAATATTTGACTTTACCTTTCAAAATAGATTCTCTGAGCTCGTTGCCAAGTTTAACACAGATATACACCAATAATCCAAAATTTACACTGATATAAGCCAATATTCCAAAACTTACATCAGTAGAAATTTTGTTTACCAAAAAAAAAAGTTTTCAGAGTCAATAGCAGAACAAAACTGGGAAGATAAGGCAAGGAACTATATATATGTGTCTTTTTGGTTTTGTTTTTCTGAAATTTAATGCATAGCTGTCACACTTTGTTAAAATAACAGGTGTTAACAACTATTATGTTTTTAGAGACTTGCTATTCAAAGAGCATTGAACATACTTGACAGAAAAAACTATTTGAAAAATTTAGAATTCTTTCTCTTCCATTCTTCCATTTTTTGTCATGGATAACCCATTATTGCAAAGCAGAGTGACTTGCAAATTTTAAGATAATTGTTTGAAAATTGCCTAAAGTAATTTTTGTTTTCATTTGTTTCTTCTTTTGTTACAGGCTTTTTTATTTTTCTTAGTTTGGGGGTAATAACTCTAGCACTTTCCCTTTTTTCATGCTCTGTCTTTCACCGAAAATGGTGTGTTGAAGTCTCCTACTATAATTGAGGAGCTGTCTATCTCACTTTTCAATACTGTTAGAGTTTGTTTTATGTATCTTGCTGCCATGTCAGTGGGTGCATAAATATTTAATATAGTTATATCCTCCTGCTATATCGTCCCTTTAATCATTATATAGCGTCCTTCCTTCTCCTTTGTGGTGGATTTAACTTTAAAGTCTATTTTGTCAGAAATTTATATTGCCACTCTTGCTCTTTTTTGATTGTTGTTTGTTTTATATATATATATATATATATATATATATATATATATATATATATATATATATTTTCATCCTTTGACTTTTAGTTTGTTCGTGTCTCTAAATCTAAGGTGTGTCTCCTGTAGGCAACATATAGACTGATCTTATTTTTTTTTTTTTAATCCATTCTGCCACTCTCTGTCTCTTTATTGGTGCATTTAGTCCATTTACATTCAGCGTAATTATGGATAGGTACGAGTTTAGTGCTGTCATTTTGGTGCCTTTTTTTCTGTGTTGTTGACAGTTTCTTTTTCCCACTTAATTTTTTGTGCTGAGTAGTTTTTCTTTTTATATTGTTTTCCTCTTATTTGTTGTATTTGATTTTGTTTCTGCTGAGTCTGTATTTTTGTGTGTATGTGTGTTTTATTTTGATGAGTAGGATTATTAATCTCCTTTGTGGTTTTCTTAATATTTACCCCTATTTTTCTAAGCTTAAGCCGAATTTTTATTTCTTTATATCACCTTGTCTTCCTCTCCATATGAAAGACCTATGACCACATTTCTTAGTCCCCCTTTATTATTTTAATGTTGTCTTGTTTTACATAATGACATCACTGTTTCTCTGTTTTGAGCATTTTTTTATCTTGATTTATTTTTGTGATTTCCCTGTGTGGGTTGACATCTGATTGCTCTGTCCAGTGTTCTAGTCTTGGGTTGATATCTGATATTACTGATTTTCTAACCAGAGAGCTCCCTTTAAAAAATATAGAACGGTTCACAAATTTGCATGTCATCCTTGCACAGGGGCCATGGTTATCTTCTCTGTATCATTCCAATTTTAGTATATGTGTTGCTGAAGCTCAAATTCTGCTTTTCATAGAATTAAAATTTAAGATATTTCTTATTACTTTGGAATTCTCCCATTTTATAAGGACAAATGATAAAGACAACCAGTAGAATGACTTTTTCCCTCAATCTACAGATATGTTAAATCATATCTATTGCTATAAGTAAAAATATTAGAGGTTTGTTCTTCTAATATAAAGTTGAGATGTGAAAAGGTCAGACATGCAAGTTCCCAAGAATAACATTTATAAGAATCTAAAACCACAGAAGTCACTTAGAAATGTTAATAGATACTTCAACAGTGTTAATTAAAGGATAAACATTAGAAATCTTCTTGTTAGAATGTTGAATGTTCTCAACTAATGTTATCTAAAGTTTGAACTCTACCTCCTTGATGAGCAATACCTCAAACTGGTTGGCATTCTGGTTTATTCCAGTTATTTTGTTTTGAAGTGGAGGTAGGGTGAGGAGAAAAGGCTAAAGGGGTTGTTAAGAATAACATTGCCTATCTAAAACCCATTTTATTTGTTCTTTTTCCTATTGTATTTGTAAAATTACGACAAATTTAATGGCTTAATATAATGCAAATTTATTATCTTTGTTGTTGTTAGGTGCAGTCAAGTGGGTTCACACTCATAACGACCTTATGTACCACAGAATGAAATACTGCCCAGTCCCAAGCCATGCTCACAATTCTTGTTATGCTTAAGCCCATTGTTGCAGCCACTGTGTCTATCCGTCTCATTGAGCATCTTCCACTTTTCTGCTAACCCTGGACTTTATCAAATGTGATGTCCTTCTCCAGGGACTGATACGTTCTGACAACACGTCCAAAGTACCTAAGACGCAGTCTTGCCATCCTTGCTTTTAAGGGACATTTTTTTCTAGTTGTGCTTCTTCCAAGACAGATTTGTCCGTTCTTTTGGCAGTCCATGGTATTTTGAATATTCTCCTCCAACACCACTATTCAAGAGCATCAATTCTTCTTCGATCTTCTTTATTCATTATCCAGCTTTCTCATGAGTATGAGGCAATTGAAAATACCATGGCTTGGGTCTGGCTCACCTTAGCCTTCAAGGTGACATCTTTGCTTTTCAACACTTTAAAGAGGTCCTTTGCAGCAGATTTGCCCAATGCAATGCTTCTTATGATTTCTTGACTGCACCTTCTGTGGGTGTTTATTGTGGAACCAAGTAAAATGAAATCCTTGACAACTTCAATCTTTTCTCCATTTACCATGATATTGCTTTTTGGTCTTTTGTGAGGATTTTTGTTTTCTTTAGGTTGAAATGTAATTCATACCGAAGGCTGTGGTCTTTGATCTTCATCAGTGTTTCAAGTCCTCTTCACTATCAGCAAGCAAGGTTGTGTCATCTGCATAACAGATGACAATTATTATCCTGAAGTTCTGTAAATTAGAAATCTGGTACAAGTCTTACCAGTCTAAATTCAAGTTTTTATCAGGGCTGTGTTACTTTCTGATTCAGCCAGGAAGCATTATTTAAGGACTTTAAAGGACTCATGTGATTAGCTTGGACTCACCTAGATAGTCCAAATTAATCCCCCAGTCTCCAAGTTTTTACCTTAATCACATCTGCAGAGTCTCCATTGTCATATAAAGTAACATATCCCTAGGTTATGGGAATTAGGTCATGGGTACCTTTGAGGAGCCATTATTCTGCCTACCACACCAGCCTTACTTGCCGATGGATCACTCCATGGTGTGCTTTTATTCAATAGAGAGTAAGTAGAAATTATTGTTTTACACTTTTGGGAAAGATCATTTTCAGGAAAAGATTCTGAGGTTCCATGGACCCTTTCTGCTTGATCCTGTACCTTCCTGTTGCCTGAGATGTGACCCAGAAAAGTTAAACCCTTGGCAGTCTTGCTGAGATCAGGTGCACAAAGCTAGAAGGGGTCACTACGCAGTACTTAGGATGTCTACATCCAAACTCCTTTAATGTAAAAGAAAAATAACTCTTACTTTATTAAACTCTTATTAGATTTCTCTTGATAGCTTTAGGATAAACTCCTGACTAATATGTTCCATCAAAGTAAAGCTGACTTGGTCCTTATGAAAGGGCAAGATCTATGCTGATTGCAGGATGGGCTTCATTGTAATGGCTTAATTAGATTATCCATTCACCAGTCTTATTCACTGGTGGAGCCCAGCCCTTAACTAGTTGAATTGACAAACCATACAAACTTGGACAATTTATCTAAAAAGGCAATACAAAGTTGATGTTCTGTTAACAGCTTAACTGTAATTAAGCCAATAGTCAGATGTCAATATAAATGTCAATATTATAAGAATATAGATTCTGCTGCTAGAATAGTATTTAATTAGAATTGTAATTGCTTTTTGAATCAGCAAATCTTAGCTGCCAAAAAGAAATATTAACATTTTAAATTTGTCACACATACATTAATTTTTACATATAACTTAGGAAAATCATCTTATTCTTGTGTAAAATATCCAAAATTTGTATAATATTAGAAAATATTGATAACACTAGAATAAGTAAAATATTCTCTGAAATCTAAGTTTAAAACAAAGGTTATACTTTTTTTTAATATTAGGTTAATCAAAGTATGAAGACTGTTTTTATTAGCTTGTCTTCATGACTTTCTCTACATTACAAAAGTCTAAAGGTCTACATTTACTGTTTCATTATGAATTGTTTTGTACTTTTAAAAGAAGGAATATTAGGTAGTCAGTGGTTAAGACAAATTGTTTTCTAATGATATTATAGGAATCCACCACTTGTCTGTCAGTTTGTAGTACTGTGGTGGCACACATGTTGCAGTGATGCTGGAAGGCATGCCACCGGTATTTTTATTTGTGCCCACAACAGAATGTGGAAATTATTGAACAATAACATTAATATCACACACAAGTAAAATTTGCTGAAGATAATTCAAAAATGATTACAGTAATACATCGACAGGGAGCTGCCAGAAATTCAAGTCAGGTTCAGAAGAAGACATGGTTTTAGGGGTATCATTGCTGATATCAGCTGGGTTTGGGCTAAAAGCAGAAAACGCCAGAAAGACGTTTACCTATGTTTTATGGACTATACAAAGCATTAGAGTGTGTGGATCATAACAAGTTATGGATAACTTTACAAAGAATGGGAATTCTAGAACTGTTAGTTGTGCTCATGCAGAACCTGTACATAGACAAAGAGGCAGTCGTTTGAATAACAAGAGGATGCTGTGTGATTTAAAATAAGGAAAGGTGTGCCTCAGGGAAGGATTTCATTTTACTTGGATCTACAATCAAAACCCATAGAAGCAACAATCAAGAAATCAAATGACTTATTGCATCAGGCAAATCTTCTGCAAAAGACTTCTTTGAAGTGTTAAAAAGCAAAGATGTCATTTTGAGGACCAAGGTGCACCGGATCAAAGTCAAGATATTCTAATCACTTCATATGCACAGGAAAGGTGGGCAATGAATAAGGAAGACTGAAGAATTGATGCCTTTGAATTATGGTCTTGGTGAAGAATGTTGAATATACCATGGACTGCTAGAAGAATGAACAAGTCTGTCTTGAAAGATGTACAGCCAGAATGCTCCTTAAAAGGGTGGATGGAGAGACTTTGTCTCACGTACTTTGGACATGTTTTCAGAAGGACCAGCCCTTGGAGAATGACATCATACTTGTAAAATAGAAGGTCAGCAAAAAGGGGAAGACCCTCAATGAGATGGATTGACCCAGTGGATGCAACAATGGACTCAAACATAGCAAGGATTGTATGGATGGCACAGGACTGGGCAGTGTTTCATTCTGTTGTTGTAAAACTAGTGTGGCAAGGGTGTCTGACACGGTGTAACTTTACATGGGGGAAAGAGAATCAAGATCAACAACCAGAGGCTGATTCCTTTGAGGTGGTGGTCAGACATGTCTCTACCTTCTAAACTTTTTACTAATTCTGACACCAGCCGTCCTTCCCAAGGCATTCTACTTTTCTGCTGAGCTCAATAATTCATTGTACTGGCCACACAGAACTCACAGATAATACTCATGACTATGGGGTAATTAAGGAAGTAACAGGATATGATTCTTGTTCCGAAACACTCAGGATACAGTTCTTCGATCAAGACGGCCTCTTCTCAGCCGTGCCCATAGGCACACCTTTTTCTGGCACTTTGGCCTTTTGTCCGTTGGGCCCAGCTTCAGCTCTGCTACGGCAAGTGTTACAAAACTCTTTAATCTTTGGCGATAAGTACCCAGAGTCACTCCACTCTGCCCGAAAGTGCTCAGCTTTCTTGCTCTGTGGGCCGAGAAACCCCACCACAACCATCTTGTGTCAGTCCCGATTCCTGCCATCTCAAGCTGCCATCTGTTACTGTCTTCGGTATTACAGCTCCTCTCTCTGTCTCCTGGATCTAGGAGGTTCTCAGTGTAGGGACTCCAGGACCAAGGAAGTGCTCCATTCCTGGCTCTTCTTTTGTGGTTGTGTCGAGATACTCCTCTGCTCTGGTATTGACTATTCTTTTAAGCATAGCAGGATGGCAACACTGATTAATCACCTAGTTAGGGTTCCATACCTTTATTTGCATCATCCCACCCCCACAAGGGTGCCATGCCTCTTATTTACATTATTAGCAAGCTATCCAACCGGCTTGGTGAGCCACAAGGGCCTCATCTGCAAAGTCCCACTTGTCATCTGGTGGAAGTTACAAACACTATGGCTAGAAGGGCCATATTAAGTACTTCACTAAACTGCAGTTGTACATAGGGTCGCTATGTGTTGGAACTGACTTGCCAACACCTAACAACAACAACAACGTTACAGGAATGAGGTTACTGAATCAACAAATCATACCATGATTAGGTTATTTTTCATATTTTTGTAGGAATAATTTTCTGCTTGCTTTATATATAATGTCAAGTCTTAGTATGTGCTCTGTGAACCATTTCTGATAAGTACAATACTGTGTCAGTTTCATACATTATGTTTTGCTCCATTGCGCACACAATGAATAATGTCTGTCCTAATATACTTGGTCTAGTAACACTCTTAATTTGTTATGTATTCATAAATAGGTAATTTAGTTTTGTAGTGTAGTTTATTCATCACTTCTTGGTCACCTCTTGTACAATTGAAATTCACAAGTGTTAGACAAAATTTTATATGGTATGGTCTTATCATATAAAAGACAAAGAACATTTAATACAATACATAGAGTTTTGTGTTCTTCATAAACACCAAAATGAGGGAAAAAAAATTAAATTCTTTTCAACAGAATGTTATAGTAGCCACCGAAGATGAATATCCAGGTTATAATCCCTGGAACCTTGTAAATGTTACATTATTGGGGGAAAGGGTCTTTGCAGCTATAACAAAGTTAAGGATCTTGAAGTGAGGAAAGCATCCTGGATTATTCATATGGGTCCTAACCCCAATCACAAATGTCGTTATAAGAGAAAAAAAAAAAAAAAAAAAACCAAACCCAGTGCTGTCAAGTCGATTCCGACTCATAGCGACCCTACAGAAGCAGAGGATATTTTGAGACAGACAGAAGAGAACATGCAGACACATAGGTCAGAAGGTGATGTGAAGATGGAGACAGAGGTTGGGGTGATTGGCGTGATGTAGCTACAAGCAAAGGAATGCCAAGGATTGCTGGCAGACACCAGGAACTATGAGAGAGAAATGGAGGGGATTCTCCTTCATTGCTTCTGGAAGGAGCACAGCCTCTCAACATCTTAGTTTTGGCATCTGACCTCCAGAACTGTGGGAGAATAAATTTCTATTATTTTAAGCCACCCAGTTTATGGAAATTTGTCTTAGCAGCCCCAGGGAATTAATAGAGCTACCATTTGCAAATAGTTTTACCTGTGGTTGTTAGTTGCCGTTGAATTGATTCTGACTCACTGCATTGCATCCACATGTGTGGTGTGCAAAGCAGAACTACTCCATGGGGTTTTCAAGACTGTGACTTTTTGGAAGCAGGTTGCCAGACCTGTTTTTAAAGTTTCCTCTGGGTGGGTTCAAACCACCAACCTTTTGTCTAGTTGTCAAATACTTAACTGTTTGCACCACCCAGAGACTTCTAATCCCTACCTACTGTTGTTCAATTTACCATTTTTTTTCCCAATCAACTTGCCGAAACTATTATTTGGTCCCTTTGACTAACTGAAAAATTATATACAAAGATAGTTTTAAATTTATTTCACAGGCAGTAGATTAAATATACACATTTTATTCTAGTCCCTCTGAACTTCCACTACAATGATTATGAGTTTTATTTATTTATATCCAAAAGGACTAAGAGAATGAGAAAGATGCGAGCAGGCAGGTTTTAGAAACTGAAAAACACAACGAAAATAAGCTGTTACTAATTGTGCAGGCTGAGGAAGTTAAATACTAAACCATCAATGGAGAAGTTGAGAGAAGTAGTTTGAATCTCAGAGCAGAAAGTGATTTTAAACCTAGAATTCTAAATCCAGCCAAATTATCAATTAAATTTAAAGTAGAATACAGATATTTTCTTATATATTAGACCTCAAAAGTTTTATTTGTGTGAGTTATTTCTTAGAAAGCTAATTTTGGAGATGATTTTCCAAAAATAGGGGGAAAACAAAGGGAGAAGAAGACATAGAATCCAGAAGACATGAGCGATACTAAAGAATTCCCTGGAATAGAAGTTTAAAAAATAATCTCTCTCCACCTGTTCTGCTAAGAGAATTTCTATCCCCTGCCAGCTTTGAGGAAGGAAGGGGTCATATTGGAAGGCCCATGTAGCAAAGAGTTGAGACTAGACTCTGGCTAACAACTAGCAAAATGCTGACCCCTCAGCCTGACAGCCCGTGAGGAAGTGAGCGCTACCAACAACCGTGTGAGACTGGAAAAGGACCAATACCCAGTCCCGCCTTGAGATAATATTGAAGCTCTAGCAAATACTTTGATTGCAACCTCCTGTGACCCAGGTAAGTCATGCCTGAACTCCAGAGCTACAGAAGCTGAAATAATACATGAACTTAAAAAAAAAAAAAAATTATTTTTTTTCTATATTTGTAGTTATATAGTTACTATAATCAGAAAATCTTAATAATCTAGATCTTGGTGAATAATTTGACTTTTTAACCATGTGTATGTATTAATTTGATGAGAAGAAAAACTGAAATTAAAGAAGACCTAGATTCTGAATGAAAATGAGTACATATATGTATACGGAAACCCTGGTGGCATAGTGGTTAAGAGTTCGGCTGCTAACCAAAAGGTCAGCAGTTTGAATCCACCAGGAGCTCCTTGGAAATCCTGTGGGGCAGTTCTACTCTGTCTTACAGGGTCCCTATCAGATGGAATCTACTCGACGGTAACCGATTTTTTGGTTTGAGTTATATATATATATATATTTGGCAAATATATATAAAAAAAAAAATTTGGCAAATATATATACATACTATTTATTTATATATACATTTCAATTAGCAGTGTAGCCTGTTAATTGTTTACTCACCAAGGGATGAATACACACGTATATCCATCCCTGGGTGTGCAAATAGCTAGTGCACTAAGCCGCTAACTGCAAGGTTGGAAGCTCAAGTCCATCCAAAGGTGTCTCGGGAGAAAGGCAATACTTAGCCATTGAAAACCCTATGGGGCACAGTTCTCATCTGACACCTATGGGGTCTCCATAGACAAGATTGATGGCAACTGGTGGTATACTGCATAAGCAAAACCAAAGGAAACCCTATGTTGTTGAGTCAATTCTAACTCATGTTGATTCCATGAGTATCAGAGTAGAAATGTGCTCTAGAGGGTTTTCTTGGTTGCAACCTATACAGAAGCAGGTCGTCAGGCTTTTCTTTTGCAGCAGTGCTAGTTGAGTTCAAACTGCCAAACTTTAGGTTAGTAGCTAAGAGCAAAACAATTGTGCCACCCAGGGACCCAGTAACTGAAAGATTAAAAATAAAAATAATAATAATGATAATAATATTATATATATATATAATCTACCAGGTATATTTCATCCTCCAGATTATATTTTGAACTAAAGTATCAGGGATCAGGCACAATTGTCTAATCAGAATAAAGATACAGCTCATACAGTGGAGTAATGGGTATGCATACAAAACCCATTGCCGTCAAGTTGATTCCGACTCATAGAGACCCTATAGGTCAGAGCAGAACTGCCCCCATAGGGTTTCGAAGGAGCGCGTGGTGGATTCAAACTGCCAATCTTTTGGTTAGCAGACGTAGCTTTTAACCACTATGCCATCAGGGTTTCCGGGTATGCATATACATGGTCATATTTGATCATGTCGTCTCCATTCCTCTTAGTGTAAAACTGTAGAGAAATGTTTCTCTTCTATGTAGAGGAATGTTTTTATAACAGAGAGAACAAACATTAAAAAGGTATATTAATTATTTCAAAACTGATTATTTTAAAGGTAGTGTTTCCTAACACAGGAATCCCAAAGGCAAACTTTCCTACCTCTGTCTCTGCTTATTTTCAGAGCCTGTTTTATCTTAACAAACTTTGTTTCTCTTGAGGATCAAGGGAGACAAAAAAGTAAAAAAGTACATTTCTGGCACCATGCTTTTGAACCAATGACTAAATAGATAAATGGTAAACTCATTGTGTTTGAGCTGATTCCAACTCAATGGCTACCCCATGGGTTACAGAGTAGAACTGCTCCATAAGATTTTCTTGGCTGTCATCTTTACAGAAGCAGATCACCAGGACTTCCTCCCACAGTATCACTGGGTGGGTTCAGACCAACAAGCTTTAGGTTATTAGTCAAGCAAAAACCATTTGCACCACCCAGGGATCTTAGATAAATGTTACATAAATGTAAATTAACATTTATTTCACAAACATTTACTGAGTGCCTATTATGTATCAGGTTCCCTTCCAGGGCCTAGGAATACACTAAACAAAACCTAAAGAATCACTGGTTTTTATGGTGCTTGTATACTCACTTATTGCTGATAAAGTTGGTGTTAGAAAATTAAACTGGGAGAAAAAGTGATAGAAAAATTTGCCGTGTGTCTGATGTAATGAAAAAATGAGGCAGAAAGAAATATGGATTTTATTGCTATTGTTTTATGGTTAATAAACGGAAAACTTGCTGTGTGTGACTTGTTCCCCACTCAGCACTCTGCCAGATTTCAATCAATGATCTATAATAATAATATAATAACAATAAACAGCTAAAAGTTCTGGGCTCTTGCGCCAAGCAGTGTACTACTCATTTTATGTACATTATTTATTCCTGAAGCTACTCAATTAAGGATGTAGAATTTTAATCCTCATTTTCCTTATGGGAAACAAATGCTTAGCTATATTAAGAAAGTTGTTCCTGGCAGGGTACAAGATGTGGCGGCGCCCAGATTTGAAACCATGTGTAGTAGACACAAACTCTGAATTTTAAAGCATCGTAATACAGGCCAAATACCTTGTATATTTCCAAATTTGAACTAATAAAAGTTATTGTTGCTAAGTTTTCAGTTGTATTGGCTGGCAATATTTGGAATTCCCATGTAGTTTACATTTTCAAATAATTTATTGAAGTTGTGGTATTAGTTGCCACCAATACTGTCAGAGATTGAATTGTGTCCCCCCCCAAAATATGTGTCAATTTGTTTAGGCCACGATTCCCAGTATTGCGTGGTTGTCCTCTGTTTTGTGATTTTAATTTTATGTTAAAGAGGATTAGAGTGGGATTGTAACTTCCTTACTAAGGTTACATCCCTGATCCAATGTAAAGGGAGTTTCCCTGGGGTGTGGCCTGCACCACTTTTTATCTTACAAGAGGTAAAATGAAAGGAAAGCAAACAGAGAGCTGGGAACCTCATACTACCAAGAAAGCAGTGCTGGGAGCGAGCGCATCCTTTGGACCAGGGGTTCCTATGCAGAGAAGCTTCTAGTCTGGGGGAAGACTGACGAGAAGGGTGACAGAGAGAGAAAGCCTTCCCCTGGAGCTGAAACCCTGAGTTGGGACTTTTAGCCTACTTTACAGGGAAGAAATAAATTTCTCTTTGTTAAAGACATCCACTTGTATTTCTGTTATAGCAGCACTAAATGACTAAGACAAATAGCAATGAGAAATGAGATCTCGTATACGCAGATCAAAGTTGCTTTTAATCAACCATTACAACAAATGCCAAGTTGGAATTGGCATCAGCTGCTGTATTTAAATTGAAGCAGAGACATCACCGACATACTTTCAGCAGAAGTCAAAGAAAGGATCCTGGTTTGATGAAAAGCAGTTCAATTTAAGGGAGAAGTTAAGATATTGGCGATTGGGAGACTTGACTTTTAATCCTAGATAACATTTAGTTAAAGCCGTAAATTTTTTGGTCTTCATTTCCTTTCAGGCCTGATACTCTTTGCTTAGCCCAAATCTGCAATTTTTCAATAGCTGTCCAAATATTGTTGAAGATATGGGTTTTACCAGGTAAAGTCCAACTGATACACTTCATTTGGATTAGAACATTGGGTTATAACTCCAATGAGTTCTGTATTTGTCTAGGCAAATTGTGATTTATCCCCAATTTTTTTTTTTATATCTCCTAGTGTGACCTTGAGTTTCAAAGCAATCTAAATGCATATCCTCATATTCATCTCAGAGCTCATACCTGTCATGTTCAACCCTCAACTTTTACCAATCTGTACTTCAAGTTTTGAAAAACCAAAAGAAATTGAAAAGCTTTAAGTTTTGGTACTATGTAAAAACAGGATATCATTCTTACAGACTTAACTGTTTCAAATGACAGTTAAAAAAATGTGTGTTCATGACTATATGTCAATATATGTAAAAGTTGTATAATTTAAGGGAGGTATTTAAAAAAATTTTTTGAAGGATCTTTTTAATAAAATATAGAGACAATATGTTGCCTAGAATTAGATAAATGAAGTATAACAATAAAATACAGCATCAAAACAATGATAAAACATTTATTCTGATTGATGAAAACTAAATCTCAAGTTTATATTTATTTTGGAGGGTTAATTGGGTAGAAGTCTATGAATTTATCCTCCAGAATAACCGAGACCAGTCATATTTAAAACATTTTAGTTATAATAGCTTTTACAGAGGGAAGCTAAGAACTAATGTTACATTTTACATGACAATTTTCATGATATTAAACATGATATTAAACATAAGAAATATGTTTCTGCATGTACTGTTCTTTTCTTATGTTTTATTTGTCTATGACATGACTTCTACGTTTCTAAATAATTTAAATTTACTATTTCGAGGTTGAATGTTTAATTTTAAAAGTCTGAAAGATTATAAGCAGTGCAATAAATAAATTTAGATATTTAAAAAAGTGTCTAAATATAAATTATTTTAAATATGAGTCTATATGTTTTCGTAAGGAACAAAAAAATATTAGTTTCAACCAGTACAACTCTTTGAACATGATCCCAATTTAGTCTGTATCACAGTTTTTTTTTAATTTAAAAAATTAAATTTTTGTTAATTAAAAGAAATTGCTGATGGGTTTGTCACACCCGCAGATAAGAACCTGGCAATGATCTTCTTGAACTCTGCTTTCTCACCTCTTCTTGCCCAGAGAGGACAATTGTAGAAAATATCAGGATAGATGTAACATTTAAGTACACGTAATTCAAATGATTAAATATGCAACAAATGTTTTCCTACCTACTAGCCTTTCCCAAGTAGTAGCAAATGTGAAATAGGCTTACTGTATATCAAACTAGAGAGAACAGGAGGGAATTTTTCATTAACTTATAAAAAACATTTTTTTTTATGATAAGATGCAAAATTGTCAATGCATGTTTTGTTATTTATTCCAAACATTGCCAAAACCCAAAACCCATTGCTATCCAGTCGATTCTGACTCAAAGCAACCCTATAGGTCACAGTAGAACTGCCCCATGGGGGTTCCGAGGAGAGGCTGGTGAGTTTGAACTGCTGACCTTTTGGTTAGTGGCCAAGCTCTTAACCACTGCACCACCAGGGCTCCATTCTGAACATTAGACATTACATACCATGTGTTTCGTTTTATCCCTGGTGGTGCAGTGGTTAAGCACTGGGCTGCTAAATGAAAGTTCAGTGGTTCAAACCTGTCAACAACTCCACTGGAGAAGGATGTGCTAATCTGCTTCGGTAAAGATTTACAGCCTTGGAAACCTTATGGGGCAATTCTCTCTTTCCAGTAGTGTCCCTATGAGTCAGAATCGACTCACAATGGCAGTGCTTTGGTTTTGGTTTGATATCTGATTAAAATGGGATTTCTTATTTTATTCTGTTAGGCATAATGCTTAGGAAATGGTTATGGAAACAGCTGTCTGTAACTACTGCTACTAAATTAGCCCTCTTTTCTCTATAAGCTGTGAAACTATATAGCTGAAATCCATGCGTTAGGCTAACTTACCATATGCCTTCTAAAATGATTCTTTTGGGAATTTAGAGAAAGCAAGCATGTATTCCCATTCTTCAGGCATTTATAATCTTAAAGAATTGTGACAATTAATTTAAACATTAAATTCTAAAAATTATGGTCCTGATTTACCTTTTCTAATGTGGATTGTTTCATGGTGGTTTTGAAATAAAATGTTGTTTTTTTAAAAACCTTTCTTAAATTAATTTTATTTCTTCTTACATTTTGGGCTTAAAATCCTAAAAGGATATGAAGAGTTATTTTGTGCATTTATCAGTTGTCAAGCTGATACTGATGCATAACAACCCCAAGTGTGTCAGAGTAGAACTATGCCATATAAGGTTTTCAATGACCGATTTTTCAGAAGTAGATGGACAGGCTGTCTTCTAAGATACCTCTGGGTGGACTCAAATCAGCCTTATAGGTAGCAGCTGAGGATTTGACCATTTTCACCACCTAAGCTCGAATCCTCCAGGCGCTCCTTGGAAACCCTTTTGGGCAGTTCTACTCTGTCCTATAGGATCGCTATGAGTCGGAATCGACTCGACGGCAGTGGGTTTTTGGGTTAGGGGCTTTGTTTTACACTTTACCGCTCCACAAAAGCAGTAACGACTCTTGCATTCTTTTTTACATACGTTATATATTTTTTGGAGCCCGGTGGCGCAGTGGTTAAGAGCTCAGGCTGCTAACCAAAATGACCAGCAGTTAGAATCCACCAGCTAATCTTTGGAAGTCCTGTGAGGCAGTTCTACCTTGCCCTATAGGGTCGCTATGAGTTGGATTTGACTTGACTGCAATGGATTTTAAGGGTAAATTTATTATTTAAATTATTCTTGAAAATACCCTAAAGCCATTCTTGCCTTAACTTGTAAAAAACAAACAGAATATTTTCTTTCTGGAAAGAACTCTGACTTCATCAAGTTCTATGGTTCTCTTCCTAAGAGGCTGTATCATAAGTTATAAAAGTATCAAATAGCTCTTGTCTGCAACTTTAGAGATAATTCATTCAATTCTACACCTCTAGGCCAGGAAATAAAAGAGTGAAAGCATAATGTTAAACACACAAACACACACACCTACAGTCTGATCTAATTTGTCTGTTTCATTATCATGGGAAAATATATATATATATATATATGCAATTTATGTTTAATGTAAAAATGAATCAACAGAAAGAAAATATTAACAAAGTTGGAAAACTGAAAAGAATCATTAAAAAAGCATCAGTATTGGGTAGATAAAGGAAAATGAAAGGGCATATGAAATTATTTCAAGTACAGCTGTTTTCGTTACGTGATTAAAAAAATTAAGAAAATCTAACAGATGTGCTTTTGGTTACTGGTGAAGCTAAAGCTGCTCAATTGCAGATAAAAATGATTTGTTGATGAATTATAATTCTTTTTTTGGAAAATGAAGGGTTGAGTGATTATCAAATAATCTTTCAATGTCATATTTCAGACATAATATGAAATAATGTAATTCATTTTTTCCAGAGTGCAAATTTATCCAGTTCTTATTGTTTGCATGCAAAATATTCTTAAAACTTTAAAACCTATTATTATTGCACAATTTATTAAGTTGCCCACCAATTCCTCCAGCTAGATGAAAATTATGGTTTGTCAGAGATAAAAAAAATATATTGGAGTTGAGCAGAGTAAAAACAGTGTTCTGGAAATAATGTATTATCATGCACATTTTAAAAAATTACCAAGAGCTTACTGTTGTTATTGACTTTATAGCCACGACTACTAATTTGCCTCTTTAGAATTAGACACTTAAACTTTCTAGGTTAACTGGATCTACTGGGAAGTGCAAGGTTGGTTAAAGTCCCTGCAGTGAGGCTCTGTGTCCTTAGGTTTCTATTAATTGACTGGCCTGGGTCCTGATAGTCCATAACGGTAACTAGAAAACATAAAAACAAGCTGCATATCTTTCAAACAAATAGGCACATGATGGTATTTACGTGTGAAGCACTAGACAGCATTCCTCATTGGAATATTCTAAATAGATATTTAAAGAATTTTACCTACAAAGCCCACTGTACATGAAAAAGTCCACATACAAGTATTTTTGTAAATGCCACCAGTAGAGTAAAATTCAGTTTTGAAAATACATTATTTAAAATAAAACTCTTCATGTTACATTTTAATATGAATAGCATGCTTGATTTTATTGATTAGGTTGTGATATTCTAGAAAATGAGACAGTTGCTTTTAAAAATAATATTCTGTACATTATGTGTGCTATATCTCTCGTTATATTTAAGATAATGTTTGAGTT